>NW_023416325.1:3982500-4582500 GCF_014108235.1 Myotis myotis | reverse complement strand
GGATTACCCTGAGTGACTTATGCCCTGTCTCACCGTCTCTCTCTCTGCTGCCTGTACCCTGTCCCTGCCTGTGGGAAGTGCCCTCCTGTGGGCCTGTATGGCTCCCCGTTTGGGGCACGACCTCCCTACTCCCAGCCCCGCATGGCTGTGCATTCATCTCAAGAGCTGCACCCCAAACACTACCCCAAGCCCATCTACTCCTACAGGTGAGGTCCCGGGTGGGCCGCGGTGAGGGGGGCTCGCGGGGTGAAGGATGCCTGTAGGGCACCTCAGACAGCTAGGTGTGGTGGCCCAGACTTTCCAAGGGGGAGGATGTGGGGACTGGGAGCCCCCAGGTGTGATATGCTGTCAGGAAGGGCCACCATATGGTTAGCCGACCCCCAGGGTGGAGAATCCACTCCAGAATTGGGCCCAGGGCAACACTCTGTCACTCGCAAGCTGTGTGGCCTTGGGGAAGTGGCTTGGCCTCTCTGAACCTCAGTTCCCCCTGATGTCTAAAGTCATCAAAATAATAGTGTGTGTGCCTCACAAGGTAAACAGCCTCGTTAGCGTCTGAAGGCCCACAGACATTATTATGGGGAAGGGATAAACAGAGGAAAAGATGGGGTTTCTCAAATCGCCATCAATGGCTGAGCTCAGGGTCAAGGAAAAAAGGGCAGGGGGAGGGGAAGATGTAGGGCCATGAAGAGGTATCTACCGTTAGCACCATGAGTGTCGGGGCTGGTACCTGTGGGTCAAGCAGGGCAGGCTTCCCGGAGGAGGGGACCTTGGGCCGTCGGCCCGAGACGCCTTCATGCCTGGCCTGCCCACCTTCGCCTTCAGCTGTCTGATCGCCATGGCCCTAAAGAACAGCAAGACGGGCAGCCTGCCTGTGAGCGAGATCTACAGCTTCATGAAGGAGCACTTCCCCTACTTCAAGGTGAGGCGCCGCACGGGGGAGAGGGGGGCGGTGCCAGAGCTGCTCTGACCTCTCCCGAGCCCTGTCAGACCCAGAAACGGCCCCAGGCCGAACCGAGCCACCCTCCCGGGCTCCCAGTTATGCCTGAGACCTGGCAGTGAGGATGCTTGCACATGTGCACTCCCACAGGCACGGGCAGAAAAATCCAGAAAGAGAAGGGGGTATTTGAGCTGGGCTCTGCGGCATCCCGGGGGCAAAGGGCAGAGGGGGCAACCTAGTTACTCAGCACAGGCTCCGTATAAAATAGAAGGATGCAGGACACACCCCCGGCGAGAGCCTTTGCCTCTCTGAGCCTCGGTGTCCTCGCCTGCGAGATGGGGAGAGTCGTCCCCGGCTGGCAAGGTAGCGAGGATTCTGCATGTCAAGGTCCTGGCAGCTCCCAGCACGTGGTTTTGTCATTAGTAATGTTGTCCCTGTTGGCATCAAAGGAGAAGCTCAGAAGGTGCCAAGCTGTGGGGTCCCCAGCCTGGACAGTGTGCTTAGCAGAAATATTGTAAAATCGTGGCGGGAAGGGTGGAGCGGGGAGGGAGGGAGGGAGGGAAGGGCAGAGAGAGAGAATAGGGTACCATATGAGGTGCATTACAGTATCCGGTTACCGAACAATAAACTAAGAGCATTTACAACTGGCTGGCAGTGAATACACTTGACCGGTTATCCATGCATTAGCATCCTCTCGCTTGCTTGCCCCCTGAGTGGGCGAGAAAGTGGAAAACCCAGCAGCCCTGGGCCCTGTTCTCAGGTAGGAACCACGATGGAGCTGAGCTGTCGCTGCCCCTTTAATCAGGGCATCGGCCCTCCAGTTTGCCACAGTCCCCACCGCTCTCTCTCGTCTTCCCAACTCGAGGTTGAGTGTTGGGCCCTGTCCTGTAAGCCCGTGAGGCCCGAGCCTGAGACCCCCCCTGGAAGGAGGGTTTGCAGGGGGGGTGTCTGGAGGGGGCTCCTGCTGCCCACGTCTCCCCACAGACGGCGCCCGACGGCTGGAAGAACTCGGTGCGACACAACCTGTCCCTGAACAAGTGCTTCGAGAAGGTGGAGAACAAGACAGGCGGGTCCTCGCGCAAGGGCTGCCTGTGGGCCCTCAACCTGGCCCGCATCGACAAGATGGAGGAGGAGATGCACAAGTGGAAGAGGAAGGACCTGGCTGCCATCCACCGGAGCATGGCCAATCCGGGTGAGGCCCAGACCCGCCCGACACCCCCATACACGCACACACACACACACACACACATCACCGCCCCGCCCCGCCCCGCCCTCCTTCCCTCCTGTGACTTCATACCCTCCCTTCCCCACCCTCCCCAGGGGCCGCCGGCTGAGGGGCCTGGGCAGACACGTGACCAGCTGTGGAAGCCACACGAAGCAATCCCTAGTCCTCACACAGAAATGCTGGCACGGGTCTAAAAAGTAGTAGCGCCCAGAGTGGGCCGGGAGGTGCAGAAACAGGCGCCTGCATGTGCCATGGGTAGGAGCATAAGTTGTTCGACTTTTCCAGGGCAAGGTAATAGGTCCAAACCCTGCACACTGTACCCATTTATGGGTCCGGTTATTCTGCCTCTGCCAATTAATGCTGCAGAAACCGAAGATTTGTATGTATGCGCATCTATCAACACTCGCATAGGCATATATCCACACTCATTTCCCTAGATAGTTGAATGTATGTGCACACACACACACACACACACATCTATACATGGATAGCTATCTATATAAAAGCCTAAGCAAACGTCTGACCGTCCGGCTGGTCGTTATGCCGCACACTGACCACCAGGGGGCAGACGCTCAACGCAGGAGCTGCTGAGCTGAGGTGACTTGGCAGCTGGGGTTCTCGGGTGACACACCCAGAACCAGAGAGGAAGGAGCCTGATTCCGGGGTGCATCACCCGAGAACCGCCCTCTCGTAATCCGGGACCCTTCGGGGGATGTTAGAGAACCGATTTCGGCCTGAACCCCCGCAGGCCAGGCCGAGGGGCCCCACCGGTGCACGGATTGGGCCTCTAGTCTAAATATAAAGAGAGAGAGAGAAAGACCGGAAGAAACATACCAAAATCTTTACCATGAATAGAGAGAACACTGATAATTAATAGATTCTCTGCTTTTCTGTATTTCCCAGCTGGGGATCGAACCTACAGTCTAGGTGTGCACCCTGACCGGGAATGGACCCTGCACAGGACATGCTCCAACGAACTGAGCCCCCCCGGCCAGGCCGCAGTAACATCTCCTACTGTCTCTTAGGAGCAGGGAGTGGCTAGGACCCCTTCCGTGCTCATTCCGTCCCAGCCTCACGGGCCTTGGGAGCCCTGCCTCGCCTCCCTCTTGCAGGGCCGTGATGAGGTTCAAGTGAAGCCCAAGAGCTCGGGGCCACCCTCTAAGGCTCTGTCCCATGAGGGGAGCCACTGTCATGGTCCGAGCCGCCTCTCGTTCCTGACCAGCGTGGGTTTCATCACATTCCCACAATGACCCTGTGCAGGGCCTGAGGTTCACCGAGTCCGACAGGCTTGCTCAGGTCGCCCGGGCCCTCGTGCGGGGATCCGGGCTGCCAAGTGACCTCTCCCCCTTGCCTGCAGAGGAGCTGGACAAGCTGATCTCGGACCGGCCAGAGAGCTGCCGCCGCCCTGGCAAACCCGGGGAGCCCGAGGCACCTGTGCTGACCCACGCCACCACGGTGGCCATGGCCCACGGCTGCCTGGCCGTCTCCCAGCTCCCGCCCCAGCCGCTGATGACCCTGTCCCTGCAGTCGGTCCCCCTGCACCACCAGGTCCAGCCCCAGGCACACCTGGCCCCAGACTCGCCTGCCCCGGCCCAGACCCCACCCCTGCACGCCCTGCCGGACCTCAGCCCCAGCCCCCTGCCCCACCCGGCCGTGGGCAGGGCTCCCGTGGACTTCATCAACATCAGCACCGACATGAACCCCGAGGTGGATGCCCTGGACCCCAGCATCATGGACTTTGCTCTGCAGGGTGAGGCTGGAGGAATGGGTGATGGGAAGAGGGGCAGGGGAGAAGGTGGGAGGGGGGGCGGGGCAGGAAGACAGAGGAGGGCTGTCTGCATTCACCCCCAGCTCATTCCTTCAGCCAACACTTCCAACCACCTGGGAACAGCACATTACACCAAGCTATACATTCATGGTGCTTACTGTACACCAGGCCTGGCCCAGCTTTTCACAGGCAGCCTCCCACCTCACCCCACAACAAGCAGGCCTGGGAGGCCTCTTCACAACCCATTCAGCCAGCGAGGACACTGAGGCAAAGAGAAGGCCCAGGGTCACCTGGCTAGTCAGTGGCAGAGCCAGGATTTCAACCCCAAACGTCCCATCAGTAGCTGCTGCAGCCTGCATGTGCCAACCTCAGGCCAGTCACGCTGACCCCGCTGCCTGGCACACGGCCATCCTCATGCACAGGAATGAATGAGTGAGTGAATGAATGAATGAATGAACGAACGAACAAGAGAAGGTCAGGTTTCAGTGAAGGCTCATGATCCATCCACTCACTAACACAGGTGTACCTACTATGTGCTAGCCCATAGCCTCTGCCCTCCAGGCATGTCTATCGAGGAAAATGGACAGGCAAGCAGCATAGTCAGCCAGCAAGCTAGTGCGTTAGTTGTAGCTGGGAAACGGGGGTGTCGGAGCCTCCCTGCTTCTCCCCACATTCTTGTGTTAAACTGATGAAGGGAGTCACTGTTTTGTCCTCCGGCTTTGACCAGGATGGTACCCCTGAACGAGGGCCGAGTGCTTCCACGCCTCCCTGGTTTAGGGGGTGGGTTCTCAGATGCCTCCATTTCATCCGGGGGAGCTGAGGCTCTAGAACAGCGGTTTTCAACCTGTGGGTCGCGACCCCTTTGGCAGTCGAACGACCCTTTCACAGGGGTCGCCTAAGACCATCCTGCATATCAGATACTTACATTACGATTCATAACAGTAGCAACATTACAGTTATGAAGTAGCAACGAAAATAATTTTATGGTTGGGTCACAACATGAGGAACTGTATTTAAAGGGCCAGAAGGTTGAGGACCACTGCTCTAGGAGGAAGTGACGTTCCCAGGGGTGCCCCGTGGGGAGGTGAGGGCTGGGGCTGGGACTCCGGCCCCTCCAGGTGTTTCTCCGACAACACGGCATGTGTTTAAATCCCACACGTGGTCCCGGCCCCTCTCTAAGAGGGGATTGGAACTCCGGTCTGACATGAGCCAGCTCACTGAACGCCTTTGTCTTTGGAAGGGAACCTCTGGGAGGAGATAAAGGACGAGGGCTTCAGCCTGGACACGCTGGGGGCCTTCGGAGACTCCCCCCTCGGCTGCGAGCCGGGGGCCTCGGGCCTGACCCCAGTCTCTGGCAGCAGCGAGCAGTCCTTCCCGGACTTGCAGGTGACGGGTCTGTACACGGCATACTCGGCCCCGGACAGTGTGGCCGCGTCGGCTGCCGCCGCCTCCTCTCAGTACCTGGGCGCCCCTGGCAACAAGCCCATAGCCCTGCTGTGAGCTGATGGCCTCGCCCACCCCAAACCTGGGCCTGTGCTCCTCCCGCTCCCACAGGGGGCTGAGCCTCTGGGGGGCTGCTGGCCCCCCCGGCCCCCCACACACCTCCACAGGAAGCCTGTGGGGCCTCCCAGGTCAGGAGGACAGAGGAGAGTGGACAAGCATCCTGATCTTCTCCCTCCCCGATGCTCCTGGGACCGGAGATGCGAGGCCTCCAGCCGGCCTCCCGCTGGGCCCCGTCCATGACCTGCAGCCCATTGGGGTCACCTCGCTGCACCCCGGAAACACCCTGGTGGGAAGGAAGGCCCTTTAATTTATTCTCCTCGGATGAAACATCTGCCGCAGCCTCGAGTGGACAGGCCCTGAGGCCCAGGGTGGCAATCTGACTTCTCTTGGACTGCAAGAGGCTGAACTCGGAAATGGGTGCCCGCACCCCCCTCCAACACCCCCCCCGCCGCCGGCCTCCAGGCCCACTCCTCCTGTAGTCTCCCAGAAGTCCATAGAGCAGATTCCCCGGCCACGCCAGGCACCGTGACCCCGCGTACATTTATTTATATTTATTGGAGCCCAATCAAGCCACCTCTTCAAATCCAGCCCACAGCACCGGAATGAGATTCCGGGTCCCTGTCTGCATCCCGGCAACCCTAACACCTACCAGGGGTCCTCAAACTACGGCCCGCGGGCCACATGCAAATACAAATATTGTATTTGTTCCCGTTTTGTTTTTTTACTTCAAAATAAGATATGTGCAGTGTGCATAGGAATTTGTTCATAGTTTTTTTTAAACTATAGTCCGGCCCTCCAACGGTCTGAGGGACAGTGAACTGGCCCCTGTTTAAAAAGTTTGAGGACCCCTGAAAGCTCTCCGCGAACCCCGTCGCCAACGGGCTCTTCGTCCCCTTGCGGCCGGGCTGCTCTGTAGAAGGAACAAGCACTTTTGATCTGTGAAGCATCCAGTTTTGAAAATGTAGAGACCAGATAGTTTCCGAACTGTCCGTCATGATTCCGATCTTCCCCGCGTGGACGAAGGGGGGGGGGGCGCCACACTTTTGGGTCACCAGGGCTTCCTAAGGGCAAATCGGTTTGAAAGAGAGGAGTGGGAGGGGGGGTGGAGGGGCTTTGTGTCTGGAATTTAAGGCGCCCTAATGGGAAGGAAGCAAACTGAACGCTGGAAAGCGCGACCCACGCAGTGAGGGGGCACGAAGCTGCGATGCTGAGTATTCATTGGCACTTGTCCATTCCATTGCCCTGTGGCCATTTTAATGTGGTTTTTCCCTCTTGTTGCCAATTACTGACCTGCCCAGTGGCGGGCTCTGTAGACAGCCGGGGCGGAGGGGAGCCAGGTGCATGGCGTGGAGAAAGGGATCTCCCAGCTAGTGGCTTGAGCAACTAGATGTTTTGGGGGTGGGGGGGAGTTCCCCAATCCGCAAGCCAGAATTTTCCAATGAACCAGCAGGTCAGCCAGCCCCCGGGGAGGCTGGGGGTTCAGCCCTGTCTTGAAGAGCCATCTCTAAATCCTCAGACACAGCCCCGTGCTGCCCGTCTGCCCGGCTCTGCCGGCTGCTTTGTGGGACACGCCCCCACACGTTACGAAGTTTGAGCTGTTGTTAATGAAGCCCCGAGTTCAGGTGACGCGGGGACTATGTAAGCGTAGTATTGGATAACTTGTCTGTCAATAAAGGCTGAACGGCAGCTCTGTGGCTCCCAGGGCGGGGTGGGCGGGGTGGACAGCAACATCACACCTCGCAGGGCAGACCCTGTTTACAGATGGGGAAACTGAGGCCCAGAGAGGTGACACCACAGCCACACGAATCCAGGTCTTCTGATGCCAGGTTCCCATCACCCCGGACACTGGGAGGAGACTGTCACCACCAATAAGTTAGCACGGCTGCCACTTGCTGTCCCTCAGTGCCAGGCTCCTGACGGGCACCGTCTCAGCAGGGAGGTGAGCCCCTCTCAGGAAGGGGAGGGTGGGGAGGACTCTAGTCCAAGTGAAGAGGAGCACCGCGTCCAGCGCTCAGACTCCAGAGCCGGAGCCCAGCGGGACGAGGTGGGGCTACCTCTGGCGACCCCTGGGGTGGACGGACGAAGGCTGCGGTGCGAGCAGCTGCACCCTCACAGTGCCAGGCCCCGGGCTGGGCACTGCCGTGAACCAGCTGTCAGTCCCCATGACAAACCTGACAGGCGTGTCATTCATATTACACCCAGTGTGCAAATGAAGAAACTGAGGCTCAGGACACAGACACCAGGGGTGAGGGCATGAGTGGGGGTGAGGGCATGAGTGGGGCATGGGGGGCTAAGGACACGTATGTAATGCCTTAGTCAATAGCGAGGAACAGGCTCAGAGGGTAAGCAGGTGACTTGCCACCCAACACAACAGCAAAAGGATGTGATTAGGAGTCTAACTCTTAAGCCCACCCAGGAAGTGGCTTGCAGCCTCCCTGGGGAGGCCAGATTCTCACACTCTCTCTCTCTCTCTCTCTCTCACACACACACACACACACACACACACACACACACACACACACACAGACAATTAGCAAGTAAAAGGGTATGCGAGGAGGGGGTTGGGGTGGTATGAGGCCGTGCTGAAGGGAGCCCCCCAGTGGAGACCAGGCAGATGGCAGGGCGAGGATGCCTGCAGCACCCCAGCACCTGCTTCTCAGCTTGGCTCCAGGGGGGCCCTGTGACCCAGTCCCGGCCGAAGAACGCATCACAGCCTCCAGCTGCCCCCAGCGACTGGTTGGGGTCAGAGGGCAAGTGACCGAGGCCTGTGGGTCACAACCCGTACATAGCACCACCCAAGGACTCCCTAGAAGTGACCGGACAGGGGCACCCTCCGGGGCGCTGACCCGGGAGGAGAAAGCCTGAGCGGGGGGTCACCATGAGGAGAGGGTGGGAGCCGTGACGAGTCTGACCTCCGTGCCTGACACAGGCAGGTGGGCCCAGGCCCCACAGGCAAACCTGCCAAGGTCGCAGCCACAGGCCAGGATGCACTGACACCGAAGGAGGCGTGAAGGGGAGACCGGAGGGGCCGGCTTCACGGAGGCTCGCTCTGGAGATGGGCAACTAACGGGGCACCAACCACCTGAGCCCTGCCACCTGCCGCACTGAGTCCAGCACTCACAGGCGGCCTCTCCCTGAAACTGCGTGGCCACCCACCCAGTGCAGGCATGGTCCCATTTCCCAGGCGAGGAAACTGAGGCCCAGAGATGGTGAGAAATCACCCACATTCTAACAACCAAAGTCATCAAACACTGGCGAACGTGTAGGGGGGCTTATTCCTCCTCCTCCCCGTGGGACGTATAACCCCTGGGGTGGGCAGAAGAACGGCCTAAGACTCCTTATCCAGAACCCGAGGCCATGTTACATCAAGGGGCATGGAGGGAGCAGGTGCAATTAAGGGTGCTGATTAGCTGCCCTGAAGAGAGAGTCTTCTGGATTCGCCAGGTGAGCCCAATGCAACCACGGGATCCTTATCAGGAAAAGAGGGAGGCAGGAGGGTCAGTGTCAGCTCTGAAGGTGGAAAAATAAAACAAAAAACCAGAAAACCGCATCTTCCCTTAGAGCCTCCGCGAGGACCCAGCCCACCAGCACCCTGGTTTGAGCCCCCTGAGCCCCATGTTAGACTTCTGACCGCCAGACCCGTCAAAAAATAAATGTGTGGTGTTTAAGCCACTGCGTGTGGTCATCAGGGCGGCAGCCGCAGGAAACACACATCACCCTGTTCACAGAGGAGGAGACGGAGGCTCAGAGTGGCTGAGCACTTACCTGTGATGAGTGACGCGCAGGACGGATTTGGACGCCCTTCCTCCCCAAGGTCTCCTCAGCCTCAGATGGCCCGGCGGGCGGGCGGACGTGGGAGAACCTCCGAGGGTACACTGCTGGGCTCTGACCCCAGGCCTGCAGGCCTGCCGGCTCCTGGAGTAGCGTTGGCTCATCAAGGAGGTTTAGGGAGGGGGGGGGGAGATACGGCCAGAGCGGGGCACAAGGTGCTGGAGCCAGGGACCGCCACCTCGTGCCCACCTGTTCTTCCTCTGGGTGTAGATGCCGGAGCCCTGAGTGGGGGGGGGGGGGGGGGGGGGACAGGACAAACGCCAAACTAAGGACTGAAACGTGGAGAACTTCCTGGGCGGGAGGCAGGGGGCGTGGCAGCCCGGGCAGGAGCAGCTGGGCGGGCGAGGGAGGCACAGGACTGGCTGATGGTGTTTGTATATCCCGTCTGGGGTGTTGGGGAGATGCCAGTAAAAAGACTCAGTGACTTTTGAGTTAAAATTACTTCTAGGCGACCCCTCTTAGGATGGCTACCCCTCTTAGGATGGCTACTATTAAGAAGAAAAAGCTGCCCAGCCAGCGTGGCTCAGTGGTTGAGTGTTGACCTATGAACCAGGAGGTCACGGTTTGATTCCCGGTCAAGGGCACTGGTGGGGATGTGCAGAAACCAGAAGCCTGCGTGCTGATGGTGGGATGTAAAATGGGGGTGGGCGGAGGGAAACAGTATGAAGGCGCCTCAGAAAAATGAAACAGAACCATCATATGACTCAGCAAGTCGACCTCCAGGTATAAACCCCAAAGAAGTGAGAACAGACTTGACCAGATATTTGTACATCCACGTTCATAGCAGCGTTACCCACGGCAGCCCAGCGGTGAGAGCCGCTGCGATGTCCGTCGGTGGGTAAGTGGATGAACAACACAGTGGACTGTTAGCCACCTTGGAAAGGAGACGCTGACACGTGCTCTAACACGGATGCACCGTGAGGCCGCCACGCTAAGTGAGCTAAGCCGTGGCAAAAGGACCAATACTGTGGGATTCCTTGTCTGAGGTCCTAGAGCAGCCAAACTCCAAAAGAGAAAGCAGATGGTGGTTCCCCGGGGCTGGAGGGGAGGGGGACACGAGGAGTTAGTGTTAGTGGGTTTGGAGTTTCAACTGGAGCCGAATAAAATGTTGTGGAGACAGAGGGTGCTGGTGATGGTTGCACAACAACGAATGTACTTCATGCCACTGCACGCCAGACTGGTACGTGTTATGCATATTCTGCCACAATAAGCAATGTCTTCTAGGCCCTTGGCCTGTGTTTCCTGCAGACGACGCTGCTTGGAGATATACCACACGGGTCAGGGTATCACAAGACAAAACTCCCCCTCAACTGCATCCACAGCCAGTAGCCTGTCGTGTTTGTGATCGAGCTGGAGAGGCTCGGTACTCCCCCTGTAGCCTTCAGGGGAGGAAGTCCAGTCCCGGCTGTGTCCTGAGCTGGGGGCTGGCTGCAAAGCCAAACGGTGGCAGGAGGATGGCGAGCTCCGGGGGAAAGTCGTGGGGGGGGGGGGGGGGGAAATCACCTGGGGAGGCGGGCTGCCTTTGCTGATCCAGATATTCAGTCAAGGCCAAATGCTTCCTTTAAAAAATAATTTATTCCACACATCTCATGGTGGGTTCCTCCACCCCCAGTCCCTGGGTAGCAGCTAGTCGTCAACCGGTCTCTCCCTGCAGAATCAAGGGGCGTCCCCGACACAGAAGACATTCGGTTCCCAAAGCAGCACGGGCTCCCCTCTCCCTGGCCTCGGGATGGAGCCACCAGTAATTCATCAGTCCCCCACCCCTCACCGCCCCTACGCCAGCGATGTCATTAGCTGGTGACCAGACTTTTTTTTTTTTTTAACTCAAGACAGCCTCAAGCATCTGGCGTGCGAGGGGCTTCCCTGGGCAACCATTGTCCTCCAAATTGGCCAGGCGTCACGTTGGATGTTCTCAAACTGCCCGTCACTGACGTGGGGGTGGCCAGCTCCCCCCATGGCCGGCACCCAGACGGATGGATGAGGCCGGGAGGGCAGGCCCTTTTCTGTGCAGCCTGCGGGGCTGTGCTGGTGGGCGTGTCGCAAAGGCTCCCTGAGCAAATCGGCGTGGTCCTGTGGCCCAGTCCTGGGAGACCAACAGCTCTGCCCCTCGGCTGGATCCCGCCACAACATCAAGGCACCGGAGGAGAGGGTGATGGTGACTTGAAGGGGCCCCCCACAGGGGTGGTGGCCATCCCAGCCCTGATGCCTGTGAGCAGGTGGGCTGTGAGTTTGAGAGGGCTTTCCGCTGCCTCTGGAACCCCAACAGGGCAGGAGGGTACCTGGAAAGGGTGGCCAATCCCGTGGTGGGGGCGGGGCTGGTCCTTGTTCTCAGAGGGATGGGCAGGCAGGGGGCTGTGAGCCTCCCAGAAGAGATCTCCATGTGCCTGGGACCTTACCCCTGGGCAGCTCTGCTCATTTTCCACTCCTTTCCCCAAAACGGAATCTCTGCCCCTCAGCGCTAAGCACGGCCTGCCGATGGGCCAGCCCTAGCGACTCACTAGGGGACACTGGGGAACAAGATTCCATTTTATTCTCTTAATAAATATCACGGGTACCCTTGCCCGGGCGACTCGACAGTCTCCAAATAGCATTGTTACAAAAATAGGTTTCTCTTCTTCGTCTTGTCTCTTTATTTCTTTCCTCGGCCTCTGTGTTCTGCTGAAATATAGATGTTTACAGCAAGAGCCGGTCTCCAAGTAAAAAAAATAAGATCCCATGATCTGATATAAAACGAGCCTCAAAGGACACCTGGGTCCCGCACGCCAGGCACCAGAAGGGAAGGGAACCCGGGCGCTTGGGTTCAATTCGATTCAGTGATGCAGCAAAAATGTCTTCAGAGACAAATATTCCCAACAACGGAGAGGAGGCGCTTTCCGCCTGGAGAGGGCGCTCCTGAGCGGTTTATTGGACAGGAGTGAGTTGGGAGCCAGCAGCCCTGCAGAACTGCCCGAGGACTTTTTGTTTTAAAAAGCAAACCCCCAAGGTCCTGGCAAGGGCCTGCGGTCGGCGGGCCGGTGCGGTTCCTCTTGCCCGTGGTGCTGCGAGTGGCCAGTGGGCAGCGCTCAGGTGGAGGCCGGGCTGTCCATGGTGGACAGGAGGTGAGCGACCTGGGCCCGCTGGGCGGGGCTGATGTGCTCGCTCATGTACATCATGCAGTCCACAGCCACCTCCGGGTTCTCTTGGACCAGGCTGCAGGGGACGGGAGAGAAGGGTTGGGGTCACCCAGCGTGGCCCTAAGAATCGCTGTGCAGGGCCATGTCACCTTCCTGGGGGGGCAAAAACCCTGAGCTCCCCAACCTCTTCCTGCTGTGGTCACCATGGGGGGTGACGGTCCCGTGGGGGGCAGGAGGGAATACGGCCTGGGGGTCAGGCTGCCTCGAGGAACGACAGGGGACACTACAGGTCACTAGTTGTGTTACTGAGACCTGAACTTCAGCTTCATGCCCCTAACGGGGTCCCACATGATCTACTTCCTTCCTTCCAGGGGACCCCCTGAGAATGGGGGTGAGCAAACCATCCAGAAAGGCTGATACCGAATGGGAGCCAGCAGCCCAAGGCCTGTGGGTTCTCTGGCCATGACCTTGGACAAGCTGCTTTCTATTCCAACACGATCCTGAACTGAAATCCTCGCACACCCTTGCACGGCACCCCCAGGGCTCTGGGGGAGTCGCGGCCTCTTTGCTGGGGGCTGGGCCCAGGGCTGTGGTGGGGACCTCGGGGCCTGCAGTGTTGGGACAGGCAGCTGGAGGCCGATCCCAGCTCTGCACTTGCTGGTCAGTCCGAGGGATGGGCGGCCACTCACCCTCGGATGGTCTTGAGGACAGAATCCCGCTTCAGGTACTTGATGTTCTCGCCGATGGTGGAGCGCAGGCCGTCGCCCACCTGCCAGTGCTGCTCCAGCCACTGCACCACCATCTGGTTGTTGTCCCACAGGTAGGCCTGGGGGAGCGGGGGAGCAGAGGCTGCCTCAGGGGGGCCCTGCGCAGCCGCGAGGCCCACCCAGCGTCCACCCGCCCGCCTCCGCCCTGGCCCACCTTGACGGCGCCCTCCGTCTCCACGAACCAGCGGCGCAGCATGGACTGGATGTGCACGTGGCTGAGCTCGCTGCTGACCTGCAGGATCTCCTGCTTCACCTGGTCCTCCAGCAGCAGGCGGCGCAGGCGCCAGTACAGGAAGGTGCGCGAGGTCCTCCACTCCAGGATGTCCTGCGGGCAAGCCCAGGCCTGAGTCGCCGCTGCCCGGGGCTGAGCCGGCGCTGGGAGCGGGCTCTGGGATCATGCCCATTTCACAGGCCAGGAAGCTGAGGCCGGGGAGGTGAAGACACCTGCCCGAGCAGTGGCAGAGCCAGGACTTGGCAGAACAACAGACGGGCTTCCCAGAGGCAAGGCGTAGCAGGTGACTGACTCTGGGACGTCCTCTTGGGGGTGGGGCCCTGGGGCAGGGGTTGTGATGGCCAGAGGTGGGTGAACACGGGGCAGAAACCACGCTTCCCACATCCGGCTCAGCAGTTACAGCCACACACAGACTGGTGGTCCCAAACCTCCCTGCCTATTGAAATCTCTTGGGGATTTGGGGGGAAAAATACTGATGTCGGACTCCCACTCCCGAAATCCTGATGTAACTGGTCTGGACATGGGCTTCGGGATGTTGTGAAGCTGCCAGGGCGAGGCTGACATGCAGGGTGAGCCCAGTCTCCTCCCTGAGCTGGAAGCCAGTGCCTGGCCGTAGCCGCAGGTGCTTACGGAGATGACGCCCTTCTCCAGCATCCTGCCCGGCGTGTCGTGGAGGTCGGCGAACTGCACCGCCACCTGGTGGTAGATGGGCAGCAGCAGCTCCTCCCGGGCCTTCAGCCGGCCCTCCAGGTCCTTGCGCTCCTTGTCGGACAGATCAGCCACTCCTGCGGGCCCGGGCACAAACCAGAGTTTGCAGGAGGCCTGAGCTCTAACTGTGACCGCTCCCCCAAACCAAGCTGCTCCTGTAGGGTCAGAAGCACCCCCACAATGGCGAGATGGGGCCGACCTGCTACATGTGAACATTTAAAATCTCTCCCAAGCTGGTAGCTGTTTGGGTAGGTCTCCCACAGCGGCGTGGGCTGGGCCCCCCCGACCGCGGAGGGTGGCGCACGGCAGACCCTCGCACCTAACTGCTCCACGAGCTTCTTGTAAGTGGGGTCGATCCTCCTCATGGCCTTTATCTGGTCTTTCTTTCGGAACTTAATCTCCACTGTTCCCTCCGGCTCCAGAACGCCCCCCCTGAAAAAACAAGAGGCAGGGGTGAGGTGGGCGAGGGGTCCCCCCGCCTGTGCCAGCCAGCCAGGAGACATGGGGTTGAGGCAAGGAACCAGGACGTCTGGGTGTCAGTTCCGAGCTCTTTCACTGACTCGCTCTGTGACCCTGGGCAACTCACCTTCCCTCTCTGGTCCTCTGCTTCTATATCCGTACAATGAGGGGCTGAGCCTGTGTTTTAAATAAAGTTTCTGAACTCTAGGAGGCCCTTTCCGCTCTAAGTGTGTGACTTTTTCCAGGACAGTACAGCCCTCCGGCCCCTCAGCTGGTCCTTCTTGACCTTCCTAAGGGCTGCTCTCCCCCAGCCAGGGTACCGTTTCTTATCTCCTTACAGCTCTCAACAGCACGATGAGGAGTCCAACCCGGTCCCATAGGAGCTGCCCTCCCATATCCAACCCTCTCACCCACCCCTCAGATTCCTCTGGCCCCCTTTTCCTGTGATAACTTGGAAGCCCTGAGGAATATTGTATGTAGCTCTGAGCTTCCTGGCAGCCAGAGCAAAAAGTGAATGAGGCTGCTCATGCCTGAGTCCTCCAGGAGGATCTGGGCACCCTGGACGTGGGACAGGGTTAGCCGATCTGTGCCCTACCACAATGCCTAGCATTGCCTGGTATGTGGTAAGGTGCTTGATACATAGTCACTGAATGTATGGATGAATAAGGGCGTGAACACAGGAATAGGATGCCTGTATTTTGGGCAGAACTACTCTTAAGGCCTTTATATCCTGTACAGCACATAGCAGTGAGTCTTCACTCTGCCAAGGTTTCTTTCCCTGAAGACCTGGTATCCTGTCATGTGAGTCTTCATTCAGTCGTGTGTTTGCCGCTATTTCTCAACCACCCAGTTGGTGTGACTGTGCCAGGCAGGCCCTGGGTTATAAAACTGGACAAAATGCAGCCCCTTCAGGAACTCAGAGCTCTGGGAGAGACTCAGAGTTCAGTGAGGACCAGGTGACTGGTTCTCACTGGTCTTATTTCCCTTTTCATCCTGGCTGCCAGGTAGCTCAGATGCTTTTGGTCTTTCCTTACTTGATTGCAAACTTCCTTGGGGAGCAGAGGAGTGTAAGTTAAGAGAGAACAGACAATTCCTCCACCACCTCTTTGCTTCGGCCACTTGCTCTAATGAGAAAAACCCAATTGGATACTGGACGCGAGTTTCAGGTTAAACTGGAAGCGCTCCATCCTTCAGAAACAGAGCGCCCCCGAGATCCCAAGCTGGTGGCTCAAAGGTGAAGGGGCCTCCGACTGGCAGAGAGAATAAGAGAAGGCTGAGCCAGGCTGAGGGCGACACACCCACCTGCTCTCTTTGTCTGCGTACATCTCTATGCACAGGGGGTTGATGGTGGAGTCCAGGACCACCCAGGAGCCGCCCCGGAGCTCCGCGTAGGGCGGGATGTAGATGAGGATGGGCTGTTTGTACTGCCGGAGGCCGTCCACGATGTAGGCCCCGAACTTCAGCACCTGGTCATACATATCTGAAAAGCAAAGCGACTGCCCCGTGAGGCGGCTCCGGCCCAGAGCTCATACGCAAGCAGTGTGTGTTGTGCTGGGGGCTCTGGGAAAGCGTGCGCGGCTGGGAGGCTGCCTGGCTCTGTGAAAAGAGCCTGGGCTGAGAGTCAGGACCGGCCCAGGCACAGGGGGCTCAACCATCTGTGTGGTTGTTGTTTTTTAAATACATTTTTATTAGTTTCAGAGAGGAAGGGAGATGGAGAGAGAGGTAGAAACATCAATGATGAGAGAATCATTGATCAGCTGCCTCCTACACGCCCCACAATGGGGATCCAGCCTGCAACCCAGCCATGTGACCTCCTGGTTCACAGGTCAACACTCAACCACTGAGCCACGCCGGCCAGGCTTAACCATATATTTTATAACAGGGGTGATGTGTCCGTGCGACCCGGGAACAGTCGCTCGCTCTCCCTGCCTGGGCCTCCATGTCCCCATCGCAAAGGGAAACATGAGGGCATCGAGCACTAAGGTCCCTTCTGGCTCTGCCTCTGCCACACCCTGTCCCACGTTCCCAGCCACAGACGCACAGTCCCTTCTGCTCTTACTTCCCAAGGAACACCCAGGTATGTCTCTCCAAGTGCCAGACACCCTCCGTGGTCACACTAACGCAGTAATAAAGTCAACTGTAACCACACGGGCCCGAGAGGGGCCCATCGCAGCCTGACCTTGGCCCCCCGAGGTTGGCCCTATTCATGACCCCCTTCACAGAGGAGGGAACTGAGGCTCAGAGAGGTCGCCCAGCGAGTGAGGACTCACCCCAGGTCTGCCCGCTTCCCAGGCCAGCTCTTTCCTCCACACCCCGCTGACAGCCACGGTACCTGCCAACATGCTCGGGGCTGACTGCCGGCCACAGAGGCTCCCAGCAGCCCCCTGAGGAGGGCGGGGCATCTTACTGAGTGGGGAGCATGGAGCTGACTGCCCCATCCCTCGGCAGCTTCTGGGACGCCCCTCCCCGCCCTGCCACTCACGGCGTGACCTCAGGCAAGTCCCACCAGGAACCCTCAGTTTTCCATCTGTGAAATGGGCTGTTTCCAGAACTGCTCCCATTCTCAGGGTTGTGCAGGGGGCTCAGCTAAGACAACGATGGGACCAGATACAGAAAACACGGTGTCGCCACCCCGAGGGGGTGTCCTGGGTGCTGGCCCTGTGGTTTGAGGGCACCCACAGGGGAGGCTGCCTCACCTTTCATGCCACCGGAGAAACCCCTCCAGTTGGCAAAGATCATCAGGGGCAACTTCTCCTGGTTGAAATCCTTGATAACCTGGGCAGTCTTGTAGGCGGAGTCCGGGAACCACACCTGGCCCGCCTGCTGGGTGATCTGCAACACAGAGCCAGCCGCCTGAGAAGGCTCTGGGCAGGAGCGGCCTCGGGACCTGGGACAGGCGGGCACCCTGACCAGCGTGGGCACCAGCACCAGAGCCAGGCTCACAGGGAGGGCGCCTCCCACTGCAGCCCAGAGAGGTCCTGCTGTCCGTTTACAGGCTCAGAGGGGCCTGAGCTCGTCAAGCCAGAGGGATGGGCGAGAGGCGGGAGGGACTCCCGGGACCCTCTGGCATCCTCTGAGGAGGAAACTGGTGTGGAAGGTTCTGCCACCGCAGAGAGGGGGCTGGGGAAATGGCACTGAGTTCCAGGCTGTCTCCTCCGAGCCTCTGAGCTGGAGAGACAGGTTCGCAGCCACCAGGACCCACACCTGTGGCTGAGCCCACGAATCAGCAGCCCCAGCCCCCGGCCCCTCACCTTGGCCTCGGAATCCAGGTTGGCGGGGTCTGCGGGCACCACCACCTCCACCGTCCGCGTCTCCACGGCGATCACGCCGACAGGGATGCCCCCCAGCCTGCGAGGTGGAGCACAGGTGAGCGGGTGCAGGGCGCACCCCCAGGCAGTGCAGGGGGCGGTGGGGCCCACCCAGCCCGGCTGTCACACTACGGGTGTCCTGGGAGTGGGCAGCGGTGGCTGGAGGGAGGCTTGCAGGGCCAGCGCTGCTGTCACTGCAGGGAGTTTACTGGACGGCAACGCAGCTGTCCAAAGCAGTAAGCGCCTCGCGAACCGGCAGCTGGAAAGGTCCCGTGGTGCTCACTGGGGCCACGGCCACCACGGGAGGGGAGGGCCCGCCAGTGACAGCCTGAGGCAGCGCTGGCTGCGAGGACTCCCCGTGATGATGCCACGTTCTCCGTGCCACGAGCCACCCGGGGCTACCGAGCGCTTGGAATGGGGCGAGTATGACTGAGGAACTGACACGGCACCCCCTTTCATTTTCATTCATGCACATTGGAGTTGCAGCCACCACAGTGGGCAGCTCCATCGTGCCAGGCGTCTGCGGGGTGGACTCTGAGGATGCCGCTTAGGGCTCCATAAAGAGCGGAACTCTCCCTCAGGCCCCTGGCGTCACCTAAGGAGATGATGGCTCCACTGCTGGGGAGTGAGCTGCTCAGCTCTGAGAGCATTCAAGCAGTGAAGCCTTCCACAAGCTATGCTGGACAACAGGATTCCTGCCCGTGGCCCTCCCGAAATGGAATCCCGTTGTGAGTGTCTGTGCGGTTTTCTAGCCAGACTCCCAGGGCCACCTCTGAGTCCCAAAGGGGTCTGTGGCCCCCGGGGCTGGAGCGCCCTGTCCCAGGGGTGGGCCAGGGGCAAGGATCCCAGCCCCCAGCCAGAAGGTGCCCGAGATGCCTCCCAAGGCCACAGACAAACCGAGACTTTATGAAGAAGCTTGTCGTCCAGAAAACCACCCACCAAATTAAGTCCTTCCTTTGGGAAATCCTGGGGCCAAGAAGCAAGTGTCGCTGGGGCCACCTGTCCTGGCACCTGGGAGTCCCCATGCCTGGCGAGGCCAGGGGTGCAGCCTGCGTCCTCTGTTACCTTGCTCGTCCCGTCACCACGGTCTGGGCCCAGGGCGCCAGGATTTCCCTGAAGCTGCCCTGGTCGAAGAATCCGCTCTGCCAGGACCCCTTCAGAGCTGTGGGCAGAAGGCAGAAGCCCGGGCTGAGGGGCCGGGTGGGTGAGGACCCCCGGGGTCCGCTGGAGAGGACAGACTGTTCTGGGGTTTCTCTAAGGACAGCCTGACCTTGACCCCACAGCCCAAATGCTTTTTCCCCGGAACACGACACAGATCTCAACCCCTTGCAAAGAAATAGACAAATAAGTAATACAAATTTTAAAAATTAAAAACAAAAAAACAGAACAGGTCTGCAAAATGTATTCCAAGTCAGGGATTCAGTCCATATAGAATATCCGACCACATCAATCCCCATCAATGCCAAACACCGAGAGGCCCTCATCACATCTCTGCTGCTTCTTCCCAAGAGGCGAACAGCTGATGGGCGCCTTCAGGGGGTGGGTTTCAGAAAGGGACCATCTGCCCCGAAAAACTCATCCGTGACCCCTGACCTGCTGGCTGTAGCTTAATAACATTGAATCTCCCATTTAACAGAGTAACGTGTTCAGTTTCAGAGAGATAGATAGATAAGTAGAGAGAGGGAGAGAGGGGGGGAGGGGGAGAGAGAGAGAGAGGGAGAAGGGGGGAGAGGGAGAGAGAGGGAGGGGGGGACGGGGGGGGGGGGAGGTGTGACAAGTCGGCTGCGCTCCTGGAGGGAAGTGGTGATGTGAGCCACCCCTCGGTGTGCATGACTGCAGGTTGGATAAGAACCACCAAGCAGCGGGAGGGTCTCAGGTTGCAGGTGTGGGAACAAGGCGGCCCCACTTCAAGGTCAGCCTGAGGCCTGGCCGGATGGAGAAAACCATCACTAAGAAGTTGGACATTTTTAAATCAAGATAAAGCCGGCCCCCTCTGTGCGCACAGGTGAGAAGGGCCAACAGAAACGGAAGAGGGGGAGCAGGCACGGGGCTTCTTGCTGGCAGAGCCCAGGCGCCTCCCAACAGGCCCCCCTGCACTGCGCAGGGAGGAGCAGCCGAATGCTGAAGGTTCAGCCTTCGAAATCCGAGACTCGGGGCGATGGTAACAGGGTAGCTCGGCTTTCCTGTCCTGTTCTGGGTGCTCAGAGTGTAATCATATACCTCCAGGGGACAGACCTGCTGCTTTCGGAGAGGGAGAGGATGTGCGTGTGCAAGTGCATGTGGTAACATGCATGCACATGAGTATCTGCATGTGTGTGTGCATGTATGCAGAAGAGGTGAAGTTGCCTGTCCTGGGTAAACTCACAGACAGCTCCGTTGTGAAGGTTTAACCAAACAGAGAGAGAAAGAAGGAGGGAAGAGGGAGGGAAAGGAGAGAGAGCAGTCCTCGAAATCCTGACGTGCCAGCCAGGGCTCTGCATCTCATCTCCATCCTCAGCTCCAGAAACCGGAGGCTGGTTCCATCCTCCTCGGTCAGTCACTCGGGAAAGGCACAGAGTAAAACCTCAATTCCTCCGCGCTCTCCGCAGGGGACCTCAGGCACCCCCTCAACCCCGATGCTCCTCACCCAGGGCTCCTGCGTCTCAGGCCCAGGAAGGAGACCCGAGACCCAGGTCTCAGGCAAGTGCCTGGGGACTTACTTGGGTGAGACCTTCCTGCAAGCATCCACCGGGGGTCGTAGGGGGCTCTCGACGGGAAAAATTCAATCTCTCTGTCAATGGGGTCAGTGGGTGTGATGATGGGGACCGGGCTGTGATTATCCTGGAAAAGAAAGCTGGGTCTCCAACTCTGCTCCCCGGGTTCGTCAGCAACGCCTGTGACCTGCCCCTCGCGCTTCCCTCCTCTGACTGTGACTGTGGCTGGCTGCCCAGTAGAAGCCCAACCCAAACAAGCTCGTCTCTACGATTCTGAGTAGCATTGGTTGAGGGCCCACCAAGGGCTGGGCTCCAAACGTCATTTCACTTCATCATCAGGGTAACACTCTGGGGGTAGGGGCTATTGTTGTGCCCATTTCACAGAGGAGGAAACTGAGGCTTGGTTGTCCCCAGGTCTGATTGCTACTGAGGGGGAAGCCAGGAATCAAATCTAGCCCATCCCCTCCTAAAGGATCAACCGATGGCATCACTGGCCATTTATTTTTCTTTTTAAGGCCAAGAACAACTAGTGCAGGGTTGGGTGCCTGGGAGGGAGGGAGTCAGGGAGGGAGGGAGAGAGGGAGGGAGGGGTAAAGAAGCATTCACCCCACCACACCTGCAGGGCTCCCTGCTCCCCGTGCTCCCACACCACACAGCCAAAGAACGTCATGACAGCGTCTCCAGGCTCTAAGCTGTAGGAGAGGGATGCTGCACCTTTGGCATGTAGGACAGCCACTCCAGGATGGTATAAACGCCCTCGAAGTCGTCGGGCACGGTGATGTGGGAGACGCCATTGTTATGCATGATCTGCACGCCGCCCAGCTGGTTGTTGGACGTGTAGACCTCTCTGCCCAGGACCTGCTTAGACACGGCCGGGTTAGCAAGGTTCTGCCCGGCCCGGGGACCATCTCCCTCCTGTTTGGTGGTCATCTCCCTCGGTGGCCCTCACCCCGGGCTGCACGTTGGAATCACTGGGAGCTTTTACACACCCGGATTCCCGGGCTGCACCCGGTCCAATTATATTAGAGTCTTTGGTGTGTGTTTTAACTTCTGGATAATTCTAACATGCAGCCCAATTTGAGAAGCAGTGTGTCCTTTGATGACCTTGATTACGATGACTTATGACGACTTTGCTCATCTCAAAAGCAAAACCTGCCCGACTGGCATGGCTCAGGGGTTGAGCATCGACCTATGAACCAGGAGGTCACAGTTCCATTCCTGGTCAGGGCACATGCCCAGATGCAGGCTCGATCCCCAGCAGGGGGCATGCAGGAGGCAGCTGATCAATGATTCTCTCTCATCATCGATGTTTCTCTCTGTCCCTGTCCCTTCCTCTCTGAAATCAATAAAAATAAAAAATAAATAAAAAGGCAAAGCCCTCCCTCATGTTTCTGACTCAGTGGGTCTGGGACGGGGCCTGAGGATCTGCATCTCTAACCCGTCCCCAGGGGGCACTCATGCTGCTGGTTCGGCCGCACTTGGAGACCCTCCATGGGATTTGAGAACATTCTATCAGGGAAGCTTTACAGCAACGCGGCAATGTTGCCATGGCGTGAACAAAGCGGAAACCACACTGCACATTCACTGAGACTCAGCACAGGGAGGGAGGAGATGAGAGGGAAATACACCAGAATTACAGCAGGAGCACAGTTACATGTGGGGGTCTTTTTCCAATTTTCTGCAGGGTACAATGCTGTCTTAGGAATTTTAATAATTTTTGAAATTAACTAATTTTTGAAATTTAAATGTCAGGAACATAGAGCCAAATCCTTTTTGTTCTTTGGTTTTTGCTTTTTTGGCGGGGGTGGGGTGGCGTGGGGGGATTCATAAGAGGCCCAGATATTTGCAAACTGGGAAAACAGCTCTTACATCAGTGGGAATGATACCGGTTTCACACTGAGAAGACACCACCAGGGGACGAGGGGACGGGAAACGACCCCCAGCCCCTTCGCGCTCACCTTGTTGAGGGCGCTGGCTCCGGTCAGGATGATGTGGGAGTTTTCCACCTGGATCACCCGCTGGCCCAGCCTCACCAGGTAGGCCCCGATGCCCAGGGCGCGGCAGGTCACCTGTGGAGACAGGACCCCTTCTGAGTTCCCGAGGCTGCCCCGCCCCCAGCAGGAACCCGATGGACACAGATGGCGACCGGAGTCAGGGCTGAACAGCAGAGGCGAAGCCTGACCTTGAGGCTCCCTTGACCTTGGCTTCCCACCCAGGAGTAACCCCATCAACCAAGAGGGGTGCTTCAGACAGGCAGCAGGCACGGAACGTTCTGGTTCCCCCTCCCAAGGCACGCAGGGAGCCCTTCTGAGCTGGGTCATCCATGAGCTCTCGCAGCCGCTCCCACGACCCAAGGACGGCTGAGGGTGCGTGTGAGACGGGACATCCCAGCGAGGGCTGTGCCGCCTGGGAGTCTGTGCCCAGGTCAGTGCCCCGGCTCTAACAACGTGCTATCACGTGTGAAAGAGTCCGTCGCGGGGGAGGCTGGGGGAGAAGTGCCCGGGACCTCTCTACACTAACTTGTAACTGCTGGGGAGTCCAAAACTATTTCTAAATAAATGAATATGTACACACACACACAGTTGACCTTTGAACAACACAGGAGTTAGGAGAGCTAACCACCACCCCCCCAATAAAATCAGTGAATAACTTCCGATTCCCCCAAAACAATTACTAAGAACCTACTATTGTGTTATATGTATTGGGAGCTGTATTGCTACAATAAAGTGAGAGTACCTTGGCCAGTGTGGTTCAGTGGACCGCCCCCTCGTTATCAACTCTTTCCTTTTGTGACTATTTTAAACTTCCTAAAATAAAAGGTTGAGACACAACAGACAATGAAACCAGAGGAGACTCACCAAGCTGATGGTGACGATCTCGTCATAAGCCAGGGAGCACTCCCCTGCGATCATGCCTGAACCCCTCAGGTTCTCCACGCCCAGGCCATCGTCCTTCCCAATGATGTCCGTGATGACATACCTTCAAGGACCAAACACGAGTTAAAACGCAAGGTGGGGTCCAGAGAAATCCCAGGCTGGCCCCTTTCCCAAGGGCCTGAGGCAGGAGGGGCAAGCAGGGGATAAAGCAGCCAGAGGCAAAATGGAAGTCGAGGTCTGGGACCTTCGTGATTGGCCCTAAAGTTTCTAGGAGACCGTGCGGAGGCTGTCTTAGTGACATGTCATCCCCACCGTGCCTTCTTCCTGAAGCAATTGAGAACACCATTTGGTCTACACAGAGATGGGGAAGCCACTTAGCTCACAATCAATCAATCAAGACTGGTCACCCAAGTGTGAGAGGCACTGTACTTCCTAACCTGTTCGAGATTCACAAGGCACTGAGCACCTTAAAGGTTTGGGGGAGGCCCTTAGGAAAGGTGTTTGTTAGATTTTCATGTAACCCAGTGTTTCCCAAACCTACTTGATTATGGAAATTTCTCCTCCTCCCCACGTATCACCAACTAACATTGCAGAAACCTCAGCCTGGGAAATTCTGATTTAGTCACTCTCACTAAAACAGCAACAACACACCCACCACTTTCTCTGGAAGAGGCAGCTGGTAGCTGTGATGTTCAGGTGGAGCTGACCCCTGCCCCGCCCACACCTTCCCAGCTTGCCAAACCATTGCTGCATCCGTTGGCTAATTTGATCCTGTAATGTGAGCCTGCAGCTCTGGGGACTTCATGGGAGATTGATCTGACCCCCCCTTATAATGTGCTATCTTTTTCAGAGGCACAGCTTATTTGGGGATGACAGGGAGGGGTTCACCTTCGAGAACACCCCAGGTATTTAAGTCATCAGTGCCAAAGCTCCAGGGTCCCACTGTACACACCCCCACCCTCTTGGAAATACCACCACAGCCCGAGGCAGAGAGACAGGTTCCCCAGGAATAGCTGAAATCAACCCCAGGCCAAAGGAGGGAGCCACCTGCCAGTCACTTACCTGGATTCTCCTTCCTCCTCGATGTGTTTGCAGTGGACAGAGTTCAGGGAGCTGATCCTGGTGTACTCTTGGGGGGTCAGGTACAGGTACTTAAAGCCCTTAAAAACAATAACAACAAAAAACATACTCCAGTGAAACTATGAATCCATTTTCCTGCCCTTGGCAGCCACTGTTTTTAAAAACATATCAACAATGCAGAATGGATGTTAATAACGTGTAAACGTGTTAACGATATGTTAACATGTCTGACTTAATACCATGCTCATAAGAGCTATAAACGCAAGATCTGCGTTGTGCTAATGCTTTCCACTCAGCTTCACAGCATCGCCTCCTGTCTCCCTGCTCTGATTCTGTTTCCCAGTTACCTTCTCACTATCGCTCCCCTAGGGCCACTTGACTGTGGCTCTTCCACAAAATACCACCTGTGGGCACGCACGTACAGTGCGATTGAAACTTCGTGGCCCATGTGCAGAAGTCGGTATTTTGTGAAAGAGCCAATGTCAAGGGCCCAAAGAGCCACATGTGGCTCTCGAGCTGCGGTTTGCCGAGCCGCAGTTTGCCGACCACTGCCCTAGGGAGATTTTTCAGACTGTTTTCCTTATTCCCGGCCCACATGTTGTTGTAGTACTCTGTGTGTGTTATGTTTTTCACATTGAAAATCATTTCCTCTTTTGTGTGTGTGGCGGGGGGGCATGATTGCCCCCTTCGAAATGCAGGCTGTGGTTGCAAAGAGGGACTCTGTCCCCTGCATTTTCACGTCATAAAACGTGTGCTCTCACTCCTGTGGCCTTCCAGTGTAGCTGGTGTCTCCACGTCTCCCCACGGTTTTTAACAAATCTCCGAGGCCAGGGACGATGTATATTTCATCTTCGCATTCTCAGTGTTTGCTGCGTTCAGGAGAGACAGTATATATTCCATATCTGTATATACACCCGCATTAGCTCAGGGTTCATAAACCTTTTTCATTACTGTCCCCTAAGGA
Organism: Myotis myotis; assembly: GCF_014108235.1. Lineage (NCBI taxonomy): Eukaryota > Metazoa > Chordata > Mammalia > Chiroptera > Vespertilionidae > Myotis > Myotis myotis. The sequence goes on along the minus strand of NW_023416325.1, from coordinate 4,557,036 downwards.
GCCTTTTTAGGCATGTTTTCCTAACGGCCATCCCCTCCCATGAAATTTAAAATATATATATGTATATATATGTTGTTGTTATTGTTGATTTCAGAGATGAAGGGAGAGGGAGAGAGAGAGAGAGAGAAACATCAATGATGAGAGAGACTCATTGATCAGCCGCCTCCTGCATACCCCACACTGGGGATCAAGCCCGCAACCCAGGCATGTGCCCTGACCCGGAATCGAACCCTGACCTACTGTTTCATAGGTCAACGCTCAACCACTGAGCCACGCCCAGCCGGGCTCCCATGAAATTTTAATACCGATACACCGTATGCCCGTTTATGTAGGATATCTGTGCACTATGTGGAAAAAGAGTAATAAGACTCGTTTCACCCCCTGTGGGCACTGCCGCCTCCACTGGAGATAGGGTGCCAGCCGAGCAGAGCGACGCTGCCACACTGCTCCTGACCTGACGTACCTTGTGGGGGTCTTCGGGGTCCACCCACGCCACCTTGAACACGTGCTTGATCTCCTCGGCGAGGCCGATGCGGGCCCCGCTGTTGGCGGCGAGGTAGATCTGGGGGATGCCCTCGGCCCGGGCCAGCTCGGACGCGCGCAGGTACAGGAGGTCCTCCCCGACGCCGAAGGACCCGATGCGGAAGGTGATGTCGTTGCTGATGAGGATCACGTCCCGCCCTTCCGGATACTCCCGCGTCTTCAGATTCATCTTGAAGGCCACCATGCCCACCTGGTGACGACACAAAGGCGCGAGGGAAGCGGGTTTGTGTCTTCGGGGGGACACTCTCGGAACGGGCGGTTCCGGCCAGGCGCTGGGCTCCGCTGAGACCTGACCTCGTTTCCTCCGGGAAGTCGGTTCATCTCCACCAGCTGGCCCTGCGGGTCCAGCACCAGCTCCGTGTATGTCAGCAGGTCTTTGGGGTACTTGTCTGGGGAGGCCCACAGTTTAAAGAGAGCCTGGGGAGAGGGGAGGCAAAGAAAAGCCTGAGTCACCAGTAGGGAGGCTCATTTACTAGCTCTTTCTCTTTTTAAATCATGAGCTACTTTTTCTTTTCCTATTTAAAAAAAAAATTTTTTTAATTGATTTCAGAGATGAAGGGAGAGAGAGAAACATCGATGATGAGAATCATCGCTGGACTGCCTCCTGCACGCCCGCTACTGGGGATCGAGCCCACAACCTGGGCATGTGCCCTGATTCGGAATCGAACCGCCACCTCCTAGTTCATAGGTTGATGCTCAACCACTGAGCCACACTGGCCAGACAATCATGAGCTACTTTTAACATGCAGAACAATAAATCTCATGGTTTTATCAAATCATAATTTTCTGTAGTTGCTTAAGATTTGTTTAAAAAAAATAAGATGTGGTTGGAGCCCTTATTGTACCCCTCCTCACCCATCCCTGACTCTCCTCCCCACTGCTACCCACAGGGAATCATTACCCTGAATTTAGTGTCTACCAGTCCTCTGCATGCTTGCATGTTTTTTTGTTTTTGTTTTTGTTTTAAATATATTTTATTGATCCTTCACAGAGAGGAAGGGAGAGGGATAGAGAGCCAGAAACATCGATGGGAGAGAAACATCGATCAGCTGCCTCCTGCACACCTCCTACTGGGGATGTGCCCACAACCAAGATACATGCCCTTGACCAGATTGAACCTGGGACCCTTCAGTCTGCAGGCCGATGCTCTATCCACTGAGCCAAACCGGTCAGGGCATGCTTGCATGCTTTTATTTCATCATGTATGCATACATTTAAACATGTAGTAGTCTTTTGCATGACTTAAACTTTAAATAAGTGATATCGCACTACACACATCCTTCTGCAACTTGCTTCTAAAGATTTTTTTCAATAAATACTATAAATGCATTTTCTCATCATTAGGATTTCCTCAATAACATTTTCTTTTCTCCAGCTTACTTTATTGTAAGAATACAGCATGTAATACATGTAACATACAAAATAGGTGTTAGTCAGCTATGTTACCCAGTAAGGCTAACAGTAGATTAGCAGCTACGTTTTGGGGGAATCAAAAGTTATATGAAGATTTTCGACTGCACCAGGGGTCGGCACCCCTAACCTCCACTTTGCTCAAGGGTCACATGTAACTTCTTTTTCTTCCTTTAGATAAGGAGACCCGGGCCCGTGCTGCGTCTCAGCCGCGGGACTTGCCTGCCTGAACATTTCCGGGAAGTCGTACACGTAGGTGGTCCCCAGGGACTGGGCCTGGAACCGCTTGGCCTGAAGCAGGTCCTTGGTGACGTAGGGAGTGTTGATCAGCATCCCGTGCTGGGCTCCTTGTTTGTTGCCAAAGGAGTGAAACATGATCTGGACCAGAAAGAAAGAGAGAGCGTGAGGGAGACACGTCTCCATGAAATCGCAGCGTGGGGAGCAAACCTTGTCACCTTACGGGACAAAGCGAGTGCCTGGCATTGCTAATCTCTCTTCTGCCTCTGTGGGCAGCCAGCACAAGGAGGGACAGTGGCAGATGTGGACACAGCCCCCAGAATATAACTGTGATAGTACCACACGTGCACACGCACACGCGCACACGCACAGACAAACAAGAGGGCCTCAAAGTGGATGAAACCCGAAGGAAGTCTGAATTTGGGTTAACAGCACTGAGCCCGGGTCAGTTTCCTAGTTTGACAAGGTTGGGAAATGGGGTGAAAGTACATGGGAACTTTCTGTGCTACTTATTTCTCTGTATTATTTTTGCAACCTCTGGAGAGTAATTATTTCAAAACGAAAAGATAGTTGCTATCCTAAAAATGGGATATTTCACTCACTTCACAAAAGTCTGTCCTAAAACATAGTTGTGGGAAATACCTATGTCCCTAAGGGAACCGATGAGGGAGGCTGCAGTATAATCACCCAGGGCACCCCACATCCGATCCCGGACATGGTCCCAGAATGGATTAAACACGGAGTCCCTGTTCTTCCCAGGGGAGTGAACAACGAGGATTCAGCAAAGCTTGGAGGGGCTGCCGGATCCCGCGTGGCCAGGCAAGGCAGCCACCGAGCGCGTTTCCCTCCACGTCCCACTCGAGGGCGCAGCCTGCCTCTGCCCTGACCTGGGGACCCGCCCGGCCTTACGTTTCCGGATCTGGGGTCGGTGACTTCCTTGTAGAGGCTGATGTCCAGGTAGTAGCCTGACTCGTTGGTGATGAACAGGCGGATGGGGATGGCGCTGCCGGCGGCCGTCTCGCGGATGTTGATCTTGACCTCGGCCTGGAGCACGCGCAGCTTCCACAGCCGGCTGCCGTAGCGCATGACCATGGAGCGCACGGCCTCCTCGATCTGCCCAGGTCACAGCAAGGCCCGTGTCAGAGCCCGGGCGGCACACACTCCCAGCAGCTCTAGCACTGACAGCCATGCAGTGAGGACACGCCGAGTGCAAAATGCCCGGGGCACGGTGTGCATCCAACAACTGCTGGCGACTAATGACCAGAGGCACCTGGCCAAGCACTCAGAGCTCATTTCCCCTTTTGTTTCGTGACTCAGAAGAGCCGGCATCTTTTTTTTTTAATCCTCACCTAAGGATATTTTCCATTGATTATTAGAGAGTGGAGAAGTGTGTGAAAGACATACACACATCGATTGGTTGCCTCCTGCACCAATCCCGACCAGGCTGGGGAGAAGCCTGCAACCGAGGTATGTACCCTTGACCAGAATCGAACCTGGGACCCTTTGGTCCACAGGCCGACGTTCTATCCATTGTGCCACACTGGCTAGGGCGGTGCTGGCATTTTTATCCCCCGTTTAGATGAGGACACGGAGGCTGGTGACCAACAGCTCGTGCTCCTTTGGGACACACCTGTATCCCATCATGCATCTCCAGCCCACCCATCTTCTCTGCTGGGAAGTGGGGGGACGGGTGGGCGGGGGCACCAGCATGGGCTCTCTGCACCCCACAGATGCCAGGATGAGGCACCAGGACCTCTTCCATCCCACAATTACCACCTTAAACCCTGCCTGGTCATGAAGAAAGAGCCAGCGGGGTGCCCAGCAGAGCCTGGACCCGGGGACAGGATACCCTTGTTTTTCAAGACGTTTGGGGCATCCGTGTGGTCCTCAAAGTGAGGCACATTCACGGAGGGTGAATGCGGACAGGGACAGTCCCAGGCTGGTGGCTCTAGAATTACACGGTGCAGGGTTTGTCTTCCACCTGCAGGACAGAGGCCCCCAGCACACACATGCGCGTCCTGTAACTCGGGTCTCGAGCGCCAGGAGGCGGTACCCAGGGCAGCATGGCACAAAGAGCCATTGGTCCCCAGGAACTGAGCCCGAGCGGGTGAGGGCCCCCAGAGACGAGACCTTGTAGGGGTCCATGATGACGGTGGGCACGAAGTTGAGGAAGATGTGGTTGCAGTCGGTGCGCACGCTGGTGTTGTTGAAGGCCACCTCCAGCTCGTCCATGGCCTCCAGGAGCAGCCGCTCGCCCTCATTCTGCAGGTACTCGAAGGAGGCCTCCTGCCAGGGAGGGGGCAGCCGCTAAGGCAAAGCCTCGGAGAGGAATCGCTCTTCTCCCAAAGGTGTGCCCGGCGAGCACAGCAGAGCCCCTCCGAAGGCCAAGGGCTGACAAAGGCTGTGCACATTCACTGTCTGTGTCCGGACACTCGGACAGCTGGGGCCTGGCTGGCCCTGGAGGGCCCAGAGTCAGCCGAGTCCTCGATAGGAAACCACTCCCCCACGAGCACACCTTCCAATGCAAACCAGCGCCTCCAGAGCCCTCGCCCCAACCACCTCCTCCGTGGGGCTCTCACACTCCAGGACGCTCCCCCCTGCTCAGGTCACGCCAGCTCAGGTACCGACACCTACAGACAGCCCTGTGCTCACAGCCTGCTGAGACTCCCCAAACTGGCCAATCCCAGGCCTGCTTACCTGCCTCACCCACTCCTTCCTGCAAAAACCACAACAAAGGCTCTCACCCATAACAAGCCCCCCCGCCCCCCCACTCCCACCTCCTGATGGCCCTGGTGCATCTCCATGTGGCCCTCCACGGCCTGGTGAGCCCCCCTCTTGGGCACTGTAACAATTTTTCCAATGGCAACTGTCCCCTGATCTGCTGGCCACACTGCACCTCAGCAATAATAAAACCGATGCAAACATCTACTTGACCGAGGCAGCAAATCAGAGATTAGCTCAACATCCATCAACGGGGGATCAGTAAAAAACGTTACACACACGGGTACATCCACGCACGGCACCCACATGGAGTGGGTCATCCTCATTAACATGGAAGGAGGTCTGTAAGTCCCTGGCCAGTAAAAAAGCAACACTCTTCGAATGGCCTGTCCACCTGAGCTGCCTGGAAAGGTTATGCATGGCGCTAGGTATGGACGTATGTGTCTAGAGAGGGTTACCAACAAGGCCGGCCCGAGTGGCAGGATTCTGGGCCCTTTTTTTTAATTTTTAAAAGCAGTTTTGAAAATTGTTTGAAATTTTCACAACATAATCATGGATAACTTTTCTAAATGGGAAAAAAAAAAAAAAGACCACATACTTAGCCAGCAAGTATCACTTAACAAAGCCCTGTCTTCTTTCTATGCCCACAATTCTCTTCTCGTGCAGAGACCATGTGACAGAAGAAATAAATCCATAGGCCACCAGTGTCCACCTGTTGCCGCCCGCCTGGGGTGTCCCAGGGGCCGGGCTGTGTGTGCCCAGGGCACCCTGCGATCCCCGTGCGGCCCAGGGCCTGGCACAGAGCAGGACAGCAGAGGGAGGGCCAGCGCCTGCGTGACAAGCTCAGGGGAAGAAAGAAACACCCCGAGACACGTTACCTTTGTAATCAGGTCCGAGTGCCTGATGATGGCGCGGATGAAGAACCTGTAGTCGGTCACCTCCACGCCCTCCTTGACCTTGGCAGCGCCCAGGTAAAGGTGCATCTTGTGGTTGGCGCAGGGCACGGCCGTCACGTCGAAATTGCGCATCCGGCTGAGCTCCAGCTGGAAGGCCAGGGCGGGCTCCAGGTGACGGTAAATTCGATCTTCTGCAAACTGCAGGCCGACGGAGAGAGGACGGACAGACAGACAGACACCCAGTTGGACGCTGGACCATGACCCTGCTTGGTCCACACCGTCCTGCAGACCGCTGGTGTCTGCGGGTTTAGCCCTCGAAATGTATGGTCATTATGTCATAATTGTGAGCAACCCCCTGGGCTCAAGCGGGCTGGGACTCTGCAGAGATCCAGACGACATGCCAGGCTGGCGTGCGGGCAGGAGGCTCCCGGGTGAGCCCAGCTGGTTCCCAGCACCTGCCCACACAGCCAGGCAGATCCCTCTCTGGCATAGGACAGGGTATTTCTCAAAAAGTCACTGACCCTTGGTTTCCTTATGGAAATTCGTCCTCAAAAGAAAGCAACGGATAATGCTTGAGACTAGAGACTGGCCGGCGTGACTCAGTTGTTGAGTGTCGGCCTGCGGACCAAGGGGTCTCGGGTTCGATTCCGGTCAAGGGCATATGCCTCGGGGGCAGGCTTCTCCCCGGCCTGGGCCTTGGTTGGGGCTGGTACGGGAGGCAACCAATTGATGTTTCTCTCACATCGATGTTTCTCTCTGTCTTTCCTGCTCCCTTTCACTCTCTCTAAAAATCAAGAATTAAAAAAAAGAGAGAGAAAAAAAAATAGGTTGGGAGGACCATCTTTCTGAGTCTACCCGCAAGTCCAAAAATTGTCCCCATGACAGAGGGACACCTGCAGTGGGCTGAAGGGTGGGAGGCGCGAGGTCTGAGCTCCACATGGAAATTCGGGGTTCACCTTGGAAATACCCGAGAGGAAGGGGGAGTCTGCATGGAAGTTGCCATGTTCTAGAGCACGGGGATATCTTAAGGACTGGGACGGTTTTCCTGAAAATCAAAGATGCCGGGGAGGAGAGAACAGTATCACTGCTTTTGGTCATACCTCATCTCTTGCTCTGAAGGTGAAAAACTTGGGAAATTCTTTCTGCAAAAGAGAAATCCACACAGAAGACCATTAAATCCAGCAGGGCGCGTGTCAACACGCGTGTGCCTGTTCTTAACGATGACCCCATCTGCTTCTAGGATGAATCGTTTGGAAAGCCGTCCTCCCTAGCGCTCCATCTCTCCCACCCCAATCTGCAGCGTGAACGTCAAGTGAACGGCTCTGGGTCTTGGAGAAGGGAGGAGACGCAAATGGGGCGCCGAGCGCCGACTGACCTCCTGGGCGATCAGGAACGTGATTCTTCGGAGCCCGTAATCCACAAGGATGTTTTTCTGCATTGAAAACCAAGCACACAACGCAGTGGTATCAGCCACAAAATGGGATCAAGTCTTGGTACGTGTTACCGCGCGGATTGGCCTTGAAAGCATTATGCTGAGGAAGGTGCCAGTCACAAAAGACCTCAGGCTGTCTGATGCCATTTATATGAAATGTCCAGAACAGGCAAACCCGTAGTCGGACAGGAGATGAGCGGCTGCCAGGGACAGAGGAGGAGGGCACCAGGTTGAAGAAAAATGGGGAGTGACTGCGAAAGGGTAGAGGGTTTTTTTTTTGGGGGGGGGGGGGGCGAGGGGGTGAAAATATATTATAATAATGTTTACACAACTCTATGAATATACCAGGAAGCATTGGTACACTTTAAATGGGAGAATAGTGTGCTCTGTGAATTATATTCAATGTTATATTAAAACATACAGACTTTTTAACATGTCATGAAATCTTTCATGACGCTGGCAGGTCGCCAGTTTGATTCAGGGTCAGGGCACATTCCCAGGTAGTGGGTTCCTTCCCTGGTTGGGGTGCATGCAGGAAACAACCAATAGATGTTTCTCTCTCTCTTCCCCTCTCTCAAAAATCAATAAAAACATATTTTTAAAAAAACCTACTGATAATGTTCTGTTAAAAAGAAGAAACAGGCCGGGGGAAATATGCCAATACTTTACAGTGGCTGCCTCTGGACGGTGAGGCCGTGGGCTTTGTTTTAAAACCTACTTTTCTGATTTGTCTGCACCTTAAACATGTTCTATAATGAACACCGCCAGCTGCTGACTGACCAAGCAAAGGCTAGGTACATCACTGACATTCACGGCACTACCCATGACACGGCACCAGGCCAGGTTCCCTGGGGGACCTCAAGTCCAGGCCATCAGGACAATATGGGGAACACAACACACACAATTACCACCGAGCCAGGAGGGTCAAGAACTAACAGCCAAACAGCGCGGCTGGCAGATGTGATTATATATGAACTAAGATTCTTAGCGTCCCAGATGGGGAAACTACAGATCAGAGAGGTGCAGTAACCTGCCTGAGGTCACCCAGCACCTTCCTGCTGTTTCTCCAACCTACACCTGCCAAGCTGCTCCACATCTGTTTGCAGCTGAGGCCCTTGAGCATACTAAACAGGTGGCCCTCTTGCCAGGGTGAGACTGGCAATGGCCACCGCGTTTATAAAAGCAACTGAGGCTACCTGCGTACACGGATGTCAATGCCAGTGACCATTTCAAAACGGTGACTTTTCTGGGCTATCCCAACACACATTCCACAAAACCCAGAACTATATACTGAATGTGTTTCTGTGCTGAGTGGTGTATAAACCCTGCCATTTCATCATTGCACAGCCTAAGTGTACAGACTCTGTCATTTCATCATTACAACCCTGGGAGAGAGAAACGCCACCCCCGTGTTATGGGGAAGAAGCCAAGCCTCTGCCTCGTTCGGCCACCGCTGCCCACGGTCACGGCCATGGGGAGTAGCAGAGCTCGGGTGAGAAGCCAGCTCTGTGGCTCTGAAACACTCAGCAGGTCCCGGGCGCAGGGGACACCTCCCCAAGACAGCCCGTCCTCCTCCCCCGGGACCCAGAACCAGAGGCACACGCGGGCACCTTGGACTGCACGAAGGTCCGCAAGATCGGAACCAGCTCCTCATCCTCCAGGTGCTCGGCGCACTGGATGGCCACGTTCAGGATGTGGATGGGCTCTTCGCGTAAGTTCTAGGAGGGAACAGGCAACGGTGTAAAGCACCCGGGCCCTGCCCGCCCCTCCCCCGCTTGCTCCTGCTCAGGCACTTACCTTGCAGTCCTCCTCACAGTACACGGAGGTTTGGGCCTTGCTGAAGAGGGGGGTGTCCCGGGGCACGTTGGCGAAGCAGGAGATGACATCATCGAAGTTCCTGGGGATGCGAGACAGAGAGGGAGGGCTGAGGGCTTGCTCCACCTCGGCCGTGGGTCAGGCCCGAGTCCTCCCTTCTCCCAGCCACCACTCTGCGAGCTAATTCTGTTCCTGACCAGGTCCAAGGCATCAGGGACCGGGTCTTTCCCAAGAGGGAAGAATGAGCCCATGTGATCTGAGATCACGAATAAAAGAAAGCCTGTCTGAACTCTGGGGCATCAGCTGGGCCCCCCTTTTACCAGCTAGGAGGCCCTCATGATTCACCCACGTCTCTGAGTCAACTGAGGACAACAGGAGTAATCACTACAGCTCCTGGCACTGTAGTGAGGACACAACATGACCCAAGCACAATGCGTAACACGCAGGAAAGGGTTAAAAAAGGGGCACTAATTATAGTAGGACTGATCACTGACATTCACTATGTTATTTACATATCAATGATACTTTAAATACAATATTAAAATGTACTATTTCACTTAATTTTTCTGGTGACCCTATGAAGTAGTTCCTTTGCTTATTCCCATTATACAGATGAGAAACTGAGGCACAAAAAAGGTCAAGTAGTTAGCTTCGAGTCTCACAGTTAGGAAGCACAGAGGCAGAATTCGCACACAGGCAGGCTGACACGAAAGCCCCCACTCTTGGCTACAATATTATTAAGCTGAGATTATTCATTTGTTGTGCAATATATCTGGGCCGCCCCCACCCCATGTGTCACATGAACAGAGACAGCTCACTCGGCCCCTCTCCTCGGGGTGCTGGGGAGGCACTCTGGGTACCTGGTGAACTCCTCGAATCTCCTGAAGGCGACCATGGCGCCCATCCGCTGGCACAGGGGGGAGAAGCCGCTGTCCATGTAGAGCTCGGTGCTGTGTCTCAGCAGGTCGGGATTGGTGATGCTCACAGGCACGGCTATCCTGCAGGGGGACGGCCGGTGGGGGATGAGGCCGCTGCTGCGGATCTGGCCCCACGAACTGCTCCTGCCCTGGAAACTTCGGTGAGCCAGCATCGGAGCTCTCCCCAAAGGGGGCATCAAATCGGAGGTGGAAGGGACTGAGGTCAGCGCCAGGGCTGAGGACTAAGAGCTCAACAAGTGAATGAATGTATGAATGAATGAATGAATGAATGAATGAATGAATGAAGCACGCATAGGAGTGTAGTCCCAACAGGGTCCCCAGGTAAATCCAAAGTAGTGAACTCAGCCAAACGGGATGAACACTCTCAGCGCCAGTTTCTAAGGGAGGGTCCTGGACCCGGAAGCCTGGGGAGGGGCAGGCTCAGTTGTAGACACACCCCAGGCCTCTGCTCCCCTAACACTGCGTACCGGTTGGGGTGGGAGGAGGGCAGCATGAACTGGAATTCCACCACGCAGGTGCCGTCCGGGAGCTGCCGGTGCTGCAGGCTGTTTAACTCGTAGGCGATGTAGCCCCTCCGCACATACACCTAGAGGGACAGGAGCACAGAGGACATTCTCTCAGGGGAGTGCCTTCGACACCTGAGAAAATTCAGGCTGGAGAAATGACCTCCAAATTGTCTCTAAGCCATCGTTAAGAGCAACTTCGTTCACATTTCAGAATGTCACTTCCTCTGCAAAGGGCTGGATAGATAGTAAATATTTTAGGCTACAGGGGATATATCATCTGTATCACAACTACTTAATTCCATGCTGTCACAGACAATATGTAAATGAATGGACATGGCTGTTCCAATAAAACTTTATTTATAAAAACAAGCAGGGGGCCAAATGTGGCCCACAGGCTACAGCTGACCAACTCCTGCTCTAGATTAGTCCTGTCCAATAGAAATGGAATACAAGCCACGTATGCAATTTTAAACCACTTTAAAAAAAGGTATCAGGTAAACAGAATTTTTTTTTTTAAATATATTTTATTGATTTTTTACAGAGAGGAAGGGAGAGAGAGAGTTAGAAACATCGATGAGAGAGAAACATCGATCAGCTGCCTCCTGCACACCTCCTACTGGGGATGTGCCTGCAACCCAGGTACATGCCCTTGACCGGAATCGAACCTGGGACCTTTCAGTCCGCAGGCCAACGCTCTATCCACTGAGCCAAACCGGTTCCGGCAGGTAAATAGAATTTTAATAATAACTTTATTTCATCCCTAACACCTAAAGTATCACCATTTCAACAGGTAATCAATATGAAAACTTATTGGTTGCATCTGGAGTTTGGATTTGGGGAAATTTCTCACTATGCCTGATACAAATGGTTTATGGAGCCTAAAGTGTGCAAACTGTATGATTTATGTTCAACATGTGCTTTCTTTCTGGGAGTTTAGAATTCTGGCGTGTGCTAGCCAGTTAGTGCCTATGTGACCCCCCAATAAAAGCCTGGATGCTGAGTTTAACTGTGCCCTGCAAGGAGGCGGCAGGAATGGCACACGAGATAGCAGGGGTTGCCAGCAGGGACTCTGTACGAGGGCAGACCTAGTGTGAACCCTTGTTCTGCCACTTCCTTGCTGTGTGACTTCAAGCAAATTGCTTCACCTCTCTGAGCCTCAGTTTTCTCCTCTGTAAAATGGGAATAGTAATGGTACTATCTTATCAGTAGAATAAGATCATGCCTGCAAGGTGTGTGGCCCGGGGTCAGGTGTGTGGATGCTAGAACTGGCCCGTGTGGTACTGTGCGGTCCTAGGAGCCTCTCCCACTTACCTCCAAGGACGCCATGCAAACCACCTTGTTGACGTGATAGAAGAAAGTGGGCAGGACGTCAAATATGGTCGTCTCCGAGAGTATTAATTTCTACAGGGAATGAGAAGGGAAAAGAGAGAAAAGTAAACCTGAATAAATTTTTTTAATATATATTTTTTTATTAATTTCAGAGAAGAAGGGAGAGAAGAGAAATAGAAACATCAATGATGAGAGAATCATTGATCGGCTGCCTCCTGTACGCCTCCAACCAGGGATTGAGCTCACAACCCAGGTATGTGCCCTTGACCAGAATCAAACCCAGGACCCATCAGTCTGCAGACCAACGCTCTATCCACTGAGCAAAACCGGCCAGGGCAGTAAATTTTAACCAACACCCGGATGAGTGGGAGGGGTGGGAGCAAGGGGGAGAAGCCGGTGGTGTTATCGCCAAGTGCAGCCAGTGCCCCAGGCCCATAAGATCTGAATGTGGGGCAGTTCTGAGTTCTGAGCTGACTGCACGGGGCCCCCAGATGCAGAGGGCCCACCTGAAAGCTTGTAGATGAGCAGAGGAGGGGAGCAGGGGAGCCCCGGGAAGACGAAGCCAAGACTCAGCCATGTGAGGCTGGCAGCTTCACAAGCTCCATCGCCTCCTTCCCGGGCGAGCCCTGCTGCCTGACCTTCCCCCCGCCCCCCACCCCCGAAGCCCCCTTGGGCAGCCCCGGCTTCACTGGACTAAGCCGCTGGCACCTGTGACTGTGCCTTGCACCGAGGGCCAGGGAGCCCGCCTCCCCCCAGGCCCCACCTGGGCCAGGGAGCCCGCCTCCCCCCAGGCCCCACCTTGCCCTGTGGAAGGTGGAGGGATGGAGCCAGCCTCACCTTGAGGTTTTCCGGGCAGAACTGGTGGCCGTACCTGTCGATGGCCGACAGGAAAATGGACTCCACCTGGTTGTGCCTCAGCTCGTAGGAGGGGAGGTGGGAGGCGATCAGGACCTGTGGGGAGGGGAGGGAGGGGCCGGGGTGAGCCACCTCACAGGGGAGAAGCCGGGGGCCGGGCCCATTGGGCTGGATGTGGGCGGCAGCAAGGGGCTGTGCCCGGTGGGGACGGAGCATGGCGGGAGGACGGCGCCCCGCGCCCCGCACACAGTGGGGACCGCGTCCCACAGCCCTACCTGTCTGGCTCTGAGGGCCACTTTGCAGTGCTCGGTCTTGCTCAGCTGCGTGAGCTCACTGAGGATAGCAGTCAGCTCCTCCGACAGGGAAGGGTCTGGACCACAGAGTTCATCCTTTGGGGGAGGAAACAGAATCGAAGCGGCTTTTGTCCGGCAGAAGGAAACGTGCCGGCACCACCCTCAGCCAGGGTGTGGCTGCCCCGGCAAACCAGACAGCTGCCCGGCCTCTGCAGACACCTGGCACAGCCGGAGACATCCCCTCCCCTTCCCACCATCACCCTATCCATTCATTCATCCACCCAAACACACCCTAACTCCCCCGGTAAGAAAAAAAATACATCTGAGTCTCTGCCTGCATCACTACCAAAGGCCAACAGTGATGGGGTGCTTCCTATGGCCAGGCAAGCGGCTAGGCCCTTGATATTCATCTCCCCAAATTCTCCCAACTCTCTGAGGAGCTGCCATCATGATCCCCAGTTTACAGATGAGGAAACTGAGGTCAGAGAAGCAATATGCCTCACCGCCATCATGCCAGGAGTGCCTGGCACACAGCAGGTGTTGGTTATGAGCCACCCCCCCAAACCCTCCCTCCCCCCCCGCCAGGGGCTGACAACATTTATCAGGACACAGCCACGCACATTCGCTTACAGGGTATAGAGGCAGCTTTGAGCATTCCGGCCTGAGACCATATGACCTGCAAAATCTAAAATATCTCCTCTCTGGCCCTTTCCGGAAAACGCCCGCAGACCCAGCTGCCCTGCCCGGGTGGGGCGCCCTGCCCCGCTTACAATCAGCATGATCACCAGCTGGTTCTTCTTGGCCACCTGCGCGTGGGAGAAGATGCAGTGCAGCACCTGCGCCATGTCCGGCTTCAGCTGCTCCCGCAGGTTTATCACGCACTTGTCGTAGTGGGCTGCAGGGAGAGAGGCCACGGGGTAAGGTCCGGCCCCGCCCGCCCCGGGGCGCGTCACCAGGGCCAGCTCGACTCTTGCCTTGTTGGAAGTGGTGCTCGACTTGTAAGTATCTCCTCAGGAGATCCAACACCACCGCCTTCATGTAGCCGCGGGTCCCGCTGCGGTATCTGGGGAGGAAGGGAAGGCGCCTGAGTGGCCCACTCCACCTCTTGGCGCCTGACTATCCCCAGGCAGGGCTTTTAGGATTTCAAAATAAAGCAAACGAGTCAAGTCTGTGGGGGATGCAGCCCTCTGACCCTTCGGCCTGGGAGGGATGCCAAGTTGGTTCATTTGCATGAGCTGTAGGGCAGAGAGCAGAGCCTTGCCCAAGGTCACACATCACGCCTGAGGCCACGCCCGAGCCTTCGGATGGCGCCTGCCCCATCCCCAGAGAGAAGGAAACACACTTACAGAGTTGGGATGCTGAAAGGGGTCAGCCTTGCATGCATGGTTGAAAAGAAAAATTTTCAATTAACCATCCACTGTGTAAAGACAGTTTGGAAAAAAGCAAGACTTGAAAGGCATTTACCAAACGGTCTGTGTCAATTTCGCTTCCCTTTAAAACCCAATTTTAACCTGGACGTTCCCTAGAACATTTCTTCTCGGTCATTTTGAACACAGGGAATGGGGTTTCTCGGGAGGTGTGACGCTGAGTTTTAGAGATGCCGAAACCAGTTTAACCCCAGCATCACCCAATAACAACGAAAAAGAAGAACCTATAACGCCCGTTTATTCAAATGTGATTTTAAAAATACACGACATGGCCCTGGCTGGGTGGCTCAGCTGGTTGAGCATCATCCCGTGCTATGAAAAATCGCTGATTCGATTCCCAGTCACCAGGTTACGGGTTCAATCCCCCAGTTGGGGCACGTATGGGAGACAACCAATCGATGTTTCTATCTCACATCGATGCTTTTTTTTTCTCTCTCTCTCTCCCCCTTCCTATCTCTCAAAAAAAGAAAATTAATGAAAACATATCCTTGGGTAAGGATAAAAATAATTAATTAAAAAAATGAATCCACTTAGAATGACTTACTGTGCATGAGGTGTTTTTATTCCCATTTTATAAACTGGCAAACTGAGATGCACAGAGGTCAGGTGCCTTGCCTGGGGTTCTGCTGTTAGGAATGGCTATGCCAGGACTGTCATCGGGGTTTCCCGACCCATGTGCTATCCCCCAGGTCGAGCCTGCCCCTCAGAGAATCCCACAGCACTACCCTGGTGTGACCCAGGGGATGATTCCGAGTGTCAAGTGCACCCCACGCAGGGCCCAGGACTCACCTCTGCACCAACTGCACGATGCTCTGTGTGTTCATGAAGAAGACTTCCCGGTCGGCCTTCCGCTGCAGGGTGGCCGCGTGGCAGTCCAGGATGTTGGCTATCTGGACGGGAAAGAGGACAGGTCTGGCCTCTCACAACCACACAATCTGGTCGCCACAAAGAAGTCACCCAAAGGACCCACCCCAGGCTCCCCTGGAAGCCCCATCTGAGGCTCGTTTGGAAAAAGAAAATTCCAGCCCCAAAGCCTCTGGCCACCCAGAAACAGCTCTGCCTGTCCTGCTCTGTGTGTTGCTTGAGGAATTCAAGAGCCCAGCATGGCCCATCGGTGTGGCTCAGTAGCGAGGAAATCACAGTTCGATTCCCCTTTAGGGCACATGCCCAGGTTGCAGCTCTATCCACAGTGGGGGGCGTGCAGGAGGCAGCTGATCGATGATTCTCTCTCATCATTGATGTTTCTATCTCTCGCTCCCTCTCCATTTTTAACAAATATTACATATACTTATAGCTGCAAGA
The DNA here is from genome assembly GCF_014108235.1 of Myotis myotis. Lineage (NCBI taxonomy): Eukaryota > Metazoa > Chordata > Mammalia > Chiroptera > Vespertilionidae > Myotis > Myotis myotis. The sequence continues at coordinate 4,541,332 of NW_023416325.1, read as the reverse complement.
TTATCACCTTACAAGGAGGAGAATCTAAGCTACAAACTAGCAAGAAAAACTCATAACTTCCTCTATCACTTCAGGCAGCATCTCTTTGGAAAATGCTCTCTCTGTACCAACTGCCTACTCCTTTTCTGCATCCGAGTTTTCTGGGGTGAGGCCCAAGAACTGTTTATGTCCCTCTAAGCATCTGCTGCCTGGGGGGGGGGGGGGGGGGGGGGAATGCTGGGATTCAACAGGGAAGGCTCAGTCGCCAACATCTCGGGCCGTGCATGGGTTTCACGACGCCTGACTCAATCAGAGGGCAGAAGTCCAGCCCAACTGGGAGCTGAGTTCCCGAGGAGCGACCCAGCCTGGAGCGGGCACCCGGTGGGGCGGGGCGGGGGGCACACACCTGCTGGCTGGGGAACTGGCAGAGCACGGAGGTGATGTTGCTGGCGTACTGGGCCATCACCCTGCGGACCGACTTCTCCACGGGGGCGGGGATGCGGCCTGACACGTTGGTCATGATATCCTGCAGCTCCAGCAGCGGCAGCGACGGGTGTCGCAGGGTCATCATGAGCTTCTGCACCCACTCCTTCAGCTGCAGCGGGACCACAGCATCAGCCGGAGGTCCCACAGGGGGTGGGCACTGCCACCCACAAGGCACCCAACACACTCAACCCCTCCAGGCCCCACGCACGAAGACCTGGACCCAGCAGACTCTGGGACAGTCCGGAGTGGAAGGGTTCCCTGACCACAAAGGGGTGCCCAGTTCTCCCACTAGGAAGGTCCCACGTCCTCTGCAGGCATCCACACAGCCAGCACGGTTTGAGGATAAAACACAAGGCCATGTGCCGGCCGGTGTGGTTCAGAGGTTGAGCATCAACCTATGAACCAGGAGGTCACGGTTCGATTCCTGGTCAGGGCACATTCCTAGGTTGTGGGCTCCATCCCCAGTGTGGGGCGTGCAGGAGGCAGCCAATTGATGATGTTTCTGTCTCATTGATGTTTCTATCTCTCTATCCCTCTCCCCTCCTCTCTCTCTAAAAATCAATAAAAATACTTTTAAAAAATAAGAGAGTGACCCACATTGACTCCTTTCCTAACTGATTGCCTGGACATTCTCAGTGTGGAGCTGAACTGAACCCTGAAACACCAACTGTCACTTTTACGACAGTTTGTACAATCAGACAGAAGTACCCTGGCGTGTACAATCAAATGGCTGAACGTGCATCAGTAGAGCCCTCTGACCTCAGGGAGCAAACCCTTCTAGCTCATCACACGGACCTACACGTGTGTGGGAGACACCGCCCCGCACACGAGACTTGCCTTTATGCTAAAGATGGGCTCCGGCAGACAGTAGCCGCTCATGACGTTGGTGAGGTTCTCCAGGACGGTGTGGAAGACCTGGTTCAGCTTCTCCCCCATGATGGGCAGGGTCTGCTGGGCGGGGAGCTCCCCTGTGAACGGCTTGGCCTGATGAGACACAACAAGAACCTGAGGTCAAGGACACCGTGGTCTCCCGACCGAGACAAGCCGGGGGCCGAGGCAGACCCGCCAATGCGCAAGCCACTCGGACAATGTTCTCAGGATGGAGCCCAGAACAACATACTGGAAAGTGAAACTGGCAAGATGGACTTAATGTGCCCGTTTGTCTACGGATTCATTCTAGAAGGACCCACAGAACGCCTACTATGTGTGAGGCCCTGGACCAGGAGGTTTGGGACATCCGTTCTGCTGGCCCAGAACCCTCAGCTTCTGCCCCCCGCCCCCCAACACCTCCTCTCGTCCTTCTCCACAGTCTGATGCTGGCTTCCCCGTCGGACCTCCCATAGCCAGGGCCAAGGGCAGTCTCCCTGCCTGGAGCTGCCAAGCTGAATCACAAGGGCTCATCTCATAGGTGAGTGTGAGTCTGCAGGGACTGGTGGCCAGGCCCTGCTCGTGCTCCTGGCCCAGGAAATGTTTGCTGCAAGGAGTCACACTGCAGGCACACAGACCTTCCCACTGATCTAAAAAGGCTTAGACTGTTTCTAGCTTTGGGAAGCCTCAAGAAAGAATAATAAAAAGAATGGGAAGGAAAACAAAACTAATGGAATAGTCTGGGGAACAGAAACTATCTGATTTTTAAAAATATACTTTTCTGGCCCTGGCCAGTGTTTTCCAATGGTTAGAGCGTCACCCTGCACACCGAAGGGTCATGGGTTCAATTGCCGGTCAAGGGCATGTACCTGGGTTGCAGGTTCGATCCCCAGCCCCAGTCAGGGTGCAGGGGGAGGCAACCGATGGATGTGTCTCTCTCACATTGATGTTTTTTTTCCCTCTCTCTCTCTCTCTCCCCCCCTCCCTCCCTCTTCCATTCCACTCTCTCTAAAAAAAAATCAATGAAAAAAATATCCTCGGGTGAGGATTAACAACAACAAAACATTTCTAGCTGTTTTCCTGGGCATATGTACTAATAGCCATAGAGGAAGGAGCAATACTCGGATGAATGATGCACATGGCTTACTCAGAAGGGTGTAAACAGTCAGCAAGACCTGTTTTTTCCGGGTACCCACTGTGCCCGGAGCACGTCTGAGTGACAGCTCGCCAGAGGGAAGAGGGAGAGCCCTGAAAGCATCTGGGGGAGGTCCTCCCAGACGAGGGTGCAGGTCCCAGGCGGGGGGTCTGGTCTAGTTAAGCAGGGGGAACACGAGAGAGAATAAAGCCGAAGAAGTTGGGAGCAGCTGATGTGGGGTCTGGAGGTCCACAGAAGAACTGGGGTTTTCTTCTGAGTGGGACCGAGGCTGCTGAGAGGGGTTTGAGCAAAAGAGGGCACGTGTGCTCCTATCACACTGGCTCCGGGGGGACACGGGAGGCGGGAGACGAGCCGGGAGCCTCAAGTCTGCTCGGCTCCCTGACCAGGCAGGTGGAGGCCGTGAGCGCACCGGAGCCCACGTGAGCCTGCTGGGTGGCTGTGCCGGGCGCTACGTACCGGGTGCACTTTGGAAGGGTCATCGAGCTCCAGCCTGGCCACCACGCAGCCCGCTTCCAGCACGGCCCCCGGGCGCCTGATGTACTTCACCCGGCCACTTTCCTGCACGGTCAGGGTCATGATCATCTTCATCACCTGTTTTGCGGAAAGAAGAGCCGAGATGGAGCCCACCAGGGCTGGCCCGTGTGTGTGACGCCCAGAGTCCTTCAGATCTAGTAACTCTGGAGGAGGGCCCGCGGCATTTAAACAGAATGACGCCCTGGCAGGGTTCAAGCTGGAAGGATAGAGGGAAGCAGCGGTCACCGGAAGCCAGTCACGGTGCTCTTCAAAGAACATCCCCATCTGCAGAGCCGGCCGGGGAGGTATGTTTATGTGCCCATTTTACAGACGTGAAAACTGATCTTTACTTTGGAAGCACAGACTCTTAGAACTATCATTAAATCGTAGTATGTAGGGTGATTAACATACACGTTCCTGCTCCTTTTCTCAAGGCAGCGAGAAACCCTCTGGGGAACACTGTGAAATGAAGAATGTGCTCCCGGTACACACAGTGCGGGCACCCAAGTCCGCCAGGCCTGGGCTGCAGCCCCGGCACCCACGCATCCTGCGGGTGGGTGCCTCTCCCTCTCTGAGCCTCCCCTCTTGTGAAATGAGGACTCTGATAAGGATCAGCGAGATGAAGAACCTGGCCACGGTCCCTGTATTGTCATTGCCATTGTCAGGATATTATTTTGCTTGGCAGCCGGAAATGGAGGCTGTTTGAATCCTGGCTATGCGTGACCTCAAGTTTGAGTTTCTTAGCCACGTGGGCGCCGTTTCTTCATGTGTAAAATGGGGGTCAAAGTAGTGCCCGTCTCCTACGATGGCTGGGAAGATTAAAGGGGTAATTAAAGAGGTAAGATGCTCAGAATGGTGCCTGTTCCGTGGTAAGTGCTCTGCTGGTGTTGGCTGAAGACTTTGTAAAGGCCACCATCGCCGTCATGAATCATTTCTTACTCATTTCCAGGGAGGTGTGCATTTCTGCTTTAAATACTGCAGGAAATCTGGGCTGAACCCTGCACACTGGCTCTTAGGAATTCGCAGCTGGTGGCCCAGGTTACGAGGTGAGGCCCATTTGCAGAAGCAATGGCCCTCCCTCGGCGAGCGGGGACGGGGCACAGGGAAGGCCTCGCTGACCCCGGGGCCCTGCCCTGCACTCACCTCCATCTCGGCGTAGCTGTCCCCAGCCTCCACGTGGCCCCCGTCCTCCACCGTGTACTGCGTCAGCTTCCCGGCCGAGGGCGACCTCAGGACCGTGGGGTCATTCTCCTTCTCGAACACGCACGTCTTGTTGCCGATGGTGATCCGGTAACTGGGGAAGCGGGGAGCATCGCCCCAGCGCCCACGTCAGGCCTGCTGCAGCCTCTCTCTCCCTGAGGCAGCCCTGAGGGTCCCTCACCCTGTGTGCAGTTCAGGGGCTCCCCTTTCCCAAATGGTGGCATTTGTCACTACAAATAGATTAGGAACCAGTTGGGGAGCAAAGGGTGGAACCCTTTTCTGGCTGAGAGCCCGCCCTGCCCTTTCGGGGCCCCGCCCACACACCTGTCCACCTCCTCCTTCATGTAGGTCGTGTAGCTGTTCCCGTCGTAGGACAGCAGGAGCCCGCCGTCGTTCAGTCGGTGGGCGTCGATCTCGATGTGACCACCGTTCATGATGAGGACGAACATGGTCAGCGACTGCCGGGCCACCTGGGGACAGGTGCAACGTCCCCACCTGCATCAGCATGCCTGCTTGTCCCTGTGCCCCCAGAACAGCAGCTGCCTCGCCCCGACCAGGAGCTAGAGATGTGTCCACTGTGGGAGAGCCAGGTGGACGCCTCACCTGTCTAGTTCCAGGCCCCGATCACAGGGAGGGAGAAGCTGACGGGCACGGAGCCTGGAGAAAGTGCACCACACCTGCCTGTGGGTGGTCTGATGGTCGCTGGCCGAGGGCATGGACCCACCGGCCATCTCTCACCAACTGTGTACCCTCCTTCGCTTCCTGCCTCCAAGCATCAGGCCCCCAGAGGGCCGCCTGGGCAGCAGGGAGACGGGGTCCAGGGCTCTGCCTCCCACGCGTGGCTCTGCCCAGGGATTTGGGACTCTAGCTCAGGGGTGGGCAAACTTTTTGACTCGAGGGCCACAATGGGTTCTTAAACTGGACCGGAGGGCCAGAACAAAAGCATGGATGGAGTGTTTGTGTGAACTAATATAAATTCAAAGTAAACATCATTATATAAAAGGGTATGGTCTTTTTTTTCAATAGTTTTATTCATTTCAAACGGGCTGGATCCGGCCCGCGGGCCGTAGTTTGCCCACGGCTGCTCTAGAGTGTTGGAGACATTCGAGAAACACGGACCGTTACCTTGAGAATGTACTTAATGCCCCCATAAATTAATTCCACGTCCACAGTGTTCAGCAGAAAATCCGCAGGGAGGACCTGGCCCCTGAAAGAGAAGACAGATCGGCGGTCAGCCTTGGTTTCGACCAAGAACTCTGCGGCCAGGTCCCAGGACTGCAGCCCAACGTGCCTGGCTGTCCCGGAAAAAGCTACGTCTCAGTAAAAGGCGAGAAAACAAGAACCGTCCCAGGTCAGCACGAATAAGCACGTGGCTGTCTGTCTGTACTTTACCTTGGCCTTGAGGATGCTGACCCCCCCTCTTCCAGGGCAGCCCGGGTTTCTGTGAGGACTTTCAGAGGCGAGCATGCGGGAGGGGTTCACACATCTCCTGTGACTGCTCTGCACCCAAATAACGCATGTTCTGCCTCACCTGCCACTAATGCAAACCCCGAAAGGGGACAGTGACCCACGCGCCCCACCTCTCCAGCGAGTGCAGGAAATCCGTCATGCAGGTTCTGAACATCGCATCGGCCACGTTCAAGGCGCCACACACCACCCCGAGCATGATATCCGGCTTCTCGGCCTGGAAAAGACCCCACAGTTCAGTATCCATGGTAACCAAGCCCCCAGGGAGCTGGGGGAGGGTTCTCTGTGACCGAAGGGAAGACGTGTGCAGCTCCTCACCTGCACTTTCTCAGCGATGAGGTGATCCAGCCACCCGGTGTCGATGTCGTTGTTCTGGAAGCTCTCGGTCTCCAGGAGGTTGATGAGGTACTCCACGGTGGTCCTGAAGTCGCCCCGGATGGACAGTTCCTTCAAAGCCACCACCATGTTCCTTGAGGGGAAAGGCACACGGATTGGTTTCCCAATTAGCCTACGGGGTTCCCCCGTGGTTCCCAAAGAGCCAGAACAACAGGGAAGTCAAGAGGGTCCCGAGTCGGATACCCTGGGTCAATCTCGGCTCCAGCACTGACTGCTCAAGTGATCTTGGGCTCAGTTTCCTCATCTGGAAAATGGGGAAATAACCCTGACTTCACACAGGTGCTTGCGAGTTAAAGTGAGACCATCCACGTGAAGCACCCAGTCGCTGATCAGTAGCTGTCAACTGCTATGAATATGATTCATTACCGTGATTCTAATTCTAATGAACCATAGCCAGTCACTCTGCCTCACTCCCACTGGACCCATTCAAATCCCGGGTTCCAGAGCATGAGACAAGCCACAGGCCATTGCATCTGAAGTGGGCTGGGACGGTGGCCTCCTTCCCTCCCCTATTAATTCTTATATGCTGAATCCTCTCTCACCTTCAAGGGTCTAAATTTTTTTGCTGAGCATGATGAAAACTAATTACTCTGCTTGGCCTGTGTGGCTCAGCGGTTGAATGTTGACCTATGAACCAGAGGGTCACCATTTGATTCCCGGTCAGGGCACATGCCCGGGTGTGGACTTGATCCCCAGTAGGAGGTGTGTGGGAGGCAGCTGATCAATGATTCTCTCTCATCATTGATGTTTCTCTCCCTCTCCCATCCTCTCTGAAATCAATAAAAATATTTTTTAAAAAAAAAAAAATTATTCAAAGCTGGCAAATAAAACCACCAAACTCAATTTAATTCAAGGCTAAGTCCCAGGGCCAGATGGATTTTAATGTTTTTTAAAGAAAATGTCCACAACGGCTTTTGGATTTTTCACTCTGACGGACACTTACCCACAGACACAAGAATATTGAATTACAATGTGAACTGGTTTTGACCTTTTTGCCCCCAGGTCAAGGCAGAAAAAAAGATAAGATGTGTCTCAGAATTTGGGGGCCTCTTTGTGAATGCAGGTTTCTCCGGGATCTACTTGTGGGATTGAAATTTAAAGGCGTCTTCCCCCCCGCCCCACCCCCGAGACACACACACCTTTTTTAAAAGAGCCTGAGTACTCAGCACCTTTTAAACTTTTGGAATCACCTGGAACATTCTTTGGATCTCCTTCAAGTTCAACCTGCAATTAGCTCAAGAGCCATGACCTTGGAGAGGTCATCTTACTTCAAGGATCTCAAATCCAGGCAAGAGGGCGGACTTTGTCCTTGGACTTCGGCCCAGGGAATTAATAGGGGTCCCTTGCTCTCCTAACTCGCTACTGCACCTGAAGCCACAGGCTAACTCTGAGTTTCTTAAAGGAAGAAAGGGATGGAAGGAGGAGAGAAGGAAGGGAGGGAGGGAGGGAGGGAGGGAGGGAGGGAGGGAGATACTGACGAGATGGCCTCTTCCCGGTTCTCTCCCCAGGAGAAGCAGTGCCCAAACTGTGAGTCAGCAAACTCGTGCAAGCCCCCGGTGGCCGCCACGCTGAAATAGCCCCACACGTTCCTGCTGCTGCGGAAATTCAGCTCCTGGACTGTCCCGGAGCTCGGCTTGAACCCCTGCAGCCCAGACGAAAGAGAAAAAGCAACATGGAAGAAATCACTACTCAGACCTATTTTCATCAGAATTAAATCCTAGGAAAACCTAAGAAGCCCTGCCACAACCCAAAACTTAGCACAATCCAGGACACGTTGATACCTCTCCTCAGGGCTGTGGGTCTGCATATCAACGTGGGGGTGTACCATGTGAGCACGTTGATGCATGTAATGTTTACTTTACATAAACAATTTAAAAAATAACAACAGCCCGGCCGGTGTGGCTCAGTGACTGAGTGTCGACCTATGAACCAGGAGGTCACGGTTCGATTCCCAATCAGGGCACATGCTGGAGTTGCGGGCTCTATCCCCAGTGCGGGGCGTGCAGGAGGCAGCCGATCAATGATTCTCTGTCATCACTGATGTTTCCATCTCTCTCTCCTCCTCCCTACCTCTCTGAAATCAATAAAAATATTTTAAAATGTATTTAAAAAATAAAAACAACCACTACCAGACACAATGTGGGAAAACAGTGACCATGGATGGAGCCGAACCAAGGTACATACTGATTTTGTACTCTCGGCATTGTTGACAGTAAAGGCTTAAGTGAAAGAGGACTGGGTTTCCAATTCTGGGTCACGACAATTCCAGCAGATAAGGAAACCCAGCGTTAGCCTTGCTGATGCTGGCACTCGAATTCCCTTGGGGGATGGCCTGGCCCCTCTGAGTATAATTTGGGGGGGGTGGATCTGGACCCTCTCTCTGGGATTAAGACTCTTGAAGTGAGTGATGGAGACAGAGTTCCAGGTGCCCAGGCAAGTTACCCCGACCTCTTGATCTGTAATTTGGGGTAGCAACACCCAGCGGCGGAACATGAGCCGTGATACCCGTGAAGGGGATCTGCCTGGCACACACTCCGTGTCACTAAACTGTGACTGTCCCCTCCTGCACCTCTGTTTGAACCGAGGAGCCTGGGGGTCTCGTCTGAGGCTGATGCTGGGGGTCCCCCCCACCCTGGGAGAGCGGAGATGGCGGAGGCGTGGGGCCCCCACAACTTGCCTCATCAGGGTTTTCGCTGGTGATTCTGGCTGCAATGACGTGGCCGCGGGCGAGGGGCGGGTTGGGAGGGGTTTCGAAGGCGATGGGCGTCACGCCCCACGGTGACTCTCCGTACAGAAGGCGGATGTCTTTCAGCCGGTGCAGCGGCACGCCCATGGCGATCTGAAATCAGGAAAGCCATCACGGCTGTCAGCCCCACGAGACCCCCGCCCCCAACACCACGCAGGGAGTGGGAGCCATGGAGGAAGAGGCGCAGCGAACGATGTCAGATGTCCTGAGCACCTGATAGGCACACAACATGCCAGACGGTGGCGGGAGAAGCGAAGGAAGGAGGCATTAATTTTAAAAAACTGCGTTCAATGAATGCGGGCCTTCCTGCCTCTGGCCACAAGTTCTGAGTGGGGGTGATACTGTCCCCACGGGGACAAATATCTGCTCTTGGAGGTGGAAAAAAGTCTCCCTCTTTGTATGTATAAAGCACAGATGCACCTGTAGTTCTAAGACATTAAGATTTCACGGGGAGGAAGTTAGGGGGGATCATGTCTAAAAAGGCCCCTTAGGGGGGACAATAATGCAAAAAAAGGTTAAGAAACACTTCTCTGGATCTTCGAATGGGCATCATGGGTACACGAAGGCCCTGAAATTGCATAAAATGTATTTTTCCAGGAGAAGGTCCATGACTTTTGCCTTATCAAAGCACCATATACCATATGGCAGACAGAGGCGACCAACCACAACCCGTAATCTTCTCTACGTTGGTGGCTCTCAGTGCTACTCCCACATCAACACAGTTGCTCCCCAGGGACAGTCAGTCCAGAGGGGCCGGCAGGTCTGATCTGAGTGGAACGGGGACCCCGTCCTGGGCGGGAGAGGACCCCGGCCCGGAGCCCGTTTCCTCACCTGCAGCTGGGCGGCCGGCAGGTTGACGTCAGCGATCATTTCTGTGCAGGGATGTTCCACCTGCAGCCGGGGGTTCAGCTCCAGGAAGTGGAAGCTGCCGTCCTGGCTGTACAGGTATTCGACCGTCCCCGCGCTCACGTAGCCCACGGTCTTGGCCAGGCGGACGGCACACTGCAGAGCAACAGAGACTGGCTTCTTAGTCCCCCACCCAGTGCAGACGGAGGGCCTGCTATATGTCAATTCCTGGGGGACCACACAGCTCGTACTCCGATCGACCCACGCCAGGCTGAAATCACATCCACGGGGGCCCCCGGTTTCTTCCTGGGCACCAGCCCACGTTAGCACCTCGGACCACGGGGAGCTCTCGCTGGCTCTGAGCTGGGATGGCCCCCCCTGCGCTGCCCCCACACCCAGCTCCGCAGACCCACCTGCTCCATGAACTCGAAGACGACCGGGGTGGCGATGGTGGCAGGCGCCTCCTCGATGATCTTCTGATGGCGCCGCTGGATGGAGCAGTCTCGCCCAAACAGGGACACGGCGTTGCCATACTGGTCGGCGAGGATCTGCACCTCCAGGTGCCGGGCGTGCTGGGCCAGCTTCATGAGGAAGACGGGGGAGCCCGGGATCTCGCTCTGCACCTGCGGGGAAGGCAGAGCCGCTGGGACAGGAAGTTCTCCGCAGAGAGCAAGAGACGGTGCCGTCCACGGTCCCCTAGTCTCGTGTTAACGTGCTCAAGACATGACACTCTTGGAGCTTTAAATCCAACTGTGTGAAAATACATAATGTAGACAGTGAAACTTCCCCACAACCCCATCCCCCAAAGATAATGTGCCGTTAAGAATTGGGTAGAGCCAAAGCCGGTTTGGCTCAGCGGATAGAGCGTCAGCCTGCGGACTGAAAGGTCCCAGGTTCGATTCCGGTCAAGGGCATGTACCTGGGTTGCAGGCACTTCCCCAGTGGGGGATGTGCAGGAGGCAGCTGATCGATGTTTCTCTCTCATCGATGTTTCTAACTCTCTATCTCTCTCCCTTCCTCTCCGTAAAAAATCAATAAAATATATTTAAAAAAAAGAAAAAAGAATTGGGTAGAAACTGGTTAAGAGTTTAAGGTACTGTCGAGAGTTAACGTGGTTGAGAATTAGTGCTGCCATGGTGTCCACTGGGCACTACACTTACCAGGGTGATCACTTCATAAATCATATAAATGTCTAATGACTATGTAGTAACCTGAAACTAACATAATATTGTACATCAACTATAATTGAAAATATTTTAATTATTTTAAAAATGCCCTGGACAGGGTGGCTCAGTTGGTTGGGCGTCATCCCATGCATGGAAGGGTTGCCGGTTCGATTCCCAGAGGGGGCATATGGTCTGGGGGAGGAGTGTGTGTGCATCAATGTTTCATTCTCACATTGATGTTTCTCTCTCTCCCTCCCTCTCTCTAAATAAATATAAATTAATTGATATAAACAATTTTTTTTAAAGTTACTGGCCCTGGCCGGGTGGCTCCATTGATTGAAGCATCGTCCTGTACACCAAAAGGTTTTGGGTTCAATCCCAGCTCAGGGCGCGTTTGGGAGGCAACCAATTGGATGTTTCTCTCTCACATCAATGTTTCTCCCTCTCTCTCTCTCCCCCCTTTTCTCTCTTTAAAATCAGTAAGAAACATATCCTCAGGTCAGAATTTGTTTAAAAAAAGATTCCCTGCATAATTTTTGAAACATTGTCAAAAATAGGCACAATGTTTTAATAGTGGAAAACCAGCTATAATTAAGTAAATATACAATCACAGCTGACCCTTGAGCAAATCCGGGGTGATGAGCACGCAGTCGAAAATCTGATTATAACTTTTGATTCCCCCCAAATTTAACTACTAATAGCATACTATTGACTTTACTGCTAACATAAGTAGTCAATTAAACATGTATGTGTATATATCATGGTAGTACATGAGAAAATAGACTAGTATCTATATATTTTATTATATGCATTCGTGACATACTTTTACTTCCTTTTTTAATATCTCTAGGTTATGCAGTTGGTCTATGAGATCTTTCAAGTTGTTGAAAATCTCCAAAAATTTTTTTAATGTAGTTACTGAAAAAAACCATGTGTAATTCAACCCACCCAGTTGAAACCCATGTTGTTCAGGTTCAACCATAGAGTTCCTGCAATAAAAAGGGACCATCTAGAAACATGAAAAATACCAAGACTGCTACAATTTACACAACATCCCCTCTCTTGATAGACAAATATAGTCAGAAACAGATATTCTGACCCTGCTGCCAATGCCTTCACAGTTGTGACACAATAATGCTAAAAGGAAGAATCTGGCCCGGCCGGCGTGGCTCAGGGGTTGCGCATCAACCTATGAACCAGGAGGTCTCGCTTCGATTCCCGTCAGGGCACATGCCCGTGTTGCGGGCTCGATCCCTAGTGGGGCCTGTAGGAGGCAGCCGATCCATGATTCTCTCTCATCACTGATGTTTCTCTCTCTCTCTCCCTCTCCTTTCCTCTCTGAAATCAATAAAAATAGACTTAAACTGTTTAAAAAGAAAAAGAAAGGGTCTGCTGGCCAACACATGGAGAGAGGCAGTTCCCAAAGACGAGAAACAACGCAAGCGCGGCTCACCTGGCGGAACAGGATGGGGAAGTCCTCGGCGCTCTCCGCCTTCCGGATGCCTTTCCCGCCGCCGCCTTCGGAAGCTTTGATCATCAACGGGAAACCAATTCTTTCCGCTGCCTGGGAGGCAGAGGACAAGCAGACCCCTTTAGAAGTTAGACGTGGCCGCCGCCAGCAGGACAGGCAGACGTCCTGGCACCCGGTCCCCCCGGCCCTGCGCTGACCTCCAAGCCCTCGTCTATGTCCTTCACACAGCCGCGGTTGTACACGTCTTCCGGGACGCTGATTGTCTTCCCCTCCTGCAGGCCATCCTCTGCCCACGCCACCGTCAGGCCTGCAGAGTCGCAAGGGAAGCTGAATCGTCCACGGACGGCAGGGGCCACACACAACACAGACACCGCGAGGCCCTGACTCGCAGAGCTGCTCTAGACCTGGCCTCCGGGCCAGCGGAACATGGACACAGTCCTTCGGCTTAATTAATGAATGGCTTTTCGTTTTCTTAAGGACCGACTCATCCCTGAGTGGGAAATGAAGCTTCAGAAATTCAGACTGAGCCCTGGCCGGTTTGGCTCAGTGGACAGAGCATTGGCCTGCGGACTGAAGGGTCCCATGTTCGGTTTTGGTCAAGGCCATATACCAGGGTTGCAAGTTGGATCTCTGGCCCTGGTCAGGGCACGTGTGGGAGGCAACCATTCTATGTATCTCTCTCACATCGATGTTTCTCTCTCTGTCTCTCCCCCTCCCTTCCACTCTCTCTAAAAATCAATTGAAAAATATCCTCGGATGAGGATTAAAAAACAACAAGAACCAGAAATTCAGACTGAGTCTACCAAGAACACTGTATTAACCTGAATCTTAAAAAAAAAAAAAAAAATCCCAGTTCTACCCTATGGAATCACTAATATGTGAATCATTATTTTCCAATACCCTGTGAAGATTTTTTAAAAAATAAACAATAAGAAAAAAACACTTCCCATCCCAAATTTAAAATTCAATCTTTAGAAAAAATGAAATTGAATAGGAGACTCCTGAGACTTCTTTTCCATTTATTTTTATATAAAATGTTATCTTAGAAACCCCCCTATAAAAAATTTACTCTAAGGAAAGGATTAAAATGTACACAGAGATTTAAACATGAGATGATCAAGCCTCCAGTGCCGTTAGTAGTTTTAAGTTAGAACAAAGTAAACTGGAAACAACCTAAATGCATAACTAGAGAGGACTGTTAAGTAAATCATGGTGCATCCGTATGATATAATCCTAGGCAGGCATTTTAAATGTTGCAAAGTATATTTATTGACATAGAGAGATTAGTGAGAAAAATAATAAGTCCCAAACTAGCAAACATAAGATCGCTGGGTTTTTTAAAGGCTGTGCTTAGCAAGAAGGCTGGGAAGGTAGACAGACACCTAAAATGCAGCCAATGTTCCCCACTGAGTCACAGGATTATAAATGATTTCCGTTTCCTTTTTTGTATGCCTCATATTTATTTTCTAAGTTGTCTACAGTGCAACTGTGCCACGTGCTCAATAACTTTAAACGTTTAAATGAGAGAGTTAAAAAGCACGCTCTGTCACCCGCTCTGCTCACATTAGCCGCACTGGGCCGAGGAGTCCCCGAGTGTGAAGCTTGGGGTCCCTTACCGCTTCCGCTCCAGGGCAGCGTTGGAATCTGCAGCGTCTGGGCCACGATGGTGGAGGCGATCTTATCTCCCAGGGCCCACATGGCCTCACTGGGAGGGCCTGAGGGATGGGGGAGAAGGGGGGAGGCAGAATCGAGTCAGCCACAAGTCCCTCACATCCGAGGGCTGTGTACAGTGGAAGAACAACATTCAGGTCCAAGCGCTCAAGGAGTTTAAGGTCAAGTCAAGGGAGCAAACAGCCTGTTAGTCTGCTACGTCATCAGTCAACTTTCAGCGCACGTGGACCGTGCGCCTGGTCTGAGTTGCAACCTAAGCTACGGGACATACACAAAAGTCACTTTGAGACGGGGGAGGCAAAAAAGCGAGACCAAGAGGGCCAGCTAGCACCCAAAACACTAGACCAGGGGTGAGCGGACTTTTCCCATCATGAGCCAGATGGGGAATATACTCAGCTTTGTGGGCCTGCTGGTCTCTGCCACAAATATGCAACTTTGCCAGTGTGGGTGAGAGCAGCCACGGCAATCCAGAAGTGAATGAGCAGGGCCATGTTTCAATAAAACTATTTACAAAAGGCAGGCAGTGGGCGGGATTCGGCCTGTGAGCTGTATAGCTTGCCAGCTTGGGGGCTGGACCACCAACCTCCAGAGAAGCTAAAACTGAAGGAGAAGGAGAATCCTGTGTGACAGCCAATCAAAGACCAAGGACAGAAAAAACATCAGTGGGCACGGGTCACCCACCAGGCTGAGCTTAGAAATAGCAGGTGCTGATCTGCACTGAACTGCTTCACACAGAAGTCTATGTGGTGGCCCCAGAGGTAAGTGAAAGCAAAATGACTCCCCTAAACCATGCGAGGATGTCAGCGTAATTACAGAGTTTACAAATATAGCCACAGATAATAAGCATCGTTTTACCTAATAAAAAGTAGAGATGAGGGGCTCTGGTCCCAAGGGATTAAGGCATTCCAAAGGCCTGAGAACAGCCCCCGAAATGGCCTTATAAAAAATGTGACCTCCAAACCCTAGTGATAAATCTGAACACGGCTGGTATCTCAGTACCAACAGGAACCCGAGCAGAGGTCAGCTTCCCCAGCATCATTCCACTGTGGAAACCATGGTAACGGCTCCATTTCCCTGGGCACCAACCTACCCAGGTGCCCTCCCACTCCTGGACTGACTTGCTCCTAACCATAAATATGTGAGGTGGAAATACCAAGCTGACCGCCAACCTTACAAGGCTGCACGTGAAGAGAATCGGACCCGGAGATGAATCCCGTCAACACCCCGATCCCCACGTATCAGAGGGAGACACACTCTACCTAAGAAAGCAATGTGGTCCTTGCACAGGAGCTCCGGAAGTTTGGGGTTTTCGGAAGCATGGCCCCAGCCAGCCCACACCGCCTGCAAACACAGAGAGGCAAGAATGGAGATCATCCTTCACAACCAGGCCTCCCCGCCCTCGCCCTCCCCCCTACTCCCCCATCCCACCCCCCACCCCCTGCCCGCCATCACACACCAAGAGCTCTTTGCTGGGTCACATCAGCCCCGGATTTCAGAGTCTCTAGGACCCGGCTCCTCTGCCCCTCCCAAGTGCGGAATCCAGCCAGGGCTCAGGGCATCGCCCCAGGGGCAGACTGGGGCGCCGTCCAACCTACCTGCACAGGGATCCTCTTGGCGATGTCCACGATCAGCTCCACGTTGGCGTAGTTGTTGTTATTGGGCCCTCCTGGGACGGGGACGTACTGGTCTGCCATCTTGATGTACTCTGGAGTTAAAGGAAGAGAAAAGGGAGAAGAGCAGAGAGACTGAAGTCGGCCGTGGGAAATCTGCAAGACACCCCCACATACGGCCAATGAAAGCATCACCAGGACGAGTCTAGGGCGACACTGGACAGACATGTGTGATAATCAGAAGAAAACTGAACGTGACTTTATCTATGTAAAAATATGTGTGTTTAGCCCGGCCGGTGTGGCTCAGAGCGTCGACCTATGAACCAGGTTCAATTCTGGGTCAGTGCACATGCCTGGGTTGCAGGCTCGCCCCCCAGTGGGGGCTGTGCAGCAGGTTAGCCGATCGATGATTCTCTCTCATCATCAATGTTTCTCTCTCTCTCCCTCTCCTTTCCACTCTGAAATAAATTTTATATATATATATATATATATATATATATATATATATATATATATATATATATATATTAACAATACGTGTGTGGGGACTAGGCCTGGAGGGAGCAACAAAAAGAAAGAAGCAAGTTATCAAGTAGTGAGATTAGAGGTAGGGTTTTATTTCAAACTCCTAAACTCTTATCTTCACATTGTTTTGTCATGAAAGAATACAATGTTTGCATATCCTCCAGTGAAGGTTAAAAAATATATATAAGATATAATGCTTGCTTCTAATCATGGTAAAAACAAACAAACATAAAATGGACCTTCTTGCTCATTTTGGGAGTGTACAGTCCAGTCGTGATAAGTCTATTCTTATTGTTGCGAAACAGAGCTCCAGATCTTTTCCAGTTCACAAACTTAAAACTCTGTGCCCATGAAACAACTCCCCCTTCTCCACCCCTGCTCCTGGCAGCCACCATTCCACTTTCCGTCTCTAAGATTTGGACCTCTGTCTGTATGGACCTCATCTAAGTGGAATCAGACGGTGTTGGTCTTTCTGGGACTGGTTTATTTCACTTAGCATCACGTCCTCAAGTTTCATCCCTGTGACAGTAAGTCAGTGTTTTGATTTTAACATATTCATGCTCTTAAAGCCAGACGTTCCACGCCAAGCCCCTGCGGAGGTCCCGGAGATCATAAAGTGAGGAGTCAGACCAGCCCCCTCCTCACCGAGTTTCTCTCTCCTGCGGGAGAAGACAGACAAGCAAACAAACAGGATCACCACCCACTGCGGCAGTGCCTGGGCTCTGCGATGCGCAGGGAGGAGCGGAGACCGGAAGGAAGGTCGGCCAGGGAGGGGTGGAGGGCTGCTGTGCACTGAGCTTCAGGGAAAAACACTCAGAAAAGGGTCCAGGACACCCCAGGGCTCTGCGACAGGAAACAGCAAGGCCAGTCCAGGAACGGAGGCGGCCAGAGTGACTGGGACCCAGGGAGGGAGGGCGAGAGGCACGCGATGGCACCAGGAGGCCAGCAGGGGTTGAGGCCAACAGGGTCTGGGACTTCACTCTGAGCATGATGGGAAGCCTCACGGGATAAGGCTGTGGACTCAGACAGTCCTGGGCTCCAGCCTTGTCATGTCAAAGAAATAATGATGAGTGGCCCTGGCCGGTGTGCTCAGTGGTTAGAGGGTCGGCCCATGCACCCAAGGGTCAAGGGTTTGATTCCTGGTCAAGGGTTTGATTCCTGGTCGAGGGCACGTACCTGGGTTGCAGGTTCACTCCCTGCCCCCTGTCGGGGTGCGTTTGGGAGGCAACCAGTCCTATGTGTCTCTCTCACATAGATGTTTCTTTCTCTCTCTCTCCCCCTCCCTCCCTGCCTTCCACTCTCTCTGAAAAGCAATGGGGAAAAAATATTCTCAGGTGAGGATTAACAAAAATAAATAAAATATGATAATAATAAACGGAGCCACTTTAAAATGGAGCCGGAGCTGCCAAGCAAGAGGAACTGCCTTCCACCTCTTCTGCCTCAAATCTTTGGAATGTTGAAAAGGGCAAAATAACCTTTGGACTGGGCCCAGGACAACACTGTGTTGCAAAAAAGAAGCTGTTTGCAAAGATAACAAGAAAGCGGTTATTATGGCTACCGGACTGAAGATTAAGAACATCGTTCAGAATTAACATCACTATAGTATCTGCACCAACAGAAATGCCTTCCTTCTATTGATGTAATTATTCCCCTTCCCTTTCTCATAACTACCCCCTGCTTTTGTTTCCTAATCCGAAGACCGTTTGGGCTTCAGTCTGAATCAATGCATCCGGAATAGCTATTCTTGGGAGATCTCACCCGCATTTTGCCTCTCCCTTTGAAAATGAATAGTCGCATGCCGTTTGCATGACCCTGGGCAAGTGACTTATGTCCCCGTGCCTCAACTGTCTCATCTGTAAAAGGGAGCCAACAATCAAACCTGCCCTCGCCGTTCCCTATGAGTTACAAGGAGGCTGCATCAGGGTAGGGCAGAGCCTGGGGCCTGTGCCCAAGGTGGAGAGGTGGGGAGGTGGGGTTCAGGGGACAGGACTGAGGTTGCTGGTGCTAAGGACAGCACTGCAGCCTTGGAAGCATTACAGGAGCGGCTGACAGGACCTGAGCTGTGTTTTTAAAAGGTCCGTTTGCCTGCTGTGTAGAGAAGGGTCTGTAAAGGGATACGTTGCTCTGGGTAAAAAGCAAATTGTCCAATACCTATAGAATGATCTAGGCCAGTGGTCGGCAAACTGCGGCTGGGCAAGCTGCTGCTCGCGAGCCACATACAGCTCTTTGGGCCCTTGAGTGTGGGTCTTCCACAAAATACCGACTTCTGCGCACGGGCCACAAAGTTTCAATCGCACTGTACGTGCGCGTCCACACGTGGTATTTTGTGGAAGAGCCACACTCAAGGGGCCAAAGAGCCACAGTTTGCCGACCACGGATCTAGGCTAGTAGACACAGAGACAGTAAATGAATAGGCAAATGGATGAGCAGATAACTGAAATACAGTGATCCATCGGCAGGAAAAAGCGTCTGGAGGGAGAGACACCAAGCTGTGGCTACATGGACAGCGCTCACAGATGGGAATCCGCTGTGCACGTGAACCATCTGCACTTTTATAAGACACAGAGGTCACTCCTGTTATCAGCAGGTATTTTAATTAAATGAAGAAGAAAAAACAAATCCAGTAAATGCAGGCTCATGAGAGAGGTAGCCTGGAAGTCTGTTTGGGATCCAGAATGGACTTGCCCAGGTAGGTGCAGGTGAGGGCAGGTAAGGACAGGGCATGAGGGGTGGGAGTGGGAGGGAGTGAAGGCCCAAATACCTGCGTTGGCCTTGAGGTCCTCTGGAGTCACCATGACTACAAACCGGATGGCCCGCTCATTTCGGAACATCTCGTAGGCCCACCTGCGGATGGAGCGCATGCACTTCACGGCGGCGATGCCGTTGTTGGCGATGAGCACCTGGACAAGGAAATGGAGGAAGGGACGAGAGCTGCACATCTGCCTGCAACGGAGGCTGCATGCCACCCTGGGGTCCATCTCCTGGCTGCAGAGGCTCCTGGAGTACCTGGAGCACATGGCCCTACACAGGGCAGGTACTCTAAGTCTGAATGAATGGATAAACGGATGGATGGATGGATGGATGGATGGATGGATGGATGGATGAATGGATGGATGGATGGATGAATCAATGGCCAGATGGGTGGGTGGGTGGGTGAATGGGTGGGTGGATGGGTGGGTGGATGGATGGATGGATGGATGGATGGATGGATGGATGGATGGATGGATGAATCAATGGCCAGATGGGTGGGTGGGTGAATGGGTGGATGGGTGGATGGATGGATGACTGGATGGATGGATGATTAATGGATGGATGGGTGAATAAATGATTTTTGATGCCTGTTTGGCGCCACTGTGGTCACTTAACATTTTATGAGTGTTTAGGATCTACTAAGCTACAATACAATGTATTTCATTTCATTTTCGCAACAGCCCTTTGAAAGAGATTGTATTATTATCCCTGTTTGGGAGTGAAGACATTAAAACTCAGAGGAGTTAAGGCACTTGCCCAAGGTCACACAGCTGGTAAGTGGCAGAGCTGGGACCCGAGCCTTCCAGTCTGGCCTGTGCTCTGAACTCCACCCCCACCATGGCTGCCTCTGGGTGCTGAATGTTAAAGGGCCCCGATCTGGTAAGGAGGAAAGGCAGTAATGCTGGCTGTCCTCGCAAGAGAGAGCAACAGAACGGGTCCTGGCTTCAATTCTTGTCTGTATCACGAACGTGCCGTGTGGCATTAGACGGTTCCTAAAAAAATCAGGCGCCCAGCTTCAAAGCCCTGACTGACAAGAGCCAATCCATACAGGGGCGGGCAAAAGTAGGTTTACAGCTGTGAGCATGTGAAACACAGTCCATTCTTATATTATTATTTCTGTATTACTATATTATTTATTATTATTACTATGAACTTATTTTCGCCCGCCCCTGTATTTTAAGGCCCTTACATCGCTGACTAATCTTCACAACAAGCCCTGAAAGGCAAATCTCGTTGGAGAAGTGAGAGGTGATGGCCTCTGTTTTACAGAAGGGGAAACTGAGGCCCGATGTCACATCCCATGCATGGCCACAGCAGGCAGACCCCAGAACTCCTGCCTCGGGTTCAACGTACATACTTTCTCTCCTTTGAAAAATGGCAAGTTTGCCCTGGCCGGCGTGGCTCAGGGGTTAGAGTGTTGGCCCATGCACCAAAGGGTTGCAGGTTCGACCCCCAGCCCTGATTGGGTGCGTGCAAGAGGCAACCAATCTATGTATGCTCTCACGTGGATATTTCTCGTTCTTTCTCTCCTACCCCCTTTCCACTCTCTAAAAAAAAAGATAAATGGAAAAAATATCCTCGGGTGAAAATTAACAAAACAAAAAAAAGGGCAAATTTTAGCTATTTCCTTTCGTCACTGCCATTCTCGCCCATGGGTCTCCTCTCCTCTGAGGGGGCTGCAGGCCCTGGGAAGGCAAGGCTGGGCTTTATGCTTCCCTCCCTATAACCCAGAAAGCAGCCCCTTGCCAGAGGCACTGCGGGGTCCTTTGCGGAGCCCCTGATCTTGCTCAGAGGCCTCAGTCTCCTCCTCTGTGAAAAGCTCACGATCCCAGCACCCGGCACGTCGCACGTGCTCACCAAGGGCTGGCCCTCGCCCTCTCTCTGCAGCGTGAGCACTCCGTCTGCAGCTGATTCTCCACCCCACCCTGCCTGGCCTCGCCCAGAGCGCGGGACCCCATCTGTACCTTCTCAATGACCCGGTCCCCCCCAAAGCGCATGACAAACTCGGCGGGCGAAGCCACGGTGAAGTCTCTGTGCACGTCCACCCGCTTGTGTTCTCGGCCCCTCTTCACCAGGTGGAGTCCAGACATGCTGGGCCTGCGGAGGAAACAGGGCAGGCACGCATGAGCAAGGACGCCTGGGGTGCCAGGGAGGAAGTCGGGTGCCCAGCACCCATAAAACCAAGGTCCACACGGAGAAGCATTCATTTCCCCAGGAGACTCAAGAAGAGGCCAGCACACGAATAAAGCAGGAGCCGTCCCCAGACCCACCCCGAGCTGTACATTTTGATTTTTCGTCTGAAATTAATTTCCACTTGATATGCCCATCGTTTAGGAACTCAACACTAAGAAGCTTGGAAGAGGGGTGCAAGTGTATCATCAGGGAGGGAGGATCACATCCTAATACTGTAGACGTGTTCGACTGCAGTGATAACGTTCATACACCTTTCTGTGTGTACCAACGTTTTACAACTGAAAACAACAACAAAAAAACGTATAATAAAAAAAGTAGGGGTTCCTTGCCCCACCCCCTCCAGATCCCGCCAGCAGAGGGATCGCTCTGTGCCATTTCCGCACAATGTGTGTGTGTCATCCCTGAGCCACCACCTGTGGCCCTCCTACCCTGAGAAACGAGGAATCAATGCTCTTACTTGGCCATCCCGTCCACAGCCCTCCTCCCGACCTCTCACGAGGGCCCAACTAGATTCTCTGTTCAGTGTTTTAAGAGTGAGATCATTACCCACAGGTAAGGGTTGGGTTAGATTTTCCTTCCTTTCTTTTTTTTTTTGCCTGGAGTGAATGATTGTTTTCATTGACTTATTTTCCTTGCACTGTTGCTCATTCCTCCCATTCCTTCTCGCAGTTTCCCCCTAGCATAAGATCACTGATCCTCTCCACTGGTGACGTCTTCCCTGGAGGCCTCCACTCTCCTTTCATCTAGACTGACTGTTCTCTGGGCCCTCCCTCTGCTGACGTCCTTCCATTCTCGTTGCCTTTCCTTGAGATCTGCTCCCTAATTTGGGGGACCCCGTGGCTCCCTCTATCTTGGTGACCTCCCTGGTTTGGCTAGGGCAGTGGTCGGCAAACTGCGGCCCCTTGAATGTGGCTCTTCCACAAAATACCATGTGCGGGCGCGCACATACAGTGCGATTGAAACTTCGTGGCCACACTCAAGGGGCCAAAGACCCGCATGTGGCTCGTGAGCCGCAGTATGCTGACCGCTGGGCTAGGGCATGTCCTCTAGTAGCTTCATCCAGTTAAAAGGAGGGCACCATGGCAGGGCACGTGACGACGATGCCGCCCGACATGCCTGTCCTGCTTCTGGCTGCTTCTCCCTCGTCACTGTCATCCCAGAGTCGCGTGGGTTCTAACGTGGATGTTTCCTATCTCCAATGGTGTGGCTCTTCCTTGGTTTGCTCTCTTGTTTCCGTGGGAGACATCCTCGAGTAGCTGTCTAAGAAAAGGTCTTCAGGGAGGTAAATGTTTTGCAGCCACACATGTTCCAGAACTGTCTTCTGCCCTCATATGTGACCCTATCGCCCGGCCGCGTGCGGAATTCTAGAAGGGAAAACCTTCCCCTTCGGAGTGTCGGAAGCCTGGTGCCATTGTGTCGTGGCTTCCGAGGCTGCTGGAGCCGGAGCCACTCTGACCCTGGATACGTGGTGGGTGACCTGTTTTTCCATATCCAGAAGCTTAAGGGAACTTCTCCGTCCTCGGTCCTCACAGACTCACAGGGATGAGCTCAGATATGTGTCTGCTCCCAACAGGGGAGTCGAGGATCTCCTTCAACGTGGAAACTCACATCCTGGACTTTGTCTGTAGGTATTTCCTCCATGATTTCCCTGCCTTGTTTCCCTCTGCTCTTTCCACAAGTCCTAAGACTTGGATGTAGAAATTGCTGACCTGGCCCACCAGTGTTCACATTTCTCCCTCTCCTACTTTCTATCCCTTTTTTTTTTTTTTACTTCCTGGGCAATCCCTTCTCTTCTAACTGTTCAGAGCAGTTTTTCACTTCTGCTATCGTGTGCTTACCGCCTCAGAGCCTGTTTCTGGCCTGCAGATGTTCCTTTTTGTGCAGCCTTCATGTGACATCCTCGCCAACCTCAATGAGAGGATCAACAACAGCTTTTTCAAGTTCTCTTCTCCTAGTACGCTTTCTGTTTCTTCCAAGTGTCCTGTGTCCCTTTGTTTGTTTGGGGCCCGCCTTCCTATTAGAAACTGTACCCAAATGTTGGGTTACTTCTTCAGGGCCAGGAGCAGGAACTAAAGGGCTGATGACAAGAGCTGAGAATGTGGTCAGGCCACCGGACCCTGAGCTCAACTCTGGGAAGTCTGTGTTTTAATACCCCAAGTATCTTTTTTTTTTCCTTTTAAAATCTCAAGTGCTCCACAGAATAGCATTTTTTTTGTTGTTGTTAATCCTCGCCAAAGATATTTTTCCATTGATTTTTAGAGAGAGTGGAAGGGAGGGAGACAGAGAGAGAGAGAGAAACATTGATGGGAGAGATGCACATCAATTGGTTGCCTCCCACAGGTGCCTAGACCAGGGCCGGGGATCGAGCCTACAACTGAGGTACGTTGACCAGAATCGAACCCAGGACCCTTCAGTCCACAGGCTGATGCTCTATCCACTGAGTCAAACCGGCTAGAGCCCCAAGTATCTATAGAGTCGTCCTCCCTCGCTGGTCCCGGTCCCCTGGGGGAAGTGCCTGGGTCTCCTGCACAGAGGAAAGGCTGGTGAGGAGCCTGGGCAGGGAGGACGGGAACTGCTGGGACAGGTCTGGGAAAAGGGCAAGTTTCAGGATTCAGCACCTACAGTGACCTTTATCTTCCTGCTAGGAATACAGGCCCCACACCCCCAGGGTGCCGTCAGGCCCAAGACCATCGGCCTTTCCCCTCAGAGAGCAAACCTCCTGCCTCCCATTGGAGTAGAACCGGGCAGCCCCCAGCCATGAGGAGCCGGAGAAGGGGGGCAGCTCTGGGGCGCTCAGCCTTCCTCGCTGCTGCTTTGTGCCTCAGCCCAGTTGGTTCTGCTGAGCCAGTTCCCACTTGCCCACCTGCTTCCCATCCTCCCAGACGTTGCTGGTCGCCCCTCCTGTTCTCCCAGGCTTGATGGGCTGCTCTTTCTTGTAAAATCTCGTTGCTGTAGTTTGGGGGGACTTTGACAGGAGCAGAATCGAAAGGGATATTCCGTCCACTCTCTTAAACCAGCCAAAGGAGCCGCGGCCTGCCAGGAATTAGGTTAGAGGTTCACCGCCCAGACGTGTGTCCAGAGACCATCACCAGGCATCTAGGGAGGCTGGGGCTGAGTGGGCTCAGGGTGCTGAGAGTGTGGGTGAGAAGCTGATTGACTATAAGGAACACGGCCAGCACGCCCTGTCTATTATGAGGCAAATAAGCAGTCAGGGGGGAAAAATCCCATTTAATGGATGAGGAAACTGAGGCCCAGCCAGGCAAAGGGGGTGGCCCAGCACCTCGCCAGGCCTGGGGCTCTTTCCATCACACCAGAACGTAGGGCAGTGATGGCGAACCTATGACACGCGTGTCAGAGGTGACGCGCGAACTCATTTTTTTGGTTGATTTTTCTTTGTTAAATGGCATTTAAATATATAAAATAAATATCAAAAATATAAGTCTTTGTTTTACTGTGGTTGCAAATATCAAAAAATTTCTATATGTGACACGGCACCAGAGTTAAGTTAGGGTTTTTCAAAACGCTGGCACGCTGAGCTCAAAAGGTTCGCCATCACTGATGTAGGGTGTGGGCATCTTCTGCTCTATCACGTCTCTGAGTCCAGTAGTTTCCCATGAGAAAAAACCTCCTCTGCAAACCTGCAGTCTGTCCACCCTCCCCGCCCCCCCCACCCAGTGGCGCCACCAAAGGCTCCGCCTATCAGAGATCAGGAAACAGACTTCTGGGCCAGGGGAACAAAAAGAGAAATGGCTCTCCCTCCCAGGATCACGCCCGCACCTTTCCCTCCCCCCTCTACTTCCCCCAGGCGGTACCTTTGCCTTTCCCTCTCCAAGGCTCCAAGGCCCCTCTTCTGCCTCCATAACTTGTTTCCTGAGCCCACGCAGCCCCGCTGGCTCACTTCTGCTACCTCTGTAACTTTCTAAATAAACTTCCTCTTATAACTTGAAAAACAAAAAGAGAAACGAAGGACAGAAACCCATCGTGTCCATAGGCCGCTGGACGATACGTGCTTCACGTTCAGACTGTGTCTGTTCTGCTGTGATGTCTGAATGGACGAACGAGGGAATGAACAAATGAGTCCTGGTCCTTGGGATGGAGCAAGGGCCTCTGGTACACTGCCAGCAGCTTCTCTTCTAAAACCTGCCAGGACTGAACGGCTGCGATGCCCGAGGATTTAGGAAAGAGCTCTGGAAGGTCGATATCATCTTGCAAATGTGAACGGGGCTTTTATCATAATTACATTTCGTTAACCAGTTGCTTTTTAAAAAAAATTGATTTGAGCCCTAAGCCGGTTTGGCTCAGTGGATAGGGCGTCGGCCTGCGAACTGAAAGGTCCCAGGTTCTGGGACTCAATTATGGGTGGTTTCTGCTCTCTCCTCTTTGCCTGTGTTTGTTAAATTTTCTGCAATGATGTATTATTTTCAATGAGATGAAAAAGCTATTAGTTTTGTAACAGAGATGCTGAAAGCCATGGCTACTCCGGCATCCACCGCATAAGGTACTCAGTGTCCTTATCTTTAAAATGAGAGTAAGACCACGGGCCTCACTGGGCAGTGAGGGTTTAATAAGTTAATACGTAGGAAGTAAATGATGGCGTCCGGTACACAGTATTCTCCCTATTATTGTATCAGCGCAGTGGTGCCGAGAGGATGAAGCAGCTGATCCCCTCGACCTCACCAGGAAAGGCATCAGGACCCCCTCTGCCCAGGCCTGCTCCCCATCGTCCTCTCTCCCCACTTGGTCCACAGCCTTGATCCTTTGGCTTCAGAAAGTCTGAAACAGCCCTAGCTGGGGCTCAGTGGTTAGCGCATCGGCCTGCAGACTGAAGGGTCCCAGATTCGATTCTGGCCAAGAGCATATGCCTGGGTTGCGGGCTCGATCCCCGGTAGGGGGCATGCAGGAGGCAGCCAATCAATGATTCTCTCATCACTGATGTTTCTATCTCTCCCTCTCCCTTCCTCTCTGGAATCAATAAAAATATTTTTTTAAAAAGAGGAAGTCTGAAACATCCCATTCCAGTACACACAAACATTAAAGCTCCAGCAATCTGGCCCTGGCTGGGTAGCTCAGTTGGTAGCTCACCAAGGTTGCGGGTTCGACCCCCGATCAGGGCACATACAAGTATCAATTATGAATGCATAAATAAGTGGAACAATAAAAATCAGTGTTTCTCTCTCTCTCTCCCTCCCTTTCCTCTCTATCTAAAATCAATTAACTAGAAATAAAAATAAAAACCCTAACAATTTGACCTAAATTGTGTACTAGAATGGGATGTTTCAGACTTCCTTTATTTGAAAAATATTTTTTTTATTGATTTCAGAGAGGAAGGGAGAGGGAGAGATAGAAACATCAATGATGAGAGAATCATTGATTGGCTGCCTCCTGCACGCCCCCTTCCGGGGATCGAGCCCACAACAAAGAAAACCTCACGTGTCAGAAAAGCCACTGTGTGGCCTGGGGACAACCATTCACGAGCAGCATTTTGATTTCAGAGCCGGTGGCAGAGCCCCTCCATCAGGTGGGTCCGGGGCCCCTGGCAGCAGAGGCGGCAGGGGAGCGCACACGAGCGGCCGGCGTGGCTTTTTAAGGCCCCGTCCCTAGGCTGGCGGCTATTTTTATTTGTTTTTGACAAGGCTGGAGGCCAACCGCCATTGGCTCTGGAGGGCTGACCTTCGGCTGGCATTTGGCAAGTGCGGAAGGTGAGATATCCCAGGGTAACTTTGGAAATGGCTTCAGGTGCAATCAACACGCGACAGAGCTGTCAGCCAAACACCGAACGGTGTCAGCTGCTGGGGCACAAGACCAGGGCGAACTGCATCGGGAGGGAGGGGATCGCAGTCTCCAGCCACTAGGGGTCAGCACGGGGGGCTTCTCCCAGAATCCCCAGCGCCATCATCTCCTGCTCAGGATGAGGAAACTGAGGCTCAGAGAGGCCACTGACCTCAGGTCAGTGGCAAACGGAAGAGCTGGGCTTCCAATGCGATGCTACCCGGCCCTCAGAATCCAATGCTGAGCAGAAAGCTAGCTGAGATAAATGGAAATACCTCTATTGTCTGGACTTTAAACAACAAGCACTGCCTGGCCAGTGTGGCTCAGTGGTTTGGCATCCACGCTTGAACCAGGAGGCCGTGGTTTGATTCCCGGTCACATGTCCAGGTTGCAGGCTCGATACTCAGTGGGGGGCGTACAGGGGGCAGCCAATCAATGATTCTCCCTCATCATTGATTTTTCTATCTCTCCCTCACCCTGAAATCGATAAAAACATATTTTTTAAAAAAAAAAAAAAGCACATATGGTTGAAGAGTACTCAACCGGGGCCAATTTTGCTCTCCAGGGACACACAGCAATGTCTGCAGAC
This sequence comes from Myotis myotis, assembly GCF_014108235.1. Classification (NCBI taxonomy): domain Eukaryota; kingdom Metazoa; phylum Chordata; class Mammalia; order Chiroptera; family Vespertilionidae; genus Myotis; species Myotis myotis. The sequence continues at coordinate 4,513,931 of NW_023416325.1, read as the reverse complement.
ATGTTCCACTGCCACAACTTGGGGGCTGCTACTGGCATCTGTGGGCAGAGGCCAGGGGTGTCTTTCAACAACCTGCAAAGCACAGCACAGCCCCCACACAAAGAACTGCAGGGCCCCCAAATTCACAGTCTGCAGCTGAGGAACCGTGGGGGACCAGAGCCATCCTTCCAGGCCCTGAGTCTAGAACCTACTGTCTATGACCTGGGTGATCTGGGGAAAATCACTCCAATCCTCTGTGTCTCAGTTCCCCCAGGGGATGGAAATATTTAGCAATATTAATAGCATCTGCCTCATGGAGCATGTGTGCAGGGCTTGTGGCCTGCAGTAAAGAGCTTTAGCTCAGGCGTCCCTCTGCAGGGGAGTCATTATAAAAGCCCCAGGATGGCCCTGGCCCGGGAGCTCAGGTGGTTAGAGTGTCGTCCTGATAAGCCAAGATGGCTAGTTTGATCCCCAGTCAGGGCACATACAAGAAGCAACCAATGAAAGGGAGGGGAGGGAAGAGGAGAGTGGGGGGGGGGGGGGGGGAGAGAAGAGAGAGAGAGAGAGAGAGAAAGGGAGAGAGAGAAACATCGATCTCCCAACAGGGAATCAAACTCACAACCTGGGTACGCGCCACAACTGGGAATCGAACCTGCAACCTTTTTGGTGTATGGGACAATGCTCCAACCACCTGAGCTACCCGGTCAGGGCTGGTCTTTACATTTTTTAATGTTTGAGAAAGAACTGTATTTTGGGGACACATAAAAATTACACGAAATTCAAATCCCATTGTCCATAAAGTGTGCTTGGACTACAGGCAGGCCCGTTCGATCACATATCACCTATGGCTGCTGGTGCGGTAAACAGCAGGCCTGAGCGGCTGTGACACAAACCACGTGCCACGAAGCCGACAATACTTACTCCCGGCCCTTTATGAAAACAGGTTGCCAACTCTGAGTTAGGCGGCGGTTTTCAGCCCTGACTGTACACCCCATCACAGGAGCAGCTTTTTAAACACACACACACACACACATCAAAACAAAAACCCTCAGGTCCTCAGAGAGCCCAGTCCTGAAGGGCAGAGCCAAGCACTGAAGAGCCGAACCCAGACCCGAAGGGGGGAGCCCAGACCCGAACGGCTGAAGCCAGTCCCGAAGGGGGGGAACCTCTCTCCCAAGAGCACAGCCTCACCCCTAAGCAATACTAATCTCCCAGCAGGCCCAAGGGAGCCAGCCTCGGTATGTCTCAGTGATTTCCACAGGCACCTCTCCCTGGAGAGCCAGCAGCCCTTTCACCCTCTGGCTCCTGGGCCAAGGCTGCTCACTGAAGGGTCTTTCCTGCGAGACAGACTTGTGGAGACCGGGGCTTCCCCATGGCCCGGGTCACTGTGATTTCAATGGACTTAGCCCGAGTAGCCCAGCCACGGCCTAACATCCGAATCCAGTCCCCAAGTGCGGACACTAGTACCAAGAGCCTCGCCGAACCCAGAAGAGAGGAGAAGCTTTAAAAAGTACTGATCTTGAGCCCCACCTGCACTACTGTAATTAATCGGCATGACTAGGGGTGAGGGTCGGGGACACCCAGGCATCTACGTTTTTCAAAAGTCCCCCCTGGAAAGTCGAATGTACAGGCAGAGGTGGGCACCAGCGACAGATCCACACCCAGCATTTCCACACAGGCCGCTGGCCTTCGTTCTGAGCAGAATGCCCACCGCAGTGACGTCCCCCAGCGTGGGTCGTGGGGCATGTGGGACTCACTGGAGACCAGTTCCTTCCGCCTTCCCCTCCCCAACTTGATTTCATCCCGTCCAACTCAAGTCTCTTCCCAGAAGCCTTCCTCCAACCTCTCTGCCCCGCATGCATTTCTCCATTCTCTGACCTCCCGCCCTGTTGGCACAGAGAGGGATGCTGGGCAGCATTTGGAATCTTGCCTTCCTGCTACTTCTGGCTCCTCCGTAGATGGTCCAGCCTTCGAGACAGGATCCCAACGGCCTCCTGACTCCACAGCCCCCTTTCACAACCCAAGTGGCATTTTACTGCTACCAGTTGTACAAATGTCTATTCTGACCTGGGACCACACGTAAGTAAGGCCAGCGCCTCCCACGGCTTGGCATCAGGCACAGTGCCCGGGTCTAGCGCTGGACAGTCTCAAGAATCCTGGAAAGGCCAGTTAGAATTAGCGCCGTTGACAGATGAGGAAACTGAGGTTCAAAGGGTGGATGTCATTCTCTCAACATCACACAGCTCAGTGGCAGTCTAACGCCATCTTTTCAGCACCTCTAAGCTAAGAGAAGTGACCCAATAAAGCATCTTCATATTAGAAATAGGGTGATGACATGGCCGAATTTGCAGGGACGATTCCAATTTCTTTTTTGTGTGTCTTCCATTAATTTTTTTTCTTTATTGATTAAGGTATTACATATGTGTTCTTATCCCCCCACTGCCCTCCCACCCCACCCCCATTCCCATTTCTTACACATTTGTTCTTTTGGATTAAAGTGTACAATTAAATGTGATTCAACACTTGCCTGACCTAGTGACTTAGTTGGTTGGAGCGTCATCCTGTGCACCAAAAGGTTTTGGGTTCATTTTCTAGTCAGGGCACGTACCAGATTGACCCCTGGTCAGGGTGTGTGGGAGGCAACTGATTGATGTTTCTCTCTCTCCTCTGCCTCCTCCTTCTCTCTCTCTCAAATCAGTAGACATATCCATGGGTGAGGATTAAAATAAATAAGTAAAAAATAAATGTGATTCAATACTTATATGTAAATTTTTGAAGTGAATAGCTTTATAGATGAGAAAAAAAATGTCTTCTTTGTAGTTCACGTGGCCTGCCTTGGGTGTTTTTGCCAAAGGAGTTAATTCAGGGCTCCAAATGTGGAAGAAATGTGACCTCTGTGTTCAACACAAGATTCAGTGCATGAGAAAGATCAAACGGACTCCCTGCCCCTCTGCAGGCCCTTTGCTCAGACACACCCTCAGCACCCCCAGGAGGGCCCCCTGAAGACAGATGGTCCAAACAACTACAAGGTCAGCCTCCCTCCTGGCGGATGACCATGTCTGGGGCATGTCCATGCCTTTTCTGAATGCCCAGCAAAGGAATTAACCCACCGCTGAGTTCCTTCCAGCTTCAGGAGTCCTCACTCCCTGGCATGATCATGAGCTGCAGTAACTAGTTTTCTACTAAGTCCTTTCATCTTCTGACTAGTCCAACATTAGGGAAGGACTCTTCATTTCTGAAGTTGTCCTCGTAGAGCAGTAGAAACGGGCTGCCTATAGAGAGCCCTTTGGGCAACAGACTGAGTGTGAATCCTGGTTATGTTCTCATTGGCACCGAGAGTCTGTTTCCTCATCTATAAAATGGGGATGAGCCCTGGCCAGTGTGGCTCAGTTGGCTGAGGGTCATCCTGTGCACCAAAAGGTCACTGATTCGATTTGTGGTCAGGGCACACACCCAGGTTGCAGGTCAGGGCACGATCCCAGTTGGGGTGGGTGCAGGAAGCAACCGATCGATGTTTCTCTCCCTTCCCCCGTCTCTAAAATCAATAAAAACATATTAAAAATAAAATGGGGGTCCAAGCCAGTCTGGCTCAGTGGATGGAGCATCAGCCTGCAGACTGAAGGGTCCCGGGGTTCAATTCCAGTCTGGGGCGCATGCCTGGGTTGTGGGCTCAATCCCCAGTAAGGGGCATGCAGGAGGCAGCCAATTAATGATTCTCTATCATCATTGATGGTTTCTCTCTCTCTCCCTCTTCCTTCCTCTCTGAAATCAATAAAAATATATTTAAAAATAATAAAAAATAAAATGGGGATAACAGCAACCACTTAGCGCCCCCTGGTGGTTGGTGAAAAGAGGGCACGAGAACGCACCTACAAAACATTTGGCCTGGCAAGTTGAGAGCACAAGACGAATGATAGCAATTATTCCAGTTGCAGCACATAGGCCTTGAACACATCCAGCTCCCCCACTGGCTCGAGCTCCCAGATGGCAGAGGTCATGTTTTTCAAGCATTTTAAAGGAATAATATGAACCCAGTAAAAAGCATGATGTAGAACAAAGGTTGGCAAATATTTTCTGGAAAGGACAAAATGGCAAATACTCTAGGACGAGCTTGCGTGGCCCAGTCTTTGTCCCACTGCTTAACTCTGCCCTTGAATTCTGAAAGCAGCAGCCAGAGGCAATGTATAAACAATGAGCATGGCTGTGTTCCAATAAAACTTTATTTGTAGACACTGAAAGTTAAATTTCAGGTAATTTTTATATCACCAAATAGTATTCTTTTGATTTTTTTTTTTTAACCATGCTTTACTGACAAACCATACAAAATTAGTCTGCGGCCACAGGAAGCTGAGCCAGTGGTAGAATACTTAATGTCCAGTGAAAAGGCAATGCTCTGTATACTTTGAATTCATACATTAAAAACATACCTGCCCAGGGGAAAAAAAGCTGTATGGACGGATACCCGGCAACTATTAATCAACATTGAGGGGGGGGGAGTAGGTTATGGGTGATATTTGTCCCTCATTTCTGCTTATCTATAATTGTCTGCATTTTCAACAACAAACGTAGCATCACGTTGGTAATTTTATAAAATGAAGACACACGAAAAAAAGAAAAGAAACGAAATCTAGGAGGCGGGGCTAAGAAGCACTGAAGGCACAGAAATGCCTACACTAACCTGCCCAGAAAATGACCTTAAATGGGATGCCTACTCAAAGGCACGTTGATTCTCCCCGGACTTGGCCATCACTGGGTTTCAGAGAGACCATCACCTTCATCAAGGCGAAGGGGAGGGAGAGGGGGAAGCAGGGCCCCGGCCGCCCGGTCAACCTGGAGGCACCTGTGTGGTCCTGCGCGCCCTGCTCCAAACAACGTCACCGCCAACCCGGCCTCCTCTCCCAGCGCCCAGGCCGGCCGGTGTGTGTGCGAGGCGGGCACAAGTTTGCAGAAGATAACGGTCGTTAAAATGGCAGGTTTACTTACTTTACTTTGTGGTCGGGGAAACAGACCTTGCACTTGGCCGGGCTCATGTTGACCGCCCCGCCGGCCGACCCCACCGGGCGCCTGCCGAGAGGCAAAGCATGTGTCCCCTTAACCTCCTGCAGCCGACCCGGGGTCCGGGGCCCAGCGGGGCGGCCAGGTCGCGGCCGGGAGGCGGAGGGGCGGTCCGAGTGCCTCTCGGGCCGAGCTGAGCGGCAGCCTGCAGGCGGCCGACTCCGCGCAGCGCTTCCTCCATCCCGAAATGCCTCCTGCGCGCAATTGTCCGGCCCAGACCCCGCCCCCGGCCCCGCCCCCACACGGGCCCCGCCCCCCGGGAAGGCCCCGCCCCCCGGAACCTCCAATCCTGGAGCCACAGCTGACCTTGGGCTGGGGCGACAGCTGCCGGAGAGAAAAGACGTCTTGGCTACTTGCCTCCCCAGCTCCCCTGACCGCAGAAGAGTCCTAGGACGGCCTCCCCCTCCAGACTGATAGCTGCAAAACACTCGCCATCAGTGTGCTTAGCTTGAAGACACAGACAGCAGGGAAGTGGTGGAAAATGTGGGTTATCTGGCATGTGAGTCAGCTGTCACTACAAGGAAAAACCCTTGTAGTCAAGTCAACTTTTGGCTTCCAGGTTCCTGTTTTTGCTTATTCTTCCACCTCTACTTCCACAGACTTGTTGGCTCCATGCCGCCCCCCCCTCTCCGAAGTGGGCTTTCTAAGCACATACTTTGAACCACCTGGGTCCCCTTCTGAAGTGAGGGCCTCCTGCCCAGTTGGCATGGCTCAGTGGTTGAGCGTCGACCTATGCACCAGGAGGTCAGGGTTCGATTCCTGGTCAGGGCACATGCCCGGGTTGTGGGCTGGATCCCCAGTGTGGGGCGTGCAGGAAGCAGCCAATCAATGATTCTCTCTCATCATTGATGCTCCCTCCCCCTTTCTCTCTGAAATCAATAATAAAAATATACTGAAAATAAAGTGAGGGCCTCCTAGAACCGGAAGACCCCAGACAACCTGAGACCCTAAATAAGGTCCTCTCTCTAAAATCAATCAATAAAATAATTTATTTTGCCGAAACCGGTTTGGCTCAGTGGATAGAGCGTCGGCCTGCGGACTGAAGGGTCCCGGGTTCGATTCCGGTCAAGGGCATGTACCTGGGTTGCGGGCACATCCCCAGTGGGGGATGTGCAGGAGGCAGCTGATCGATGTTTCTCTCTCATCCATGTTTCTAACTCTCTATCTCTCTCCCTTCCTCTCTGTAAAAAATCAATAAAATATATTTTTTTTAAAATAATTTATTTTTAAAAACCCAATAGGTTAAAAAATAAATAACACAGGTGAACTAAATTCTCAGTTCTTTAGAGTTTCTTTGTGACCTTGCCTTCAATCCCTCCAAAAAAAACAAACACACCTTAAGCTGATTTTTTTTTTTAGGTTTCAAACCAAAACCTAGAAGTATTCACCTTCACTCCAACGACCCAAATTTAAATGTAACCACCTCAAAATTATGAAAACAATTAAAATCAGGAAATGAAGGTATTTCAAATCACCCTGCCTGACCCAAAATCAGTTAGGATCATGCCGGCTAGAACTCTCACCAGGTTACTTCCATTGCTTTCGATTTTTATTCTCTATGGACAAAACCCAACACTCGCTGAACACTGTGTGATATTCTAACTTCTCTGCTCACATGCCCTCACACACCTGGCTTTGCCCAGGGCTCTCAAAGAGGGGTTCCATTTAGATGGCTGGGCTTTGCCTGTCATCAGAGCGATGATGACTTGGGTTTTTCTCTGCTGCATTACTAGCGAATAAAAGATGAGAAGGAAAGAATAACAGACATCCCTATACACACCACCATTATACAGACTTTAGTACCTGTGACTTTCAATGAAATGGTTCAAACTTGGCTGTGCTTGCAATCTCGTGCCTGTACGCCCTTCTCCTCAGACTTATCAGAGGCTAAATTTAAGTTGTTGATTTTGCAGAAAGCCCAGATTGGTGACAGCACACACACACACACACACACACACAGAAAATGCACATGCAACTGACTAGCAGCAGGTGGAAAGGCGCTCAATGACTGCCCTCAGGCCTGTCCATTCTCTCCACCTCCTCTTCCGGAAAATCCTTGGCATAATGTGCACTTTTGTGAAAAAATTAAAAAATAATCCCTCTTAATATATGATGGGGGAAATATTACAGAAAAGTATAGAGCAGAAGTGAAAGATTTTTTTCTAAAACAGGATCTTATGCTTAAGGGAAAGGGGAAAAAATAAAATGTTTGGTACTCTGTACCCTGTATTGACAGAATAGCCAGTCTCCCCCGGACCTCAACATTCATTCCACAAATAGAACAATGAAAAGACAGGGATCCCCTTGATCCCGGGCTCCCAGAGAATATCTTAGGTGCTAAAGAGTCTTGAAAATGGGGGGGGGGGGGGTGTCAATCCGTCCCTCCCTAAATGAATACATGAATAAATAAATTAAAATATCATAGAAAGATCATTGCATTCCATTTAGAGATACAAATATGTAGAGAGAGTTTAAAGTTTCATGAGCTGCTCACTAGTTGGAACTGATGAGAAAGGTATGGATGGCGACCATGAGGAGGAGAGGCCTGGGCAGGTGCCCGCTGCAAGCCCACCCCGGATGCTATGTGGGACAGGGAGAGCGATGCAAGTCCCAGGGGCCCCTTTCCTTTCCACTGCACCTTCACTCCCTGGCCGGGCTCTTTGCTTCATGTCCAAACCCCACAGACCCTCACTCCACTCGCCTTCCCAGGGCCCGAGGTGCGCTTTGCAAATCTCTCAAACTCCCACGTGGAAGTGAGCATTTTGGGAAAAGGCGGATCGAACCCCTGGCGCCTGTGGGCTCATTTGTGTGTTAGCCTGTCTCAGGGACACGTCACCTGCCGTTTCAATCCCTCTTCATCCTCGTGGACACAGGTTGCCCTACCTCAAAATCACAGTCCTGGCGGGGCGTTGGAACAGCCATGACCACAGGTAAGAACTTTGGAAGATGCCCATTCAACAGATGGCAACCGAGGCAGCCTGCGGCCATCCTCGCCCCACACTTCCTCCCCTGTGATCTCAACACCCCTCCAAGGGAGACCTAGTCTCACCCTGCTGCGACAGAGAAGGGAATTGCAGCTCAGAGAGGTCATGGGACTGCTCTGAGATGTGAACCCAGATCTGTCTGCCTGCGGGTCCTGGGCCCTTACTAGGACACTGTGCTTTGCACTTAATGACAGTGACTGCTCAGCGGGCCCTGCTTTAAGGGCTGTGCTCACAGTAACTCCACTAAAGCCTGACTCTGGCCCTGGGAGGTAGGGGCCACTGTGGCCTCATTTGAGAGGGCACGGAGGCACAGCAAGCTGACAGCTCAACCCCAGGTCACATGACGGCCGGTGGAGGAGTCAGCAGGCCACTCCTCAGTCAGCGGGCCTCCAGCGTGAGTGCTCTTCACCCCTCCACCACTCTCTCCACCTATCAAGGGCAATGTCCTGGGCTCCTGGCCGCTCAGCCCTTCCTTAGCCTGTCCTCCCTGAGGGCAGGGGCCAGGTCTCACCGTCCATGCGTCCACAGTGCCAATCGCAGTGCCTGGCACCCACCTGCAGGGCTGCAAAAAGAGCTCCCAAGCCAATGAATGGAGGGGACAAACCTTAGCTACTGCCCTTGACCATTTCATCTCTTAGCTTGTCCTGAACTTGCCTGGAACGCAGACCCTCTGCGGTAATTAGCAAAGGAGAAAATGGTTATAAATTAACGTGCTTTTTCCAATTTTCCAGCTGCTCTCTTTTCCCCATCTCCCCAGCCCCTATCTCCACACACAAAGAAACAAAAGCCAAGACTGTTAGAGCCACAGAGGACCTCAGAGCACCCAGTCTGGCCCAGAGAGGGTAGGGGGTGTCCCCAAGGTCACACAGCGGAATGGTTGCTTGATCAGTTGTCCCGTCTCCTGCCTCTTCCATTAAGGGAAAGAACAAGTTAGGAGGGAGGAGGTGCCTTTGCTGGAGCCCAGGTGAGGTGGCAACATCAATCCCGGGAGTTTTCAGACCACTTTCTAATCTGCTTCTGCTGAGGGTCTGGGTTCAAGGGGTGCCCTGGGCCTAAGCTGATCTTGCTGGGAGACCTGGGACAGACCTCCGAACCTCTCCAGCCCTCAGCTTCTTATCTAGAAAGTGAGATGACTGGTTGGCTCCCCTCCAATATCCTTTAAAAAAATCTTTATTGATTTCAGAGAGGAAGGGAGAGGGAGAGAGAGACAGAAACATCAATGATGAGAGAGAATTATCGATCGATCGATCCGCTGCCTTCTGCACGCCCCCTACTGGTTCATAGGTCAAAGCTCAACCACTAAGCCATGCCTGTCAGGCCCCTCCAATATCTGTTACGTTTTATTATTAAACATTGTTAAAACTTGTTGTAACAATATTTACAGCAGAAAGTTAGAAAACACAGGAGAAGATTTAAGTTACGGATAGTCGTACCGTAACTTAGAGACAGCGATGATTAATTATTCGGAGACACTCCTTCCCGCCACACGCACACATTTGTTAAGCACAAGCATTTTTTTTGTGCTCGTTATGTGCCAGGGATGTTCTAGGCTCGTGACATACACGTATCCACGGTCCTTTTTCCGAAACTCACGGGGCCTCATGGGCTTTGGGACTGGGGGATTTTTTTTTTCACGAAGGTAACACTTAACGCTTCACATTTTCATGTTAACATTTCGGCAGCAGAAGACATGACTATCCACACAAAATGGGATAAAGACTATAACTAACCACAACTATTCCAGGCAGGTTTGCTGGTAAAGGAGTTCAACGCCAACTCGTGAACTTGAGTTTCGTAACTTTGACTCTCAGGGCTGAGTTGTGCAATCCCGAACCCGTCAGTCCCACGTCCCACTCAGTCCGCACATGCGCCCCCCACAGGGCAGCACTGAGGATAACAAGCTAGCAAGAGGCGGCTTGGAACCTGGTAGCTCACCCCAAGCCCACTGTGCCCTGGCCACACTGCTGCTTGTTCAACAGAACGGGCCCACCTTCGTTTCATGGCACGTGAACGTCTATTCTGCCTCATCATGCGTGTTCTCATCACCTCTATTTCTGAGGGTTACATGGGAATTCCAACCCTCAGGGACTGTTTCCAAGTGCAAGGAAAGGTCAAGTCCCAAGTCCTGGCCCGCGATGAACCCCAGAGGGAAGAGACTGGGGGCGGGAGGAGGGGGGAGGGCGGGGGGGGGGGGCGGGGAGTGGATCGGAACAGACAGCACAAAGTCACTGGGTGGAAATGGAAGGGATGGGGGAGAACACTTAAACACATTTAAAAGCAGGAGAAAAGTTCAAACTTGGAGTTTAACCCCAGAACTAGTCTACAAAGTCACAAGATTTCTACAAAAAGAATTGTATGCACGCATTCTACTTCCACTCAAGAGCAGCACGGAAGTGCCTATTCATTCGTTCATTCACGCATCCACCCATTCTTCCGTCTCATTCATCAGGTGTTCTGCACGCCGAGGAACACAGCATTCTGTCTTTGACAGGATGGGGATGCCCGTTTCATTCATGCATTTGGCAAATATTTATCCAAAGTCTACAGTGAGCTGGCACTAGGCTCGGGAGTGGGGGAAAGCGGAGGCTCCTGGTTTCATGGAGCCTGCAGGAGGCAGGTCACAACTCAGGAAACAAGGACATTGAAGAAGATCTCAAAAAGTGATGACGGGTTGTGAAGGCAACACATCAGAATGATGGATCAAGAAATGGGGCACGAGCAGTGAAAAAGAAGAATCTCTTACCATTTGAGACAGCATGGAGGGACCTAGAGAGTATCATGCTAAGTGAAACAAGCCAGTCAGAGAAAGACAAGTATCACATGATCGCACTCATATGTGGAATCTAAGTAACAAAATAAACTGATGAATGGAGTGGATTCAGAGACAGGGAAGCATGGAACACAGTGCGGAATCTTGGAGGGAAAGCGGAGGAGGGTGGGTGGGTGGGAGGTAATCAACCAAGGACCTTTTATGCATATATGCATGGCCCATAGCCACAGACAATGGGGTGGTGAGGGCCTGGGAGGGGGCGGGCTAGAGGGAGTCAATGGGGGGAAAATCAGGACATAGGTAAAAATTTCAACAATAAAGAATTATTAAAAAAAAAAAAAAGAAACGGGGAACGAGGGGGGGACTTTATTTTTTTAATATATTTCTTATTGGTTTCAGAGAGGAAGGAAGGGGGAGAGATAGAAGCATCAGTGATGAGAGAGAATCATTGATCAGCTGCTTCCTGCACTCCCCCTACTGGGGATCGAGCCCACAACCCAGGCATGTGCCTTTGGCCAGAATCGAACCTGGAACCCTTCAGTCCGCAGGCCGATGCTCTATCCACTGAGCCAAACTGGCGAGGGCAGAGGGGGGGAACTTTAAAAGTGGGAGGGGGACAGGGAAGACCCTGGGCGGCAGAGACTCTGATGGGCCAAAGCCTGAGATGGAGGCAGGACCGGCTACGGAACTGACAAGGCCCACGGCCAGACGTAGGGCCCCTTGTTCAAAAGTTCTTAAGAATCTCGAGATGTGAGAGCAGAGCACTCAGCCAAGTGCACAGGGCGCTGTGGGACGGCACAGGTCAGGGCCACGGAGCAGGCCCTGGAGGGTGGAGAGGCGAGTCTAGGGCGTGAAGAAGAAAAGGAAGCATTTCAGCTCAGAGGGCACAGCGAATGCCACGGCCCAGATGGAAGTGGCAAGGGTGAGTATTCTGGGGCGCGGAGGGCACAGCAGGAAGAAGAAGGCCCCTTTGCAGACCGCTTCAAAAAGAACGCCCTCCAGCCCTGACCCGGTGGCTCAGTTAGTTGGAGCATCTTCCCATGCACCGAAAGGTGGCGGGTTCGATTCCCAGTTAGGGCACATACCTAGGTTGCAGGTTCGATCCCCGGTTGGGGCTCAAACAGAAGGCAATCCATCAATGTTCTCTCTCACATCGATGTTTCTCTGTTTCTCACATCGCTGTTTCTCTCTGTCTCTCCCTTCCACTCTCTTACCCTCAATGGAAAAAATATCCTCGGGTGAGGACTAACAAACACACAAAAAAATTTTAATAAAATAAAATCAATGAGCATATCCTCAGGTGAAGATTAAAAAGAAAAGGAAATGAGCATCCCCCCACGCATTAAGCACATGCATTTTCCGTCCATGGCCTTGCCAGTCTCCCGGTAGTTGGCCTGGCAGGAAGAGAGGAGAGCCAGGTGGGCCACAAGCTGACCTTCGGTGGCACCCAAGAAAACTGCAGGGGGCAGGGAAGATCCCCAGGCCCTGGAATAAACTCTCCAGGCCTTTGCTTTCTGTCTGAGAAACAGGGAAGGAGTGAGAGCCCCTATTCTCTGCTTGCATTTTGCAGAAACTGGGCCCACAAGGTTCAGAGATTTGCCTGAGGGTGCAGATGATTGAGCAACGGATCAGGAAAAACACACACATAATACTAATGAAGGGAACTTCCTGGAATTAACAGGGACTCTGTCACCACTTCCATTGATGCTCCAGCTGGTGGCAGGCAGGGCGCCAGCCTGCACCTCCGAACTCAATGACCCACATCTGAAAGTGGGCGGAGCATTTGACCTGGGGGCCCGGGGAGAGGCGTCACCACCCTGCGTAAGAGAAGGCTCCAGCAGCAGCCCTCCATAAGCAGCATATCGGGCAGCACAGTTCTAGAACGTCCCATTCTAGAAAGTTCTGTGGGCCTGCTCAGGTCTAGTTCGAAAGTTGCTTTTTCTAAGAGCTCTTCCCTGACCTGCACACACCTTTCTAAAATATTGCCTCTTAATAACCCCCTCTCCTGTACCCTGTTTCATTCTTGGCGTTGGACACACTTGGAGACTATCTTACAGGCGTGTTTGTTTATTTGTACACTAGAGGCCCAGTGCACAAAATTCGTGCATGGGTAGGGTCCCTAGGCCTGGCCAGCGATCAGGGCCGATGGGGGCCTTCTGGCTGCTGTCCAGAGCCTCCCTTCCCCAGCTGCTGGCCAGGGCCAGGGCCTCCCTTCCCTGGCTGCTGGCTGCCGCCTGGGGCCTTACTTCATTCCGCACTGCCCCCTGGTGGTCAGTGCACATCATATCAAGCGATAGAACTCCCTGTCTCCCGGTCGAACTCCCTCAGGGACACTTTGCACATTAGCCTTTTATATAGATAGTTTTCCCATCTTCCAGTTAGGATGGACCTTCTTGTTTCCTGCTGGAGCTCTAGTAATTAAGGTATCTTGCCAACCCTCCTACTTAGATATCACTTAGCGCACACACACACTGGACATTCACTTCTGCCCTAATCTCTGTAGTTCATCAATTTCGGTGACTTGGTTTAATAAACTGCTTTCCCTAATTGCTGCTGAAATTGCCACACTGAGGGGACAAACGGGGTTTGGAGGGGAGAGAATGTTTGAGATTACTAGACAGCATGCACTGTGGGATCTTTGGAAAGGTACTTCACCTCTCTGGGCCTCGGTTTTGTCATCTGTAAAATGGGGATCCACCGCCAGCCTTGTATCATTGTTAGAAGAGATAAATGGGTAATTTATATAATCTATAGGTAGAAGCGGGGTGGGGAAGCTCTGGGTCAATTCGAGTAGTGGGTAAAGTGGGTGCTAGTGGGCAGAGCACCAGCCCAGGACAGGAGAGGAATCTCCTGCTTATTAAGCACCTATTGTGTACCAAACGCTGTGCATACTTTATAAACATCATCCCTTTTAATCCCTTCAACATTTTGCAGATGCAGGTGAAGTGCCAAGCCCAAGGTCACACAGTGGAGCAGGGGGGCAGAGCCAGGGTTGAACCAGGTACTCTTTGTACCAGACCCTGAAGCCTTCTCTTCCTTTAACCCTTCCAGAAGCTCCGAATAGTCCCCCCTGGTCTGTGTCTCTTCTCCTTCCTTCCACTCTCTCTAAAAAAAAAAATCAATGGAAAAAATATCCTCGGGTGATGATTAACCAAAAAATCAAAATAAAAAATAGTGTCCCTGGAGATCTTCCTCATAGAACACTCGCATTTTCTTTTCTCTCAATCGCTTACTTCCAGGAACCAGGGTTAAAGTTAAGCTCCCTGGAAACGTGGGTCCCTATGGAAGAACCCAGCTCCTCGCCCAGGTTTTTCTCATGTTGACAAAGCAAATACCAGAGCTGCTTAAAAGAACAGCCAGCAAGGGAGCCTACCCCTCAATCCACACCCCTCACCCCGGCCTGTGAGGTTCTGGTTGGCGCCTCCTCTTGTCTCTGCTCTCCTATACTTCCCAAGTTTTCTACTGGGATCGACTGTGTTCCTTTTGTAATCTGGGAACGGAGGTGGCAAAGCTTGATAACAAAACAAAACCCTCCAAAAAGTCACCACCGGACAACATTGGTTCCAAATATTTGGGATCTGAGTTTCTGCTTTTTAGGCATCCCTCGGGGGAGGCCCGCTTCTCGGTTAGTAGCCTCCTGCTGAATAAATGAAGGGACAAAAGAACAAATAAAGGAATGTGTCTCTTTAGGAGGCAGGGAAACTGTCCTGCCCTCCAGGCTCCCATCATCCCTTGCGGCGTAAGCTCATTTGGCTTAAATTATAACTAGTTACATGCAGCGTCCCCTTCCCCAACTAGGCTGAGATTGTCTAGAAAGCCAGTTTCCCGTTTACACAGTAGGTGTTCAAGAGACGATTTTGAAAGGAGGGGAGGGAGGAAGGAAGCAGAGAAGGGTAACATCTCCTGCTTTTCACATAGCTCCCCTGGAAGCGCTGGCATCCAAGGATGGCTTGACAGAGCAGGGATGGCTTGACCCCGGTGTGAAGACCACTCCCTAACTCTGCGCCACCCTCCTGGTTACGAGGACAAAAAGGGCACATTACCTCATAGCGGGGACAAGGGTCTCAGAGTCGCCTGCAGCTCGAAGAGCCTCTAGGGTCAGGGCCCCCAGGCTGGCCCTGCTGCCCTTGCGGGAAGATTCTCGGCCAGAGCCAGTGCCCGGCTCCTCGTCAGAGGAGTTGTCGTCAAAGGAGCCCAGGATGAAGTTGGTCATCAGCTGCCTCTTGATGTGCGCCTGCTTCTGGTCTTCTTTGGAGAGGGTTCTGGCTCGGGCCTGGGGCCTGGCCGGCGAGGACAGGCCATTGGTGTCTGGGGCCTCCAGGCCTTGGGTCCTTGTCCCATTGGCTGGGGAGGCATCCCGGGAGGGAAGGGGGCTTTTTGAGGGATTCCTGTGTCGGGGTGGCCTGGAGGTTCTTTGCCGATCGGCATCTTTGGGACCTTTTTGGGAGGCCGGTTCCGCCTGGTTAGGAGTCTTTGGCAAAGAGCTGCTGTCTCCATTTTTCTGCGGTGGCTCCTCTGAGCTGTTGGACGCTGGAAAGGGCTCCTGGCTTGGGATGAAGCTTGCCTCCGATTTATTCTTGGTGACTGGCTTGGAGTCTGTCATTTTCCCCCAGATTTTTAACCAGGAAAAGGTCAGGCAGGAGAGAATCAGACAACATAGAAAAAGCAGCAGGGTCATTCAGAAAACCTGCAAGGAGAAAAGGAGAGATGCTTTAGTGTCTACGGCTTTGAGTTATTTCCCTTTTTAATTTTTTTCTAAATATTTTTTTATTGATTTTAGAGAGAGAGGACAGGAGAAGGGGAGAGAAAGAGAGAAAAATATCAATGTGAGAGAGAAACATCTATCCGTTGCCTTCCACACGTACCTGACCAGGGATTGAACCTGCAACCTGGGCATGTGCCCTGACTGGGAATTGAACCAGTGACCTTTCGGTGCACAGGACGACGCTCAACCAACTGAGCCACCAGAGAAACCAGAGTGAGTTATTTCTCTGTTAAAGGAGCTGGTGGGATGAAAGGCAGTCGGGAATCTATGTGTTCAGCCAAGAGAGCCAGAGGAGAGAAGCCAGGGGCAGAGTGGAGAAGGTCCTCCTTGCGGCTCCATCACGTGCTTGGTCTTGAGCGCACTCCTTAGCCCTCTGACTCGGGGTTGTTCACCTCTAATTTAGGTATGCTAACACATGCTCGCCGTGAATCGTAAACATGCATGTGAGAGAGAACTAAATGAGATCATGAACTCTAAAAGACTCTGGGATGGCATCGTAATAGCCAAACAGTTGGGACAATCCGAATGTCCACTAACTGATGAATGGGTAAACAAAATGTGGTCCATCCGTACAATGGAATAGGATGTAGCCATAAAAAAGAATGAAACGCTGATACGTAATAAAACATGCATGCATCTTGAAAACGTGCTACGAAAAAGAAACACCTCATATCGTATGATTCCATGTAGATGATGTGCCCGCAACAGGCAAATTCATAGAGACAGAAGATTAGTGGTTATCTAGGGATAGCGGGATACGGGTGAGAGCTAAAGGTGTCTGTTTGGAGTGAGGAAAGTGTTCTAAAATTCATGACAGTGATGGTTGCACGACTCTGTGAATATACTGAAAAACACTGAATTTTGCATGAGTAAATTTTCTGATGTGTGAATTACATTCCAATAAAGCTGTTATCTAAAAAAAGACTTCCCTAGCTCTAGCTGGTTTGGCTCAGTGGCTAGAGCGTTGGCCTGCAGACCAAAGGGTCCCGGGTTCAATTCCGGTCAAGGGCACGTACCTTGGTTGCAGGCCTGGGCCCTGGTCAGGGCGCATGCAGGAGGCAACCAATCGATGTGTTTCTCTCACATCGAAGTTTCTCTCTGTCTTTCCCTCTCTCTTCGACTCTCTCTAAAAAATCAATGGAAAAATATCCTCAGGTGAGGATTAAGAAACAACAATAACAGATCACAAAGTTTAAGCATACCAATGAAGTATCTAAAAGGGGGGGAGGGGGTTCCTTTTTTTAGTTTCAACACAATGTTTTTAAGGGAAAAGTTCTCATGTTTTCCCAGAACTCCATGGCCCACACTCTTCTTGCCCACGTTGGCCAACAGAAGTTGCCAAAATGTTGTGGTCAAGGAAACTTTCTAGGTAATCCATGGGGCCAGGAGGATTCTTTTTCTTTTTAAGACCATCTTGGTTTTGTTTAAAAGAAAGGGTCAGTCAAGGGTGGTTCAACCTCAACAAAACGTAACAAACCACACAGGTAGCAGAGAGGGGGGAAAAAAACACGTGATCATCTCAATGGACCCGGAAAAGCATTTAAGAAAACCCAGCAGCCTCTCCTGATTAAAACACTCGGAAAACTAGGAATAGGAAGGAACGTCAAGGTCACAACGCACATCTATGAAAAATTAATATCTACTCAATAGTGAAAGACTGCCATGCTTGCCCCCTAAGATCGGGAAGAAGACAAGGGTGACCACTCTCACCTCCGCTATTCAACTAGGTATATTCCAAAAGAACCGAGAACAGGGACACACAGATACACGTACACACGAGTTCACAGCACTAACTTTCCAACTTTCTGAGGCCCAAGCCTTGCCCTCACCCTGGCACGACCGACAGTTGGGACCGGAGAGTTCTTTGTGGAGGGACTGTCCCGTGCATTGTAGGATGTTGAGCCGCATCCCTGGCCTCCACCCACTAGAGGACAGTAGCTCACTCCCTTTAGTGGTGACAACCAAAAATGTCTCCGGATGTTGCCAACTATTCCTAGGGAACAAAATTGCCCTCGGGTGCCCTAGCTGGTTTGGCTCAGTGGATAGAGCATTAGCCTGTGGACTGAAGAGTCCTGGTTCGATTCCAGTCAAGGGCACATGCCTGGGTTTCCGCCTCAACCCCCAGTAGGGGGCGTGCAGGAGACAGCTGATCAGTGATTCTCATCATTGATGTTTCTCTCTCTCTCTCTCTCTCTCTCTCTCTCTCTCTCTCTCTCTCTCTTTCTTCCTCTCTGAAATCAGTAAAAATACATTTTTTAAAAATTGCCCTCGGGTGAGAATCAATGGTCTAAACCAGAGGTTCTCAACCTGTGGGTCGCGACCCCTTTGGGGGTTGAATGACCCTTTCACAGGAGTCGCCTAAGACCATCAGAAAACACATATATAATTACATATTGTTTTTGTGATTAATCACTATGCTTTAATTATGTTCAATTTGAAACAATGAAACTGGGGGTCACCACAATATGAGGAACTGTATTAAGGGGTCGCGGCATTAGGAAGGTTGAGAACCACTGGTCTAAACTCTTCTGCCTACTCCCTCCCTCCCGCTTCTGGGCCCCAAGGTGAGGTGGGAGCTTCTGGGAACAGAGTCTATTTCTTACTCATTTCTTGCACATAGTAGGTCCTCAAGGAAAGCTTAAGAAATGTCAGAGTCCTGAAACGACAGGCTTACAGTTGTCCTCAGGACAAATTTTGAAATCAGCAATTGGCAGATGGCATCACCAAAAATGCTGCCAAGGTTATTCTGGCTTCCCCAGAAGCTCCAACAGGTTGCAGTCCTACCCACTTCCTCCCTAGGCGGGATGGCATGGAGGGGGGTGAGGGGGGGTAGAAGGCCCACTCCCCCTCTCACGCCCTCTGCCGGCCATACTGGCCAAGCACCTTCACAACTCCCCAGCCCACCCCCACCAGGCTCTTTGCTCAGCCGGCCTGGGACTGTGCCACGCTCACCAGCGGGTACAGACCTCCATCCTGGTAACTCTGATGCACAGTATGGAAATGGCCAGTCCCTGGTCTCCCCTGGCCAATTTCGGAAGTCCCTTGGGGATAGGAACCGTTTGTCATTCATTTCTGGATCCTTGTGCCCAGCTTGGTGCTTGGTGCCCAGTCGTTGCTCAAAACGTGTGCATCGAATGAATGACAAATCCAGGCACACACACTGAGCACCAACGGGCGGCCTGAGGTGAGCTGGAATTTGGATTGTAGGGCTCCGTTTCTGGGACTGTGTCAGGAACGCCCCGGGAGCGAGCTGGGTGTCTCTGTGGAGGTTCTGAAGTTGAGAGCCAAGCGGGACACCGGATCCCAATGTGGCCGAGTTTAGGCACATTTAAAATGTGCATGTCTGAAATTGTGAGCTCTAAGACACAGTGAAAATAGTGCATGAAGTTGAAATGCTGAGCAAACCAGAGCAGCATCTCTAGGCAAACATGTGCTACAAGGGCTTGGGACTTAGGAATCCTGAGAATACATTCTTTTTTAAAATATATTTGTATTGCTTTCAGAGAGGAAGGGAGAGGGAGAGATAGAAACATCAGTGATGAGAGAGAATCATCCATCGGTTGCCTCCTGCACACCCCCTAATGGGGATGGAGCCTACAACCCGGGCATGTGTCCTAACTGAGAATCGAACTGTGACCTCCTGGTTCATCGGCCGACCCTCAACCACTGAGCCACACCAGCCGGGCTTGAAAATACATTCTTTGCGTGGATTCCCATTGGCAAACCAATCAAACTATGCAAGTTTTGCATTAGGCAAGCTCTTCGGGAACTTGCTCCGGGAATCCTGGCTGGCACTGTGTGGATGAATAGGTGGTGGGTGCAAAGAGAGGGAGTGAGTGGGTGGGCAGATGGGCAAGATGCAGAGACACATGCGCAGTGGGGATGGAGGGGTGGGGGTGAAGCTGCCAAGCTTACATTGGCGCCCTCTCTTACTCTGCAAATTCTTGAAGGCCTGCTGTTATTCTGATAGGGGTCAGTACAGCTAACACCCCAAAACCTGCCTTGTGAGAGCTACCTGCACGAAAAACCCCCAGGGTCCCTCCATTTTCTTTGTAGATTAATGACAGGGCCCCAAGGCCACCACACGAGTAAGCGCCTGGGGCCAAACGGGGGAACTGTTTGAGAAAGCTCTCAAAGAAACTCTGAGTCTCAAGTTTCCTCATCTGTAAAATGGGGATGCCAATTCTTGCCCCATTTTCCCGCCTCACAACTGCTCTTCCAATAACACATACACACAGATTCAGCACTCACACATACAGAAACCATCACGAGCACAGAGCGCCTTCAAGCTCCCAATCCTCAGAACAACTTGATGGGCATTGTTATTGCTGCTGCCACTACTTTAGTCCCATTTCGCTGCTGGTAAACTGAGGCACAGGGAAGCTCGGCACCTTGACTTCGCTCAAATCCAAGCCCAGCACCCACACCTTTCCCCCTGGCCCACCCCCAAGCTGGATTTAAATTAATCCCATAAAGTGGAGGGTGTTACTACGAGCACATGGATACAATCGTAAAACCAGACACCTGTCTGTTACGTAGAAGAAGGAACCGCACAGCGACCGGCACTGTCCTGTAGGAGCACTGTGCCTGCAGTTTGATTCCATGGGCAAGAGAGGCTCCCCGTGCAACTCTGTGGGTCACGCCATGCCGTGCCGTGGCCCTTCGCTGAGATAACCCAGCGGACCCAAAGACCCAGCACCGGCCAACGCTATTTTTATTTCTTGCAAACCCAACTCAAAGCAACAGCTGCTGGGTGCCAGAGCAATCATCGCCCTGGACACGCGAATGCAGGCCACGACGCGGCTCCAAGCAGTGCTGGCCAGAAGCCAGCCCAGGGCTGCTGGAGAGAGAGGGGGTCATGAGCTAGGTTTCCTGCTTCCCCCCCATTCTCCCCCCCCCCCCCCGCTCCCACACCCATCCCTGGCAAGATCTTTGAGGGAGAAGGGGAGAGTGTCAGTGGGCAGCCGGCACTCCCAGCTCCCACCAAGATGACCTCCCGAGGGCTTTCTGCCTGCCACTTACCATGACTGTGGACACAGCCACCAGCTGCACCCCGTCTGGGTCTGACAGGCGCCCGCTCTGACTAAGGGAGCCCAGCCCACGCAGTGTCACCTTTCAGCGGGAGGCCGGTGGCGTGCATCAGGCCATGGGGGAGGAGTTTGGCCGGCCGGTGCCCCAGCACGGGTAAGCTTTCTCCCAAGTCAGCTGTGCCGCACATGTTCCTGTTTGTCACCTGCCAATAGAAGCCATGTGCGAAGGTCCCTGCTCAGCCCTCACCTGGCCTCCGGCTCAGGTACTTAAGAGGCTGTCTGCGCTCTCGGGGCTCGCCGGCCCACAGGGCCACCTCCCTCCGGCTCGCCGGCCCACAGGGCCACCTCCCTCCGGCTTGCCTCATTCCTGTACTTAGGCCTACTTCTCAGCTCATGCAATCACCCCCCTTGCCCAACTCTGTATCTGTCGCTAAAGTAAAACACTCCCAGGATCACGAGTGCCCGGTGTAGACAGGGAAACCAGATTGAGACAGCTTCTGTTCCTCCGTGGGCATCGGTCAGGCACCTGACTGTGGGGAAGGGGGCGGGGTGGGAGGCGGGGCGTCTCAGCAGACCCTGGGTTTGGCCAAGTTGGGCATGAAAGAGAAGCGAAAGCTGTCAGGAGGAAGAGTGGGTGGTTAGGGACCCTCCTGCTGGCAGGTGATGGCGGAAGGCCTGTGAATTCACAGGTAATTAAGGTGACAGGAACAAACAAAGTTGACTGGCAGCTGCTACCTTCACCTGTACGATGGCCCAAGGGGCCAGGGGTGTCACAGGTCAGTATTTCCCAAAAGGACGCCTTCTCCAACCTACAGCCTGAAAGGGGGAACTGTTGGCCAGCCCAGTGTCCCTGTTCTATCGGTGAACAGAGGCCAGAGGTCACACATGAAATGAGGGAGCCACACACAGCACCAAGGTCCCAGCTTCGGGCCGGGGTTCCTTCTATACCGAGGCGCCAATCACAGCAAATCCCACTGTCCTGGGGCAGCTGGGTCAGGGCCTTGGAAACTGACCTGCGTTCACATGGAGGCTCTGCCACCCACACGCAGGGAGCGCCTGGGGCAAGTTCAATACCCTCTCCAAGCCTCAGGTGACTCATCCGCAAAATCAGATAAGGGCACAGCTTGCAAGATGAGGCCGTCGAGGTTGATGCCATCACCTACGCAGGGCACTGAGTCCCGCTCATCTTAGCCACTGCCATGAGCTCGCCCACCTCACAGGATCGCTGGATCAACCAAGATGCAACTAGTCGCTGAACACAACCTTCCCCTTCTTGTGCGTCAAAAGGAGAGAGCGAGGCAGGCGATCAGGAGTGCAGTGTCTGCTGTGGGGGCCTCCTCTATTCATGGGCTTACAGCCTGGCTGGCATGGTTCTCTAGATTTGGGATTCTTCTCCTGGGAAAGGGTGTGTGGGAGACAGGAGAGTTCCGCCCAGATAAAGAAAATGCCTTTCAAATCAACATCTAGCCACTGGAACACTGGAATCACGAAAAGTCACATCTTGAAGGCAGCTCAGAGAGAACTCCTTTCAGGGGTGGAGATGGGTGAGAGGGAGAGCAAAGGGGACATCCGCTGTGGGGCTTTGAAGGCTGAATAGGAGTTCACCAGGTCACTAAGGGGGCAGGACATCTCAAGCAGAATTTGCTCTTGGCACCTTGCTAGATGATAAGCTAAAAATTCTACTGGCTAAATATGGGAACTCTACCAAAGGTACTAAACCGGGAGCAGCAATTAGCAAACTGGTGTACCTTGTGTCATCCAAGAACCTTACCGACACCTGCCTGCGCGTGTGACCAAGGGTGCTGGTGCAAAGGTCACACTTCCTTACCCCAGAGGACAAACGCTCGGGGAGAGCAACAGAATTGCAACCCTCACCTCTAAGAATAGACTCTGCTCTCTGTGACTCCCTCACTACAAACACTAAGGAAAACGCCTCATAAGAATAAATAACAACAACGCCTTGCATCAGAGCGAGCATCTTGCATCCAGAATCTCGTTGACCCCTCACAGCAGCCCTACGAGGGAGGTACTAGTCTCCTCTCTTTCACATTATTATTGCTATCCTAGTTCACCAGGCATCAGAAAACCCAAGGCCCAGAGAGGGGGAGTGACCTGCTCCAAGTCACACAGCCCAGGGGGACATGAAAGCCAAACCCGTTCTGCTTGGCTCCAGAGCCAGGATTTGTAATAGGTGGACGTGAGCCGGCTGTTGATCCCATGGATTAACTGGCTATCCTCTTAACTGGGTGGAATCAGAAACCCAGAAATAAGACCCAGGGAGAGGCAGCAGCTCTCAAACTTAGCACATGTCCGAGCATCTGGGTCTCCGGAGAATCCCTTCTCCCGGCAAATGCTATTTGCATAAGCAAACAATCCTGAACTTTTGTGCCAAATCCAAATCCACTTGCCCTTGGAGCCCAGCAGGTGTGCAGCTGCAGGGGCCACCGATGTGGCAACAACTTTGGGGAGGAAGACACAATGGAGAGAAGTCTGTCAATTTCGGGAAAAGGCTCAGATGACCAAGGCCCATGGTTCTCCGGGAGTGTTGGCCTAGAAAGGTGCACTTGGGCAGGGCCTGGCACACTGCAGGTGCTCAATTAATGCCTGAAGAGCCAAATCACATGTTTTTTAAAAACTGATTTTAGAGAGAAAGGAAGAGAGAGAGAGAGAGAAACATCGATTTGTTGTTCTATTATGTATGCATTCGTTGTTTGATTCTTGTACCTGCCCTGACCTGACCAGGGACCCGACCCACAACCTTGGTGTATCAGGACAACACTCTAAGCCAGCGGTCACCAACCGGTGGTCCACGGACCACTGATGGTCCATGAGGTCCGAAAGGTTGGTGACCGCTGCTCTTGAGCAACCAGGACAGGCCCCAAACTGAACTTTCGATGGAGGTTGACTTGCCAGCCCAGGCAAAACTGGCCCAAATGGTTCCGGACCAGCCCTGCTTTAGAGAAATGTAAGAGGAGTGGGTCTGTCTCGAAGGCTAATCGGGCTCACCTATTCCTCTAACATCTCATGAGAGTCGTCCCTGCAGAAACTTCGCCTCAGGTCCTGGGCCCCCGCCCCCTTCGCAGATGGAATTCCATCCTCCTCCCCTTCTATTCCTTCTGTGCCGGAACCTGCCTCCAACCATTCACTCATTCAGCGCTTGGTAATTCCCAAGCACCTGCCAGGCGTGGCGCCGGCTGCTGGAGACACGGAGCGGACGGCGGCCCTGCCCGCGTAGGTTTAATCTCACCGCGTAAGATCACAGAGGCACGTGAGGGCACAGCGGGGAGAACCGTCAGAAAGGAGAAGCCTGCCCAGCTGGCGTGGCTCAGTGGTTGAGCATCAGCCTATGAACCAGGAGGTCATGGTTCGATTCCCGGTCAGGGCAAAGCCCGGGTTGCAAGCTCGATCCCCAGTGTAGGGTGTGTAGGAGGCAGCCAGTCAATGATTCTCTCTCATCGTGAATGTTTCTGTCTCTCTCTCTCCCTCTCTGAAATCAACAAAAAATAAAAAGGAGAAGCCTGGGCCGTGCACGGGACTGGGGCCCAGCCTTGGTCTTCGAGGTCAGGGAGGTGATCTCAAAGCAGGAGGCTTCTGCGGGGGGCGGGAGCGTGGTTCAGCCAGGAGGAGCAAGGCAGGAAGGTGGAGGAAATGGTGGGAGCAGATGGAGCAGGGATCCGCACAGGCAGCCCCATGTTTCCCAAACTGCGTGTACCCCAGCCCCTTCCCCGCCTTGCACGGGTCATCAGGCCAAACAGGAGGGCCCCACAGCGCCACTTTGTTGGGAGAATGGCTATAGGAGACTGCAGCCTTAGAACAGAGCGGGGAAAGCCGGCTAAGGGGGCATTTCCAACAACACATTATTCCGGTGACTCCTGGAGCCTGTGACCCATTTATTTTTATTTTTATTTTTGTTAATCCTCACCGGAGGGTATTTTTCCATTGACTTTTTAGAGAGAGTGGAAGGGAGGGGGAGAGACACAGAGAGAGAAACACATCAACTGGTTGCCTCCCGCACGCGCCCCAACCGGGGCCAGGGATTGAGCCTGCGACCGAGGTACGTGCCCTTGACCGGAACCGAACCCGGACCCTTCAGTCCAAGGGCCAGCCTCTATCCACTGAGCCAAACCGGCTAGGGCTCATGACCCACTTACTTCCAAATAGAAAGAAGAGCGTGTTGGGGGTTGTCCTTTAATGTCACTCTTAACCATGATTTAATCTGATTGGAAAAGGGGGAGGGGGCGGTGGTTCAGTGAGTCCAATCAGAGTGGCACAAAACCCCGGTATCCGGAGTGTGGCTGTGTCTGGGGCCCAGCACAGGTGAGGGAAGCTCAGGTGCGCTGTGCCCAGAGAGGTCAAGAGCAGCACTTCTGGCGTGAGGCTAACCCGGGTGGGTGGAGACTCTGCTGTTTGTCACCTGATGGGCCTGGGCCTGTCACGGAAATTCTCAGCACTTTGATTTCCTGGTCTGGGGAGTGGAGTAAGCAATACCCACCCACCACCTCCCCCAGGACCGTCCTAGTGTGTAAACGCCTGGCATGTGCCAACTTCTCAATACTCGAGACCTCAGGTTTCCTGCTGTACCCGCCTGGCCTGCCCAGTACAAGGAGTTCTGGATCCCCCGGACAAAGGGGCAGGGCCCTTTGTGCCACGGGGATGAGTTAGTTCCCTGGTATCACACAGGGCTCTATTAGAATGGCATCTGACATGCGCGTGAAGCCTGCAGATAAGATGCGAGGTTTCTGGCCGTGCTTCCGGGTTCTCTAGGCACAGGTGCGCTCTCCTCCGAAGGTCGGGATCCCCGAGTAAAAATTCAGAAGAAGTGTGAGAATAAGGGACCCCGACATTTCTACATGGATATAAGATTGAAAAGTTCCATCTCAGGTGACAATGTTTATTTCGCCATAAAGATGGAGTGCCTTGTGTAATGGAAGACGTTTCTACCTCAGACCTAAAAGTGATCAAACTGGGAGGGAGTCTATGTGGACAGGAGCAAAAAAAAATGCCTTTGCATAAACACAAAACGCCTTCCCCTGAGCGTTTCAAATAGAGGGCATGTCTGCACCTCACACTACCTCGCCTGAGAATTGGCTGGGTCTTTCCCTTTAAAACTTGGAGAAGCCAGTAAAGACATCACCTCTTGTAAAGGCCTCGCAAGACACCGTTAGAAGGAAAACGTTTCTTTCTTTCCTTTTCATAATATTTTTGTTGATTTCAGAGAGGAAGGCCGAAGGAGAGAGAGATAGAAATATCAATGATGAGAAAGAATCGTTGACCGGGCATTGAACCGTGACCTCCTGGTTCATAGGTCAATACTCAACCACTGAGCCATGCCGGCCCCGGCAGAAGGAAAACATTTCTCAAACAACATTTAGACCTTAGAGTTTTTATTTTTTTTTTTAATTTTTTATTTTTTTAAATATATTTTATTGATTTTTCACAGAGAGGAAGGGAGAGAGATAGAGAGAGTTAGAAACATCGATGAGAGAGAAACATCGACCAGCCGCCTCCCGCACATCCCCCACCGGGGATGTGCCCGCAACCCAGGTACATGCCCTTGACCGGAATCGAACCCGGGACCCCTCAGTCCGCAGGCCGACGCTCCATCCACTGAGCCAAACCGGTTTCGGCTAGACCTTAGAGTTTTTAAATGGAAAGACCCGCTTCCTGGGGAGTCCCCTCAGTCCTGGATAAGTCTGGGTGCGGGGTCACCCTACCTATGGGGAAGCCCGTTTATGTTAAAATAATCATGATCCGTGTGAAAGACATAGTTGCGTGCCAGATGAATGCGAAGAATCAGAGGCCTTCGGGGAAACAAGGTCTGGGAAGCTTTAACACAGCAGCTCCGTCAGGAGGAGGACGGTGCCAGGAGACACCCCGTCTTCCTCTGTACTGTTTCAATCTTTCACTTTTTGTACTACGATTTTTTTTTTTAATATATTTTATTGATTTTTTACAGAGAGGAAGGGAGAGAGATAGAGAGTTAGAAACATCGATGAGAGAGAAACATCGATCAGCTGCCTCCTGCACACCTCCTACTGGGGATGTGCCCGCAACCCAGGTACATGCCCTTGACCGGAATCGAACCCGGGACCTCTCAGTCCGCAGGCCGACGCTCTATCCACTGAGCCAAACCGGTTTCGGCTGTACTACAATTTTTAAAAATGAAAGAAAACCATGTCTTTCCAGCAATGCAGAAACACTATCAATGCTTTACTCGTAAGAGCCTGTTTTTTTTTTTTTAAAAAAAACAAAACAAAACAAGCAAGTTGGAGAAACAGAATACTTATCCTTATGACCGAAGTTTGGGGGCGACAAAAATAAATAAATGAATAAATCTCAGAACAGCCTTCTACTGGTAGGTAAACCTAAACCCTAAAGCATTCCGGCGCGTGGAACTAACGAGTAAGCACCGGATTCCCAGCAACGTGACCATTTATAGACGCAAAGGAAGACCCTTCTCCTTCATCTGTTACATTCAGAGCCCTTCGGATCAGCCTCCCGCACACAGAACAGGGCTGCTGCCCCGGGAAAGCCCACGTGCGCACCGCTGCGCAGGGGCCACTGTCCCTACGCACTGACTGCCCGGCCACTTGGTCGCTGGCGTGAAGTCCCTGACCCCAGGGAGGGGCGCGCTCACTTACCCCTTCTCTCCCGGCCTTCTCTTTCCCCATGTCCTCCCAACTGTGTACTCAGGCTCACGTTCTCCAGGGCTGTTTGCGGAGGGCCCGAGCCGAAGCCGGCTGGGCTCGCTGCTCCCTGCCGTGACTGTAAATGTCACTTTTAGATTAACCGGCCCTTGCCAGTTTAAAAATATCCCGGGTGCACTTAACCTTCAAGGCACCGAAGAGCAATAACAACCCAGGCGCAGCGGGACAGGATCTCTCGGCAGAGCGTTGGCGCGGCGGTTTCCACCTCTCAATCCCGCCCGCAACTTGCTTTACTTCAAAATTCGTAGGCGCCTAAGCCACCGGGGATCTAAAGTCCAAGCTGTCGTAAGCAACACAAAGCCATGCTGGCCCTCCTCTGACAGGCTGTGCACAGGCTGTTGGACATTTGAGAAGTGGCTTCTGGATCAAGCCCGGTGAATGGGCTCAGGGGATGGCTATCAAAAGATCACCTGGCTTCTCTCCGGGGGGAGAGGGGGTACGGGAGGGGGGGTGGAGGGAGAGATTTGGGTTAAACCTTCTCCATGCAAATGCCACTTAAGGTAAGTTTCCCATTCCCAGGGAAAGAAAAACAAACCCCAGCCAGAACCAATTTGGCTCAGTGGATAGAGCGTCGGCCTGCGGACTCAAGGGTCCCGGGTTCAATTCCGGCCAAGGGCATGTACCTTTGTTGCAGGCTCATCCCCAGTGGGGGGCGTGCAGGAGGCAGCTCATCAATGTTTCTCTCTCATTGATGTTTGTGGCTCTCTATCCCTCTCCTTTCCTCTCTGTAAAAAATCAATAAAATATATTTAAAAAAAGAAAAACAAACCCCAAAGAGCTCCATTCCCACCAGGGGTCGGCCGGCCCTGGCTGGGGCTGGGAGAAGCCCAGCATCCCCGGCAGTTACAGAATGTCCTGCCATGCGGGGAGGGCCAGCGGCATGTGGGACAAAGGTCATCTCCAGGTCCAAACTGGAGCTGCAGCAGGAAAGGGGAGGCTGCACAAAAGGGCATTGTACTCTGTAAACCCAGGAGGCAAGTGGGAAAAACGGCCGTAAGAGCTGAGCTGATGCAAAACAGTTTACCTGGTGGCTGGGCCAGGTGCAGTCAGGAGCAGCTAGTTCACTTGTGGGCTTGTTTTCCAAGAAGTGGACTTCTTGGGATTGTCTCCACGGCACTGATAAGCAGGACGAGCACTGCCTGCAGCCTCCCGGGTCCTCTTGAAACCTCGGGGTCATCCGCTGTCACCTGGAATAGTGCCACATCCGTTTTATAGGCGTTGAGGATAAAGCACTAGGGGTGGAGGGCTTAGCCCAGGGCCCGCGTCCCCGAGTTCTTGGTCATCGGCCGCCCCTGTGATGCGGTTATTTATCAAGGCTACTTCACTCTCGAGTGGCGCATGCGAGCCTTTCAAAGAGGCACCTCTCCAACCACAGACACGTCCTCCTGAGTTTCCTGGGAACGCCATCTGCGAGCGAGGGCAACACTTTAGACTCCACTTAAATTCCCGGGGACAGCAAATAATGATGGTCTGGGCAAAGTGTCAACAGCGACAAGACGATTGGGCTGTGAAATCGGGTTGCCATGGGTTTGAATCCGAGCCCTGCTACCTGTGGCTCTGGGCAACGGGCCCAGCCAGTGTCCTCCTCCAACTACTTCATCACACGGGAGAGAAAATGAAATGAAACAACAGTCAGCGAGCGGCTGGCATAGTGGCTTGCTCACAGCAGGCACTTCATAAAATCGAATCGAACTCCTTGCTTTCAGAAAGATAGAAAGCCCTAGCCGGTTTGGCTCCGTGGATAGAGTATCAGCCTGCGGACTGAGGGGTCCCGGATTAGATTCCAGTCAAGGGCACGTACCTCGGTTGCAGGCTCGATCCCCCACCTTGGTCAGGGGGCTTGCAGGAGGCAACCAATTGGTGTGTCTCTCTCACATCGATGTTTCTCTCTCTCTGTGTCTCTCCCCCTCCCTTCCACTATCTCTAAAAATCAATGGAAAAAAATATCCTCAACAAAAAAAAAATCAATAGAGGGAAAAAAGATTAGAAACACTTCCCACTCTCACCACACACACACACACACACACACACACACACACACACGTTCAGACAAAGAATTCTTTCTGGTGGCTCAGCTCTCCCTTGACACTCTCTCTTTAAGGCGCAGGTGTTTTCTGGAAGACAATGCAAAGCTTGGAACCAAAGTTCTTCACCCACTTTCCCCGTCGAACATAAGAACATTAATAGAAAAATGTATTTCTTCAAACACAGATTCAGAAAGTCTTGCATATCATTTGCCAAAAAGAAAAGAAAAAATAAATCACCTGGCCTCATGGAAAGACGTTGCCAGCCCTGCTGCAAACCGGCCCCTTTATCAACTGGGGGCCGTGTCTCCTCCTCCTCCCGGGGGCCAGGGAAATCAGAATTTCTGGGAGTGGGCCCGGCGTTAATATTCTTTAAAGCTCCCCCAGGTGACTCGGTGGTGAAGGTTGAGGAACACTGTTTGTTTGAAGCCTCCAGAACGCCCCCCGCTCCATCACCCCAAACACAAGGACACAGGAAACACACAACTGAGTAGCAAGAATGCCAAGTATTGATCGCCTGGTCTGCCCCACTCTCCAAACTCTGAGTTTCCAAACACGCTTCAAAAATGTCACCTGAGAGAATCAACAGGTGACTTTAGGCTGTGAGACTGCAGATTAAAAGTGTCAGGACCTGCCCAGCCGGCGTGGCTCAGTGGTTGAGGTTCTACCTATGAACCAGGAGGTCACGGTTTGATTCCTGGCCAGGGCACATGCCCGGGTTTCGGGCTCGATCCTCTGTGTGGGGTGTGCAGGAGGCAGCCAGCCAATCGATGATTCTCTCTTATCATTGATGTTTCTCTCTCTTCCTCTCTGAAATCAATAAAAACATGTATTTTTTGAAGTGTCAGGACCCTAAATAGGAAAAGAGCCTCTTCAGCAGGTTTGTTCTAGTCTTTTCTCAGTTGGAGTCACCCAGGACCCTCCAAAGTAGCCCAGAGCCCATACCTGGTATACATCTCCAAGGTTTGACGAAGATAAAAAGCCACTGCCACACACAGACACACCAAAAAGTTCACTTCTCCGGTCCAAAACCCTTCCTAAGACTTCTTAATGCCAGGAGCAAACCGCAGCAGGAAAGTGAATTTCAAAAGGGAAAAAAATCTATCTTAGCCCTGGCCAGTTTGGCTCAGTGGATAGGGCGTAGGCCTATAGACTGAAGGGTCTCGGGTTCGATCCCCAGTAGAGGGTGTGCAGGAGGCAACTGATAGTGATTCTCATCATTGATGTTTCTATCTCTCTCTCTCCCTCTCTCTTCCTCTCCAAAATCAATGAAAATATTTTTTTAAAAAATGTATGATCTTCTTTAATAATGGAAGCGTATTTACAACCCGCTGAAGCCTATGAATAAAACAATTCACATGCCCCTACCTTGCCCCACTGGACTCCGATCACAGATAAATGACTTTGATGTGGTTTTATAACTTGTGGTTCCCAGGACGTTATGCATAACTGACTTCCTTGTGTTTCCAAAAGCCCTCCGCAGATCCTCTGCTCCTTGCCTGAGAGGGGGAGGCAGGAATCGTTGTTGGCCAGGTTCTCCTGGGTGAGCCACACAGAACCGCCCCGACAGCGGGAAGACACAGCACTTGGGTCTGTCCTTGCTGGCGTCTGAGTAGGACCCCCTAGAACAGGGGGCTGCAAACTATGGCCTGTGCCGTCTGTTTTCCTGTAGCTCCTGAACTAAGAGTGGTTTTCACATTTGTGAAATGCTTGAAAAAAATAAAAGAGATTTCATGACACATGCAAATCCTATTAAACCCCAATTTCGGTGTCCATAAACATTTATTGGGACACGGCCACACCTGTTTGCTTACAGTTTGCACGTGGCAGCTTTCTCTATAGCAGAGTAGGTCGGAGATAGGATGGCCATAAAGCTTAAATATTTACTATCCGACCCTTTACAGAAAAAGCACGCAGGCCTCTAACCGAAAAGGCCAAGATTGCTTTCATTGTGGCATACCCCCTGCTATAATTGCAACAAATCCGAAAGCACGTGAAAAAAAAACTTAACCACCACTTGGCCAAAAGTTCATCACAATCAGCCTTGTGTGTAAAAGATCAGTGATTAAATTTGTATTTTTTGGGGGGGAGGGGTGGGGAGGGAAGGGGGGGAGTAATAGACCACGTAAGGGGCTGCTCTGTATTGTTTAAAGCATTACTATACTTCTAAGATTCACTATATTTTTTTTAAAAAGGAGTTTGCTTTTTGAATCCTTTATGGTAACTCCGAGCTTCCTGCTTCCTCCCTTCTCATGGCGCCGCAGAAATATTTACCCCTCGTTCCTCCCTTGGCTAAGGGGACCCATTGTAATGCTGAGAGGACTCCGGGTCACCAGAGGGCAGATGAAGAATGCATCTTTGTTCTGCGTCTTCCTTCGGTGAAGGCCTGCTTGCTGATGGCAGAACGTGGGATCGCAAGCCCTTCTCTTCAAACATAACAAAACTAAGACGTGGCGGGAAAGAGAGAGTCTCCAGCGAAAGCTTCCCAACTCCCTGCTTTCCTAAGAAGTGTCTGTGCTGGTCTAGGTGCCCTCGCTGGATACATCCTGTCCAAAGCTGTTAAATACAGGGAACCTGTGACCAAGCCCCCCTGACCCGTTACTGCCTCCGTCATCTGACACCAGGGGTGTTCACCCAGACTCTCAACGTTTTTCTTGTTTGTTAATCCTCACCCGAGGATATTTTTCCATTGATTTTTAGAGAGGGAAAGGCAGAGAGAAACATCCATGTGAGAGAAGCACATGGATTGGTTGCCTCTGGCACCCACCCCCAGCAGGGCCCCGGCGGGGGAGGAGCCTGCAACCAAGGTGGTGCCCTTGACCGGAATCAAACCCTTCGGTCCACAGGCCCATGCTCTATCCCCTGAACCGAACCGGCCGGGGCCAGCCTCTCATCTTGATGGGCCACCAGCCTCTCCAGCTCTGCGGGCAGGTCAGTGGGCTGTGGCCGTGTTTCCCCAGCGTCCTGGCCTCACACCTCAACGTCAGATTTCCTGGAAAGTTTGCAAACACTAGCGGAGGGAGGCCGGGGAAGCTCCCCGCGCACTGTCCCAAGGTTTGGCAGGACACAGCCCTGACAGGCATGCCAAGATCTCCGCAGAAATGTTTTCCAGCCGAAATGGCCCCTTGAGGGGTTCCAGCGGACCCTGACCCCACCCAGCCTCCCCACAGCGCTGGAGTAGGGCCCGACTGGACTCGGAGACCCCTGGCCACAGTCCTGCCTTCGCCCCTCCCTGGAACCCCGCCCAACGCTTACCAAAGCCCCGCAGACGGGTGGGCGGCTCCATCAGGGCGGACAGAGGGGGGAGGGGCAAGGGCGGAGGAAGGAGAGAGGGCGGCATGGAGGCGGCCCTTCCTGTCCACCGCAGTTGCCATGGCAACCACAGTCCAAGGGCAGCCCAAGGGCGTCCGCGGATGGCCGGGCCCAGGAGCTGACTGGTGAGGGGTGAGCAGCATTAAGCGCACGGCACAAAGTGAAACTTCAGCAACCTTTTATTACCAAACTCTAAGCAGGTTTAACTTTGAGCCCAGCTAACAGCATCTCTAACAGGACCTTGGATGGAGGCTCAGCCCTAATAAAGATGGTCTCTTAAACAAAGGAGTAAAAAAATATATACAAAACATCCACATAGAAATCAAACTGTGACGCCCTGGTTCATAGGTCGACCCTCGACCCCTGAGCCATGTCGGCCGGGCATCTAAATGTTTTTTAAAAAAGCGAAATTCTCCAGTGTTGCAGAAAATGGTATCCCAACGTGATTTCAGTCCAGAAAAAACAGCATTTGGCACTATGCTGCCTTTTCTCCCAGTTCAAGATACACATGGGAGAAAACCATTTCCCTTCTTAAAAAAAAAACACAAAACCAAACCCCTTTCTCCTTCCTGTTTAACTTCCACTGCTTATTCCTAGAAACACCCGAAGAACAATATAAACTAGGCCCCGCCCACTTCTGTTTCCTTAGGAATTTTCTCCTCTGCTACAATCAGGAAACTGACCCCTAATTTCTGGGAACTGGCAAAAATAAAAAAACAATAAAAATCCCATTTCCTTCCAGGAGGGGCCTGAGGGCTCTGTAAAGGATCAAAGGGCAGTGGCCTGGCCCATGTGCGAAGGGGGCCTTTCTATATAAAAACACCCAACACCTTAAAACCTAACGTTTAGCCTACAGGTAAAAGCGAGCAGCAGCTAACTGAGATACTAAAAAGGTGCTTATCTCCCCATCTTCAACCATAAAGGAAACAGAGGGGAGGAGAGTCTAGAGAATTTGACCTCCTCTCCTTTCCCAAAACTTTGACGTGTCTTCTAAGCCAAAGCCAAGTTCCTGAGACAGACCCGTGGTCACCGGGTACAGTCTCTGCCACTCCTGGGCAGCCTGGCACACGGCCCCTTTACGGAAACGTTCTCCCTGGTGTGCATCGTGCTTAAGGATCACTAGGGAAGTTATTTTCTCAATTTGACTTCGTCACTGACAAATACTTCAACAGCAGCTTCTAGAAACTGCCCAGAGGACCTCCTCCCTCTTCCCCCGTCCCCTCCCCCAGTTCAGGGTCACAGATCCTTCCAGTTGATGGGCTCCTTGCCAGACTTTTGCAGCAGCTCGTTGGTTTTAGAGAAATGTCTGCACCCAAAGAACCCTCTGTAGACCGACAATGGGGAGGGATGGGCGGTCTGCAGCACGTGGTGGCGCTTCTGAAAAGGAGAAAAAGAATGACCAAAAGTTGGTATGGCTGGGCCTTTATGGCTGTTGCACTTGAAGACAGTGTGCCATCCCCTTTGCGCTCTCTAAATCCTCCCACTTTGCTAAGTGTATTTATTTGCCCTCAGCGTTCATATTAGGACATCAATGCACTCGTTCATTTGTGGAGCAACTACCTTTGCTAGGCTCTGAGGCTCCGAGGACCAGTCTGTGAATTGGGAATATCAACAGTGTCTGGCTCCTAGTTACTGCAAAAGAATGAATGATCATGTGCAGAGAATATTATGAGAATTGAGGTCAAGTGCTTCTTAGCACCCTGTCTGGCACCCTAGAAATGTGAGCTGTGCTGAGCTTTGAAGGATGACTTAGCCTCTGGGGAAGAGACCTCTCCACTCAGGACAAAGGATGCAGGGCGTTCAAAGGCAGGCGGGGAAGTGGGGCACAGGGAACAAACCTGAGAGGTGCCTCCAAGCAACCTGGAGTTGAGAGTGAAGAAAGCTGTGGCTGAGACCAGGGCCACGCCCAAGGCCCCAGTTTATCAGCCTAAGTCAAGGCCTTCAGGGAGAAGGCATTTGAATGCTCCAGGCAAGATCAGAGGGGCCTAAACCAAGGCAAAGGTATTTAGGAGGGGGGGACCCCCGATGGGTTTGAGAGATAAGAGAGAACTTAGGCTATGAATGACAGACTGGATAGGGGGCTGGGGGAGGGAGAGGAAGAAAGGGGAAAGAGTGGGAAGGAGGTGTTATGAACGATATCAGATTTGATTTCTGGCTGGACAACTCGGTAGATCAGCAATTTTCAACCTTTCTCACCTAAGGGCAAACATTAAGTACCAAAATTCTGCGGCACACCAAAAAATATATTTTCTGATCTGACACACACAAAAAAGGTATAATTTTGATTCATTCACACCTGACGGCTATTTTTGTGTTGGCTGTTGTCATTTTTTTAATTTGACAGTCTAAGAGAAAAAAGGTCAGTGCCCCCTGACTAAATAGTCAGGTATTGCCATGTCTTAAAAATGCTTGTGACACACAGGTTGAACATTGCTCACTTACTGTATTATTTGTTAAATGAATGGTAGCTGGGGACCTGTGTACCTTTCTAAGTATATGGCAGGTTTATGCCTGTATTAGTAACTATTGAATCATAGGTTGGCCAGTCACTTTCCTCCTACATCACTGATCATTACTGTCATTTGTCTAAATTTTGTCCAATTTTCAACCCTAATTGCCAGTCTTCGGGGAAAATAAGCTTCATTTTATGGCGTGGATTTCCCAGGACCACACTGCGAGGATTTCTCGAGTCTCGCTGGTTTAACCTGCTAAAAACCACATACCCTATCGATGGCACTGCCCTTCTTCTGAGCGTAAGAACCCCAGAGCAAGAAGACGAGGCCACTCGAGTTCTGATTTAGCCAGGACACAACCGCATCGGTGAACTGCTCCCAGCCCCTCTCCTTATGAGAATTGGCCTGATGCGCCCGGACCGTGAGGACAGCGTTGAGCAGGAGAACACCTATGAACATACACCAGAGAAAGAGGTGAAAGGCAGGCTGCGACGGGTCACCCAGAGGCAGGGCTAACTAACTGCGCGAGGAAAGCGTTCTCAGGATGGGATCCAGAGCGGCCGGCTGAAATTCGGTCATAGAGAAAGCATTTCAACAGACTGCTCGGCACTTCTTAGTGCTACCAGAGGGCACTGAACTTTCACCTCTGCGCTTTCAACACCTTTCCAAGTCTGCAACAGTAATATGCACGTATACCATTGGTCATCAGAAAGAACTGTTTTTAAACAATATCGTAAATGATATTAAATAACCCCAGAAAATAACAAAAGGAGGCCAAAGTGTTTTTGCTGGGGGTGGGGGGTGGGAATCTAACGGCAAGAAGCCAAAGGGCAAATAGTTTTTCCTTATCCTGGTTATAATTTATTTGTTAAAAAAGAAAGAAAAGCCCTGCTTGGTGTGGCTCAGTTGGTTGGGCATCGTCCCGTGCACTGCAAGGTTGCCAGTTCGGGCCTATGCCTAGGTTGCAGGCTTGATCCACGGTAGGGGGCATGCAGGAGGCAGCTGACTGTTGCTGCACTCTCACATCAATGTTTCTCCCTCTCCCTTCCTCTCTCTCAAAATCAATAAAAAATCTGAGAAAAGGAAAAATTTAGTTAAAAAAAAAATAAACAAAAACCCATAAGTATTAAATACATACAACACCACCTATGTTGAAATGACAAAAGAGAGGACAAAATAATAATAAAGGGAAACACAGTTTTAAAATTATGATTAAAACATGAAAGAAGGGGAAGATGAAAACATGAAAGAAAACATTGGCTGCAGGGTAAAACGGAGATTCATTTTCTGACGTATATAAGTTTAGTCATTTTAGCCATGTGTATCAACAGTTGGTTTACCTTGCTTGGCCCACCCAGATAAATCTCCATGGCCAGGATGAACAAAACCATCTATGTCTGTAGACAGCTCTTTATAAATGTTTTCCAAACTGAAAGCAAGCCGGAAGAAAAAAGACAATCTTAAGTACAATGCAGAAAGTTCAGCAACCTCCAACAGACGTGTCAATTACAGCGTGTAAAGCCAGCCATTCCTGCTGACAGGTAAGTATTTTTGGTCTGTGTTTGGATTTAAGGAACAGCACCTTCAGAAGACCTAAGTACATTAACCCAGGAGTTACAACCTCCCTCCCAATTGATGCTTAGTTACAGTTTTATCTCTCTATGTATTTACTTATAAAAACCCTCTAGCCCGGCGGGCGTGGCTCTGTAGTTGAGCGTCGACCTATGAACCAGGAGGTCACGGTTCGATTCCCAGTCAGTGCACATGCCCCGGTTGTGGGCATGATCCCCAGTGGGGGGCTTTGCAGGAGGCAGCCGATCCATGATTCTCTCTCATCATTGATATTTCTATCTCTCTCTTCCTCTCTGAAATCAATAAAAATATATATTTTAAAAAATCCTCTAGCCGAAACCGGTTTGGCTCAGTGGATAGAGCGTCAGCCTGAAAGGTCCCAGGTTCGATTCCGGTCAAGGGCATGTACCTGGGCTGCGGGCACATCCCCAGTAGGAGATGTGCAGGAGGCAGCTGATCGATGTTTCTCTCTCATCGATGTTTCTAAACTCTCTATCTCTCTCCCTTCCTCTCTGTAAAAAATCAATAAAATATATTTAAAAAAAAAAAAATCCTCTAAAGAAGTAGTTCTTAACCAGGGATGATTTCTGTCCCACAAGGGACATGTGGCAATGTCTAAAGACATTTTTCATTGCCATTTTGTTAGAACTCTCTAGTTCTAGGAGGCAGTGCTCCTGGCACCTGGTGAGTAGAGGCCATGGGTGCTGCTAAACATCTTCAGTGCCCTGGACCAACCCTCTCCCCCACAAAGCCCCAGCCCCCAAACATCACTAGACTTTCCAAAGGCTAGCGAAAGTCCCCCAAATAGGTGTACCGATCATTGGAAATAGCGGTCGCCAACCGGTGGTCTGTGAGGTCCGAACGGTTGGCGACCGCCGACTTAAAAAGTGCACATCTGACAGTAATTGCAATGGGACCTGAGCCATCTATGAAGCAATCGTACCTGGGCGGAGGCGGGACAGGCCTTTGCACACTAAAGCAGAGCCCGTGAGCTTGATTGGGTCCATGATATGGATCCTGTCCCAGGATGACAACCTTCACCTGTGAATGCCAGGCGGCAGATTAAACAATACTCTAGCGTGGGCAGTGTAAAGGAACCCTGGGCTGACCGCTGACCTATACAAAGGGACAGGATAACGAGAAGGGCAACCCCCCCTGCCCCACCCATGACCCAACTAGAACCCCCAGAAGAAAGCAGATGGCCTGGTATCTTACTTACTTTCCATTACCAAATTCTCCTTCACTCAGCCACCCTACCACACCGCCCCCTCCCTTCGGACACAGGTATGGGAAACAAGTTAGGGTCCACTTTGCTTTCGTCCTTCTCATTTGTCAAATGACAAAAGTAAATACACCTTGAAAAAGTACAACCATCCAGAAAGATTCAAAGTGGTTAGTCATCTCCCAGTTATCCTATCTCATCCTGACGTTTTTAAAATTACCTACAGAATTGGGGTTATCGTACTCATTACCCTACATTTGGTGCTCCTCACATCACACATTTTAGCCTTCAAATTAATATGTAGGGCCCAGTCACTGATGGGCAGTCAGCTTGTTTTCCATTACAAAAAGTCACGCAGCAAGCACCCTGGTATGTATATGTTTCTCCACTGTTGCTTTTATTTCTGTGGAATACTTATAATAGTGGAGTTGCGGGTCAAAGAATAAGTGTATTTCAAATTTTCATTTCCAACGAGTTGAAGCAATTCGGATGCCTCACCGGCAGCATACGAAGGGGCCTGTTCCCCTAGATCTTCTAAGGAATTTAACCAGAAGGTAACGAGGTCAGGTCAAGAGCCACGGGAGTAGGCGGCAAGATGCAGTGGAAAGTAATTAGGTCACTGTCGCGGGCTGTGTTAAGACACGGCCAGTCCTTTTGATCAGGAGGCCGCCCACCTCTTCTTCATTCTCGTGCTTCTGCTCAAGGTGCACCTTCTTAGAATCTTCTTCCATAGCTGACATATACCTTATCCTTCAAAATCCAGCTCAGACAGCCCCCTCTTCAGGAAGCTTTCGTGGGCCGCTCCCTTCCTGCTGCTGGTGCTCAACTGTCCCCTGCATGAAGCCACCTGTCCCAGCATGGAAGCTGGATAAGGGACAGCCTCAGAGGAGCCAGGTAACCTCCCAGACCCTCCCTATGCTCATTTGCAAAGCCACTCTGGGCCATCTGATCCCCAGTTGCAGGCTCTTTTCTTATTCTTCCCTATTTATATCGATCGCTGGTATTCAAACAGGACATCTATTCAACCAAGGGGCAAAATAGCACTGAATTTAAAATAACTTAGTTTTTGTTTTTTCTAACTTCAGAAACAAGGAGCTATATCCAAAGTCCTTGCTCTACACTGAAAACTGGGAAGTTTGCTAAGTATTAGGTGTAGTAGCCTTATCAAGGTGGCCTATTCACCCATTTCACTTCTACTTGACAGATATGACTAAGTCACGGGACTCTTGCTCTCAACTTATAAATGGGGA
Source organism: Myotis myotis (assembly GCF_014108235.1). NCBI lineage: Eukaryota > Metazoa > Chordata > Mammalia > Chiroptera > Vespertilionidae > Myotis > Myotis myotis. Next base: position 4,474,808 of record NW_023416325.1, on the reverse strand, counting down.
GGGAAAAGGGTAAGAACAAATTGTAAAAAATCTCCCGTGTAAGCAGACACTAAGCATATTTGGGGGGGTTTCGAGGAAAACCAGATCACAACGGTAGTGGAAAACGGGATTCAGCGAGGTGCCATAGATCTATACTTGGTTTTAAGAGACGGAAGTGAGGCCCTAACCAGTTTGGCTCAGTGGATAGAGCGTCGGCCTGCGGACTCAGGGGTCCCGGGTTCGATTCTGGTCAGGGGCATGTACCTTGGTTGCAGGCACATACCCAGCGGGGAGTGTGCAGGAGGCAGCTGATCGATGTTTCTCTCTCATTGATGTTTCTAACTCTCTATCCTTCTCCCTTCCTCTCTGTAAAGAATCAATAAAATATATTTAAAAGAAAAAAAAAAGAGACGGAAGTGAGAAGAGGCCTGCCACAGCGTTCAATTCTGGTGTAGAAGAATGGGAGGTGGAGGTAAGGCTAGTTAAGTAGGACATGGCCATATTCATGCAGCCTCCATCGTTCAGGCAGTGGGAAGCCAGACAAGCTTCTGAACAGGAGGCTGACAGGACCAGAGACCCCAGGCAGCAGCCGGCTGTACAACCAACCAAAGCAAAGGGCTTTGGTAACAGGGTAGCAGACCTGTTTGGGCCAGATGTTAAGAGACTAAAGGACAGTGTGGTCAGACAGAAAGAATACTGAGCTTCTAGTCAAGGTGGGGTTGACTATAACCAGGTGAAAAAGAGTAACTCCTTTATGCCACAGCTTCCTCACCACCACCACACTGGTCGGGGATTGGTTTCAGGATTAAATAAAACACAAGAAAGGAGAGCAGATAGCCTGACAAATCTCTCAATTTTAGTATTTTATTTCGTTACCGAATTACGGACAGTGTTTTAACCCCAGTGTCCCTAATTAAGAAATACTCTTTGGTTCCCACTCTTCTTTTGCAAGAATTCACCCACAACCTGTACTTACATCTCTTATGTTGCACATTTGGGTCCACGTGAAGACTTGGTGTGGGGGTGGGTAAACAGTGTAACGTCTTCTTTCTTCTGCAACAAATCCCATTAGCTGATTGAAAAAAAAAAAAACTAGATTTAAAATGAGATTCTCACTGAAAAGCATATGAATTCAATAAGAAAGTTAACTGAAGCATTATCTAACGCTTTGCTAGGTTTTCTGTCCCAATTCTTTTCTGCCCTGGCCTGGCAGCTCAGTTGGTTAGAGCAATACACCAAGGTTGCAGGTTCTCTCTCCTGTAAGGGCACATCTCTAAAATCAGTAAGTAAAGCCCTAACCGGTTTGGCTCAGTGGATAGAGCGTCGGCCTGCAGACTGAAGGGTCCGACTGCAGACTGAAGGGTTCGATTCCGGTCAAGGGCATGTACCTTGGTTGCGGGCACATCCCCAGTAGGGAGTGTGCAGGAGGCAGCTGATCCATGTTTCTCTCTCATCGATGTTTCTAACTCTCTATTCCTCTCCCTTCCTCGCTGTAAAAAAATCAATAAAATATATAAAAAATAATAAAATAAAATCAGTAAGTAAAAAAAATAAAATAAAAAAATATTTCTAAATAATTTTAAAGAAAAACCCAGCAAATAAAAACAGTACCTGCTCCCTCCCCACCGGAGTTGCTCCAGCGCTTCCATTCCCTCCCTTGCTTGGGGCTGGGTCTAAGTTGATTGGCTTAGGTGCCTTCATTTCCTGTTCATGCCAACCCCGCCCCCCCCTTTTAAAGGCGGAGCCAGGTTCCAAGCCATCCGGTGCGCGGGTTTTTTACTTGGCCCCTCTTTCCTGGATAGCAGCCGAACTAGATGGACTAAAAGAAGCCACGATATCATCTTAAGTCGTTTAGCAACGAATATAAACGTGCAGGTTCAAAACACCATGGTTAACGTGAAAAGGACACCGAAGGAGGGAAAGCAGGAGACGACAAAAGCCATAGCCTGTAAACGCGGCCTGGGCCTGCGACGGCCTCCTCGCTGACCTTAATAAAATACGGCTTCCCGAACTCTCCGCTCAGGTGCTTCTTCCAGCTCTCCCCGAAGCCCACCGGCACGTTGCGAGCCGCGAGTCTCAGCAGGGCCGCGGCCTTGTTCTTCTGGATGCGGACCAACTGCTCGGGGCTCAGCGGCGACGAGGGCGGTGTGCCGGGCTCCTCCTGCTCCGCCCGGGCCTTCTTGGCGGGGCTGACCTGCAAGCGGTCCCCGCAGAGGCGGGTCAAGATGCGCAGCGGGCCTCGGCCGGGCACCAGCAGGTTCCGCCCCCCACCCCAAGGCCCATAGCAGAGGACGCCCATCCGTGGGTTCCGGCCGCGCCCGGAAGGTCAGTGCAAAACCGGACGCTGGGAACCCAGGCCTTAGGCCAGACCCGCACTTAGCAGGCCGATGCCCCAAGTTTCGTGTTTGGTATTAATGCGGGGCGGAGTGGAGTGGAGCGGGGCGCTGAAACGGAAGCCCCGCAACCAGGCGCCCCGCCCCGCCCGACCCGCCGCTGCGCGTCCCCACGTGGTCTTTTCGCGGCAAAAACTCTCCCCGAGGTCCCGCCCTTTCCTTCCTCCGATTGGACGCGGCCGAGAAGGGCGGTCCCCTCGCCTCTGATTGGCGCCGTGGGCTCCGGAGTTCGCTCCTATTGGCTGGCCCCTCAGCATGGCCGCCAGTGGAGGACCGCGGCGGCTGTTTTGAGTATGTGGAGGCTGCTTTAGACACGAGACCCCAGGTTACCGAGTCCGGGCGCGTCTCTGCAGCTCTTCAGTCGCGCGGTCCCCGCCGCCTTCCTCCCTCTCCCTTCCCCCTTCCCCGGCCCCACGAGCGGTCCCCGCCGCGCCTCACCGCTGCATCCCCGCTCTCCTCAGCTACGGCCGCCACGCCGGTCCCCGGGTCGGCCGGCTCGGGGCTGCGGGCACGTCGCTTCCCGACGGGGCTCGGGGAGAAGAAGGAGTAGAGCGTCTTCTGGCCGATCATCCCGACGCCGCCCGGGGACCCGCGAGGCTGGGGGAAGCGGAGGCGCGCCGCCCGGGGTCCCGCGAGGTTGGCTCCGGCGGTGGCGGTCCGCAATTGGCGCCAAGACGCGCGCGCATGCTCCCGCCGAGAGGGTGGGCTGGGCTGGGCTGGGCGGGGGGCGGCGGAGGGCCCAATACGCATGTGCGGGAGGGGCGGCTGGGGGCAGGGTTTCCTGAGGTCATCCGTTCATTCGTTAACTCTTCATTCTCTCATCACCCCTCTGCCTTGGGGCAAGTCCCCGCTTTCTCCTCCTTGTGGAGGGGGGAGGAGGGCGGAGAGGAAAAGATAAAAGTACCTGCAAGTCAAGTAGGAGTGGGAGTGAAATTAGCATTTAAATAGCATTTGTTGAGCTCTTGGATACTGCATTATCTCATCCAATTTTCACAACCCATTTTACTGACCGCTAGCTAAGGCTGAGAACAGCCCAACTTACTGTGCCTTACCTGTAAGTTTTGGGGAGACTTTGAGGACGTGAAGGTTGACCTCCAGAATAGTCATCCTCTGTAAGGCAACCCCGCCCCCCCAATACACCTGCCTGTCCTTCCCTCCCCATAGCCAAACCATCAACAGGTCCAATTGGTTGTCTCCAAAAGAAAGACTGAATTCAGCTGCTGCTCTCTCCATCTCCTGGCTAAAATCCCAGCTGGTCACATCTTTCCTACCAAGTGATCTGTTGGAAATGTAAAATTATTCATAATAAAACAGACAGTTTCCAAATATGCTTAGCCTAGAATGACCTTCACACCCTTGCACGCAGCAGTCCCTACCTGGAAGCTTCGGGTCTCCGCCCGGGACCCTTTCTCTGAAAGGCCTTCTCCTGCCGGTCACTCTATTTATAGCTTCTGTATTACCGAACATTATCCTCTGTATTCTTTCCTTGTTTATTTCTGTCTGCATCTCCAAAATGTAACCTGAGTGAGGGCAGGGACTGTATTCTTCTTGTTAACAGATGAGTTCCAGCGCTTACAACAGGGAGCTTGATGGGTAAGAAAGCGAGAAGCTCGTAATTTTAAATCATTTACCCACACAGCAACTCCCTGTGGGGATCCCAAATGAATCCCCAGGGAGAGGTGCACCGAGTTACAGCTCCCAAACCACAGGGTGATCCTCCAGTTACAGAACAAATTCTAAACTCCAAACACGGGGGGGACAGTACTTGCAACTCGCCCAGGAGGCCAGCAGGTGGCGCGCGGAGGCCGCCCACCGCCTTGCTTTGCAGCGCTGCCTGCGCTTCCCAGCTCGCCGGTCGAAATCCACCCGGAAGTACTGCTGCGGACCCGGTGAGTGTTTTCCCCTTCCCGCCCCCCTATAGACCGTGTTCGCGGGGTTCGTAAGCTGCGCAGACGCTGAAGTTTTAAAGAGAACCCTGGGCGCCCCCGCCCCACGCAGGTGTTAGAGTTATTTTCTTATCAGAATTCCGGCACTTGCCTAAGGGTCACGTTGAACTGTTTACATGTAGATTAAGAATCACATCCAGCCCTAGCCGGTGTGGGTCAGTGGGTAGAGCGTGGGCCTGCTGGACTGAAGGGTCCCGGGTTCGGGTCACGGGACATGCCCGGGTGGGCGGCGGGATCCCCAGTGGGGGGCGTGCAGGAGGCAGCCAATCAATGATTCTCTTTTCATCTCTCTCCCTCTCTCTTCCTCTCTGGAATCAATAAAAGGGGAAAAAAGAATCATATCCACTTGAGGGTCACTATACTGCTTCCCTATTTTATTTTAATATGGTGTGGGCAGGGCAGGCGGCTAGGGTGAAAGGGAGATAGACACACTGCTTTTCTGATGACTTTACGGTAGGCAAGCCCCTTACTTTCTCCTAGTGTTAGTTACCCCATCTGTAAATTTGCCTGTACAGTGTGAATTGGGGGGGGGGGGGGAGGAGGGCTGTGTCTATAAAAATACAGGTGCTTGCCCAGACGACCTGGCTCAGTGGTTGAGCATCAACCTGTGAACCAGGAGGTCACGGTTCCATTCCAGGTCAGGGCACATGTAGGGGTTCCAGGATTGATCCTCAGTGGGAGGCGTGCAGGAAGCATCCGATCAATGATTCTCGCTCATCATTGATGTTTCTATCACTCTCTCCCTCTCCCTTCCTCTCTGAAATCAATAAAAGTATATTTTAAAAAACTTCCAGGTGCTGGCGGGAGGAGTGCAGGCATTTGGGTCTTTGCAAGCTAGCCAGCTGATTCCAGCATAGCCAGGTGCGGGAGACTCTGGGCTGGACCAGATCATCCCAAGGGACCAACCATCCCAGCTTTAACCCTCTACTTCCTTCCTAGCATGTGATGTTAAACTTTAAAATGGAAACTTGAAAACAGCCAGGAGGAACGCCGCTGTGGATCCCTTGGCCATAGAGCACATTTTTGCATCCGGGACAGAGCCTGGGCCGTGTCTCTCTCTGCCCCACCACTGACTCCCAGGTCTTTGCTCTGTGGACACAGGATGGACAGATTCCTGGTGAAGAGGGCTCTCGGGGGCCTTGTGGGAAAGAGGGAGCAGGAGCAGACAGGAGCAGGCCCAGCTGAGCTGGGAGAAGACGAGGAAAGCGCCAGGAAGAGGCCCAGGAGAGAAACGCCGGGGAGTGGTGCTGACTCGGCCGGCCTCAGCTGGCGACGCATTCGATCCGAGGGCCTGGACTGCGATTACACAGTCCTGTTTGGCAAAGCCGAAGCGGACGAGATTTTCCGAGAGCTGGAGCAAGAAGTGGAATATTTTACAGGTAAGCAGAGGACTGCAGGGTGTGTGCTGAAGGCTTGCTCGACAAAACTAGTCTATATGTTTAGAGAAATCGGAACTCAGGAGCCATTAATTACTGATGAGTTTGTTAATTGATTCAACACATTCTCCGGGCCCCTGTGGGCCAAGATCCTACCTAGGCGCTTGGGATAAAAACTTAAAACAAAAAAAAAAAAACAGGATTGCCTGCCCACCGGGGGCTGACAGACAACTAGAATGAATCTCCATGGGGAGAATCATCTGGGAAAGTTGAAAAAAGAAAAAGATGCTGAGATCTGACCGAGATCAGTTGAATCGGAGTAGCTGGGGGTGCAGCCTGAGCATGTGTTTTCAGAAAGCTGCCAGGTGAATCCAACGTGCAGCCAGGGCTAGGAGCCACTGGCCCAGGAGAGACAGCAAATGGCCCGGTAACTCGGCAGTGCTCTCAGCATCACCGGGGACTCTGTGGCTTTTAACTCCGGTGGCTGGGCCCCACCCCACAGTCTACTCTAGTGTCTGAATTCTCAGGTCACGTAGAGGCTGCTGGGGTACCACGCAGTGAGAGCACTGGGAAGCTCAGGAAAGCCCAGAGGGGACCCCAGCCTACAGACGAAGCCGTACTGGCCCCACCTTTCAGGGGGTCCTATACCCTTGGTCTCCACAGTGGGCAAAATCACCCCCGTCAGTGTGTATCAACCCCTAACTTTATCTCGCTCACATCTCAGCCTCTTTATCCTGTTCCTACTGTAGTTAAGGCGATTGAGTGATGGTGTTTTTAAAGTCATTGGAGCAGGACCATGTTTCTCTACGTGTAGGACAAGAATCACTGTTTTTTAAAAAATATATTTTTATTTAGAGAGGAAGGGAGAGAGATTAGAAGCATCAATGATGAGAGGGAATCACGGATCGGCTGCCTCCTGCACGCCCCCTACTGGGGATCGGGCCCACAATCTGGGCATGTGCCACAATGACTTTTGAGGGGTCCTTGGTCAGGCTATTCAGTTATTCCTGCCCTGGCGGGGTAGCGGAGTCGTTAGAGCATTGTCCTGATATGTCAAGGTTTCAGGTTCGACCCCAGGTCAGGCCATATACAAGAATCAACCAATGAATCCATAAATAAATGGAACAACAAATCCATGTTTCTCTCTCTCTCCCTTCCTCTCTCTAAAATCAGTCAGTCAATAATTTTTTTAAAGTTACCCTGCATACTCAGGTAGTGAGTGTGTAGGCACCCACCTGCCCAGGTTTCTGAGCTGCCGTGCTTCATCTGCAGGTGCGCTGGCCAAGGTGCAGGTGTTTGGGAAGTGGCACAGCGTGCCAAGGAAGCAGGCGACGTACGGCGACGCTGGGCTGACCTACACGTTTTCAGGCCTCACTCTGTCTCCAAAACCCTGGATCCCCGTTCTAGAGCGAGTCCGGGATCGTGTTTCTTTGGTGACTGGGCAGACCTTCAACTTTGTGCTCGTTAACAGGTGACGCCCTACTTGTCTTTTACTTTTGCTGTAGGCCACTGCGCTGAATTTTATCCATCTCTGCCTCTTCAAAAGGGAGAGTTTGGGATTCCTCCATACTTGATTCCTTTGCACAGCGGGTGACTCCTTCGTGCACGGGGCTGTGGTTGGTGGTGGGGTGGCATGAACCGTCGGTCTCCCTGGAGCTCATGCCGCAGGGGAAGGGAGCGGTGATTCACAGATGAACAGCCGAACGAGGTAATTTCAGACGCTGATAAGTGTCTTGCTGATTTGATCGAGAATGGCCGGCAGGAAGGGGTCTGGGTTCAGGGCAGGGTTTCTCAACAGGATGTTTTGGGCCAGATAATTCTGTGGTGCAGACTCTCCTGTGTATTGTAGGGAGTTGAGAGCAGCATTCCCGGCCTCCACCCACTAGATGCCAGTAGCAACCCTCCCGTCATTGCAACCAAAATGTCCCCAGACATTGCCCAGTCCCAGGGTGGGGCAGAATCCTCCAGGTTGAGAACTCTGGGTTTAGGGGATGGCGGTGAGAGGAGGGCTCACAGAGGCGCTGACTTTTGCACTGATAACTAAATGGAGAGAGAGCAGGAGCCACACCGCCACTGGGGGGGGGGGGGGGGGGGGGGGGCGGGGGGGGGCCGGGGGATCTTGGTGTTTATGGAGTGAAAAATCCCATTGATATTTCCAGAAAGCAGTGAATGAGGGAAAGGGGTCTGGGGTGAGCTCAGAGGTGGGCAAGGGCCAGACTGTGAAAGGAATAAGGATTTTATCTAGGTGTAGGCAGAGACTTCATTATGAATCCTCACCTGAGGATATTTTTTTCCATTGATTTTTAGAGTGTGGAATGGAGGGAGGGGGAAAAAGAGAGGGAGAAACATTGATGTGAGAGAGATACTTCAATTGGTTGCCTCCTGCACGTGCCTGACCGGACTGGGGAATTGAACCTGTAACCCAGGTATGTGCCCTTGACCGGGAATCGAACCCGCAACCCTTCCGTGCGAGGGCTGACACTCTAAACCCGGGGTCCTCAAACTTTTAAAACAGGGGGCCAGTTCACTGTCCCTCAGACCGTTGGAGGGCCGGACTATAGTTTAAAAAAAAACTGTGAACAAATTCCTATGCAGACAGCGGCGGCAAAAACACCGGGCGGGCCGGATAAACGTTTTCAGCGGGCCGCATGTGGCCCGCGGGCCGTAGTTTGAGCACCCCTGCTCTAAACACTGGCCAGGGCAGGGAGAGACCTTTTCATGAGGAAGGTTTACATATGTGAACCGGGAGAACTAGAAAACATGTTTTGGCTTCTATGGGTGGTTGACTTTTAAAGCATGTGACACAGTGGAAAGGCTCTAGGCGTGGCTCACCTGCAGGCCCAGGTAAGGCCTCGCAGAAACTGGCATGCCGGGAGCGGCTTTTCACGGTGAGAACATGAGGATGCTCCGTGTTGGCGCATTTCTGGAGCGAGCTGTGCTGTGAGCTGTCCCCGCTTCCTCACTGCAGGTATAAAGACGGCTGCGACCACATTGGGGAACACCGAGATGACGAAAGAGAACTGGCTCCTGGGAGCCCCATCGCCTCCGTCTCCTTTGGGGCCTGCAGAGACTTCTTCTTCCGGCACAGACATGCTCGAGGGAGAAGCCCCTCCCGGAGGCTGGAGGTGGTCAGGCTGCCGCTGGCCCATGGGAGTCTACTGATGATGAACCACCCGACCAACTCTCACTGGTATCACAGTCTCCCCGTCCGCAAGAACGTTCTGGCTCCGCGCGTCAATCTGACCTTTCGTAGAATTCTGCCTACTAGAAAGTAAAAATATTTTCCGGTTAGTACTTCTGTTTTCTGTTTCCTCTCGACTCAAGGATGGAGCTGACATTGCCTTTACCAACGGGAAAAGAAAAGGCTTAACGTTACATAACCATTCAGAAAGAGGATGTTTCTGTCACATCAGTACATGATGAAATAGCCCTGGCTCAGTCGGTAGGAGCGTAGTTCCATCCACTGACAGGTCCCAGGTTCGATTCCTGGCCAGAGCACATGCCGAGATTGCAGTTTCGATCCCGGCTCCAGCTGGGGGCATGGTCAGGGCAAGTGCAGAAGGCAACCGATCGATGTTTCTCTCTCACATCGATGCTGCTCTCACTCTCCTTTCCCCTCTCTAAAAACCAGTGAAAATGTCCTCCGGTGAGGATTTAAAAAAATAAATTATGAAAGAATACCAGTTGATTTTTTCCTGAAAATGATTCTTTTATTGCTATAATACACAGCAGATACAAAAGGTACCTTTAGCAAGTACATAAATCAGCAGTTATTATGGCATAAACTACTACTTTAACTTAGGTTTTTCCAAAAAGAAGCTGTTTTGTAAATAACTTAAAACTAGAAATAAGATTATTTGGCCGCTACTTAATGCCTGATAATTTACAAAATGAGGAAGTCAGCTTCAAGTCGACTTAAGAGACTCTGCACAGCATCATTTTACAACCTTGGCTCCCACCCAGGCCTCTGACCAACAACCTGCTTACAATGTGCTCAAAGGATCAGCCCTTCCGTGCCCGGCATCTCTCTTAATGGCAGGTTTCAAAGAGGAGCCGTGGCAGAGCAGCAGTTACTCAAAGCTACAGGTGTGCAGTGCAGTTTAAGGTCACACGATTGGGTATCTGTTCCACCAGCCTCGGGGAACACAGGTAGGTCCGCTTGTTTCAACATCAAAGCCAGGGTCTGCCACGGAATCAGGAGGGAGCAGCAGTGAATGGATGGACCCAACGCTTCCAGCTGCTCCCTTCACCCCGCCGGCCATGACCTGGAGAACCTTCACAGTATGTTCTATCCGTGATGAGAGTCTGCGTCCTCAGAATGCGAGCTGGGCCTGGTGGGAGCGTGGCCTCTTGAGCTTTTAGCTGACACCAGGCATCGTCTAGAAATGTCTGCCTGCTCGCCCCCACCAGAGGAAGGGCAGGTCCTAGACTTACCTCAGGTGGCCTTGTGGGTAGGTCTGATTCCAAATCATCTCTCTGAAGAGTCCATACGAATTTGGTATCCTTTTTCTTTTTTGTTAATACAAAAAAAAATCTAGCTAAAAACACAGATACTCCCGTGTCATCAAAATGCCTTCGGCCCTGGTCTGTGTTCGTGAGACTCACCTGAAGAGGGAAGAGAATGCTCACCGCAGTCTCTCTGTATGAGGCTGCTGGGAACAAATACATTTAGGATATGGACCTATAACAGAATGACAATACTAGGTGTCAGCTGTAGCTGTGTTTAAAAAATAACTTGGACATCTTTTTGTGGAAAAGCCTGGCCTTGGATGGTCACTGAATCTAACCCTTCACTTTATGATGCGGAAACAGGTCCATGGAGACTGCAGCCCCGGGGTCAGTGCCTTTCCTTCCGGATCAGGCTCTCAGATCCAGGCAGGGCTGTCTTCTTACGCAGCCCCGGCCCCACCTGTAAGTCTTATGAGCTCCGCACGAGCAATAAATAAATGGGTGAGAATAACTGTCCAACTAGGTCTCTATGTGAGAAAGGGTCTTCTACAGAGCAGAGGGGTCGCAGGTGAGCCGATGCCGCTCAGTTCTGGCTGTTGAGGTGGGTGTATAACCCACCCAGTCCCATACTGAAGGTAGAAGCAACAAGTGAGCCAGCCGGTCACTAGCACCGACGCGGTCGTGAACGGGTTCCCCGAGGGGCAGATTTGGCAGATGAGCTTTCACTGGATATAAAGGGTCGGAAGGCTAGAAAAAGATGTACAAAAAGGAAAGGCAGGTGTTCTGTAGGCATCCGTCACCTGTCCTTCAGCCAGCCACTGAGAAACCTGGAAGAGAGCTTTTCAAAAAGTGTTGCTGCGGCTCTTAGAGCAAGTGCGTTTTCCAGAATGGACATGCTACAAAAGCAACCGGAAGTGAAAGGCACTTTTTCTTCTAAATTGTTGCCTTCAATAATTTCACTAACTCTTGTCAACAATTTTCAGATGGGCCTGCTTATTAAAAATAAAAGATCTGTGCTGAGACATCCGAGGACGTGACAAAGGTAACGCCCCTCGGAGAACACCTAGCATATCAGAATATAAAAACGATGCCTCCCGGAGTCTGATGTCTTTTAATCACCTGTATGAGGTGAGCAAAAAGGTGCTCTAGACATACGAGTGCTCTGCTAACACAACGAGGACACCTTGCAGGGCGCGCTAGCGAGCGGCTCCGGGCGGTTTGGTTTGCGTTGGGGCCACCTGCTCCCCGGGGGAACCTGCTCTCAGAACACACCAGGAGGCGGGGACTCTCGTGGGGCTGCCTGCACACCCGCGGCCTGGCTTCGTCTTCTTCCTGACGGCGTGGACAGCGCCATCAGGTCTCGCTCTGGGGCCGGCACAGTCACTCTTCAGACTTGTACTCCCGGCTCTTGGAAAGCACGCGCTCGTAGAACAGCAGGTAGGCGCTGGAGGACAGGACCTCCTGCAGGCTGGCCTTGCGGACGGTGTCGTCGGAGATCCACAGCCACTGGTTGCTGGTTGAGAGAGGGTTCTTGGCCGAAGGTGGGGACCGTCGGTAAGTCACGAAGTGTCCGGAGTGCATGTCTCCATGGTGGACGACAACCGCCATCAGCCGGAAGAGGTACGTGGAGGAGCTGACGGGTAGGAACAAATGCCAGTGGTTTACAAAAGCAAAAAGTAAAACAATCCTAGATATTCAACGACAGGGGGCTGCTACAATGGTACATCCGTACAAGTGAATGCTACACAGCCATTAAAATACAGACCTATATTTACTGGTACGATGCCCATTCTATGAGTGTCTGTATAAGTGCGCGCACACACATTACAGAGTGGAAGACATTAAGGATTTAACTGGCGATCTAGGTGGTATCCCAAGATATTAAAAATTTTCTGCTTTATACTCTTTCTACATACATTCATACATGTATGCACACATACACATAACATATATTTAACTTTTATAATTCTTATATTTATAGTGACTTCCATTTTGGACAGACAGAAACAGGAATGCATAATAATGAAGTTCCACCTATAAATGAAAGACAGCCATCTCCACACTCATTCACTTCGTGAAGAGCTAATTTTTGAAACCCAGAGAAACAGCAGCCTCCACGGAATGAAGGCTGCCTCTGAAGAGTGGCTCACCTGTAGTCCGGAACCACCGGGAGGGGGAAGGGCATTGGGGCTGGCAGGGTGGGCAACAAAGATGGGGAGCAGGCACCATTCATAAAAATTTGGGTTTTGGGGACCCCTGGCTGATTCAGAACTGCAAGAGAAAAAGGCCCGAGGCAGTTAAAATTAGCAACGGGTGTGGGTAAGCAAAACATGGTTTTGATTACTGATTACGCTGAAATGTAACTACCCAATAATGCTACAAAGAAAATATAAATATTTCTTTTTGTTACTGTAAAGTTTCCTGCCTTTTTGTCCCTGTTTTAATCACCAACAGGAAAAGCACATGGGGCTCCGGGTCCACTGTTCACTTTGACGGTTTTGTAAATCGCTGTCTGCTTAAGGGCCCGGGTCAGAATTAAGCAGTAGCTACGTTACTGGCATTTTGACCTAAACCTGCAGTTTCTCAACCTTGACATGATCGACATGTGGGATGGATAATTCTGCTGTGGGGCTTCCCTGTGCATTGCAGGATATCTAACATCATCTCTGGCCTCTACCTTCTACATTCCTGTGACACCCCTCTCGGCCAGAAATGCCACCAGCCACGCCCAATGTCCTCTGGGAGGCAAAATTCTTGTTTCGAACCACTGACCTAAACCTCCTCACTCCTTTCATTGTCAGCTTCTAAGGAATACCAACATGTAACAGTGTTCACACATGCTCATGGGAGTAGGTACAATAATTAAGGAGATATTTACATCTCGTTTCCTCTCAAGTGTCACATGGGAGGGGCTTTAAGTACAAGGAGTTTACTGTTGGCCTCTTTAACCATGGCCACCACGGGGTGACCGTGAGCAGACCTGCACTCCCACCCGGGAAGACGGTCGGGACTTGAGTGGGAGCATGAGGTGGTGGTTCAGGCTTGGAGCGCTTAACATCGGTGGGCTTCCTCATCTCTAACTCTAAAGCTCTCAACAGATGATATCAGATGCCTTTATAACACTGCCCAGCACTGCCTTCTATGCCCGTTCCCTGCTGTTGGCCTGGGGACCAATCATTTCACCTCTTGACGCCTTGATTTTCTCCTCGGTGAGACTGAGGGTAATAATAGTGACCTGCTTCACTGGGACCCCATTCAACGAGGGACCTCAAGTGAGGCTAGTAATGGAATTAGATAATAAATAAGTCATTCAGTAGAGGAGAAGCGTCAACCCCAGTGAGATGTTCAGTGATCTCTACCCAGGACATTTCTTCCCCACACTTTCTGTATAATTGAGATGACTGTGCTAAGGGGGAAAATAGAAGAAATTCACTGGGCCTGGCTGGTGTGGCTCAGTTGGTTGGGCATCGTCCCCTGCACCGAAAGACCACAGGTTCCACTCTCAGTCAGGGCACATGTCCAGGCTGCGGGCTTGAACCCCAGTGGGGGGCCAGTAGGGACCGGGTAGGGGGTAACCGACCAATGTTTCTCACATCAATGTTTCTCTCTCTCCCTCTCCCCTTCTCTCTCTCTCTGAAAAAATAAATAATAAAAACATTAAAAAAAAGAAAGAAAAAAAGAAGAAGAGCCTGGCTGGCATGGCTCAGTGGTTGAGTGTCGTCAACCTATGAACCAAAAGGTCACTTTCAATTCCCAGGCAGGGCGCATGCCCGGGTTGCGGGCTCAATCAACAGTGCGGGGCATGCAGGAGGCAGCCAATCCATGATTCCCTCTCATCACTGATGTTTCTATCCCTCTCTCCCTCTCCCTTCCTCTCTGAAATCAATAAAAATATATTTAAGAAAAAAATTTTTAAAAATTCACTGGAATGATATGTGAACCAATTATTGCTTAGTCAAAAGACCAGAAAGAAATCTTAAGCTTTCTTTCCTACATTTTTTCAAATGTTGACAGTTTTTAAAACTATACATCTCGCCCTAGCTGGCTTGGCTTAATGGATAGAGCACTGGCCTGTGGACTGAAGGGTCCCAGGTTCAATTCTGGTCAAGGGCACATGCCCGGGTTGTGGGCTTGATCCCCAGTGTGGAACATGCAGGAGGCAGCCGATCAATGATTCTTTCTCATCATTGATGTTTCTACCTCTCTCTCCCTCCCCCTTCCTCTCTGAAATCAATAAAAACAAACAAAAACAAATAAAACTATACATCTCATTACTATATCATTTTAACCTCTTTTAAGAAATCTTACCCTTCCGGCCCGAATCCTACTGTTTTCAAGAATTTCAGCAACCACTGGACAAGCCTTCAAGGCAGAAAGGCCCAGAAGCTAGTGGTACCAAGCTTCTTTTCTCTGTGCTGTGGGCTCCCGCTGCCTTCGCTCCTCCGGCACGTACCTGATCTGGGGGCTGCCGGCCCGTCCTGCAGTTCCAGCGCAGGCCTGGCCTTCTCCTTCAGTTTAGGACTGTGCTGACCAGGTTTATGTCCAAGAAGGCGGTACTTGTAGATGTCCATCATCAGGAACTCATTGAACTGCACATGCTCGTGCCGCTTCAGGGGCGTGCCGTGGCTGGACCAGCTCAGCCGCTGCAGGTGGATGCACAGACACTGAGGGAGCTGCAGGCGGGAGAAACCGGAAGTGCTGAGTGTCGGGAGCGGGCCCCCAAGAGGCCTCGAAAGCAGAGCCGACAAGGTGCGTGGTGTGGGCTCACCTTCCCTAGTTTTAGCTGCTTAACGAAAGTGGTCCTCTGGTGTTCCACCTTCTCCCCATTCAATGTCCCTTTGGCTTCAATCTGGAATAAAAGGAACAACATCCATCTGCTGAAATTCTTGAAAGGACATCTCTGGAGAGCTGCCCGTCAGGTTGGTGCTTATACCTGCACTCAACTTGCACTTGACTACTACCTGCTGAACTGAACTCAGCTGCCCCATTATTTGTGGGTTTTCCGTGTTTTATTTCTTAAGTACCAGCAACAGTGGAGGCAGGAGAAATAAAAGCTCTGACACTGGCATTTAATCTATTCTGTTGTGTCTTTTTTTTATTATTATTATTCTGTTGTGTCTTTAAAACTTCTGTTCCACACAGTCCCTCTTAATTCAGTTGCTTAGGGAGGTAGGCAGGTAACATAGGTAAGGCGGGTGTGAAACAAGTGGGAATGGAGGGGATTGTAGCGAATCGGAGAGGGCATGTCCAATCTCAAAGCATGGCATCAGATTTCTTCTTTAAATATTATGTGGATACAACAGAACTCATCAGGGAAAGAGATTTGCTCCATGGGCTGCCAGGTGCCCAACCTTAGGTGGAAATGGCAGTGGCTGAAAGGATCCTTGGCGAATAGTCAGAAGAGCTCAGGCCAATGGTGTGAGAGGAGCGCTATTGGGCACACAGGCTCTGGGGAGATGGCATTCGGGGCTGAGGGCCTACCTTTGTGCAGTTGTCACACACAACATCCCGCACGGATTCTGATGAGATGAAGTGGTGGAGGCAGTGGTCCAGGGTCAGTGGATGACCCTACAGCACGAGAAGAAAACGCTTTATCACAATTCAAAGGGGAGCTACTGACACGGTGAACAGATGGCACCACGAATCCCAGAGCTTTCTTTTTGCTCACGGAGGCAAAAAAGCATCACATACACAACTGGCTGCCTTCTGAACAAACATGGAGCTCAAGCACCCTAGGCTGGCTCCCATGATGGAGTCAAGGGTATGAGGACATAACGCTGCAGACAATTATGGACTCCCACACTCTTTTAGATATTTTGGAATGTGAGATTATTATGTGTGTGCATGTATATTAAAAAGCCAAAATTTCTGCAGCAAGAGACAAACTGCCCACCTCTTCTCCCCCAAAATCAGGCCATGGTACTACACATTAAAACTGAATGGGTTCAATCAACCACAGGTCTGAATAACACATGGCACTAGCCCAGCCATGGGCAAACTACGGCCCGCGGGCCGGATCCGGCCCGTTTGAAATGAATAAAACTGAAAAAAAAAAAAAGACCGTACCCTTTTATGTAATGATGTTTACTTTGAATTTATATTAGTTCACACAAACACTCCATCCATGCTTTTGTTCCGGCCCTCCGGTCCAGTTTAAGAACCCATTGTGGCCCTCGAGTCAAAAAGTTTGCCCACCCCTGCACTAGCCTGTTGAGCTACACAAAATGCCTCAAAGCCCTTCAGACTCCAATGTCTCCGAAACAGACCCCAAATGAACCATAGGTCAGTACATACCCAGGTGGCAGCTGGAATACTTAGTGAAAGGCTATCAAAGGTATCGAATCGAACAGGACTCTGAAACAAATATTGCAGAAAATCCAGAAAGGACTCAAGTTCAATTCAAAACTTTATAGATGGGAAAATACATGCTTATTAAAGTTTAATATTTAGAGGTTCAACAC
Source organism: Myotis myotis (assembly GCF_014108235.1). Taxonomy (NCBI): domain Eukaryota; kingdom Metazoa; phylum Chordata; class Mammalia; order Chiroptera; family Vespertilionidae; genus Myotis; species Myotis myotis. The sequence continues at coordinate 4,458,204 of NW_023416325.1, read as the reverse complement.
TAACATAATGAAACATAATGTACTTACCTAGAAGCACATTCTATTGAAAACAACCTTGTAAACATGCAATACAATAATACTAATCAGCTTGGAAAATCTAAGATGACATGGCTGACCCAGAAATTTTGGGATTTTATCCTAAGGAAATAACCATGGACACAACTACAAAGATGCCTGGCACAGCATTATCTATAACAGCAAAATGTGAATTGTTGGAATTTCTACAGAATGATTAAAAAACTCAATCATGTCCATGGAGTGGAATACCATATTAAAAATATAGTATAAGAATGTGTGATTATGTGGAAAGATGCGTGTTTTATTATTAATTGCTAAAATAGGGTAAGAGTTCCTGCATTTGGTGATGGCAGAGTAGCTTGATTAGACGAACTCTCCTTGAGATAACAATTGTAGAATCTGGACCCAAACAAAACAAAACTATATGAATGACTGGAGAGCTACCAAAAGCAGGCAGAAATTGAAGAGAAGTCATGTCTTGGTAAAATAGGAGCTCCATGGGTGAGATTTGCATTGTGTGGCTTTTTGTCTGAAGGTCTCCCTAAAACAATGTACAAATTTGGTGAAAAACATAGATGCATAGATTCAAGAAATTCAGCAAAATCTAAACAAATACAAAGAAAACTATGTTTATGCACTGAATGGGCAAACTACTGAAACCCCCAAAATGAAGAGGAAATCTTGTAAGCAGCCAGAGAAAAAGTGACACTTTCTATACAAAGGGATGAAATGACTGATGCTGACTTTGCATTAGAAAAAATGCACATCAGAAGACAACAATGCCTATAAAGGGATGAATTTTAAATAAACCAAATGAAACCAAAACAACAGCAACCCCAGATTCTATACCCAGCAAAACTATCCTTATTTTTTAAAAAAAAGGCAAAACTAAAAACATTTTCAGACAAATTAAATATAAGTGAAATTGTTGCCAATAGACCTGCAAGAAATGTTGAAGGAATCCTTTTAGGGTGAATGGAAAAGCCATCAAATGGACTTGGGTCTATGGAAAGGGCTGAAGAAAACTGAAAACAGCAAATGTCAAACTGTTTTCTTTTTAACTGTCTAAAGCAAAAAGTATGACAGTATTATGGGATCTGTGATGTATGTAGATGTAAAGATATATGACAAAAATACCACACAAAGGATGTGGGACTAGAACTATATTTTTATAAATTTCCTGTATTTCACATGGAATATAATATTAACTCTAAATGGTTAAAATTGCATGATTTCATCATGATCCCCTCTCCCCAAATTTAAAAAGTACAGCTAAAAGCCAACAGAGAAATTACAACAAAATACTAAAATGTATTCTAAGGAATCTACAACAAAACTTCTGGAATCAATAAATGAGTTTTTACAAGATTGCAAGATAGAGGGTCAATATACAATTGTATTTCCATATACTAGAAAAACATTTTATTTTATTTTTTTTGATAGAAACAAAGGTGATTTTTTTATTAGAAAGAAAAAAATAGCCTTATAGAAAAATATTTTAAAATCCCACTTACAATAGTATCAAAATACAAATAAAATGCAATAAAAAGTAAAAGAGATGAATGGGAAAGTTATAGATAAAAGATATTTAAGATGTAAGAATTGTATGGATCTTTTTTTAATCCTCACCCATTATTGATTTTAGAGACAGAGGAAGGCAGAGGGGAGGGGAGAGAGAAAGAGAAATGGGGAGTAACTGCTAAAATGGTAACGTACTTATTAAACGGAAACAGGTTTTTTTGGGGGGCGGTTGATAATGAAAATATCCTAAAATTGTTTGAGGTGATAGTTGTACAATTCTCTATTTCTGTATTATGTTGAAAAATTTCCAAGTAAAAATATATTTTAAAACCTCAAAAACAAAAAAACAAAACAATAGTCCTAGAATCTGCTGTGTCCACCATCAGTATAGACCCAAACTCAGGACTTGAATTCTTGCAACCCACAGTGGGTCTGTGGCTCTTGGTGCAGAAGATGCCAACTGAAGATCAGTGAACATGTTAGTACTGACCACAGGGGGGCAGTCTGTCCACTAAGGACCCAGGCAATCACAAACGGCATACACCAGTTAGTCCACACTCTCTGACCCTTCCTGAATCTTAACCTAAAAGAAAACATGGCGAGAAAATGTAAAGCACTGGTGTATTTACCTGGTGTTCACAGTGTTTGCAGACCATGTTACTAGTAAGTCTCCCATGAAAAGGATGCTGAGATTTCCAGTGATTGGATGTGGGATGAGGTGCCCCTGAAACACAAAACATCTTTGGATCTGCCACCGCCAGCCCTCTGGTACCAACCTCAAAATTCACCCTCCTTTTTATCTGTTTATTTTTATTTATTATTGTTATTATTATTATTATTTTAATATATTTAATTGATTTCAGAGAGGAAGGGAGAGGGAGAGATAGAATCATCAATGATGAGAGAGAATCACTGATCGGCTGCCTCCCTCACGCCCCCCTACTGGGGATCAAGCCTGTAACCTGGGCATGTGCCCTGACCAGGAATCAAACCATGACCTCCTGGTTCATAGATCAATGCTCAACCACTGAGCCACGGCGGCCAGGCTACCCTCCTTTTTAGTATGTGGTAGCAATGCTCTGTTTAGAAAGAAATACCCCTGAAAATTAAATTAAAAATAGCTTTTCTTATTGATATACATAAAAAAGACAAGCCATTTCCTTCACAGGAGAATTTATACGGGTCCTTAAATGTGGTTTCTGTATAACGGGTACAGCCACATTTTAGAAAGGAATTTGTGGTTAGTGATGTCTTTTCATAAACATATGCTTAAAATGTTTGAGATGTCAACAGGATACCATAAGTGAACATTCCACAAAGCAAGATAACCTTCTGAAATACCATCAGAAGCAGCAGATTCTGAAAGACACTCTTTAAAACTAGAATGGGGGTTAGTGGAATAAACACAGTGTGATGTGCTCGTTAGACACACAGGCCCTAGAGTCCGGCTGCCCTGGGCTTATTAGCTATGTCATATCATCTCTACAGCCTCGGTTTGCTGACAATGGGGATAGTTACTGTCCCATTATCACCAATCTCAGGGGCGTGCCGTGGCTGGACCAGCTCAGCCGCTGCAAGTGGATGCACAGACACTGAGGGAGCCAGTACTGGTATACAGTACGGGCTCCAAAGATAATCGTGTGGGTTTTAAAAAAATATATATTTCTATTGATTTCAGAGAGGAAGGGAGAGGGAGATAGAAACATCAATGATGAGAGAGAATCATTGATCAGCTGCCTCCACATGCCCCCTACTGGGGATCAAGCCCACAACCCAGGCATGATCCCAAAGGTAATCATTCTTATTGCTACTAATGCACAAAATAATTGATGTCTCTTTTTTAATATCTATATAAGTTTAAGTCTTAAGAAAACAACGATTTCCTTCTAAGGAGCACTGTGATCATTTGTAGTCAGCTGGCCAAAGTGGAAATGCTGAGAACATGAGTTTCAGCTTACGAAGTTCCTCACAGGGTCACTTCAGGAAGGTAAAAAGAGCCCGGCTGGTGTGGCTCGGTGGTTGAGCGTCAACCTGCGAACCAGGGGGTCACAGTTTGATTCCCTGTTGGGGTACAAGCCAGGACTGCAGGCTCAATTCTCAGTAGGGGGGTGTGCAGGAGGCAGCTGATCAATGATTCTCTCTCACCATTGATGTTTCTATCTCTCTCACCCTCTCCCTTCCTCTCTGAAGTCAATAAAAATATATATATTTTTAAAAAATGTAAAAATAAAACCCTCACTTGTAGTTGAAATAAGTCCGTTTGGAGGAAACTGAGCAGGCTAAGATGGGAAGGAATAATTCAAGATGTTCACAGAGGGAACCATTTAAAGCTGTCTCCAAAACACAAATTCCTTTGGGAGTACACACAGTTCAAGCTGGATTAGGTGGCACCAGAAAAAAAAATTTAAATGAGCAAACGATTGTCATATCTAGAAAGTACCCATCTTATGTGCTGCAGTTCAATGGACAATGACTACCTCTTGTGCGGCAGGTGATCTGTGTGGGAGGGACTTCCGGCTGCTGCTGTAAGGGAAAGAGAAACAGACTGAAGACCCCACTGCAACCCTTTTGTCGCCCTCAGCCCACTCCCTAATCTGACAAGTTTCTGTGCTGACTGTACCACGAAACCAACTTCTCATAGTTTTCTAAAAGCAGCCTGATCAGCCTCTCTGGTTGGTTACTGTGCCTGTTCCTTCATCCAATGCAATCAAAACACATTTCCTCTGTCCGAATATTACCCCCCTTTACCAGTTAACTTTTATAACGTTTCAGGGAAATGAAGATTCACTTAGCATTCCCAGGGCTCTGTGTTCCCCTGTATATAAAGGGGGGTGAGGAATGCATTTTTCCCTTTTTCAAGCAGCACAAATTGCAGCCACGAATCATTCTGAAGTCTTCCAAGTCACTACCTGCAAAGCATGCAGTTTCAGACCCTCTCCCCGCCCCACCCCCACTGCTGACTGTGACTGAATCTGACTTGTGCGTTTAAACTTGTACAAAGATAATACTTATAGTCCCTACACCTATTAAATATTCATGGTTTACCTCCAGGGAATGCACATCAAACAAATGTGTGACCCGGGGCTGGCGGTCCCGCTCATCTTCCAATGACGAGGTAATGACGTGGAATAACTCGTGAGCATCCTGCCAAAGGGCACAGCGTCCTTCAGAGAGGCCCGAGGAGGCCAGGGCAGCACCAGGACCACCCCCGTGTGGGCCACTGGGCAGCCCTCTCCAGCTAATGTGGACGGGACTTGCTTCCCACCTTCTCAGGGCCCGGCTCCTTCAACGGAAACAGCTCCGTCCTGGACATTTTCACAATGAAGACCCTCCCCAGCCGGAGAGCTCACTAGTGGGAAGGAGTCTCTAAATAAACCTGTTTTGAATGTTGTGTTCACCTGCTCTTCAAAGGAAGAGATCTGCCATCTGTACATCCTTAAGACGTCCAACAGGCAGCTTGCATCCAAGACCTCATCATCAGTAACTTCTTGGCAGGATAGAGCTGGAAACAAAAATGGTAACGTACTTATTAAATTCATCAGTGGAAGACAAATATGATTTCACTTATATGTAGAATCTAAAACACAAAGGAATAAACTCAGAGAGAACAAACTGACGGTTGCCAGATGGGAGAGGGGTTGGGAGGTTGGATGGAAAACATAAAAGGATTAAAAGTACAAATTGGCAGTTACAGAATAGTCACAGGGATGTGAGGTACAGCATAGGAAATATAATCAATAATATTATAATAACTATGTGTGGCATCTGGGTTACTAGACTTACCAGGGTAAGTTACAGAAACGTCTGACCACTATGCTGTACCCCTGAAATTAATCTATTGTCTTTCTGTTGTTGTTAATCCTCATCCAAGGATATTTTTCCATTGATTTTTAGGGAGAGTGGAAGAGGGAGGGAAAGACAGAGAGAAACATCAATGTGAGAGAAACACACTGGTTGCCTCCTGCATGCGCCCTGACCAGGGCCTGGGCCGGGGAGGAGCCTGCAACCACAGTACATGCCCTTGACCAGAATCGAACCCGGGACCCTATGGTCTGCTGGCTGACCCTCTATCCACTGAGCCAAACTGGCTAGGGCATATCATATTCTATATCCTGCTCTTCTAAACTTAATATTATAGCGCATATCCTCTCCCAAATTAGGAAAAACAAGACTTCATAAAGATGATTTGAATGGCTACGTACTACTCATGGATTGCTTAATCATTCCACCGAGGGACACGCATACTCTCTCCTTTCCCCCCCTTATAACGAGGTGTTGGAGATCTTTGTGCATACACCAGCAGCTCCCAAACTGCGTTCTGTTGAATGTCCTCAGGATGTTAACAGATGTCAATGTGGTAGGTAGGAGGAAGGACAGCTCTGCAGTCAAATGTGGTTTAAAAATGAAGTTAGAGCCCGGCTTGCATGGCTCAGCGGTTGAGCATCGACCTATAAACCGGGAAGTCATGGTTCGATTCCCTGTCAGGACCATGATGCCTGGGTTGTGGGCTCGATTCCCAGTGTGGGGTGTGCAGGGAGCAGCCCATCAATGATTCTCTCTCATCATTGATGTTTCTATCTCTCTCTTCCTTTCCCTTCCTCTCTGAAATCAACAAAAATATATATTTTTTTAAAAAAAATGAAGTTAGATAAGTGACTTCTTAAAATCCCATGTATATCGTGACTCTCCGGACTCAGGGCCAGAGTCCAGCCATTCCTACCCCCTCCCACCCCACTCAGGCTGGTGTAAATCACAGTCCACATTTCTAACTGTCTCCTTGAGCCAGGCTTCCAGACAAGGCATTGCTAAGCCCAATGGTGCGGAACATTCGGCAAGCCATGACTGTGCAGCTCCCAACCGTCCCCTGAAAGTTCCCCTCCCTCCCTCCCAGCAGTGTGTAGGAACATGTCATCCAACAGCTGGTCACGACCAGGATTTGTTTTTCAATCCTTGCTGACAGGAAAAAAAAACACAAAACAACAACCCAGGGTACCTCGCTGTTATTTTACGTCAGTTAGGATGCATGTTTGAGTGTCTGTTAGATACACTTTTTATCTATCGAAATACAATTTGTATTATTTTTCTTCCTTCCTAGGCTAACACACTTTAAAAAAAAACACAAAAAACCTTTAATGTTTTCGAAACCAGAGTCTTCGATAATCAAAATGGTTATGCCACTGGGTTTTCTTCTTCCCTAGAAATCTATTACTCAACTGATAATTTCTAGAATAGCTGGTGATGTATTTGATTTTGATTTTAAAGTAGCTGTTTGAATCTACTGGGCTCTTTGTGGTTTTCCCCGTAATGGCCTGTACGATCTTTTCCTGCACTGAGGCTATTAACCCTTTGTCTGCCATCCGAGCTGCTGCTTTGACAACGCCCACAGTCCCCCTTCGATGCCCAGCCAGATACCTTTCAGGAGGTGCAACAGTGTCAGGGATAAATACTGGTGTGGGGGGGGCTCCTTCTGATCCCCGGTGTACTGCGTGGTGAACTCCTCCAGCCACCGGATGAAGGCGGGGCAGGCAGACAGGCCTTGCAGCAGGGAGTTCATGAAGCAGGTGTTCCCCAAGTTCACAAGGCCAGGCACAAGCCCTAGACGTGGAGCAGGGAAGAGAAGAACACATCACCTTGGACCCACTCCCTTGTTCTCTCCCATTCGCGACCCAGTGTCTGCACCGTGGCCTTGGATTTGAAATCTGAACGTGAGGAAGTTCTCATCCACGGAGATCCGCAGCCAGGCATTCGGTCCAGGCTGAGCCCTGTCCTAGCACTGCTCCTTTAGGAGACGGCAGCGACAGATGGACAGGTCCCCGTCCGTCTGTGCTACTTCTGAAACCCACCACGGAGTCCGGTACAGTTCGGTTAACACTGGATGTACAAAACCTCATAGTAAAACCTCTCTTTCCCTCCCTCATCCTCTCTCTCCTTTGATAAAAAAGCAATGTTTCTCAGCACAGAAGAAAACAATTGTTCTGTTGTTGCTCCTGGGACAATGACCGTGTTCTTCTAATCAGTGGGAAAGACACTATAGCAATTCCGATCAGTCTTTCTGCAAAGAGACCAACAAAATCTGGCACATTTCCCTCTGCTGCTGACATTTTAAAAAAAACAACAACTTTTTATTATGAACGTTCTCAAACATGCCCAAGAGAAGAGAGGATATATAACGAATTCTAATAACCATTCTCAGGTTTAACAAAGATCAACATTTTGCTACACCTATTTGCCCCCCTCGAAGCTGACTTTAATCAACAGAAGTAGAGCAACATTTACAAAAGGGCACATTTTTACAAATAAGGAAATAGATGTTTGTGTTCACGAAGAAACTTGAAGCATTTAGTAGTGACTACCAGCTAGTCAGTGAAACCCCAAATGCGTCATATAATTAGTCAGTTCTAATACTAAAAAACAATGCCGCCACTTTTGCTGCAGGGTATAAAATCTGGCGCACGTAAATACTATTTTGATCTCAGCTACTGGTGATACTAGGGACTCTCTCAACTACCAACATTTTCTAATATCACAACTGGTATGATGCAAAAAAAAAAAAAATTAACTTCTGCTTAAAAGAAAGTACTATTCAAAAACTGGAGATACAAGAGAACCAAAAATGCCCTCCCTTTTTGTACTGTTTTGGGGTAATAAGGGTTTGGGTCAAGCCTATAGACCATGGTGCCAAGTCTAAGTCTTACCTTTTCTACGCTTCTTTCTTTCTGTGATGGGACCCCAAATAACATATATTCCTGCTGCAAGAGCAGCGGCGAGTCCACCTATAACACCCCAGTTCTTCATGACTTTATACCTAAGAGAGAAAATCAGTTTACTGTCTTCCCTCATCACAAACACATTCTGTGTGTATACAGATATATGAAGAAATAACATTCCGTCAAAATAATCCACTGGCTCCTGGCCGGTGTGGCTCAGTGGTTGAGCATCAACCTAAGAACCAGGAGGTCATGGTTGGATTCTCCGTCAGGGCACATGCCCGGGCTGCAGGCTCCATCTCCAGTAGGGGGCGTGCAGGAGGCAGCCGATCTATGATTCTCTCTCATCATTGACGTTTCTATCTCTTTCTCTCCTTCTCCCTCTCCCTTCCTCTCTGAAATCAATAATAATAATAAAAAATAATAACCCACTGGCCCACCAAATACTTAATTTTCAAATTAAAGTAACATATAGCAGAGGATTATGTCTTGAAAACCAGCACATTTAGACATGAGGATTTACAACTAAGTCAGAGCACAACCTGCCAACAGCCCCATCTCACTGAGAGGAGAAGCCAGGGTTTTCCTGCTCTGCCCTCACTCCCCCGCACACTGCCCGTCACACCACCTCTCCCTAAGCTCTCCCCCCACACCCCTGCGTGGCTCCCTCCTTCACTTCCCCTCCACGTCTAACTATGAGACGCTGCACTCCTGGTCCCTTGTACCCAGTTTGACTTTTTCTTTTCACCTTCTAATAGAAAATTCACTTATGCACTGTTTATTGTCTGTCTCTCTGAAATGGAATGCAAAGTCCCTGAGGGCAGGGCCCTTTGTCTGTTCAGTCACTGACACATCCCGAGTGCCTAGATCAGGGGTCCTCAAACTTTTTAAACAGGGGGCCAGTTCACTGTCCCTCAGACCGTTGGAGGGCCGGACTATAGTTTAAAAAAAAAACAAACTATGAACAAATTCCTATGCACACTGCACATCTCTTATTTTGAAGTAAAAAAACAAAACGGGAACAAATACAATATTTGTATTTGCATGTGGCCCGCGGGCCGTAGTTTGAGGACCCCTGGCCTAGACCATTCTTGGCATGTAGAAGGTTCTCAATGATAGCCACTGAATGGCTGTGTGTTGGAGAAAACATAGAAACAGGGTCATTTAGAGTACTAATGGAAAGGGGGCACACAACAGTAAATAAGATGTTAAGTATTTATTAAAGATTCTTCATTTTAGGTTTGTCTTGGACACTGAAGTTATTCTTTTACTGCACATGTAGAAATTTCACCAGCAATTTAAGACTGTTTTTATACAAAGTTATGCATTTCCACAGAATAAAGCAAACCATATCTGTATATGCATATATGGGCAATATACACTTTGCGTGTGTGTGTATGTGTGTGTGTGTATATGTATATATATATTAGGTATGTGTGTATGTATATACATGTGTATAATATATCCTTATTTCAATATCTGAATCATGTAAATGTTGTTTTGATCTCAGCTACTGGTGATCCTAGGAATTCTATCTTACAACTACCTACATTGTCCTACTGTTATAACTGATACGAGGCAAAACTGATCACTGAGTTTCAAAATAAATATTTGTCTTCCCGACTGGACAAAAATCGTGCACCTATGGATGAGGACAGTGGGTGGGGAGTGAGGGCGGAGGGTGGGGCGGGAACTGGGAGGAGGGGAGTTATGGGGGGGAAAAAAAAGAGGAACAAATGTAATAATCTGAACAATAAAGATTTAATTAAAAAATAAATAAATAAATAAATAAATAAATAAATAAATATTTGTCTTCCCACGCAGAGTCCGTGGTGCAGAGAACTAGGTTAAGCAAGTGGAGTCACATTAATCTGGTCCGACTCTGGCTCTGCCACTCCCTTCGGCATCATTGCACCTTCTAAGCTTCCCCTTCCCAATCTGTAAGATGGGGACACTCATGAGCCCTACCGACCTCACAGGCTTCTGGTGAGCAAAAAACAGGCGCGAATGCACCGGGAACACAGTAAGGGTAAATGTCGCCCGCTAGGAGAAGGAGTATAACCGTAGTTTATTGATGAAAGCCATTCTTCAAGTTTCTTAAGGCACCGCTGTGCTGGCTTTTACACAACAGGAGTGTTCACAAAGGGCCTGGGAAGATGAAAACGGACCGGCACTGAAATGGTAAAGCAAAACACACAGGCTGCCAAGCCCCCTTCTCACACACTAACATTTCCGAGTGCCTCCTCTACGTCGGGCACCGTCATCATCTCAGCTCCTCCCCAAAACAAGCCCGCGGAGCTGGGTTCCAGGATCACCTCCTTCTTCACAGATGAGGAAACTCAGAGCTGTAGCCAACTTGGTCAGAGAGGGTGAGACCGTGTGGATCTGAACGTGGGCCCGACAGGCTGCCAACCCTGTGCTTGGCACCACAGGGCTCCCGAGGGAAACGGAAGGGCCGCAGCGTGTGGAAGGGTGGGACAGAGAACTTGCCCATGTCCTTGGCAGGGAGGGCAGGGACAAAACAACTCGGGAAATGCCATTATTGCTCTGCAAAAAGACAGCAGCAGGAGGAGAGTATGGGCCCTGGGAGTGAAAAGCTCGGGCTTCTCCCCCCAGGTCAGCTGCAGGGCCATAGGCAAGGCGACTCAAGACACGTTTCCCATCTAGGGGGGTGGAGGGGGGAGAGGGGGGGCACTGCAGGGCGGTGATGGCTCCCAGCCTGCGACTGTAAGCTCTTTAGAGCTGCTCTGGTTCCAGAGGCAGGAAGCTGACCTGAACAACAGGTCTCAGTCATTCAGGGACAGGACTGGGGGTACAGGGCTCGGCTCTGACGCCTGGAGCCCGTGGAGGGTGGCTAAGAGGAGGGAAACAGGGGGTCTGACAATGGGGGACGATGCTGGGGCGGGGTGGGGGGAGCCTGGCAGGACCTTAGCCGGACTGGGAGCTTTAACAGGTAAAGGCGTCCTGGCTGGTTTAGGGACCCCCTTGCAAAAACAATGAGTTCCTAATAAGATTGGGGACCCAGACCGAACAGGCGATCCCGTGCGTAACCAAGACGGGGACGGACAGAAATGGGGGAGGGGACGGGGGTCGCGCTAGCCCGCCCCCCCCCCCGCATTTTGCAGGATTGGAACCATGCAGGGCTGGAGCGCTTGACAAGGCTGGGGAGCCCTGGCGGGCCAGGGCCTGACATGGCTGGGAACCCATAAGGATTGGGGGGATCCTGAAAGGATTAGGGGGACCTGGAAGGCCTGAGAGGCACCGAGAGGCCGAGGGGCACTGAGAGGACCTGAAGCCTTGCCAAGCCCGCGGTTGGCAGGGAGGGCAGGGAAGGCATGGGGGCAGTGACAGGCCTGGAGCAGGCGCCGGCATGCTGGGGTGGGGCACTGATGAAACCTGGGGGCGCTAGGAGGACTGCGGGGTGCAGACAGAATTGGCGTTGCCGAGGCCCCGGAGGCCCGCCGCCCCTCCCGCCTCGGCGCCTGGGCCTGCAACCCCGCAGGACGCAGAAGCCTCTAGAATGCTCTCTCCGGCCCGGGGACCCCGACGAGGACGTGAAAAGGCCGCCGGAGGCCCGAGCTGGGGACTCTGGACCCGGCCGCTCCGGCCGCCCCGCCCCCCAAAGCTCACCTGACGGCCGCCCCGGTCCGCAGGAAGCGCTGGAGGGCCCTGTCGGCCGCGCTCATCGCCTCCTGGGCCCGGGAGCTCAGCATCGCGGCCGCGCGGAAGGCCCGCCGCCCCCGCCGCCCCCGCCGGCCCCGCCACTCCCGCCGCTGACGGACAGAGGTCTCCCAGGGCTCCTGGGGCGGCGGAACCCGCGGTTAAAGTCTCAGCTCTTCAGGGGAAGGGATACCGAAGGACCGGCTCCCGAGAGGACCGGAAACAGCCGCCCCCGGAGAGGAAAAGTCGACGGACCACATCCTGTTTTTATTCCCCCCGCTTGGTAGCAATGGGCCCTGGCGTCGGTTACTAAGGAAGCCCTTGGGCCGGAGAACGCTTTGTTTTCAGGTTTTGCCAGGGCTCCGTTCATGAACACAGATGCCCCTCTTCCCACGAGGGAGCCTGTGTCATTTTAATGCTTTTTGGGGTGAAGAGGGCGGCCCCTCCCGAAAGCGGAATCAGGCCTCGGACTGCAGGTCGTTATTGTGGTCAGAGTTAAAGTCGCGGAGGAAGGGCCTTGAATGATCGATCACGTGGCCTGTCTCTGACGGCAGCAATGGAGAAACCGAGGCCTTTAATCATAGCCACCAGACTTGCTTTTTACTTAGGTGCATTGCTGAGCATGTCACATGCATTATTCACTCACATGCTGTCTTCACACCAACCTTAACATGGTCTGCGTTTTACATCCCAGGACACCTGAGAACTTTAGAGAAGTGATGTCTTTTGACACAGCTTGTAATCGGTGGAAACAAAGATCGGCCGGCAAGAATAGCGCTGTTCAATAGAAATATAGTGCAGGCCACGTTTTAAATTTTCTAGTAGCTACATTAGTTAAAAAAACAACAGATGAACAATTCTTTTACTTGACCCAATATGTCCAAAATATTGCCAATTCTACGTAAAAATTATTAGAGATATTTTACTTTTTTTTTTAAATATATTTTATTGATTTTAGAGAGGAAGGGAGAGGGAGAGAGAGATAGAAACATCAATGATGAGAATCATTGATTCGGTGCTTCCTGCATGCTCCCTACTGGGGATCGAGCCTGCAACCCAGGTACATGCCCTTGACCGGAATCGAACCTGGGACCTTTCGGTCCGCAGGCCGACACTCTATCCACCGAGCCAAACCAGCTAGGGCATATTTTACATTTTTGTGTGTGTGTTAAAGTACATTTCAATTTGGACCAGCCGCTCAATAGCCACACAAGGCCAGTGGCTACCATATTGGACAGCACACCTTACAACCCATTCGAGCCAGAGAGAATTTGCCCCTCTATTAATCACTTTCCTCAACTCCCAAGCAAACAACTGCAACAGTTTTAGTAAAGAAATCAATGCAGTGATTCTCTAAGTTTTTGGTCTGATTTTCCCTTGGTATGCTTATAAATTATTAGAGCTTTTGTTTATGTGGGTTATATCTATATTTATAGTATTAGAAATTAAAATTAAGAAATAACTTGGGTTGTTTTTTTTTTAAAAAGTGAAATACAATATATAATAAAATTCACCTAGTTTTAGTGTATAGTTCTATGAAGTTTTGGCAAATGCAGTCATGTAACTATTACCACAATCACCACATAGAATCACCACCACCACCCCAAATTACCCCCTGTCCCATTTTAGTCAACTCCTCACTTATCAAGACTGAGAAAAAAATTTAAGCCCAAGAGTATCAAAGCACATATTCCATTAGACCTCATCACATTTTATATAGCTTCTGGAAAATTCCAGGACACAACCATGCGTGAATGAGAGTGGGGAAGGCAAATAATATCTGTTATTTATGAAAATAGTTTTTACTTCAATAACCACCTGAAGGGGTCCCAAGGAGGGGTTCTGCAAATATACTTGCAGAACCTCTACTTTAAATGGTTTTTTAAAAATTGATTTTTAGGGAGAGAAGAAGGGAGAGGAATAGAGCTATGGAAACATTGATGAGAGAGACATTTCATCGATCGGCTGCCTCCTGCATGCCCCCTACTAGGGATTAAGCCCGCCACCCAGGCGTGTGTGCCCTTGACCAGGAATCAAACTGTTGACCTCTTGTTTCCTGGGTTGACGCTCAACCACTGAGTCACACCTCCAGGTGAGAACCCCTCCTTTAACTTCTTGAGTGAATACCGTGCCATCCCATCCACAGATCTGCTTAGAACTCTACATGGCAGACTAGTTTCAATAACATAGAGTATCCACAGCCAATCAACTCTCAAGTATTTTTGAGCACTTTGCATGCCTTGTCCGAATTAAATTCTTGCAACAATCACATGAGTAATAACAGTACATCACATTCATGAAGTTGGTATCTCCTCCAGCCTGGCCCTCACTGCTGCTCTAACCAGTAGGGGTATGGCTGTCCTTGACTAACAGATGTTCTTATTATTAAGGATATATTACTCATTATGGCAATAATGCTGCAGCCAGGAGCCAGCAGGGCCTGCTCTAACATCTATCCGGCAGATCAAGGGTTTGCAGCACCGAGAGCGAGCACACCATCACTATTTAGAGTCTTAGAGCTCTTCCAGCTGCTGGGATTACTCTGCAGGCAAATGGTTTATTCAGGACCCTCAGCTCCAGAGGATAACAACCAAAAGCAGCATTTTCCCAGCTGCCCCCATGTGTACTCAGTCGTACCTCTCCCTTTCACACCATGGAGTAGGGCCCTTGGAACACAATTTTTGTATCTATGTTTAGAGACCCATCATCTCCTTTCCATAGATATATTGGTGTTCTCTTTTTTTAAATTTAAAACTCAAATCTGATTAAAAAGTCTCCTCCCAGCCCTGACCGGTTTGGCTCAGTGGATAGAGCGTCGGCCTGCAGACTGAAGGATCCCAGGTTCGATTCTGGTCAAGGGCATGTACCTTGGTTGCGGGCACATCCCCAGTAGGGGGCGTGCAGGAGGCAGCTGATCGATGTTTCTCTCTCATGGATGTTTCTAACTCTCTATCCTTCTCCCTTCCTCTCTGTGAAAAATCAATAAAATATATTTTAAAAAAAGAAGTCTCCTCCCTGACCCCAGGGGAGTGAGTGTCTGAGGGAGAGAGGATAGCTCTGTATACCTTCTTCACTCCCTCTTCCGGCTTCCTGTGTGTCAGAAGGAAGAGCTCAGAAATTGTGATCAAGGTGTGACACAAAGTCACAAGAAAGATCTAGAATCCAATTAAGTATCTTCTTAATATGTTTTAATATATTTTTACTGATTTCAGAGAGGAAGGGAGAGGGAGATAGAAACACCAATGATGAGAGATAATCATCGATCAGCTGCCTCCTGCACACCCCACACTGGGACTGAGTTTGCAACCCAGGCATAGGCCCTGACTGGGAATGGAACCGGTGACCCTCCTGGTTCATGGGTCGACGCACAACTCCTGAGCCACACTGGCTGGGCATCTTTTTAATATTTTTTAAAAAATCATCATTGTTCTATATTTTCCTCCAGATAGGTAGGAATCCCAATAGTAGGGATATGGGGAGCTTCCAGGTTAGCAAAAACATCCAGTAAGGAGGGTGACATCCCAACTCCACAGGGCAGAAGCTCCTGCACACTCAGAACCCTCCCAGATCTCACCCTATGCATCTTACCCTATGGCTGTTCATCTGTGGCCTTTATCATCTCCTTTAATTAACTGGTACAAGTAATTAACTGGTAAATTACATTAAGTTAATTAAAGGAGATGATAAAGGATACAGATGCTTCCCTGTAGTGTTTCCCTAAGTATTTCCCTGAGTTTTAGGGAAGTTTCCCTGAACAACTCTAGTAGCAAATTAATCTAACTGGAGGAGAAAATCATGGGAACCTCCAATTTGTGGCCAAATCAGACAGAAGTTGTGGGTGACCTAAGGACCTAGGACTGGACATTGGCATCTGAAGTGGGGTGGGAGCTGTCCTGTGAAACTGAGCCCTTGACCTATTGGACATGACATTATCTCCAGGTAGATAGTATCAGAACTGACTTAAATTGTAGAGCACCCAGCCTGGCCGGTGTGGCTCAGTGGTTGAGTGTCGACCTATGACCCAAGAGATCATGGTTCGATTCCCCATCAGGGCACATGCCTGGGTTGCAGGTTTGATCCCCAGTAGGGGGCATGCAGGAGGCAGTCGGTCGATGTTTCTCTCTCCCTCTCCCTTCCTCTCTGAAATCAATAAAAAAATATATATATATATTTTAAAAAATTGTAGGACACCCAGCTGGTGTCACAGAGACTTGCTGGTGTAGGGTAAACCACACACGTCTGGTGTCAGAAGCGTTGGTGCACGATGCTCCAACCAACTGACCCACCCACCGGGCCAGGATGCCTTGACATTTTCAAACAGGGCTTAATCTCCTAACCAAGTCTCCCCTTCCTGCTGGCTCCTGCAGTAAGTCAGGAGGTTCTTACACTTCCCAGCACAATGCCAGGGACTGGGGAGTGACTCCAGGTGGCAGTGCCATCCCACCAGCACGGCTAGCAGAGCAGAGACCTACCACCAAAGTCTGAGTTTTCCCTTTTGGTCTTTTATCCAGTGTCAGTTCTCAAAAAAAAAAAAAAAAAGACAAATCTCTGTATGAATTTAAATCCATAGGCTTCCCTGTTAAAATTAAGTGCCATTTTTATAGCTACTAGAATATTGTTTTGATACAAAATAGGGTTTAAAACTCAGGTGATTGGAGAACCGCTTGTACATAGCACATGTTTTTTATATTCAGTATTTCAGGCTAAGGGGCAACTTGTCAGGCTCTATTCCAGCCTCTATTTAAAAAATTTTTAAATCTTCATCTGAGTATATGTTTTTTTTTAAATATATTTTTATTCGCCCTAACCGGTTTGGCTCGGTAGATAGAGCGTCGGCCTGCGGACTGAAGGGTCCCGGGTTCGATTCCGGTCAAGGGCATGTACCTGGGTTGCGGGCTCATCCCTAGTAGGGGGTGTGCAGGAGGCAGCTGATCGATGTTTCTCTCTCATCGATGTTTCTAACTCTCTATCCCTCTCCCTTCCTCTCTGTAAAAAATCAATAAACTATATTAAAATATATATATATATTTTTTTTATTGATTTCAGAGAGAGTGAAGGAGAGGGAGAGATGGAAACATCAATGATGAGAGAGAATCATTGACCAGCTGCCTCCTGCATGCCCCCCCACTGGGGATCAAGCCCACAACCCGGGTATGTGCCTGTGACCAGAATAGAACCTGGGACCGTTCAGTCCGCAGGCCAACGTTCTATCCAGTGAGCCAAACTGGCTAGGGCTGAGGATATGTTTTTTATTGAAGAGGAAAGGGGGGGGGGGGGAGAGAGAGAGAGAGAGAGAGAGAGAGAGAGAGAGAGAGAGACGCTGGTTGCTTCCTGTACATGCCCAACAGGGGATTGAACCGCAGCTGAGGTATGTGCCCTGACCAGGAATCGAACCCACAACATTTTCGGTGTACAGGATGATGCTCCAAACAACTGGGCAACCTGGCTGGGGCGCCAGCCTCTATTTTTAAGATGTTCGCTTTATAAAAAAAGAATCTGAGGGGGGAAATGATGGTGCTTTATGCCGCCGTGAAATAAAACCCATCTGGCTTTTGGCATGTCCTCATTTCCCGGACAGATGTATAATGCGGTTAGCTGGAGGCAACTGCCTTTATGATATTCCAATCTGCCCAAGGAGGTCTCAAAGATCAGAGGTATAAAAATGCGAGCCATGTTTGTCTCGGCTGATAGTATCATCCAGATGTAACTTTAGAACAGGGATTCTCAATTCTCACCTGCATCAGCATCACCTGGGGCCCTCTTACAAATGCAAACACAGGCCTCTCCCCGGATCTGCTGAATTAGAAACTCGGAATGGGGCTGGCTACCTGTGTGTTAACGAGCCCGTTCGGGGATGCTGACCCATGCTCAGAAGTAAGAAACCATTGCTTTAGAAAAAGACCCCCACATTTCTAAGAAAGACGAGAAAACATTATATTTTATGTTAATCAACATGTTATTTAGTAATTTACTTCTCTAAGACATTTTTTTCAAGGCCTATTATGTACTAAGTATTCTTTTCCCAGTGTTCAGGGGTGCACCTCTGGAGTCCCCAGAGGGCAGGCGGAAAATATAAACGGGCAACGCTTGCTCTGGCCCGGCTGCAGCGTGGACAGGATGGAGCGGACTGTTTTGGGGCCCGGGTTGCTAGTGGCCAGAGAGAAAGGAAGACCCAGGGGAGAAATGCTGCCCACCCCCCCACCCCGCTTTCCCAAGAAGCGAATAATCCTATTACATAAAAAACTCTCTGTTTAAATGTTGGAAAAATTGGAAACAAATTTAAAAAGTACTTTTTAATAAAAAGGGACAGCTTTATTGAGATATCATTCGCATGCCATATAGTCAGGGCTGTAAAAATCAGGTAATAATGCTTGTTGGGTAAACGAATGAGCGATATTTGGCCTTCTCACACTTGCCTTACTTTTTTTTTTTTCTTCCTTGATTCATTTCACTAGACCTTCAGCTCCGCGATGACAATGGCACGTCTAACATGTTCTCTCTCATATGCCCAGTGCCTATTATAGTAGGTGCTCAATAAACAGTTTTTTTAAAAAAATATATTTTATTGATTTTTTACAGAGAGGAAGGGAGAGAGATAGAGAGTTAGAAACATCGATGAGAGAAACATCGATCAGCTGCCTCCTGCACATCTCCTACTGGGGATGTGCCCGCAACCCAGGCACATGCCCTTGACCAGAATCGAACCTGGGACCTTTCAGTCCGCAGGCCGATGCTCTATCCACTGAGCCAAACCGGTTTCGGCAATAAACAGTTTTTTAATGCATGGACAAATTTAAATTTATTTTTTTTTCATATTCTGCATTTGTTAGAGCAGCCTGCGTTTCAAGAATATTATACCCATAACGTTCATGAATCCCTCTAGATAAGCATTGAGAGAGATGCCGTTCACCACAGGGCGCTCACGGGTACCTCGACAGCCATGTCCCAGGCGGGCGTGCCCTATGGGCACCCCAGTAAAACCCCACCGGCCACAGAGAGCCAGTCAATGCTTCTAACCAGAAGGGCTCTCCCCGCCCCCTCTCCCCGCACAGCTTGCTCTGCCCTCCGCCCCCTCCTCTCCGCCCACTCTCGCCGCGGTCTCCTGGCGGCGGAGGCTTTGTCTCGTGGGCTGGTTCCCCCGGCGGCTGCCTCCCCCGAACAGCTGCCGCCAGCGGGAGGAAGCGGCGTGGGAGCTGTCCGGCACCCCCGGTGCTGAAACCCCGACCGCTCGTCATCCACCACCACCATGTAAGGGCCATGAGAAGGGCTCGTCCTGGCGCAGCGCGGACATGGAGGAGGACTTATTCCAGCTCAGGCAGCTGCCGTGAGTACCAGGGGGGGCCAGTGAGAGGCAGGCCGGCTTTCCTTGCAAATATGAAACCCTGCACGGGGGGCATCGCTGCGTGGCTTCTTGAATTTAAAGGGAACCGTTTCAGAGGAGAGAATTAGGCCTGGAGGAGAAAAGCCATTTTCCTACCCCAGGAGCCCAGCCTCTGTATCTGACTCAGTTCGATTTTTATTTCATTTTTGTTCCAGATCCGTCAGAATCTTATGGGGCATCCACAGGCTGTTCTGCTTCCCCCTTTTAATTGCTCTCCATCCTAAAGGGATTTTGAGGTCTGTGTTTTCAGAAAGCATTCGCCGCTGTTTTGCAATATGGGCTGAATTTACGAGTCCATGCAATGACATGGGCTCTTCCCAGCCCTTCTCCCGTGCTGTGAAATTCCTAATTTTTCTGCAGGGGCTTCTGGAGGTGGGGGGGGGTGATGACTGATGTTGGAAACTGGTGTCTGAAAAGCCAAGATGCCTTCCCAGAGGGGAGGCCAGGAGGCGTGTGAATGAGAGGGCTGTGCACCCTGGCTGAAACCTCTTGCCTCCTTCTGAATGGAAGGTTTTTGTAACAGCTAGAGTGAGACTCACTGTCAACAGCTTTCCTTGGGAACATCAGCAACACACTGCTTAGCGGACGGGCATTTTTAAAGCGATACCAAATTTGTTCTGAGACCTTTGAGGAAATACAACCAAGCAAAGGACAGGACAGGGGCCTCTCAGGGGGGCTTAGGGAGGTCTCCTACTGCAAGCCCATGGTGATTTCGTAAGCAAATCCCAAGAGTCTGAGATGGGCATTAAAAAGCACGCTAAGGGGGGGACTGCTGTTTTAATCTTTAGAAGCGCTAGCCATTCGGATGGTAGCAGTCGACACCATTTGGATTTGTTGGGAAGGATACGATATTGTTCGTATGTGTGTATATTCTTGACTTGGAACATTTTTTTTTTCTCTCTCGCTAAGCCACTGAGGCATTCTCCCAAGTGACTTTTAGTGTGACTGACACAGCTCTCTGAGGCTCCAAGTCCTGAAGGATATTGCAATATTTACTTCTCAATCAGCGTGAAATTAATTTTCATTTCCAATGTTTAATTAACTCAAATGTTACTTTTAGGCTTTCATTAATTGATCCACAAATAGCATAGCTTATGTAACACAGCATTCTTTCACAAATGCTGAAGGATGCTCAGTGATCATATCCAAAGGTCGATGTCTGAATCCATAACAATGCACCTATCTGAGCGCAAATCTCTCAAGGAAAACACACCACTTCCATGGAAAATAAGTATCATGTTCAAAGCCAACCTATTATCCCCAGGTGAAAAAATAATGTAGAGACTGAAATATGAAATTTGGTCCTCACAGTAACAATACGATTCATATTGGAGCTGCCGTTTTCCTGGGATAAATTTTCAAATAATGTCAGAGCATGTGAACCTGGCGAGTTACTCAAAGATTCATGTACATTTAATTTACTGGTATACAAGCCTGACACTACCGTGACAAGTCCTTCCTTCATGAAAAAAGGTAAAATAATAGGAGGGTTTTACTTCTTTAAATTTAAAAAATAATTCATTTTATGTCAATAGATAAGATAAAGCACTATATCATCTATATATAGGGCAAGTTCAAAAAGAAGCACAAGAGTTAAAAGTAAGTCTCTCTCTGCCCAAATCCCAGTTTTATGTTTCTTGATTCTGATATTTTATGCATATATATGTGTATGTGTGTGTGTGTGTGTGTATGTATATATATATTTATATATTACATGTATATTATCTAATATATATAATATCTATTAGAGACCAAATTGTGTACTGGTTAAGAGTATTGGCTATTGAGTAAGGGCCTTGGGTTCCTATCCTGACTCTGCCACTTCCTGGTTATGTGACTTTGAGCAAGTGACTTAACCTTTCTGATTCTGAGTTTCCCTGGCCATAAAATGGGGGTCACAATTGTACTTGGTTCATGGGGTTATTGTGAAGCTAAAGTGAGACAATGTGTGCTACATACCTGACAGACACACAACATTCAACACATATTAACTATTATTATTACATCTGAAAGATCACTGGTAAAAGCAGAATATATAGACGTCTTATGTTGGACTTCCAAAAATTGTCCTCTGAAAAACCCAAATTACATTTGAAAGGAGCGAAAATTAGCCCTGAAATGTGTTGACCTCGGTTTATTTAAAATAAACGAAGTAAAAGGAACAGCCAGGTGACTCTGAGTGGGGTACAAATCACGACTGAGATGGATTTAAGCCACACCCTGTGTATGTTAGCCACAGATTGCAGGTAGCACATTTCCTGAGAGCAACATGGTTTAAAGAATCAGAGTGCCTTCTAGAGGGTTGGCAAGAGTGGGTTTGGAACGGGCTCGGTCCCACGGGAGGCTAAGTGTTAATGGATAATAAGCCGATAAGTAGTTTACGGGTCAGGGGAGGGGGGAAGGGGGCGACGGTGCCTAAGAAAACAGTTCTTCCTTGTACTTGGGCCTCCTTCACATAGCTCCAGGATGCCTCATGTGAGACCACGGACAACCTGTGCTTTTCACCTGCTGTCCACTCAGGCTCAACGCCATGTTCCAGGACATGCCGGAGGCTGAGATTCTGTATCTAGTTCTGCCTTATTGTGGGACCTTGTGCAGGTTAGACTTTTCTGGGTCTCTCCTTTCTAGGATGATTTCTTGAAAGCAAATTTTGCAGACTACATTGATTGATGGATGGATGGGTTGATTCATTTATCCAATTTACTTGGGCGCCATCCTTGATACAAGAGACTCTACAACTAAATAAGAGATGCTTATAACCTAGAGCTGCAATATATAACACAGTAATCACTAGCTTCATGTGGCTATTTAAATTTAAACGTAGCCCTCGCCGTTTTGGCTCAGTGGATAGAGTGTCAGCCTGCTGACTGAAGGGTCCCAGGTTCGATTCCGGTCAAGGGCATGTACCTTGGTTGCAGGCTCCTCCCCGGCCTGGGTCCTGGTCAGGGCTCGTGCAGGAGGCAACCAATGGATGTGTTTCTCTCACATCAATGTTTCTCTCTCTTTCCCTCTCTCTTCCACTTTCTCTAAAAATCAATGGAAAAATATCCTTAGATGAGGATTTAAACAAAATAATTAAAAAATGTAAACACATAAATCATGTCAGTATGTGAAATAACTTTAATAATATAATGCATATTATAAATATAATTTATAAATAAAATATGTGAAATTTGAAAAATCAGTCCCTTGGTAGCACTTAACCAAGGAGAAATGGTTCACTGTCACCCACTTCAGGCAAAAAGTAGGGAGAGCACAGGGAGCCTCTAGGTTAACCCACCAAAGCCTTTTACAGACTCACGTTCAAAGCCACTCAGACCTCATCATTTCAAACACATGGTAGCTAACTTCACTCTAAGGCAGTGGTTCTCAACCTTGGCTGCACATTAGAATCACCTGGGAATCTTTTTAAAATCCTGATTTCTGGGCCTCATCCTCCGGAAATTCTGTTTCTTTGTTACTAATGTTGTGGCCCCACCCCATAACAGCGGTTCTGGAGGATGGTTGTTCTGTATTTTAGTTGTAATTTTGATGTGGTTGTGGGAGGCGGCCTGTGCCGCCATCTTGGTTCCTTCTCTTTTACTCTTTAATACAGGGTTGTATTAAATCTCAACCTTGACTCTAGTCACATTTTTAGGCCAGATAATGCTTTGTTGTGAGAGGCTGTTCTATGCATTATAGGATGTTTAGCAGCATCCCTGGCCTCCACCCACAAGGTGTCACAACCACCATTCCCCCTGCGTTGGGACAATCAAAACTGTCTCCAGTCATTAATTAGTAATATCCCCTGGGAGACTAGATCACCCCCACTGAGAACCACTGTTCTCAAGGGTCCTAGTTTAGACCAACTATTCTGCCCTTGACCAGAACTGAACCCAGGACTCCGCAGTCTGCAGGCCGACGCTCTATCTACGTCTCTTCACACAAGACTTTAAGTGGCACCGTGAGATCATCACAAGGAGAGTTAAGCTTTCCTTCAGTCTGGTAGCTTCATGAACTTAAGGGATAGAAGTCCAGAAACTCAGATGGAAAGAGAAAAAAAAAAAAACCTTCCTTGTCTAAAATACCCTAATCGAGTCTCAGACCCTAACTTAAGGTATGAGGTGAATGAATTTCATGACGGTGCAAACAAGATCTTGACTGTTGACAGCTAGTTCCTCAAGCTCATCTTTCCTTTAAACAGCAAAATTATGTAAAATAAATGTTCCCAACTATTTTGGTGCATTATATGCTATCTATACCCCACAAATGCCAGGGTGTTATGAGCCAGCCTGCTTTGAAGCCCTCATATATTTAACATATGTCACTGCTATTTTCTTTCATATTTCTTTTTCTCTCCCTCTCTCTCTTGGGAAGTCTTGGCTCGTGTATTTGATACATACTTTTAGAAACCCGATTCATTCAAAATGAGGCCGGCTTTCCGAATCTAATTTAATGTCAAAGGTCCCCTGTTATGTCTGCCTCAAGGCAAGTGTTCATAAATAAATAAAGTGTTCATAAATACAGGTGCCCTGGCTTCTTGTGTTTAGCCAGAGGAGGACTGTGAGCAGATCCTGGCTTAAAACTGCAGGGAGCTAAGCCACTTTCTCAAGGTCACTTTTCGCAAAGGTCAGTGTACTCCGTGTTCAAGGCAGAAAGGCGGCCTGAGGGGAGCCGGGTGGGAGGCAAGCTCCTACTGACTCCTGGCCTGCAACTGCCCGTTCACCAGGCTCAGTGACACTTCACGACGGTCCTGCACGCCCGTCCTCGTTCCTATTTCACAGACGTAACATGCTCAGCAGACACTGCCCCATCAGCAAGAACTCTGTAAAGAGTCGCAATGGTTACGTATATTGATGATTAATGTACAGATGCCCAGTTTCAAAAATGCAACCATTACAGAAGGGTCCGAAACAAAAGTAAAGACTATTTCCTTTCCCTCGCAAGGAAATCCTCGTTTCCATCCTGTCCTCCTTCCCAGAAGCAACCGGTCTTCAGCGCTACGCCTCCTTCCAGACTGTCTCAGCTGTAGGAGCTTCGATAATCTACAGCAGCGCTTCTCAGACGTGGCCGTGCACTCATTGCCTGGGAACCTGGTTAAAATGCAGATGCTGACTTAGTAGGCCTGGGTCAGGGCTCCGGCCTGCAGTTCTAATGATCCCCTAGGGCAGTGGTCGGCAAACCGCGGCTCGCGAGCCACATGCGGCTCTTTGGCCCCTTGAGTGTGGCTCTTCCACAAAATACCACGTTTTTAGCAAAGGCCAGCTTAGGAGTACCCTAATTAAGTTAATAACAATGTACCTACCTATATAGTTTAAGTTTAAAAAATGTGGCTCTCAAAAGAAATTTCAATCATTGTACTGTTGATATTTGGCTCTGTTGACTAATGAGTTTGCCGACAGCTGCCCTAGGGGACACTGGGCCTCTGGTTGGCGACCACACTCAAGTCTTCATGGCAAGGACCTAGATCACAGGATCATATTCTAGCATATTTAATAATGAGCCCAACAGCTTTATCCTGCTGGCTCTTATAGATCAACTTGTGTGTATGCGTATGTATGTGTGTTTATTGTGATACACTATGCATTACATAAACTTGACCATTTTGATCATGGTAAATGTATAGTTAGTGGCATTAAGTAGATTCACATTGTGTAACCATCACCACTGCCGATTCTCCAGAATTTTTTTTATCTTCCCCAACGGAAACTCTATACCCATTAAACACTAACTTCCCCATCCTCCCTCTCTCCTGCACCTACTTTCTATCTCTGTGAATTTGACTCTTTTTTGCCGCCTCATAGAGGTGCACAATATTTGTCCTGGTGTGTAGGCTTATTTCACTTAGTGTAACGTCTTCGAAGTTCATCCATGTTGTAGAACGCGTCAGAATTCCCTGCCTTTTTAGGCCGCACTGTGTTCATCCATCCGCTGACGGACACATGGATTGTGTTTGTCTTTGGCTATTGTGACACAGATCAGCTTACAAATGGTTTTGAAGACATTTTCTTACGTGGCTGCGCCATCATCTCTGTCTTTCCTCCTCTCCCAATGATGGTTTCTGGGTTTGTTCATACTTGTCACATTGAGAGGATAATTATCACATGCGAAGCTGCAAACAGCCTGTGAGCTTCAGAGGAGAACAGCTCCAGCAGAGAGGCTGGGAGTGGGGACTCTGGGAGGGCAGGTGGCATTGCCAAAGCCTGGCTTACACACCCACGGTGTGACCTTGGACGCGCTCCCAGCCCTTCTGTGCTCGAGCGTCCTCATCCGGAACATGGGGAGAGTGAAAGTGAAGGTTAAATAAGATAATCGATGGACAGTGCACACCCTGGGCCTGACACACGGCTAGCTAAGAATCCACAGCGGGCCGTTATGTGGGCGGGAATCGTCGCCCGCTTGGGTCTACCCGGACAATGAACTGCCTGCACCGCCATTCTAGGTGGGCGCACAGAGCATGTTACCTTTTGAAAGATGTCACAGGTCACCTTCCAGAGAGGTTGCAGTGGTTGCTGTCAGTCACAGACAGAAGGAAGGTCCCCCCCCCCCGGCGGCCCTCGAGGAGAGGATGCGATCAAAGCCGTAGTCAAGGAAGATTTTCGGGCTATGTAGCCATGTCCTTCTCGGATGCTATCCTCAGAGTCGAGGGTGACTCACTGACCTTTCCTTCATCCCTGAAAACGAAGTGAGAATGTGCATAAATGTTCATGTCCTTCCTTTGCCTAATACGTATCGATGTGTTCGTCTTGTACAGATAGGTGCCTTGGGGGACTGTTTATGCTTTTATTTTGGGGTTGCTTCTTGGGGACAGAGAGTCCCTTCCTGGAACCCATTTCACACCACCCCTTACCCCGTGGGTTGCAGAGTTTGACAGGGACCACACTGACCAGATCTAACCATACTATACCCTTAGAGCAGTGGTTGGCAAACTCATTAGTCAACAGAGCCAAATATCAACAGTACAATGATTGAAATTTCTTTTGAGAGCCGAATTTTTTAAACTTAAACTATAGAGGTAGGTACATTGTTATTAACTTAATTAGGGTACTCCTGAGGCTTAGGAAGGGCCACACTCAAGGGGCCAAAGAGCCGCATGTGGCTCACAAGCCGCAGTGTGCCTACCACGGGCTTAGAGAGATAGGAGCCCCAGATGGCCAGAGGGCCTACTGTTTTAAGAGACATCAGAAGTCTTGCTTTTCATGCGAATTCTTTCAATTAAAAAAAAAAATGTAACATCCACTTAAAAAAAAAATCCCATGTAGGCAACTTCTTGTGGGCATGATGTAACCTTCAGGTGACCACGTTGTTATCTCTGCTACAGAGAGATGAGTCTCAATTCTGAAACACACAAGCTCCCAAACTATTAAAGTCCAGAATAAAGATCTCCCCAGTCCCATAGTCTACCATGTGACTGGAGCCCCATTGGAGCTGTGCGGTGCCCAACCTGTACAACCATATGTGGCAGCCCTGATGCAGGACTTTGGAAGTTGTCAGCCTCTACAGGCCAATTCAATAGAAATGGCAACCTCCTACCTATCCAACTCCCCTGACCATGAAAAAAAGCCATTCACCTGTCTTGGGCACAAGAGCTGTGCAGCAAGGCTGTTGCGGGGGAGTCCTAGCCTTCATGACCAGCTCTGCTCTCTCCTCTAGGGTGGTGAAATTTCGTCGCACGGGCGAGAGCGCAAGGTCAGAGGACGACGCGGCTTCGGGAGAGCATGAGGTCCAGATCGAAGGGGTCCGCACGGGCCTACAGGCGGTCGAACTAGACGATGGGGCAGCTGTGCCCAAGGAGTTTGCCAATCCCACCGATGGTGAGGGGGCCCTGCTTTTGGGGCATCAGCCCAGGCCACAGTCAGGGGCTCTGAGTGGCCTGGGTTGCCTCCCCAGGTGGCACTCTCAGGGGGATTTCGTGAAGAGGCAAGTAGGAGGGCCCAGAGGGCACAGAGGTGATACTGAAAGTGTGAGCTGAACTTACATGGCTTACTTCAGCAGGAAGTAAGGTTACATCACAATCCCTGCCACCAGCATCACTGCATAACACTTAGCTGAGGACAGCACAACAATGATGATGATGATGATGATGATGATGATGATGATGATGATGATAGTGGCTATGATGATGTGATGATGGTGATGACGATAGTGGTGGTGGTGATAATGATAGTGATGATGGTGATGATGATGATGGTGATAGTGTACTGGTGATGTGGTGATGATGATGGTGGTGATGATGACGGTGTTGATTATGATAGTGGTGGTGAAAGTGGTAATGATGAGGGTGGTGATGGTGATAATAATAGTGATGATGATGGTGGTGATGGTGATGATGATGAAGGCGGTGATGATGAAGGTGGTGGTGGTGATAATAATAGTGATGATGTTGGTGGTGATGGTGATGATGATGAAGGTGGTGATGATGAAGGTGGTGGTGGTGATGGTGTCAGTGGTGATGGTGATGATGATAGTGATGATGATGGTGGTGATGATGATGATAGTGGCTATGATGATGTGATGATGGTGATGACGATAGTGGTGGTGGTGATAATGATAGTGATGATGGTGATGATGATGATGATGGTGATAGTGTACTGGTGATGTGGTGATGATGATGGTGGTGATGGTGATGATGATGAAGGTGGTGATGATGAAGGTGGTGGTGGTGATGGTGTCAGTGGTGATGGTGATGATGATAGTGATGATGATGGTGGTGATGGTGATGGTGATGAAGGCGGTGATGAAGGTGGTGGTGGTGATGGTGTCAGTGGTGATGGTGATGATGATAGTGATGATGTTGGTGATGATGGTGATGATGATGAAGGTGGTGATGGTGGTGATGATAGTAATGATGGGAACAGCTGGCATTAGCTGCGGATTCACTCTGTGCCAGGCACTGTTTGAGGCACTTTATTCAAATTACCTATTTAATTACAACATTTCTAGTTAGAACTATTACGATCATCTTCCCCTTCTTGGCAGAAGAGGAAACGGAAGCACAGAAAGGTTAAATATCTTGCCTTAGTCACAGCCAGAAATTAGCCCTGCTGGATTTACACCCAGATGATCTGACCTCGGAACCCACTCCTACCCAGGACCTTGTGCTGCCTCTGGGTAGAGCTGGGCAAACCCAGGACCTGAGGGGGTGCTGTGGGCCCTGGTCTCCCCGCATCACAGAACATCCCATGCGCTTCTGAGAGGCCCCAGATTCCCAACAGGAGAGAGGATGATTGACTTGACCCCAAGGCCTGTTGTTGGCAGAGCTAAGGGCGCCAGGACCGGGGAGGGGGAGGCAGTGGTTGGGAGCAGAGGCTGGTCTGAGCTCAACTCCCACATCTACAGTGTGCCAGCTAAGTGACAGGGGAACGTCCATGTCCTCCTCTGTACATGAGGCTAAGACTGGGCCTTAACGGACAGTTGTGACAGGGACAAAACGAGAGAATGCACGTCCAGCTCCTAGCGCAGTGCCTGGCACATGGTGAACACCCGAGAGAGCACCCTTATGTCATCATTACTCTTCATATTACTGATGATGTCATAGGACTCGCTCTGCTGTCTCCTCAATATTTTTTTTTTAATATATGTCATTGATTTTTTACAGAGAGGAAGGGAGAGGGATAGAGAGCCAGAAACATCGATGAGAGAGAAACATCGATCAGCTGCCTCCTGCACACTCCCCACCGGGGATGTGCCCGCAACCAAGGTACATGCCCTTGACCGGAATCGAACCTGGGACCCTTGAGTCCGCAGGCCGACGCTCTATCCACTGAGCCAAACTGGTTAGGGCTCTCCTCAATATTTTTGCTGGGGGGAAAAAACACAGATCCTGCGGGTGTGACAAACATCAGCTCACACTTCTGGAGAATGTTATGGCTGACGTTAGAGGCCCATGATTGAAATTCCCAAAAGATGTAAACTGCCAGCAGGGACTGCTGAGATCCTGAGAGGCAGCCCACAGAAGGGCCACCAGCAGGATCCTCTAATATTTTTATTGTTTAATTAAATTAAAAACTTTAAAAAATATTTTATTAATTTTTAGAAAGAGAGGAAGGGAAAGGAGAGAGAGAGAGAGGGTGAGCCCCAGGGCCAGGGATCTAACCTGCAACCCAGGTACATGCCCTTGACCGGGAATGGAACCTGCAACACTTCGGTGCTCGGGCCGACGCTCTAACCACGGAGCCACACTGGCCAGGGCAGTTTTCCCTTTTGTAAACCATGTTGCAGTGGATTTTGCAGCAAGGTATCTGTTCACACTTGCCGGAATATTCTTCTAAGATAAATTCTAGAAGCGGCATGTGCTGCATTTAAAGAGCTTGGATACCCCCGGGACACCCCAACACTAGGACACCCCCGTGGACACCCCCGGGACACCCCGACACTAGGACAACTGCAAGATGCCCTGACTCCGTCCTCCTCTCCCCCTCCCTCCTTTCTAGATACTTTCATGGTGGAAGATGCGGTGGAAGCCATTGGGTTTGGAAAATTCCAATGGAAGCTGTCTGTGCTCACCGGCTTGGCTTGGGCAAGTATTTCGGGGGACAGGGACCTCCCGCTCAGTCTCCAAGAAACCCTAACTTCTGCTGCTCCCCTGGGTTTCCCTGATCTACGAGGAAGGACCCAGCTCTTTCCACAGAGAGCCTCGGGGTGAATCAGTCAGGGTCATGATGAGTGACCCTGGTGGTCAGTGCTTGCGGGTAATGCTGGCAACTGCCCTCAGGAGGAGTGGGCGTTTCTGGCTAATTAAATGGCTCTCCGTCCCTGGGGGCTCAGGCTACTCGGAGACTGTGATGTCATCCGCGGAGCTCCCCCTAGAAAAGCAGGCACAGAGAAGAGTGAGCCCTTTGCTTACGTCTCTTGTTAAAATCCCCTCGTCTACCTATTGCAAATAATGCATCTCGACCATTAATACAATCGAAATTGATTTTGGGGAATGGTGCAAGAGGGCAACCGGATTAAATATTTCCCAAAATAGATGTTTAATTTCCCCACTGATTTGAAAGGCCACCCGTATCGCCCATCACCTTCCCACGCCCACATGGGTCTGCTTCCAGACTCTCATTTCTACCCCATGGTTCTGTCTACCTCGTCCCATAAAGGATGTTTCATTACTGGCGCTTGCTAGTGTGTGTTAATATATTAAAAGATCAGACGAGAGAATTCTACAGGAACAAGGACCTTTAAACCAAAGACAAACTAGTCTTTAGTTGAACTAAAGAGAAAAGATTCTTGTCTATCTCTGTAAAAAAAAAAAAATTCTCAAATTTTTGAAATGCGATGTTTTCCCACTTCATTCAGGGAATGCCTTTATTTTTTTAAATACGGAAACACACACACACACACACACACACACACACACACACAATGTTGAATGGTTAGTTGTCAATTCCCGCATGTACCACACCGCTTTAACTACTAGAGATTGTGGTGTGTCCGATGTGTGGTAGGGCGCTCAGCAGGCAATGGAAGAGGGGTTCTTGCACGCTCTCTCGGGGGTCCCTGAGTGAGGGGTCAGCCATCCAGGCTCTCACCAGGGGCGGGGGGGGGGATCCCTGAACCAGAGGTCAGCTCTCCAGGCTCTCATGGGGGAGGAGGGGTCCCTGAGCCAGGGGTCAGCCGCCCGGGCACCAGGCAGCGTCCTGGCTCCTGACACCAGCTTGCTCCCTGCAGATGGCCGACGCCATGGAAATGATGATCCTGAGCATCCTTGCGCCCCAGCTGCACTGCGAGTGGCGGCTCCCCAGCTGGCAGGTGGCCTTGCTGACCTCGGTAGGCAGCAGCAGCAGCTCTCCCGCTGGGTCCAGTTCTGGTCCCCTGGGGTGGTCTGTGGGGGGGAGCCCCCTCCCCCTGCTGCTGCCAGCTGCTCAGCAGAAAAGAATGAAACTCTCTGCATGGAAACACCATGACCTCAGCTCCCTTTACTCCCCGTCGGTTGGCAGCCACCTCTACTGCACCCAGGGGTCCAAGTCCCTGGGGTCCCCAGACATCAATTGCCGGGAAGTTGCAAGCTACTTGGGCATATCACGGAGACCTTATACACCTCATTCATCCAAGAAGGGGGTGCCAATACCTTTCCCAGGAGGGTGATTTGAAGACTTCTTTATTTTTAAATAAGTTTTTATTGATTTTAGAGAGAAAGATAGACGCATCGATGAGAGAGAAACATCAATATCAATTGGCTGCCTCCTGCACACCCCCTGCTGGGAATCAAGCCCAAAACCCAGGCATGTGCCCTGACTGGGAATTGAACCGTGACCTCCTGGTTCATAGGTCGATGCTCAGTCACTGAGCCACGCCGGCCGGGCCTGAGCAGGTTTCTTAACCCTTCTGAGCCTCAGGCTCCCCTTCGATAACATGGATATGATGATTCCAACCTCGTTAGCTCTGTTCAAGGGTTAACAATGTAACAGTGACTTTGCCCGAGCACAGTCAGTGCCCCGTGAATGCTTTCTCTTCTAATGGGTTACAGCTCCCATCCCAACCTCCTGCCTCCTGTTTTCATACCCTCCAAACTCTGTCTTGCAACCTTGGATATTTTTTTTAGCAACAGGACAAGAAATCAATAATACTTGCAGCCATACTGCCAGAGTCCGGCCAGGGCTGCCCCACTTACAGATGTGGAACCCCGGCCACGTGACCTCCCCTCTCTGAGTCTCAGCTTCCTCATCTGTAAAATGGGGACAATAACAGCACCCACCCCCTCGGATGGTTGTGAGGTTTCGACAGTAGCATGGAGCGCCCATAATCGTGTTCGCCCCTTAGCCAGATCTCAGCGAATGCTGGTTCATTGTTATCGCGAGGGTGTGAGGTCGCAGATTCCATCTGTCGTGCCCTTTTCTCTGCGATCAGTGTTCCGTGTCACCGTCTAACAGAAACCCTCTTTCCACCCACAGGTGGTCTTTATCGGCATGATGTCCAGCTCCACCCTCTGGGGAAACATCTCAGACCAGTACGGCAGGAAAACAGTAAGGCCATCTCTCCTAAGCGCCTGTCCCCTAGCCTCAGTGGTCGGCAAACCGCGGCTCGCGAGCCACATGCGGCTCTTTGGCCCCTTCAGTGTGGCTCTTCCACAAAATACCGGCTCTTCCACAAAATACCGACTTCTGTGCATGGGCCACGAAGTTTCAATCGCACTGTACGTGCGCGCCCGCACGTGGTATTTTGTGGAAGAGCCACACTGAAGGGGCCAAAGACCCGCATGTGGCTCACGAGCTGCGGTTTGCTGACCACGGGCTTAGGTTATCCCCGTGGTGACGGCGACAAGAGCAACACTTAAGCTGCTTGAGCACGTGGGGGGCCTAGTTAGGAGTCTTGCTGACGTGCTATGAGAAGACATTGCGCTGGGGCCACTGTGGATCTTGAAGTCA
The DNA here is from genome assembly GCF_014108235.1 of Myotis myotis. Lineage (NCBI taxonomy): Eukaryota > Metazoa > Chordata > Mammalia > Chiroptera > Vespertilionidae > Myotis > Myotis myotis. The sequence goes on along the minus strand of NW_023416325.1, from coordinate 4,425,577 downwards.
CACATTCCCGGGGTCGCCCAAGCATGTGCATGGCAAGACCCTTTGGGTTCCTCGGGGGAAAAATCTCCATTGAGCTAGCTTACGCCCAAAGAAAGGAATTAAGTCTGTGTGTGGCAGGCACCAACTTCATAGTCATGGGCTTAGGGGTGCATCAGTGTTGTTGTATTATTATCGCAATAGATCCAGGGCTTCCTTCTTGAATAATTCCTGTCCTACCTGTTCTCTTAGGTACCCAATACCTTTATTTGTATCAATTGTTGTGTGTGTGTAGTTTAATGACATGAATTTTTGGGGGGGAAAAGAAACTTGCCCTAAGGCAGTGGTTCTCAACCTTCCTAATGCCGAGACCCTGTAATACAGTTCCTCATGTTGTGGTGACCCCCAACCATAAAATTATTTTCGCTGCTACTTCATAACTGTAATTTTGCTACTGTTATGAATCGTCATGTAAATATCTGATAGGCAGGCTGTATTTTCATTGTTACAAATTGAACATCATTAAAGCATAGTGATTCATCACAAAAACAATATGTCATTATAGATGTGTTTTCCGATGGTCTTAGGCGACCCCTGTGAAAGGGTCGTTCGACCCCCAAAGGGGTTGAGAACTGTTGCCCTAAGGAAATATCTGCAAAAGTATATACAGTGACAATAAAACAATGTTATTAAGTTCTAGCTGCTCACCGTCGCCCACTGCTCTCTTGGTTAAAAAGAGAGATTGGTAGGTGGTCCAAAAGGTGTTAAAGACACCCTGGCACCACACGGATGCTTCCTTTGGCCATAACCGGAAGAATGACTATTAAAATGAAAAAGAAATCACTTCCTTGCAAGGTGATTCGCGGTTATTTGAAATATTCTCTCTATTTGTTAAAGTCATGTTCCCAAAGACCTGAAATCAACTGGTAGACCTCCACATTTCCTCTCTAGTCCTTTTCACTTAGTTTAAGGTTTTAATATATATATATTTTAATTGATTTTAGAGAGGAAGGGAGAGGGAAAGAGAGAGACATCAATGATGAGAGAAAATCGTTGATTGGCTGCCTCAGGGATTGACCCCACAACCTGGGCATGTGCCCTGACCAGGAATTGAACCTTGACCTCCTGGTTCACAGTTCGATGCTCAACCACTGAGCAACACTGGCCTGGAGGACAAGCCTTCCTGGGTCTCATGCACGATGGGACATCTTACACCTCTGGGCCCTGGCTATCCATGCCAATCATTGGGGCAACTAAGAAAGCCCCACAATTTTGCCACCTACCTCCTAGAAGTGGGCAGCACCCACACAGAGAATCCTTGGTTGTATGGGTCCCCCTTGAACAGGACCCTATGGGTGACTTTAAGTATGTGGGGGCCCTGAGACCTGGCGGTGCTGAGCAGCCCTGTGACTTGGTGTCTCGCATCTGTGCAGGGGCTGAAGATCAGCGTGCTCTGGACTCTGTACTACGGGATCCTCAGTGCTTTCGCGCCCGTGTACAGCTGGATCCTGGTGCTCCGGGGCCTGGTGGGCTTCGGGATCGGAGGGGTCCCCCAGTCGTAAGTAAATACCCAGCTCTGGCCTGGCAGCCAGGCAGCCAGTCACCTGTGTCAGGGCCTCGAGGTCTCACAGCTAGTAAACAGCAGAGCTGAGATTTAAACATCACTTGATCCTCCAAACATCCTATCTTAACTGTATCCTATAACTCTTTTTGTCTATGAGGAAAGCACATAAAAACCACAAACAAAATTACAGAAGAAATATTTAACCACCCAAGAGAGCCACTGGCCTCCCAGCTCTGTCGCTTCCGCCATTTACATAAAAATAATCGTCTTAATCAGGCAATGTTCTTATCTAGTTATAAAAATGGCTCCCCTCAGTTCATTATTTGGAAACATTTAGTTGAAGATATTTTTATGTAATTAAATGTAACGAAGAGTTTCCATTCGTTTCGAATAGCTTTACCCAATTGCACCACCTCACAAAACCAAATGAGGAGGATTTTGCTGTGTAGTTTTTAAGGGCCCAACAATGAGAAGTCCTTATAAGGTACTCTAAATTTTTAGTATGAATGCAAATTATAGCATTAGAATGTTTTAATTAAAATTTTTTCTTTCCATTTTATTGATATATAACCGACATACAGCAGTTTAAGGAATACGGCCTAATGACTTGACTTACATATCTTGCAAAATGATTACCTCAATAAGTTTAGATAACATCCTTCATCTTCTATACAGATTATATGATTAACAAGGAGCCAAATCATCTCTCTGCTCTGATCTGTGCCTTTCTATGTCCCTCCTCTTCCTTTGTTTTCTTTCCTTTATTTCTTCCCTCAAAGTAGGTGTTCACATCAGTTCTTGGTGAGAGCAACAGTATTAGCATTAATAGTGATGATGATGATGATGATATTAATTGAGTGTTAACCAAGTGCAAGGCCTGTGCCAGGTGCTCTCCTCACACTATCTCATCTTGTCCATTGAACAATCCTATTATCCCCACTTTACAGATGAGGAAACTGAGGCTCAGAGATCCTAAGTGACTTATGGGGTCAGGTGGTTCTTAAGTGGGGTGTGGAAGTTACTTTTGCTTTGTAACAAACAATCCCAACACTTATGGCTTAAAATAATGGTTTGTTTAACTCGTGATTCTGCAGTTCGTCAGATTGGTTGTTCTGGTCTCAATAGGGCTTACTTATGTGTCTTCGGTCACCTGGTGAATTGAATGCGGGCTGGTTAGTTAGAATGGCCACAGCTGACTCCTCTGCGTTCCACCAGCCTCTCGTCCTCCAGCTGGCTAGCCCAGGCACCTGGTCACATGGTACCTGGGCAGGGGTCCAAGAGCAAGCAGAAGCCACAGAGCCTCTTGAGGCCCAAGCTTGGGACTGGCACAGCATCCCTTCTGCAACATCCTATTGATCAAAAAGCAAGTCACAGAGCCCAGACTGAAGGGATGAGGACGTAGACTCTGGATGGAGTGCGCTGCCAAGTCTCATTGGGAGGGAGCACAGATGCAGGGAGGGGAAGTTGTACGGCAGCGTTTGCAAACCATCTACTGGTTCCAATCCAGGTTGCCCAACGCCAAAGCTCTTACACTTGAACAAATATTGGGAAAGGGTTCTGAGCTTACGTAGTCAGAGGTCCTGGTAAATCAGTAATGCCCATGGGGCCTGAGTACTGATTTGGGGAGGATTCTGGGAACGTAGAATGGGTGGTTCTGAGCAGGTGGTATTCTTTTTTTATTATTTTAAATTTTTCTAAGTTGATTTCAGAGGAAGAGAGAGAGGGGGAGAGCAACATGGATTTATTGTTCCACTCATTTATGCATTTATTAGTTAACTCTTGTATACGCCCTGACGGGGGACCCAACTGGCAACTTTGGTGTATCGGGATGATACTCTGACCAGCTGAGCCACTGGCCAGGTGCTATTCTTTTAATTAAGGCAGGAAAGAGGAATCACATTTAGGATACTAATAAGTCCATTTTCTGTCCATGAAGGAGCATTAGAAGAGACTTTAATTCAAGCAAGGGAGGTCAATGTCACTTTCTTTCTATCACTACAGACCATACATTTTCATTTTAGAAAAAAATTTCAGTGGGAATAAGCATCCTCCCCATCCCCAAATGATCATCGCCTATAATTGAACCCACCCCCCCCCCACACACACACACAAAAGAATTCGAGATACAGGTGGGCACCTGGCTACATCACTCCTTCTCTCCAGTAGAGGGTGCTGTCTGCTTCAGCAGAAATGCCACTTTCCCAAGAGGCTGGATGGAAACCTTCGTTCACTGGCGCCCGACTTGTGTTTTCGCTGCTCTTAAGAAATGCATGCGCACCCCAGGGAGCTGCCCACCGGTCTACCTTGCCATCTGCCCCAGAAGGTTCTTCAGATTGGTGTCGACAATAAGCTCGCTCACAAACCTGTCCTTGGCACGGCTTTTTCTTCCAAAGACTGAGCAGAAATGAGGAGTGGAGAGCACAGGTCATTTCTTTCTAAGCCTGGGATCCAAATGGCAAGTCTCTGTGGCCGACGCGCCGCAGTAAACGCGATGACTTGCAGCGAGGGTTTATTTACGCCAGGACCAGCTGCTTCTTGGCATGGCTAGTTTTGTTGCTCATTCTTTTATTTTTCGGTGTCATTGTAATCATAATCACCACACATTGGATGAAGATCAAACAGCTCGTTTTCATTGTAAACCGCTATGAATCATGGCCAAGTGTGGGTCACAACGATCCCGGGAAAAGACGTTTCTGGTGGCCTAGGTTGCAAAAAACAGGAAATGGCAAACATCTACATGTAGACCAACAGGGTTGTGGCTATTAGAAAATAATGCTGTAGATCTATGTATATGAATATGGAAAGGCTCCCAAGCTGCCTTATGAGAAGCAGATCCTGACACAGATTCAGGAACAAGAACAGTTGAGCCTTAAACAGTGAGGGGGGAGGTTAGGGACTCTACCACTCTGCAGCAGAAAATTCTAATATAACTTTTGACTGCCCACTGGCCTAGTAAAGGGATTCCAGGACATCTGGAGGGGCCCTGAGCACCATCTGCCTCGAAAGGGCTCGTGGAAATTAGGTTCCCTCTACCCCCACCTCCCTTATGAGGAGCCAGGAGAGTAACATGAGGCCACCAAGTAGCTCAGGTGCCTGGCTTAGGTGGGAGATGTGGGGAAAGAGAAGGTCTCCTTTTCCTACAACATGGAAGGCAGCATGGGGACGTGGTCTAGACGTTTCCTTCTCCTCCGGCCTGTCCAGTGGCTGAGGAAGGGAAAGGGGAGGCGGTGGATGGAGGAGGCTGCTGGTGCAGTTAAGACGTTGGTTACATTGAGCACACAAGTAAATTGACTGACCAGATACATAAATATATTGAGGATAGAGAGACCCAGATTCCTCAATGTTGGAGAAGGGATTTACAAACATGGAAACTGGAAGGTTAGAAAGAACCCTAACCTTCTGGTTGGACTGGAATTGAAAGTATCAGTATGAGCTCATTGTTGTTGCTTTTTAAATACCTGTACATGGATATAGATATAAATATATGGTGTGTATGTGGGGAGAGAGAGGAATGGACAGAGATAGATAGATAGATAGATAGATAGATAGATAGATAGATCTCTTAGCTGTGTTCACTGAGAGGGCCTAGAAGCAGTGACATCCCCATAGCAGACCTTGGTTTCTAAATACCATCATCTGCCAAAAGGAACCAGGGCTTCTTAGAAAAATGGCTGACACCAGGGCTCAGGCAAGGACGTCTTGTCATGCCAATAAGTAAGAAAGAGCTCAAGGAATGAGGGAGGCAGCAAAAAGACATAGGAATTAGCTTAAAAGGGCTTGCACTGTGCAGATCTAGGACAGTCTGAGCATCAAATTAATAATGGCAGAAATGGGTTACAATCCATTGAATAAAACAGAAGTCCACAAATCCTCATTGATTAAATGAATAGGTAGATAGGTAGACAGAAAGAGATAAAGGGGGCAGGGAAACCTTTTCCTTATAGTAGAATGTCAACCAATAAATGTAGACAGAATAATGGAAATAAAAATACCCTTTGTGACCATCATCGTGGCGATTTATTCAGGCAGAAATAATCAATAGACGGGATGCTTAAGCTGGAGGGTAGAAGGTCTATGGGTAACAGGATTTAGGGTCATCTCTGAATGTTCCCTCCCAGAGGACTTACTCATCACAAATGGAAAATAATAACCGTAGGGTGGAGAAATCTGTCAGACACCAACTTGATCCAGGGATGATGCTTAATAGCACCAGTGATAAGATGGGTGGACATCACGTCCCCCGACATCAGGCACTGGGAAGGGTTTGGCATTATTTCTGTGACTGTCTGCCCAGGTCATAAGGAGACATCAGCTGGACCCAGAATGCAGGGCGCCCTACAGACTGAAAGGCCTGTTCTCTTCCAGATTATTTGGGACTTGAGTGACAGGGAGAACCTGGGGAACAGTCCCAGAATGCAGTTGTCCATCACCCCACCACCCCATGTCCCCCTGGGTTGTGGAGAGGGCTCCATGAAAGCGATGATCACATGTGAGAATCATTTGGGGAGCTAGTTAAAAATGCAGATGCCAGGCCCCACCCCTTGGAGTCTTGTTTCTGAAGGTCTGGGGAGGGACCTGGGGGTGTACCTCTAAAGTCATCACCCCAGGAAATTCTGATGTAAGTGGTCTATGGACCACACTCAGGCGGATGTTGGCCTAGAGCTTCAGAAAGCTGTAGTAGCAATCTTCCTACTCAGTCCTGGCCTTAACCCCCTTTCTGTCTCTTTGCTTCCCCAGGGTGACGCTGTATGCTGAGTTCCTGCCCATGAAAGCCAGAGCCAAGTGTATTTTGCTGATCGAGGTAAGGAGGGTGGCCGGACTTGTGGAGAATTCTCAGTCTCTGGCATGAGGTTCTCAGGTGTCTTGAGCCGCAGAACAAGGAAAAGCGAGTTTAAGAAAAATATAAAAGCCCTGACTGGTTTGATTCAATGGATAGAGCATCAGTCCTCAGACTGAAGGGTCATGGGTTCAATTCTGATCAAGGGCACGTATCTCAGTTGCAGGCTTGGTCCTCGGCCCTAGTCAGGGCACATGCAGGAGGTAACCAATCGATGTGTCTCTGTCACATTGATCTCTCTCTCTCTCTCTCATTTCTTCTCCCTTCTATTCTCTCTAAAATCAATGGGAAAATATCCTCAGGTGAGGATTAACAAACAAAAAAAAGAAAAACATAACAGACTCAGTATGCAAAGACTTAAGTGGATCAGCTATGTTGATTTCAACATGGTTGTTTTGAAAGTTCTTCAATTGATGAGAGAGGGAGAGAGAGAGAAAGATAGGGAGGTTTGGCCAGGACTGTTGGATGGGAGCTGTAACCTTCACCTGAGGGATGCAGCCAGCGCATCACTACCCTGCAGAGAGGGAGCCAGAGGGATGAACACCCAATCTCTCTTTCCTTCCTCCCTCCCTCCCATCCCTGTGGGAAGCCACAGGACAGGGAGCCTGTGGATCCAAGGTCAACAAGGACGGAGAGTGACTTGGAGAAGCAAACAGAGGAGATGCAGTCCCACAGGGAAGAGGCAATTCTTTTTTAAAAAAATATATTTTATTGATTTTTTACAGAGAGGAAGGGAGAGGGATAGAGAGTTAGAAACATCGATGAGAGAGAAACATCGGTCAGCTGCTTCCCGCACACACTCCCCACTGGGGATGTGCCCACAACCAATGTACATGCCCTTGACCGGAATTGAACCCAGGACCCCTGAGTCTGCAGGCCGGCGCTCTATCCACTGAGCCAAACGGGTCAGGGCAAGAGGCAATTCTGATAAAGGACACTGGAGCACTGCGGGGCAGGGGAGATGGATGTCAATGGACAAAAACCAACATGTTCACTTACCATACTGAGCTCGCAGAATATGGGTCATATTGACCTCCTTAAGCATAGCTGCCACAGCGCACACTCCAGTGGCTGGACAAGGCGGTGGCTCCGGCCCAGCCACATAAGCCACAGGAACGGCGATGGCCATTCTGACCTTGCTGACCCCGAGGGCCCCGTACCCACGTGGGTTATCTTGTCGGCAGTGACCCTGAGATTGCTCACTGCGTTGACCAATGCTGCCCCTGCCGCTGACCTCCGTTCTTCTGTCCAGGTGTTCTGGGCCATCGGCACCGTGTTCGAGGTCGCCCTGGCTGTGTTTGTGATGCCCAGCCTGGGCTGGCGTTGGCTGCTGCTCCTCTCGGCTGTCCCGCTCCTCATCTTTGCTGTCCTGTGTTTTGTAGGTACCCTTTAAGAGATCTCAGCCTTTGCTATGGCCCTTCTGCTGGTCACTGCATTTTGATAGGGAGGGTGTGTAGGAGAGCACCAAAGCTACCCTTTTCGATTATTTTTTTAAATCAGGACATGAGACAAAGGTACAGGGCCTAGGATAGGCTCAGTGTGAAGTACTGGGTTTCCTCGAGACAACTGCTGCTGGGTTGCTCTTTAGGGAGATAGCGGGGGATGGAGGAGGGGCACCCAGGTCCCACCACTGCAAGATGTACCCTTAAGGTAACTGTATTAAAACGGTTGGGACTCTTAAGTTGTAAGTGACAGAAACCCAGCTCAAACCGGGTCTAGAAGCTCGAATGATCTCTCCATCTCAACTCAGCTCTGCATAAACTACACAACGTTCACCACCGCCCTCCCCCGCCCAAGGAGATCATGCCCTTTATCCATTTTATGGATGAGGAGATGGAGGCACAGAGAGGTCGGATCATTGCTCAAGGTCACACAGCCAACATACTCTATGGCAGAGCCAGGCTTGGAAGCCAGTCCTCTGGTTCCAGGGCCCCCACCCTTAAGGTCTCTACCCACAGGTGAGTGTGAGGCTGGAACCCAGTGTTCTGTTCCCCCCTAACCTGCCATGCGTGGTTCTCCTGTCCCTGCAGTGGCTGCCGGAGAGTGCAAGGTATGACGTGCTGTCGGGGAACCAGGAGAAGGCCATCGCCACCCTAAAGAGGATTGCGACAGAAAATGGGGCCCCCATGCCGCTGGGGAAACTCATCATTTCCAGACAGGTCAGTCCCTGGTCCGCCGATTCTGTGGCTTGCCTGTCCCTGCTTGGGCAGGGGTGCACCTGTGCATGGGTGGGGCCTGCGTGTGTGTGATGGCAGGCGTCCATGGAGTGGGTGGGGGTGCAGGGGGCAGATCCTGCAAGGTGAACCTGGCAGCTTTAATTGGTGTGTTTTCAGTGCCAAGCCCTGAAAAGTGCCACCTGGAGAGTTTATCCAGCGATTAGAGAAATGTAACGCAGTGCCCACTAATGGATCCCGTAACTACTCCTGCTTCGGTTTCACCTTTCAGCGCCCATTACATCTGATTAGCAAATGTGACTGATCGCCAAAGGCTGGACAATAAAACCATATTAGAAAGTGCCGTGATAGGCTTAGGTCCAGGGCGCCAAACTGCACTTGGACGGCGCCCTTAATGGATGGTGCATCGCTCGGATGGCAACACCATCAGGGAATCCACCCCAGTGAGAATGTATGGGCACCTCCCACGCGCATGCGCACGGAGCGCGGGGGGGGGGGGGGGGCCGCGGAGTGCGAGGTGCGAGGTGGGGGAAGAAGGCAGTCAGATTAAAGGCTGGGGTTCCTGCCCTCAGACCCTATAAGGAAATTATCTTTCAAAATAATATTATATTTCTGATTGTTTTTTATATTGTGCAAAAAGAACTGGATGAAATTTCCCCACTTTGAGGGGAGGGGTTTTGCATGGTCTGCCGGTTCACAGGCCAGAGGACACACCCAAATCCACTTCCAGAAACAGGATGGTCCAGGAAGGTCCAAGGAGGTGATGAATTCTGAGACAAACAAAAAGAGGAGAGAAGGGCAGACCGATTTTCCAAAAGCAGATTTTCCTGAATTAACTTGCTAATGTACCCACTTACCCAAAATGTGTCTTGAGGATTATTCTTTTTTAATATATTTAGTAAATAGGAATATATTTTCTCTATGTACCTATTCATACATTTATTCATCAATATATTCTGCTAAATATTCCTAAATATAGTCAGTAAACGCATTCTCAAATATATCCGATAAGCATATTTAATGAATGCTGTCTTTTCCTTGAAGAATATATTACCAAGATATTTTTATTCATGAAGGCAATACTCAGAGACTAAACCACCTGTGGCCTGTAATTTTTCCCCCCACTTTCACTTTTAGCATGCTTAAGTAAGTAAGCATTTCTCAAACTGCTACTAAGAAAAAGAATGTTCATTAAATATATCGAAGAAGAATATAATCAGTCACAGAATATATTTTTAAAAAAAGAGAATATGTAGGGCAAAGGTTTGATAAGTTAGCAAATTATATGACATTGGCAACTGGACCATTTAGCTAATCTGTCTCTTGGCAAATGGCTTTCGGTGATCTATTGGCACATTAATTTTTGTCACCTTGGGGGCGAGACGTGATACGGTTGGACACCCCTTGGGCTGGTTTGCTGCTCCCTGGGGCCATGGAATTACCTAAGAGGTGTCAGGGGGCCCAAGCCCAAGGGGTCTGCTTCCAGCTCCGGGATTCCAGGTTGGGGTGGGGCTTCAGAATGTGTCCATCCTTCGGAGGGAAGCCAGTGGACATTGCTGGGTCCTAGAGGGGCCAAATTGGCTTCAATGGGCTGGAGATTTGAGTCCTGGGTTCTTGGAGCCCGAGTGTCCGGCCCATGAGAAACCTCCCCCTCAGCCACGGGTGTCCACCAGTCTCCGGCCACCAGCCAATACCCACGCACCTGCATGTTTTTGTCTTGAAACAGGAAGACCGAGGCAAAATGAGGGACCTTTTCACGCCCCATTTTAGATGGACAACCTTGCTGCTGTGGTTTATATGGTAAGAGCCATTTGTTGACATTTTGATCCCCTTCGTCTGTGCTCTGTTTGGGGGCGGGGGGAGGGGGGTGGGTTTGTTTGAACACAAAGCACAGAGAACTTTTTGATCTCGGGGAACGTTTGCAAAATTCAGTGGTTGGAGCATCACTTTCCCGACCTCTGTCTCACCCAGATAGCGCCTGTACTATTATTTTCCCAGTTGTTTTCTTTCATTTGACTCACTTTTTACTCAGATGAATGCATTTGAAAAGGAAACTTTATATGTCTTCTTTAAAGGAAAAAAACACACACACACACTTTAATTTCAGGCCATAGATAGAAGGCGCCCTTAAAGATAAATACAGTGAAAAGTTGCCAGGTTGACGGTTTGCCAAGGTCTGAGTGGCTGTATTTAAGAGATAGAGAAACAGACAGAGAGGGGAGGTGCTAAGGACGCACTAACATAAGCAACTCATCACTTGAGACAGAGATACAATCAAAAGAATTGAAAGGAAATTTAAAAGGGATTTTTCCCCCCCACAATGAGATTTCATGTTGATGCTGTGTCAGTTCCCCGCTCCACTCATATTGCCTTGGGTACCACCAGTGGCACAGGGCCCGTAGTTTGGGAAGCATCGATTTGGTTGCCAGGGGCATTCTTAGAACTTTCAGTCCTGATCATATTCTATTTTTCTTAATAACCGGGGTGGGGGTGGGGCTTTTAACTCCACAACCAGTCAAATTTCAGCTACTCTTCCAACTCTCTTTCTAGCCAGCCGTGCACACAACATCAACAGTGCAAGTGCTGGCTTTGTGTTCTGTTTCAACCAGTGCTCACCTTTCCTATTCCCCTTTGAGCAGAACCTAGAAGATCTGGGCTGTGGTGTCCAAGGCGCTGAGACCTAGACAGTCCTGTCGTTATAGAAGTGACAGGACAGCAGACTCTTTAAAAATATATACATAAAAGTATATAGGAGCAGGGGTGAGGAGGTCAGTGAAAGTGGTTAATTGTAGGGAGGAGGAGGGGAACACTTTGATAATGTATAGAACGGGGTTCCATTTACAGAGTTCCATACACAGAACTCTGCCCCCGCCTTCCTGAGAGAGGAAACAACTCACCAAGCACTCATGAAGCACCTGCTGGGTGCCAGTCTGTCGGATTTTTAAAGGCGTTTGGAGGGGTGCAGAGTTGAGGGCATCTGTCTCTGAGAGCACGTAATCCCGTTGAGTCCACACTAGGTGAATACGGAAGCAATGAAGTAGAGGCTAACTTTAGCGCGCTGGAGAAATCACTAAATTTGCCAGCACATATTGTAGCCCAAGGAAGTGAATCAGTGGCGTCTGGTTGTGACGGGATTCCCACATACTGTACTGGGTGAGAGTGTTCGGTCCTCCAGACTTGAGGATCCGGGTTCCTGGGACGGTCAGGAATTAATGAACTGCCTCATTCTGACCTGAGGGTCTAGTGAAGTCTGCAGACTCCACCCCTGTCCTGGGTACACAGCAGTTGTTTAATAAATGACTGGTGCATTGATTTAGCTCTCAGGAATCCGGGGGGTGGGGCGGGGGAGGGGGGAGCTGGAGCCCAGTTCTGTATGTTCTGTATATTAGTAAAGCTTCCGCCCCCTCCTCCCCTCTCCAAGTGGGCCGACCAGACCAACTCAACCCAGAAGCCCTGACAGGTGTCAACGCTGTGCTTTCTTCTAAATGTTGGTCCCCCCCATCCTCCCCCTATTGCCGGTTGAGTGAACAGCCTCGAGGGTGGCATGTCTGTGGTAGAATCCAGCTCTTGATCTTTCAAAGGACACAGATTGAATCCCCTTTATCACATCACTGTGGTTTGCACCCGCCATCTTCCCGCTCCAAGGGCCCCAGGAAAGGCCCCGAAGGCCCATGTCTTTACCGCTCCTGCTTCTCTCCTGGCAGGTTTTCCAATGCGTTTTCTTACTACGGATTAGTCCTGCTCACCACGGAGCTCTTCCAGGCAGGAGACGTCTGCAGCAGTGAGTATGGCAGCCCGTTCACCGGTCACCACGCCTGCTCCCAACACGCCACAGACACACACTCCCACCCCAGGTTCTGCCCTCACAGGGCCTGGCCTTGCACAGATCCCACGGACTTTACCCCACAAACTCCAGGGAGGAAGTGTGTGCAAAATCTGAGCCTAGAAGATCTGGGCTGTGGTTTCCACGGCGCTGTACAGAGACTTAGACCAGTGATGGCGAACCTTGTGAGCTCGGCGTGTCAGCATTTTGAAAAACCCTAACTTAACTCTGGTGCCGTGTCACATATAGAAATTTTTTGATATTTGCAACCATAGTAAAACAAAGACTTATATTGTTGATATTTATTTTATATATTTAAATGCCATTTAACAAAGAAAAATCAACCAGAAAAATGAGTTCGCGTGTCACCTCTGACACGCGTGTCATAGGTTCACCATCACTGACCTAGATAGTCCTGTTGTTATAGAAGTTACACGACAGCAGTCACTCTTTTTAAAAAAAAAATAAAAAGTTTTTTTTATTTATTTCAGAGAGGAAGAGCAAGGGAGAGAGAGACAGAAACATCAATGATGAGAGAGAATCATGGATCGGCTGCCTCCTGCAGGCCCCCACAGGGGGTCAAGCCCACAACTCGGGCACGTGTCCTGACTGGGAATGGAACCCTCCTGGTTCATAGGTTGACGCTCAACTACTGAGCCACGCTGGCCGGGCAAGAGTCATATCTTACCGAGATCCATGAAGTACAGCACTGAGTTGAACCGCTAGGACTCTGCACATTAAGTCTGAGAACCAGGTTGGGGCTCAATCCTGGCCACACAACAGAATTGCTTGGGGGAGCTTTTCAACAATGCCAGCGCCAGTTAAACAATGCCCAGCCCAATTTCATCGGCATCCCTGGGGTGGAGCCGGGGCATCTGTGTTATAAAAGCTCCCCAGGTGATTCTGTTGTGTAGCTGAAGGTGGGAACCACTGGACAAAAGAAACGAATAAAAAGCAAAGTCTAGATGCCAGTGCCTGGGCTTTCAAATGGTTCTGTCCTTGTGATAATACTAACTTCCTAGCACTGAACCCAGGATGGGGGATAAAGGGGTCAGGTTCTCGCTTGTCTGCAGGATTTGCCCACTTATCTTTTTCTGTGTTAAGCCGTTTTCATCGTAGCTAATGGTTTTGTTTGTTGGGTTAAGGATTTAGTGAGATGGCGGAGTCACATCTCACTGTGGGGTGTGGGCGTCTAAATTAACTGCTCTGAGGAAGCAGGTCGGTTGTAGGTTTGGAGTTTGGGACTGATGGAGCGTAATTGCATGCCCCTCCCAGTGGACCTGCTTCAGCCAAGCAGAGGGCCCGGTGGAAGGTTACAAAGCAGGGGCTGGCAGCTCTGTCTATGAAGGGCCAGACAGTGAACGCTGTAGGCGTGGTGAGCCGGGTGGCTCGAACACTGTAGCCGTGAAGCAGCTACGGGCAATGTGTAACAACAGGCATGGCTTGTGGTCCGAGAAAACCTTGTTTGTGAACACAGATTTGAATTTCATGTCATTTTTATGCCACGAAGTGTTCTTCTTCTCCTTTTTTTAAAAACATATTTTTATCGATTTCAGAAAGGATGTGAGAGAAAGAGAGATAGAAAAATCAGGGATGAGCATCATTGGTTGGCTGCCACTTCTATGCCCTCTACTGGGGATCAAGTCCACAACCCGGGCACGTGCCCTGATCTGGAATCGAACTGTGACCTCCTGGTCACTGAGCCATGCCGGCTGGCCGGCCGGCCGGGCTCTGCGTTTAGTTTTTAAAAGTTAATAATTTTAAAAATGTAAAAACTACTCTTACCCATTGGACCAGGTAGAAACAGGCAGGAGATCAGATTCGGCCCCCAGCTGGTCATCCCCAACCCCATTAAAAAGCTCTCTCTCTTATATCTGGTGGGAAAGTAATTCTGTGGAACAAGTTCACAGCCAGAAACCAGGGAGTCTGAGTGCTAGCGCCAAGTCGCTGTGGGACCCTGGGCAAGTCAGTCACTCAGTATTTTCTTCATACCTGCTGGGTATGGTCCAGGTGTTAGGATATATCAGTGAACACAAAAGACAAATCTCCTGGCCTGTGAGCTTGCATTCTGGTGTAGAGAGAGGAAAAAGAGAGAAAGAGAGAATGGCGAAATAAGGAAGAAAATTATATAGTGTACTGGGAAGTGATCAGTGTGTTACAGGAAAAACTTTAAAGAAGTATCTGAGCACATTCTTATGCACAGCTTGCTTTCATTCTCTTGACCATCTTGTCCAGTGATTTTATTGGCCCCAATTTTTTTTTTAAATATATTTTATTGATTTTTTTACAGAGAGGAAGGGAGAGAGATAGAGAGTCAGAAACATCGATGAGAGAGAAACATCAATCAGCTGCCTCCTGCACACCTCCCACTGGGGATGTGCCCACAATCCAGGTACATGCCCTTGACCGGAATCGAACCCGGGACCCTTGAGTCCTCAGGCCGACGCTCTATCCGCTGAGCCAAACCAGTCAGGGCATTAGCCCCAATTTTTAAAAATATTTTTTATTGACTGCAGAGAGGAAGGGAGAGGGAGAGAGAGAGATAGAAACATCAATGATAAGAGAGAATCATTGATCAGCTGCCTCCTGCACGCCCCCCACTGGGGATCGAGCCCACAACCCGGGCATGTGCCCTGACCGGGAATCAAACCTGTGACCTGTTGGTTCATAGGTCAATGCTCAACCACTTGAGCCATGCCAGCCGGGCTGTCCCGGGTTTTTTTGTTTTGTTTTGTTTTGTTTTTGAGGAAACGGATACTCAGAGAGATGAAGCTCTAGAATGCTGGTTGGGATTCAGAGCTGAGGCTGTCTGACTCGTGAGCCTGGCTGGGCGCTTTTGACGGCACGCCAGCCAAATCATACTCTGCAGAGAAGGAGGTCTGGGGAGCAGGAGAGTGTGGCTCAAGGCTCTGCACATGGCTCATCCTCTCCCTCTGCCGCCCACCTCCCAGTTTCCAGCAGTAAGAAGGCAGTAGAGGCCAAGTGCAGCCTGGCCTGCGAGTACCTGAGTGAGGAGGACTACATGGACCTGCTGTGGACCACCCTGTCCGAGTTCCCAGGTGAGGGACGCGTGGGAAGTGGGGCCGGGCAAGGAAGCCTGAGAAGGTGGCGGCTGTCCAGTGCCACAGTCTTTTTTTTTTCTTTCCTCTCTCTCTTTTGGCAAAGCTGATGATAGTTTTATGGTTAATTCGCCCAATTAGTCCAATTATTATGATGCATTTCAGTTGGATTCCCAGGTAGTGCCACGTTCCTGGTGCCACCTGGAAGCAAATCCCATTTCCGGGGGAGCTGGGGATTGTTTTTTCCACCCTGAGCTACACATCGTCAAGAACTGTGAAGGGGCTGAGATTTCACTCCACGTGAAGGCTAACGAGTTTAAGCTGCCCAGTTTCGTGCATGCTGGCAGGAGACACGAAACTCCTGGGTCAGAGACAAACGGTTCCTGAGCACAGCAAACAGCACGAATAGCATATTAATGTCAGGTCCCCCTGCCCCAAGTCTCAGGGGGATGATGAAGAAGGGGCCAGGGAGATACTACAGTGCAGTGGATCTGCCCACAGCTGAGGAATTCGGGAATCTATATCTATATATATAAAAGCCTAGCAACCTAACGACCGGTCGACCAGTCGCTATGAGGCATTGACCACCAGGGGACAGATGCTCAAGGCACAGGATCGGGCTCCCTTCTGTCTGGATCGGGCCTGCAGGGATCGGGCTGAAACTGGCTATCCGACATCCCCCAAGGGGTCCGGGATTGCAAAAGGGCACAGGCCAGGCCAAGGGACCCTACCAGTGCACAAATCTGTGCACTGGACCTCTAGTCTTTTATAATAGGCTGCCAGCAACCTGCCCAGCCTGCGTCCCAGAGAGCGAGACATCACCTTTATTATATCGAACAGTAAACAAACATGCCCTTCGCTCTAGAAGGAGACTATATCTTTATCTTTCAAAGCTGTTTCTATACAAACAGCCTTGAAATGATAGCCTGGAACGAAAGGGCAGCTAGTACCTCTCTCTGCTCGCAAGATGTAGAGGAATATGAGAATTGTCCGCCAACACCAGTCACACTGGAAAGGGCCAGTGGGATGTCAAAAAATCCAAACCTGCCCATAAAGCAATGGTGATCTATCTCTTTCCTTCAGAAGGAATAGCAATGATTATAATGATAGTAATACGTCATATTTATTGAGCGCTTACTATATTTCAGGCACGGTGCTAAATGTTTCACAGATAAGTTCTCATTTAATCATTAAATCTAATTTAATCTCATTTAACTATACAATCTGAAGTTGTATAGTTATTCCCTTTTTAAAAAATATTTTTATGGATGTTTATTTTTTTATAGCATTTTAATGTTTTTATTGATTTGAGAGAGAGAGAGAGAGAGAGAGAGAGAGAGAGGAAGGGAGAGAGAAACATCCATGTGAGAGAGAGGAAACATCAATCAGTTGCCTCCTGCATGCACCGCAACTGGGGAATCCAATCCACTACCTGGATATGTGCCCTGACCAGGAATTGAGCCCACCACCTTTTGATGTTTGGGACAACGCTCCAACCAACTGAGCCACACCAGCTAGGGCTAGTTCTTCCCTTTTTACAGCTGGAGGCAGTGAGACTGGAGAGGTGTTGCAGAAACTGATCCTGCAACTTGCTGCTGCCAGGATCTGCATCTCTGTGCCCCAGGGCTGTCTCAGGAGGAATGGAAAGCCGAAAAGCAAGCAAAGTGGCCAGAAGTGCCAGGGAATTAACGCCGGGGAACAGCCTTCAGCCAATACTGAAAGCTCATGTGGGGCAGGATCTGCTCTCACACTCACTCACGCGGTTGTTGGCAGGATTCAGTTCCTCCAGGGTTGTGGGGCTGACGGCCTCAAGTTCCTCATTGGCTGTTGGCCAGAGGTCACCTTCAGTTCCTTTCCAGGTGGCCAACAAGGCAAGCACATGGAGAGAGAGAATGCCCGCCCCCCCCACCACCACAAAGTCATAGCCTTTATTAAAAAACTAGAGGACTGGTGCACAAATTTGTGCATGGGTGAAGTCCCTCGACCTGGCCAGTGATTGGGGCTGATCAAGGCCGGCTCGGGGGAGGGACCACCGGAGGTTGGCTGTGGGAGTGCACTGACCACCAGGGGGCAGCTCCTGCATTGAGCATCTGCCCCCTGGTGGTCAGTGCACATCATAGCTACCGGCCAGTCGGTCAGTTGTCTGGTAGTAATGGTTGCTTAGGCTTTTATATATATAGATATATTGTTTTATTGATTTCAGAGAGGAAGGGAGAGGGAGAAAGAGATAGAAACATCAATTGATGAGAATCATTGATCGGCTGCCTCCTACACGCCCCACACTGGGGATCGAACCTGCAACCCAGGCGTGTGTCCTGACTGGGAATCGAACCGTGACCTCCTGGTTCATAGGTTGATGCTCAACCACTGAGCCGTGCTGGCCGGGCAGTCACAGCCTTTTATAACCTCATTTCAGAAGTGACATTCCATCACTTGTGCTGTATTCTCGTCATTAGAAGTGAGACACTAGGTTGGCTCCCTCTCAAGGGCATTGCACAGGGTGTGACTGCCAGGAGATGAGGGTCCCTGGGAGCCACGTCAGGAGGTGCCCGCCATGGTGCCCTGCTCCCTTCCAGGTGTCCTGGTGACTCTGTGGATCATTGACCGCCTGGGCCGCAAGAAGACCATGGCGCTGTGCTTCGTCGTCTTCTCTCTGTGCAGCCTCCTGCTGTTTATCTGTGTCGGCAGGTGGGTGGTGACACCAGCTCTCTCTGGCCAGCAGGCTGATGTCTCAGGTCCTGGGCAGTGGCTCTTTGGGCCTGTGACCCTCTGGGGGTCATCAGAGGGATTCCCTCCAGCCCCTCCCTAGCGCTGAGGCCTGAAAACTGACCAAAAGATCGGGCTCAAAGTTGGGCCCCCCGGTGAGGGTTTGGTCCAGGTTCTCCTCCAATACCATCACATTTAGACCTTTGATATTATCTCCCAATAAAATCATGCATATAGCTGTTGGGTTTATGAATGGGTTTAAGATGTTCATTTGTCCTGTGGAAATATTTTAAATTGGCCCTGTGGTATAATCCCTTTTCTGCTCAAAATGTGGAAGTGGCCTGTGCCTCTTTTGATCTTGAGAGGCCCCAGGCAAAGCCTGGTGAGGAATCTGGGGAAGGTCTGAAGATACAGCTTAGAGCAGTGGTTCGCAACCTTTTGGCCCTTTAAATACAGTTCCTCATGTTGTGACCCAATCATAAAATTATTTTCGTTGCTACTTCATAACTGTAATGTTGCTCCTGTTATGAATCGTCATGTAAATATCTGATATGCAGGATGGTCTTAGGCGACCCCTGTGAAAGGGTCGTTCGACCTCCAAAGGGGTCGCGACCCACAGGTTGAGAACCGCTGGCTTAGAGCATGCAATGCTGATATTCTGAGATGTTTATGGGAACAATAGAACAGAAGGTTGGGGATCAGGATTCTCCTAAAATTACTGAACAGAAGTTGACTTCCCTTGGCTCAGTTGGTTCCTGGATCAATATACCTTCCGTACCGGGTCCTTTCTGGACTTCTGATTATTTATATCACTTCTCCCCAACCTGGGCGCACAGATGTTTCTATCTCTCAGCCTGGTGCTTTGGAGAATGAGAAACCTTTAAAAAGCAGGCCTTAGAGAGGGCACTGGGATGTGAGTGCCTGCGTGCCTGCATCAATTATGTTGGGTGGCGGTGGGCTTTGCCCATTTCTGGGGTGTAAATTCTGCCTGGGCAGATAGGACTTTGCTGAAACAAACTGACAGAAAAAAATACCTGCTTGACTTTTTTTGTTTTTTTGTTTTTCCTCCTCCTAGAACGATGCTCACTCTGTTACTCTTCGTTGCAAGAGCGTTTATTTCTGGAGGCTTCCAAGCGGCCTATGTTTACACACCTGAGGTAGGAGGGGTGTCTGGGAGCAGCTGGGCAGTGAGGAGGATACAGAAATATGACCACATCTGGGGGGTGGAGGCCAGGGGTGCTGTTAAACATCCTACAGGGCACAGGACCGCCCCCTTCCCGCCCCCATGGAGACTGGGCACGTGGCCACTCCTGGGGATGAACCTAGACGCCCTGTAAGCATCTCAGTCTTTCTCTGTATGAAATGCCTTTAACGTCCATGACCAGTGAGTGCTTCAAGGTCAACTGGTGGAAAGTGACAGGTAGGACAGTCCCTGGATCCTGAGCGGAGTTCCTGGCGGAGTCTTTGGCGACCACCAAGGGGGCAGGAGGACCTCCTTGCTGGGTTCCCACCCACAGCTCAGCCTCTCGCCTTCTTTCTCAGTTGAATTTCCTATGTCCTTTGGGGTAAGAGTCTTTACCCCAGGATCCCACGCCTTAGTGGGGTCACCAACACCTGAGAGATTCGCCCCAACTTGAGGCCCACCGTTGGGGGTCAGTGCCATCAATCCTGAGCTGGGGCAGCAGGAGGGACCTGCATTTTCTCAAGGCCACATCTGGTGGCTGTGTTTCAGGTCTACCCCACGGCGACGCGAGCGCTGGGCCTGGGCACCTGCAGTGGCATGGCAAGAGTGGGTGCTCTCATCACTCCGTTCATTGCTCAGGTAGGTGTCCCCCCAAGTACAGAGGGGGTGGGTGTGCCAAAAGCCAGCGCGTGGCAGGCAGTTGCGATATGCTGAGCCTTCTGTGGGGCCCTCCGTGTGTATTATTGTATTTCATCCTAACAACCCGTCTTATGAGGAAAGAAATACGGCTTGCAGGTGGGAAAACTCAAGCTCAGAAGGGTCAAGGGACTTGCCCAAGGTCACACAGCTGGGAAGTAGGGAAGCTGGGGATCAAACCCAGGTCTTTCCCACGCAGAAGACCCCTGGGGTGTCATATGATTTGGCTAAAAATAATTTGGATGGGAACAAGTTGGCCAGCATGATTTGTGGGAAATGAATGTCCCCGCCCCTGGCTTCTGAGTTGGATTGTTAGATGTAATTGTAGAATTTTGCAACCCGATGTGTATCTTGAAGCATTTCAACCCATTTTTAGGGATTTTTTAAAAATATTTTTTATTGATTTCAGAGAGGAAGGAGAGAGGGAAAAAGAGAGATAGAAACATCAATGATGAGAGAGAATCATTGATCAGCTGCCTCCTGCACACCCCACACTGGGGATCGAGCCAGGATCCTTCAGTCCACAGGCTGACTCTCTATCCACTGAGCCAAACCGGCTAGGGATCTTATTTTGAAATATCTTTACTTTTTACATACCTAATTTATTTTCTCCCTCTTTTTGTCACTTTTTAAAATTGAGACAAAAGTTTGCTATCACGCAAAAATGAACCATTTTAAACCAACAATTCAGTGCCATTGAGCACATTCCTAATGTTGTGCAACCATCACCCCTAGTTAGTTCCAAAACATTTTTATCACCCCAAAAACTCTGTACCCATGATGCAGTCCCTCCCCACCCCCGTCTCCCTGCAGCCCCTGGCAACCACCACACTGCGTTCTGTCTGTGTGGACTTATCTATGCTGGGTATTTCATGCACCTGGAATTCCAACACGGGCTTGAGCCAAGCAGTTCAGTTCTGCGCTGCTGTGTTTGGCCATTGTATGTCGCTGCTAACTAATACTGGTTGAGAGCCTGCCATGCGCCTGCCCGGTGCCAAGTGCTGCTACGGTATCTTCTCATTAGGAGGCGGACACTGCCCTTGTGCCCATTTGCCAAATGGAGGAAATGAGGTGCAGCTCTGCTGTGATTTTCCCGGTGCCATTGAGCTAGGGAGTCAGCAGAGGTGCTGCTGCAGGAGAGAGGGTTCATAGAAGGAATACAGACGCTTGGGCCTGCTGGGGTCTGGGTTCAAATCCCAAGCCCATCCTTCGTATCTCTATGAACCTGGGTATGATACTTAACCTTCTCTGAGCCTCAGTTTTTCCCTCTGTAAAATGGGGACAAGGAACCTTACCTCATGGAGCTGTCGTGAGAACTAAATGGGCCAATCAACACAGTGCTTACAAGAGGGCCTGGCATTATCAGTATCGTTTGAACGGTTGGTGGTCATTCAGAAAGGATGCTCTCACGGACACACATCTTCCCCCCCTCCCCCTCAGGTGATGTTGGAATCCTCCGTGTACCTGTCTCTGGCGGTTTACAGTGGCTGCTGCCTCCTGGCTGCACTGGCCTCCTGCTTTTTGCCCATCGAGACCAAAGGCCGCGGGCTGCAGGAATCCAGCCACCGGGAGTGGGGCCAGGAGATGGTGGGCCGAGGGACGCACGGCACAGGCGTCACCAGGTCGAACTCGGGCTCTCAGGAGTAGTGACCTCTGGGGGGGCTGAGCTGGTCTTTGAGGCCATGGAGCGCGGGGAGCTGGTGGAGCCCGTCTGGGGCACCGACCGTCACTGCCGACACCAAGAACTCACCCAAGAGCACAACCTGGACCCCGGTGGCTCCTGTTCACTGAGACCCACCCACGGATGGGGAGGCATTTGCTCCGGGGGGAGGTTCTGGATGTGTGGGGGGAGGCTTGTTAATCACCTGTGGATCTGCATGGGAAAACTGCCACACCGGTGACCCTGGTAGCCAGCCAGACACCATCCAGAGTTAGCCGGCCACACCCGTGGTGAGCAACAACCCAAAGGTCTCCATGGACACAGTCCAGGCCCAGGCCCCGGGAGCCCTGCCGCCCACCAACCAGACCTGGTCAGTAGGTTTCTCCTACACCCCAGGCCCCCGGCTTTCTTCTTTGAAATCGCAGGTGACTCAGGTGTGGCCTGTGCAGCTTTTTCTTGGGTTGGAGAAACGCTCCCTCGGAAAGGGGCCTCTCGGTTTGCCTCCCCAGGCAGGGCCTGACCCGTGGAGACTGGCAGATAGACGTGCATTTGACCTTGAGCCACGTGCTCCACCTGGCCCCCTCGGGAGTTGCTGTCCCTGCTTCCAGGGGATCCCAATGTGTCCATGGAGACAGCTGGGCTTGCACCAGATGACAACCCCAGAAAGCTGTTACCCCAGACACTGGGGACTGGGCCCATAGGGAGGCGAGAACCAAGCCCAAAGCTAAAACAGGGCCTTCCCGTTCAGAAGCAGCGGAGGCCCCTTTGGGGCTTCTTTTCCGGCCCCTTCCTCGGTCAGGCGGATTGGGGACTCTTGGGGGAAGAGGAGTTCACTCAGGTCTCAGCGCTTTGGATTTGGAGCTTGGGTGGATGGAGAAAAACAAATGATGCTACACCAACTGCCTCCTCCCCTTGGGGCCCAGGGGCCAGGAGTCCTTCCCCCTGGTTTCTCTGCCGCCCTTGCTCTCAAGGGTTGGCTTGGTCTCTACACAGAGGCAGCTCTTGGGATTCCAGCAATGGACCCACGGCAGGGGTGCCATGAGCTGGGGAGGACCCAGGGGGACCTGGATGTGTGAAACGTGTACATTTTCAAAGGAAGAGGAGGAAGGTCGTTTGGATTCGGGGTTGGCCCTGGAAGGGAGGGCTGACACCCACCTCCTGGATTTGGGTTACAGGAGCCTCCTGCCCACCAGGAAGGCAGGGAACCTAGGAGAGGAGGGAGGAAGCTGCTGGGTCCCAACAAAGGCCAGAGAAGCTTGACCCTCTGCTTGGAGATATCTGCTCGAAGTCAACCTTGCGAGGAAGCCAAATGTGAACGTTCATCTCTTATTAAAACACGTTGGCCCTAGCCGGTTTGGTTCAGTGGATAGAGTGTCAGCCTGTGGACTGAAGGGTCCTGGGTTCGATTCCGGTCAAGGACACGTACCTCGGTGGCAGGCTTGATCCCCGGCCCTGGGTTGGGGGGCGCATGCAGGAGGCAACCAGTCGATGTCTCTCTCTCTCTCTCTCTCTCTCTCTCTCTCTCTCTCTCTCCCCCCCCCCTTCCCCCGCTCTGTCTGTAGATCAATGGAAAAATATCCTCAGCTGAGGATAAAAAACAAAACAAAAACATGTTGGTGATGGACATCGCAAGGGACGAAGTTTGTCTGTTTGTCATAATGCCCTAGTGACCCTTCACCCTAATGGCCTTGCCCACCCTGTCCAGCCAAGGTCATCTCAACGCTTCCCTGTGCTCTGATAGGATCGTCTTTCCCATAAGGGGGAAACGTCGTACAGTTGGCTGCCAACATCGTGACTTTGGGTCTGTGGGAGGCAACACTTCCTCCGAACGCTGTGGAGGCCACAGTGGGCATCTTCTTCGGGCTCACGTCCTAGGTCAACGACAAACAATCCAGTGTCCCTGGAATCGGGGCTGCTGCCCCCTCGGCCCAGGCAATCCGTCGGGGAGGAGGCGGCTTGGCAGATCTTCCGCTCCCTGGCACTGGGGGTGGGGTGGGGTGTGTGTGTGTGTGCCCTTGAACCCCGAGTGGCTATAGCTCTAATTACTTCTGGTCTGCAGAGCTCTCCTGGGTAACGCAGAACCTTCGCTTGTCCTTTTTGCCTTCCAGCTGGCCAGACACTGCCGGATGAGCATGTCCACTCCCTGTACCCTCACATAACCCGGAGGGGTGGGGGACTGGTGGGGGGGGGGAAGTACTTGGTGGGCAGAAACCTTCTCCAGGGGCTGGAGTAGAGAGGCCTGCGACTGAGAGCTTTCTCTTCTCGAGAAAATGCAAGTGAAAAAATTCTTTGCCTTCTAGATCGCTTGCCCTTTCCAAAAAAAAAAAAAAAAAAAAATCAATATTACTGAAGGACACACGAGCTGCCACAAAAGTTGCCCAAGCCTCTTGCTGAAGACGTTTGCATCTAATTTTGAACTATCCGAAAGCTCCTGTTTCCGTGAATGGAAATGTCATCCATTCGTCTGCGTTAGGAAAGATTTCAGAAAATGGCAAAGGACGTTCAGTGTAGCTGGGGTTGCGTAATTTCTTCCCCTTCCTTCAAATATTCTCAGGAACACATCAACAACCCTGGCGGTGTGGGCAACGGCATGGAAGACTCTCGTAGGGATGGACTTCGACGTGAATACGGACGGTCTTTATTTTTAAGTAAATATGAAGCACCAGAGAGCCTTGAAGGATGAGATGGAGAGTCTCCCTCAGTTACTACGAACAGGCATCAAAGGACTGGCGACCTTGAGCTGCAAGCAGCAGTCAAACCAGTCAGTGGTAGCTTCAACCATTGAAATAGTCATTGTTCATTCAGTAGCAAGCCCAGAGTCAGGCAGTTCTAGGAAAGGCCCAGCAGCTCAACCGTGTCATCAAAGACCCAACTTCTTTTTGCCGTTCTTCCCTGCTCTCGTCTGCATGTTGGCCGTCTGAAACCTCATGGTCACAGGGGGACTCCCACAGGGCCGGGCATCGTATTTATTAGCATTTTTACAGGAGGAGTAGAACGGGGAAGGAGCAGTCCCTGAAGGTTTTCCTTCAAATGGGTCTGTTCCTTTATCAGACCTTCAGTAGGTTTACCGTTGCTTTGCATTGATCAGACCTGGGCCCATGCCCATCCCAGCATGAATTCTTCCCTAGGGCTGGTTGGGGCGGGGGGGCGGGTGGCAGGGGGAGACCTACTTCCCACAGGAGCCTTTTGAAACAGAATTGGGATTCTGTTAGCATGGAAGAAGGAAGATGGAGGGGGAGGGGGAGGGGTGGGCAGTTCCCATCAAGGCTGTTTTAATGGCAAGGACTGGCGATTGGACTCAGGTTAATTCATATGAAGAAGTACAGGAAGAGGGAAGGACTGCACAGCGCAAGGAGACAGGCCCCCAGAAAAGGGGCGGCCACTACTCAGTTGTAGCTGATTTTTTTTTTTTTTTGCATGATGGGATCTCCCAATTTTCAAGACAGGAATCTGGATTTTTATGTCAAATCTCCAAATTTTAGTAGGTCGGGTCAAACATTTTTCAATGATGTGTGAGCCCGATGAAATTCACTGCAGGCCCGGTTTGGCGAAGGGGCCGCCGTTTGCAGCCTCTGGTAGTGAGTGCCTCCTCGTGGCTGCTGCCTGTGCCGACCCTGCATATGGCTTCCACTCACCGCGGCTCGGCTCAGCTCTGCAAACATACCAGACTCGGCTGTTCAGTGTCCCACTTCCAAATCCTCAGGGGAGGAAGCCGATTGGCCCAGCTTAGTGTTTGCTACAGTCCTGGCCCAATTAAGATGGGTTGGGAAGACTGGGTCAAGAGGTGGCTCAAACATGGTGGGTTTGGCCTGCTCTGTCCGCACGCTGGCACAATGACCGGTATTTCTGGAACCCAGGCAGACACATATGTAACCTCTCCAGTCTGCTCATTGCCACTGCTGTGGATCGTGTGATGGCATGTGGTCGGCATGCATGGCGTCTCCACCATGCATCAAGCATGATGTTCAACACTGAGGAGGCAAAAAAAGAGTAAGACCTGGTCCTTACCTTCAAGCATTCAGGGTGCAGTGGGGGGTACAGGCCTAAACAGGTCACTGTGATGCAGTGTGATATGGGCGCGAATGGAGGGATGCGGGGTGTTGTGGGAGGCACACAAGATGGCAACCATGAAACTCTAGAAGGTTCCGAGGCCCCTTCTGCTCCTCGGAAACTCAGTGGTTTCAGCCAGATGTGAGCCAGGGGTGGTGCTTTACTGTATTCTGATTCTTTGACATTTGAACATACCTCACCTATAATCCTTCCTGGTTAGTCAAGAATATTTGATGAGGAACTACTTCAAATGCCCCTACTCCCACCATGCCAGAGAACAAAGCTCTTTCTAGAGTCATCAGTAAGAGAACAATTCCACTCACAATAGCATCAAAAAGAACAAAACTCTTGGGAATACACTTAACAAAAGAAGTACAAGATTTTTACAAAGTACCAAGCATCACTAGAAGAAGTGGAAGGTCTAAATAAATGGAGAGGCATGGCCAGGCTCATGGCTCAGCAGACTTAAAATTGTTAAGATGTCAATCAATACTCCCCCAAATTGATCTATAAATTCAACACAATCCCTATCAAAATCCCAGCTGGCGTTTCATGCAGAAGTTGGCATGTTGGTTGTAAAATTTATATGGAAACGCAAAAGACCCAGAAATGCAAAAAACAAAAAAACCATCTGGTGAAACAATTCAGGAAGAAACAGTAATGGCATGGACATAGCATGGTGTGGGCCAGTCGAGACCTCTTCTCAGCACACAGGGTGCCACTGATCCCAGATGCATGAAGACTTCTAGGCTCCAGTCTTTTTAAAAAAACAAACAACAAAACCAGACAGATGAAAATTCAACTTAAGAGACTGAGGCAGATAATTAGGGATGAAGATGCCAAGGTGGCTTCTGGGCTCATGTAAGGTTTTCAGAAACATCTGGAAGCCTGTTTGCCATCTCAGGGGGTACCAGCCAGAAGGTAGAGAGATGCTGAGAAACAAGGAGTGAGCTTGGTGAGTTCATTCTCTGTGAAGGGGTTCCTTGGGGGATGATCCTTCCCGTGGCCCCTTCTCCAGGATTACATGGTGTCCCTGGGGCCATTCAGTGGGCCGCTGATGCCATTTGGGACCCTGGATGTGAAACAGGCTTCATATGTTGGTAGTTTCATGCCTCATCTCTTCTGCCTCCTCTGTATTCCAGTTCGACATATAACTTCCTGTGAAATCTGTGCCAGCACTCCCTCCGGTTCATTCTGTGGCATTAGGGCTGGGCAAAAGGTTTCCATAGCCAGCTAGGTTTAGGAAGACAACATCAGGCAGGTGTCTTCGCTGCAGGACTTTTCAGAACCTTTAATATGTTCATGCAACTTGTCATCGAGTTACTTAACCTCAACTACCTCATTTCCTTGCTCGCCTCTTTGATTTTCTGAGATTTCCTTCCTTCTGAGGACTCGTGGAGTAAGCTTAGTAATGTCAGGCCCAGAGAGAGAGGTCAAAGTGTGCCCAGATGGGGCTGGACTCACCTCCAGGAATTGACCTTGTGATTCCCTCTCACCTCAGGCTTCTTGTCCACAGGAGCCAGGGGTGGGGGGCGGGGGTAAGTGATGACTTACGCAGCGGTTCTCAACCTTCTGGCCCTTTAAATACAGTTCCTCAGGTTGTGACGCGACCATAAAATTATTTTCGTTGCTACTTCATCACTGTCATGTTGCTCCTTTGATGAATCGTCATGTAAATATCTGATATGCAGGATGGTCTTAGGCGACCCCTGTGAAAGGGTCGTTTGACCTCCAAAGGGGTCGCGACCCACAGGTTGAGAACCGCTGACTTAGAGAGAAGCACATTGATTAGTTAGTTGGCCGAGGAAAGCGGGAAGTCCTTAGGTGGGGGGGGGGGGGGGACGGTGGTCATTGGCATCATCAGAGGTGAGATGGTGGCATCCTGAGCAACTTCCTTTCTTCCAAGACCTCGCCGAAGAGCTTGGCCGCCTCCAGGGCACAGCCCCAGTGGATGGTGAGCCCGTAGCCTCCATGGCCATAGTTGTGGATGACCTGGGAGAGGAAGAGAGGAGGTGGCCTGGTCTGCCCTGAGAGATTCAGGAACTTTCTGAAGAGTCCTGGACAAAGCCAGAGGACACGGAAACTCTTCTCGGCACCCTGGCGGGAGGGTGGGGTCTCTGGGAGCAGCAGTAAGGGGATTGTTTGGGGAACTGGAGGTTGATACCCTAGACTCCTCTTCTACTTAGGAGATGAACCTGCTTTATACACTCAGCACAGGAAATGCAGAGTCATCTAAAACTTGAAGTCAGAGGTTTTCACACACACACACACACACACACACACACACACACACACACACACACAAAATGGTTTGACGTTCTCTAAATCACCTTCCTCGTTCCCACCCTGCTCCGGATTGCTGAGCTTCCTGTGTGAATAGACGACTCTTCTACCCATGTCAGGAGGAAAGAAAACCAGGGGCCCCCTAAAAGTGGGGTCTGGGTAACGTGCTTATTCATCCTGGAGACAGAGGCAAGACCTTGGGGCCCTTTTCAAAGCTAAAACCATTAGCCGGGACTTAAAAGCTCCATCCGTGACTCTCCTGATTGTACACACATTCCCGGGATAAGAAAGGATGGTGACCTCAATGGGGAAGATTGCTTTCCTGATGGGAACGCAACCCCCACCCACTCAGGCCAGGGCCTTCAGCCCAGGACAGTACCTCCCGTCATTTCAATAAACCCAGTTCCTACCCTAGGAGAGAGGACATGAGAGGGGACCCCAGAGAGACAATGGAGCAGCCGCAAATGGTCACGTGGGAAATGTGGCTGGAGTCACATTCAGATCACATCCCAAGTCTGTCCCTCACCAGTGGTCTGATGTAGGGAGCGACTCCACCTCTTGGAGCCCCTGTTTGCTCATCTGAAGCTCAGGGAGGACAATCCCCACCCCAAAGAGCTGGAGGGGAGATTCCCTAAGGTCGTTCGTGTCATGGGCACAAAGCAGATGTTCAATAAGGTGCCCATTTCCTTCTGCTTGACCACAGGTCCCAGCAAACCAAGGCACTGCCCTCTATGTAACCTTGAGTGGGTCCTTCACCATCATGGAGCCTCATTTGTAGAGGAGGGGACATGAGCCAGCCATGCCAAGGGCCCTCTTAGGAGTGAGGAGGGCATTGCTTTCCATGCCAGGAAAGTGTACCTCTGTGTTTGAAGACCCGAAGCAAAGCTGTTCTCTTTCTAGCCGAATCTGGGGGCGTACTGGCCGGAAGCCAGTCAATTCAGCAACAATTTTGGCATCCTGGAAAGAAAAGTGTTAGTAATTCATCTCCGGGTTATTTTTTTCTGCTGCCATTTTTAGGGAATAGTTCACTTTTGGAACCTCTGTATCATTACCACCACCTTGAACACCATCACTGTCTGTTTTATTCATCCCCACTGCCATCATCACCACCTTTGTCAGCCACCAACATCATTACTATCACTCATTACCACCACTTCTATCAGCTTCTCCATCTTTATCAACCACCAGTCACCACCATGATATTGTCAACAGTCACCACCTCATCACCATCCTTATTACCATCCTCAGCATTTTCATCACCATCAATACCAACCACTACCTCCACCTGCTCGTCACACCCTCATCACCATCAGTGTTGTCATTGCCACTAACAGGCACATGAGAAAACTGAAATTTCTGCAACAAATATGTTTTGAGGATGTCACCTTAACAGAGAGTAAGTCTCAGTCATGGTCATATATGTTTCATCAGCCCATAGCAGGACTTCCCTGGACATTATCAAATTCAGGTGTATTCCACAGACCCTTGTTGAATTAATTCGCCCAGTTATCCCGTGGTGGAATCTTCCCCTCCTCACATGTCCTCACGATCAAGCTGCCCGGAGCCTGGTCTAGGGACCGGATACCTCTCCCTCTTACCTTCAGTGTGGGCTCCAGTCTGCAGCAGCCTTCCCAGATGGTGTTGTGGTCTTCACTATTGTTCACCTCGCTCCAGTTCCCCAGCTGGAAGATGCCTCCAAGAGTCACTGCCTGGATCCTACATAAAAGTAAGGAGGGTCAAGGATGAAGGGAAACGAAGCGTTTGAGATGAGTGGGGGTCATCACCATGCTAACCCTCACCACCATCTCTACCTAACTCACTGCTACCTTCAACATCCCTGCTCCCAATACCACCAACACCACGGCCATTGCCATTGTCATCACCATCAACCACCACTTCCACCATCACCGTTATTGTCATCTCTTCATGTGTACAGCATGGCAACTATAGTTAACAATACTTTATGAATACTTGAAAATTGCTAAGAGAATAGATTTTTTTAAAAAATATTTTCTATTGATTTCAGAGAGGAAGGGAGAGGTAGAGAGAGATAGAAACATCAATGATGACTGCTGCCTCCTGCATGCAACCTGGGTATGTGCCCTGACTGGGAACTGAATCCGGGACCTCTTGGTCCATGGGACGACGCTCAATCCACTGAGCCACCACGGCCAGACAAGAGAGTAGATTTTAAGTGTTCTCATCACACACAATGTCATTATGTGAGGTAATGAATGTGTTAACTAATCTTATTGTGGTAATCATTTCATAATATATACATCTATCAAATCATATTATGCATCTCAAATGAGCACAGTGTTGTGTGTCAATTATATCTCAATAAACCTGGAAAAAATATAGTCATATCCATCAACAGCACCATCTGCACTACTTCCTTTCTTGTTACCATCATCCCCGGTCACCATTTCCACCACCGTCATTAGCCATGGATATTGTCATTTCCTGCTCACCATCGACATCGCCATTGAGACAGCACAGCCACAGAGTTAACATGGCCTCTGAGACTGTCACCTCTGCCACTCTGTTACCGTTATCATTGCTACTGTCATCTCCATGAGCACTGTCTACCTCCCCCCCGCCCAGTCACCACCAGCATTGACACTGATCTCCTCATCAATAGCAATACTATCTTTACTGCCACCATTTCACTTTCAACATGGTGGTCATCGCATCAATACCACCACTGTATTCATTAACACCGTCACCTCTGTCATTAATATCACCATCAGCTCCAATCACCACTCCCACCACCCTTCCTGCTGTTGCCCTTCACACCACATCTAGTGTCACTGCCATCACGTCTTTGTCTCCAGCATCACCTTTGTCTCTGGCATCACTCTCATCCGAAAGCATGTTCAAGCCTGGCTGGCAGGGCGTGGCTCAATGGTTGGTGTTTCTATTTCTGTTGCCCTCTCCCAAGCATTTAATGACTCAACCACACTTTAAAAAAAACACGTTTGAAGAAAAAAGCTGAAGGGACTAAGCAAGGGGCCTGGGGAAGGCAGCAGAAGCTTAAGGAGGGCATAAAGATGGCCCCTCTTCTGCCTAGGATGCCAGATTTTTTACCCTGGGATGATGTACGGGGACTTGTAGATGCCTCTGTCTAGGTCATGGGTGATGATGAAGTGCTTCATCCGAGGGGCATCCACCTGTTGATAGAGGACAGAGAAGTCTCCCCAGGGGAGATGCATCAGCGGGCCCCCTGCCCTGCTCCCCTCCAAGACCACATGCTCTGTTAAGAGTGGACAATTCCCAGGAGCCCCTGCCGCCGTCTGCACCTGGCTGCCTGCACTTGCAGGAAGAGCACCCTGATTGAGAGCCAACCTGCCCCCTGAAGCATCGCACGTTTTCACCCACGTACCCACAGAAAAGCCCAGCACGTGTGTGCAAACACACACACATGCACACACACGCCGTTCCTACACACCTACACACCTACGAATGCACACGTGTACATTCACAAACAGGCACGCCTCACGCACATGTACACGTACACAGTGAGAGGTGGTGTGGACTGATGCTTATACCCAGGCTCTTACTCCAGGCTGCCTGGGTTCTAATCCCAGTCCCACCGCTTACTACTGCGTGAACTTGTGCATGTTCCTTAATTCCTCTGCCTCAGTTTCCCCATCCGTGAGACGGCGATGGTGATATGATAGACCCCATCTCAAAGGGTTGTGGTGAGGATTCAGCGATGGACACAATGTAGTCATCTTTTCGTTATAATAATAGGCATGCTCGCACACATATGCAGCTCCCATATATACACAAGCATATACTAGTATATAGACACACGTGCTGTGCTATTAAGAAGAAATCTCGAAAGAGAACATTTGGGAGGGTCATGTTGCATTGGTCTCTCTTGCTTCTTCGACAGGCAATTCCTCTGGCAGATGTCCCTGGAGATGAAATCAGCAGGCAGCTACCATCTTCCTAGCAACAAAAGCCGGAGGTCTCATCCCTCACCTCCACACTCACCTTAATGATCTGCCCCCGGCCTGGCTGCAGCAGCGGGTCCGGCTGCAGCGCCCCGGCCCACACGCCGGTGCAGTTGATAATCACATCGGCGCCTCCTCTTGCCACCTGGCAGCAACCAACAGGGCAGGTAGGGTGGAAGGGGGTAAGGATCCTGGTACTCCTGCCCCCTCTTCTACCTTCCTTTCACCTTAAAGCTCTCAGCTCCCTGTGGCACAGCAGGGAGGAGGCTCAAGGAGGAATTCCTGGGCCTGGCTCCTAATGTCTGCTCTGCCCTTGACCTGCCGTGTGGCCTCAGAAATGTCCTGTCACCTCCTCTAGGCTCAGCTGCCTTAGCAATAAAATGGGGCTGGTAATGCACATTCACAAGTCACTGTGAGGATCCAGTGTGGCTCTGGGTGTGAAAGTGCTTAGAAAGGAGTACCGTGGAAAAGGGGGGACCTTTCTGGGAACCTTCCAGAAGTCAGAAAGCAAGTGGAGCTCGCTCTCTTCCTCTTTCTGACTCCCTTTCCTTTCATTCTCTTGCCTTCTCCTCTGCCGAGACATCTGCAGAAGGCACGGTGGAAGCCCTAGTGCTGGGCATGGGTGGGATACTCGGTAGGTCCAGGATGTAGCCTGATGGGCACCCAGACTCCCAGCCCCGCCCCCGTGAGGCCCCGCAGAGGTCAGTCCTGGGGCATGCACATCGCAGGGCACTGTTACTGTTCATGAGCTAGCATTTGCTACACTGGACTGTCATCTCTTTGGGAATGAGGGCTGCATCTGAGTCGGCTGTATTTCCCAAGGGCCCATCTGGGCTGGGCGCAGAGCGAGGCTTACTATAGAATGCTAGTAGCTGTGGGGACTGAGCGTCTTCCATGAGCCAAGCACTACCCTAGCTGCCGGGACTGAGTGGAGTCCTAGAACAAAGCTCCTGGAGCAAGGCCAGCGCCTGATGGTAGCTGCTCCTGTCATGATGACTGGTGGTGGTGTTACTCTGGCGGTGCGTCAGCTGGGGCCCGTGACTTTGCAGAAGCATCAACCCAGAGGTCGGTAGGAGGCAATCCAAGTGTCTGGAACTTGGGGGTGGGGAGCAGCTGATACTGGGCTTTCATATAGATCAGCCCTTCATGGCTGCCATGGTGCCCCTGTCCCTTCACTTCTGCCACCCATATCAAGGCAAAATGCCCGAGTCCTTCTGGGATTGACAAACGTTTGGAGTCTGGGATGGGCCTCAAAGGGATCCTGGAAGACTGAGGAGGGGGCCCTCAACTCAGCAACAGGAAACAAAGGTCCGCCCCCCTCTCCTCTCTCCCACGCCCAGCCCCTGCCAGCCCTGCAGCTCACCTCCTCGAAAGACTCCACCTTCTGCTGGAAGAACCTCACTCCCCGCTTGGTTAACCTGGGATGATCAGATACATGGAAAAGCTCATTACTCAACCCTCCCTCCTACCTCTCCACAAGGACAGCACGGGGACACGTCCCAAAGACCCTCTGTCCCATGGGGTGCTCCTTGCTGTACAGCCAAACCGGTTCATGACCACCTTGGTGCCCCAGGGGGCCATGAAATGTCCCTGGGGAAACCTGAGACGGTCCAAGCTCCTCATCGGGCAGATGGAGATGGGAGAAGGGCCTTGCTGAAGGTCATACTGTGAGTCAGTGACGGGGCTGGAGCTCACACTAAATGCAGGGGAGAGGGGGGACAGGGTTGGACCAATGCCACCCCTTTGTCAGAAGCAGAGCATGAGGAGGGAGGGGGGCTAGGGACATTCACCCCTCCCTCTAAGTGTCCCAGCTGAAAAATATTGTCACTATTAGAAATATAGTAGAAGCATCAAAAGAACAAAAAACAACAAAACTATATAAAGGCTGAAGCGTAACCTCAGGACCATTTTATCTACATGGTTTCCTCAAAGTAGAAAAACCTGGAGCATTTGTTCCTGGAAGAGCCGAGACGGGAATCGTTAAGCGTCCCAAGGTTAGAAGAAATAACCGGGTTTTAGCGCAATAGTTCGTAAACCTGGCTGATCATCAGAATCACCCGGGGAATTTCCTCTAAGATACAAATTTCTGAGCCCCACCCCAGAGGTTTCGATTCAGTAGCTATGAAGCAGGGTCCTGAAAGCCACGTTTTAAAAAACTTCTCAGGTCACTTGATAAAAGCCACCATCTCTATTCTATATTTTTAAAATTCATAATGAAATAGTAATAGGTAGGAAATATATGGAATCTTTCTTAATGTGAAGGCATGTGAATATAAATACAAATGTATCTCTCAAGGTAATGTTTGCTAATGTAGAACACTTCAAGATTCCTATCAACATCAAGAACAAGACAGGGACATCTACTATCCCCTGTATTATTTAACATTGTTCTGGAGGTACTGGCCATAGCAGTTAGACAAGAAAAAAAAAGAAAAAGATGAGGTATAAAAATAAAGGCAAGGCATGTTTTGTAGATGATGTAAATAGACCTGGAAAACTTAAGAGAATCCATTTAAAGCTACTACACAAATGTTATGGATTTTAGTAAGGTTGATAATAGACATCACGTGTAAAGAGTTGCCCACATGGTTCTGTTGCCCAGCCAGACATGGGAACCACTGCACAGTGGTTAACTCAAACCACATCTAAAGGTTAACGTTTGGGGTTGGTCGATACAAAGACGAATACCATGAACAACCATCTACTACAACCCTGGTCCCTGGGAGGGCTTTCCTGAAGCTCAAGTTGAACATCTCACCTTTCAGTCAGCCACAGCAGATACCTCCTCCCCTCCAGAGTCAGGCTTGTGTTGAACCAGCCATAGCTAGAGTCACAGCAGGCAAAGGTGGGAATAAAGGGTCAGAATCAGAAGGTTATCCAATGGAGATGGGAGCAGTGTTGGGTGGTTGTTGTGCTTTTTGGAGGGGCGGTGGGAGGGAGGTGGTGGTGGTGTGGGCCCAAGGCTCGAGACAGGACCACTGTTGGGAGGAGTTCAAGTGGAAGTGGTTTTTAGCTCAATGCAAGGAAATTTGTTCTGTCAGACAAAGCCATCCCTGACTTGGGGATGTGCAAGTGGAGACTGGATGTGCATTTGGAGAGGGGATTCAAGCATTGGGTGGGTGAGGAGAGGACCGGAAAGACACTGGGCTATAGGGAAAAGAACAGAGGAGTTTGGTGTCACACAGACTGGATTGGAATCCCATTTTGGTCACATGGCTGTGTGACCTTCGGAAGTCACCTAGCCTCTTTAAAGGGGTACAGAGCTTCTGGCCTTGAGATCTGTGGTTCCATAACCCCCACTTCCTTAGCCCAAGGCCCAGTTTGGGTGGGTTTCTTCTCTGAAGGAGCTGAACAGAGCACCAGGAGACCAAGGTAGGAGGGGCTCTAGGCGTAGGATGGGATAGAACTTTGGTGACTCCATCTTCTGCTGCCTTCTGGACGGGTCTGTCTGAATTGTCGGGCCTCATTCCCTTTGCCCATGATAGTAACCTTACCTATAATCGGGGAACATGTCCAGCTCCCTGGGTGTCAGCTTCCGAAATCCCAGAACTATGTCCTTCCAGAAAGGGTCCTGCAGAAGAAGGAGAGGAGGGGACACAGGGATGGGTGCAAGTCAAGAGTAACTATAACAAAAAATTTTATATAATGTTCCCTGTGTGTAAGGCTCTGTTCCGAGCATTTTACCTATACCACCCCATTTAATCTTCCCAACAACCCATTGAGGTAGATCCTATTATTATCCCCATTTAATAGATGGGCCCAAAAAAAAAAAAAAAAAAAAAAAAAAAAAAAAATAGATGGGCCCATTGAGGCTTAGAGAGTTTAAGTGACTTGTCTAAGATCACACAATTAATAAATGGTGGAGCTGGGATCTGAACCCACACAGTTTGTCTTCAGAGTCCAAATTCTTAACCATTATGCTATACTAAGGGTAAGAGTAAGACTTGGGGTGAGTGACAGGGTAAGGGTTGGGAATATGGGAGAGAAAAGGGGAGGCAGTGAAAGTCCCCAAGGAGTGAGAGTGGGGTCAGACAACATAAATGGAAATTTCAGTCTCACCCCTGAACACCTTGAATTCTCTGAGACTCAGTTTTCTGGTCTGTATCATGGAGTTAATAGTCACTCTCGGTCCCTTGGAAGGTAATGGATAACATGGCTAATGCTCTTAGCACAGGGTTAAATGTTGACTAAACCTTGACTTGGGGTTGTGGGCACCCAGCCGAATCACCCTCTCCAAGCAACCTGAGAACATCCCCCATGCGGTCACAGACTGTCTGGGTTCAAATCCCAGCTCTGCCACTTTAAAACTTTGTGAGCTCAAGTAAGGTACGCCATTTCATCTGCAAAAGGAAGATAATAATAACACTCAATTATTGTGAGAGCTAATTGAGTCACTATTTGTAAAGTAGTTAGGACAGGGCCTGGCACACAGTAGGGGCTTTAGAAGTGTGCACCATGTTGAGTGTCTTAGTCCATCTTGGTGAAAAGCCTGGGGACCACCTGCAGGGTCACAGGACGTATTTTGGCCTCAGCACCAAGTGCCCACCACTATAGAACGTGACTCTGGTCTGTGATCAAGGCTCTGCCCCACGGTCAAGGGCTCCTCACTCACCGGAACAGCTTCATGGAAGAGGTTGTAGCCTGAGATCGGGGCCAGGCCCATGTTTGCAGCATTGGGGGAATGGATGTGGCTCAGGAGGTAGTCGAAGGTCTGCCGGTTCCAATGCCTGGAAGGGTCCACCAGAGTCTCATCACGTCATGCCCTGAGCTGGATAAGACCGCTCTGAGGGTCAGCTTGCCCAGGGCTGTGGTCAGGCTGGTGGGGAGGTGTCCAAATCCAGAAATCCATCATGGTCCACTTCTGCAGCCCCCCATGTGCCTAGGGGTCTCCCTCTTCCCCAAGCTTTCCAATATGTCCCCATCAATAGAAAAGAGAAGATGGAAATAGAGCATGCTCCCTCACAACCATTCGGACCCTACCTCCAACTTAGGATCACGGAGTTGCCAAGTTTAAATGAAGACTGTGACCTGCTCCGGAGACTGTGAGCCACAGGTTCAAGCTCTCTCTAGGCTCCACCCCACTGTGAACACCAGCTGGCACTCCCAAATGCTTCCTCTTCTCCCTGGGCTCACAGCTCAACTACATTTCCCGACTCCTTTGCAGCTAGGCGTGACCATGTGACTGCCTTCTAGCCAAAAGACCCCAGAAACTGTGCACACGTAGTCCTCATGCTCTGCTCCTTGTGCAGGTGCTGGCCCACGTGAAGGGCAACGTTGGAAGCCACGGAGGAGAATGACAGAGCCACGAGCTGGAAAGGAGCCCGATCCCTGAGCTGTCACCCACTGATCAGGAACATCGGGTTGGAATTTGTGGGGAGAATAAAACGTCTGTTTGAGCTGATATTCATCTGAGGCTTCCTTTGTGGAATCAGCTGGGGGTTTCAAAACTAACATCATGACCTTTGCAACTTCTTCGCTAAACCTGAGCATTGATCGACTCACTTAGAGGTATTCCTGGTTTAGGGGAGGAATGGAGACAAAGCCTCCATCGGTCTGGCACATGTCCCCTCCATCACTGCCGAGACCAAGTGTAGCATCTGTCCAGCACCTAGAAGGGGCTTCATATTTATTATTTTCTTCACATCATGCCAGGCCATAGCCTCCACAACGGTCTTGTGATTGGTGACAGGGACCCTGAGAGGGGGCAGCCCCCTCCAGACACTCAGCTCCTCTGATCGCCCGGCCACCCTCTGGGACCCTCACTCACGCCTCCTGCTGGTTGACGGGGTCGGAGAGGTAAGGCTGCCACAGGCCAGCAGCCACGTCGGTGTTGGTGAGCGGGGTGAAGCGGTCTGCGTAGATCTTCAAGTCCAGCGACTGCAGGGCCGAGTGGTAGCGCTCATGGATGCAGAGGGCGGTGGACAGCCCAATGACGCCCGCTCCGATCACCACCACGCGCATTGTGCCAGCCTGCAGGACCATCTCCATCACCATCGCCATCACCACCATCACCACCGTCACCACCATCACCACCATCACCTCCCCCACCCCCCACCCCCCCGCACTGAAGGCTCAGAGCAGTGGTTCTCAACCTTCCGGCCCTTTAAATACAGTTCCTCATGTTGTGACCCAACCATAAAATTATTTTCGTTGCTACTTCATAACTGTCATGTTGCTACTGTGATGAATCGTCATGTAAATATCTGATATGCAGGATGGTCTTAGGCGACCCCTGTGAAAGGGTCGTTCGACCGCCAAAGGGGTCGCGACCCACAGGCTGAGAACCGCTGGCTTAGAGAGTGGCGGATACCGCCAGACCCTTTTAACACTCAGTCCTCGCCAGGACCCTGAGAAAGGGAGAAACAGACATGGAGAGGCAAAGCCCAAGGTCACACAGCAGGTGAGTGATACCACCTCCTATGGGAAGCCTCCCCGAACGCACTGTATCCATCTGGGAACATTAAAAGGGCCTAACCCTGGTGCGTGTGGCTTAGTGGTTGAGCATCAACCCATGAAACAGGAAGGCAAGATTTGATACCCAGTCTGGGCACATGCCCAGGTTGCGGGCTCGATCCCCAGTGTGGGGCGTGCAGGAGGCAGCCGATCAATGATTTTCATCATCGATGTTTCTATCCGTCTCTCCCTCTCCCTTCCTCTCTCTGAAATCAATAAAAACATATTTAGAAGGGCGTAGGCAGAGTTCCTAGCCAGCTCTAAGCTGGGGTGTCAAATGGTTAGAACTATGGGCTCTGGCTTCAAATCTCAAATCTCAGTTCTGCTGCCTACTGGCCATTGACCTTGGGCAAGACGCTGCCCAAGTCTCAATTTCTTCTTCTGGAAAACGGGGAAATGAACTCATGCCTCGGAGAGTCGATGGAAGATTTACCAAGATGGCACATGTAAAACGTTTAACCCAGTGTCTAGTACAAAAGAAGCGACTGACTGACATTCGCGGAGCACCTAGTGCGTGCCGGCCTCAGCGCTAAACGCTTCCCATGCTTCATTTCATGTAAGTCTCCCAATATTCTTATTAAAGTAGGGACTAGTGTTATTGGCTCCACTTTCCAGATGAGGAAACTGAGGCTCCGAGAGATGAAAGCCACTTCCCCGAGGTCACAGAGCCAGGAAGGGGTGCTGCTGGGATTTCATGTCAAGTAAACTCACACGCACTTTTTGCACACCTACTGTGTGCCATGCCGGGCTGGCAGCTAGTGGATGCAGCTGTAAGCAAATCAGCTGCATCAGCTGCAAAGGCTGGCCTCAGAACCCAGGTCCTCCAGCGCACCCCCTCACGGCCGGCCTTGGGGTGCTGGGCTGCCTGGGTCCTCAGAATTTTAGAAGGCCTAGCAGCTTTTGACCTTGAAGCTGGTTGGGCCTGCACAGCAGGGAAATATTCTACTGGCTCCTGCTGAGGCAGAACAAGGGGACGTTTGTGCCCGAAAGGGCCAAATTCAACTTTCCCTCCTCTTTACTCACAACTCTCCTCCCACAGACCTTGGCTCCCCGCCTGTGGCCCTGAACGGCAGGACATTCTCAGTACGGCCTAGTTTTGCAAAGGAGGAAACGGCTCCAGGCCACAAAAACCGTACTCTGTTAGGATTTCAGCAACCAAGTTGAAGATAAAAAACGCCAAAACAAAAGAATCGCATCGTTGCTCTGGGCGATGCTTCTTCCAGCTGCCAACCTGGGCTTGGTTGGGAGGGGAGGGGTGGGGGACAGTAGGCAGACCCTCTTAGGACCCCCAGCCTCCTCTTGCAATTTCCTCATCAATAAAATAGGAGGAACCTGGTCTCACGGGCTTGTCCTAAGGATTAAATGAGCAGCATGGCAACAGTTCCTGGTACAGTGCCTGGCACGAGCAGGCCCTCAATACATGGCAGCCTCCTTCTGTCCCCCAGCACTTTGGAAATGACAAAGGAAAGAACATTGGGTGTGGAGGAAGGGAGAGGAAGAAGGGAGAGTCAGACCTGGCTTCACTTCCGCCTTGCTGTGTGACGTTGGCTAAGTGACTTCCCCTCTCTGGGCCTTCTGACTGTCTTTGCATAACCGCCATAGAGTTGAGCACTTTTGTACATCAACAATAAGACAGGCAGGCATAGAGAGCTTTTCTGTATTGTCCAAATTCCCCACAATGAATCCCGGGGGCGGCACGGCATGGGGAAACGGCAGTCACAGCCCAGGCCGTGGGTCAGACACACCCAGGTTCACAGCTGGCTCTGGCGCGGACAAACGGTGTGACCCCGGACAAGTCACGTAACCTGACCGAGCAAGGGTGGCCGACCTCCCAAAGTCCCAGGACTGAGGGTGTCCCCAGGACGTGGGGGCCGAGTGCTAACACCAGGAGAGTCCTGTGACAAACCGGGATGTGTGGTTGCTCATCGTAACAGCCTCCGCTTCCTCTTCCATAAACTTTTGAGGGTTCACAGAGCTCCCTGCCGGTTGTCTCCCCACCAGAATATCAGCTCCAGGAGAGCAGGGACTTTTGTCCACTGCTCTGTCCCCATGGCCTCGAACAGTACCTGGCCCGTAGCAAGGATTCATGAATGAATGAATGAATAGATGAATGAATGGAGTTCTTAGAGGATCAAAAGAGAAAATACAGTGGGGCCTTGACTTACGAGTGTCCCGACTAACGAGTTTTTCGAGATACGAGAGCCGTCTCTCGGCCGATTTTTTGCTTTGAGTTGCGAGCTAAAATTAGGGTCACGAGCCAGCTTCAGATACCCCACCGCTAGTTGGCGCAGCGAACGTCGCAGTGAACGCCACAACATCAGCCCAGCATCACGTGTCTCACTCGTTCACTTTTTGATTTGACATACGAGTAATTTGAGTTACGAGCTCCGTCACGGAACGAATTAAATTCGTAAGTCAAGGCCCCACTGTATTTGTAAAGCGCTGGGCAGCTCATAAATTAAACCGGTGATCATTGTTGTCCCTGGTTCGCAGCTGAGGCAGCTGAGGCTGGGAGAGAACAAGGTTATTAGAAGTCACAGCAAGAGTTGGAGGAAGGCGGGCGGGGGGGGGGGGGGGGGGGGGGAGGCGGGCAGAGCCCAGTTCTGCTTTTTCTAGGGCCCAAGTTTTTCTCATTCTCATGTCACCTAGAAAACCAGTGAGTAATTGAGGGGGGGGGAAGGAGCTGCTTATATAATAGAATTGTGTGAGATGAGAGAAGAGAATGTCTGAAAACCCTTAAGAGGTTTCTGGGCTGGGGGAAAAGGCTTCGAACAGAAGCAGAGCGGGCACATGGCACTTCTCAGATAACAAGCAAAGCCTCCGGGCGGGTGGGGGGAGTCCCAGAGTAACTTCCGGTACCAGCTGGCCGGATAAAGGGACAAGTCACAGCGCGGGGCTCAGTTTCTGCAGTATGTAAAATTCTAAAGGTGAGCAAGACGTCCTCATGCAGATGGGGAAACTGAGGCTCAAAGAAGAGGAGGGACTCAGCTGAAGTCACACATTTGTGACAAAAGATTTGTGGGCCTTAGCCAGTGTGACTCGGTTGGAGCGTCATCCCATGTAGGGGTCACAGGTTTGATTCCCGGTCAGGACACACGCCCAGGTTGAAGGTTCAACCCCCAGTCGGGGCACATATGACAGGCAACTGATGGATGTTTTTCTCTCACATCGACGTTGCTCTCTCCCTCTCCCTCTCTCAAAAACCAATAAAAACATATGCTCAGGTGAGTATTAAAAAAAAAAAAAAGATTTGTAGGGTCTTGAGGTTAAAAAGACCCTTTGAAAGGCGGGATAGGTCATGTACAGAAAAGAACTACAATGTGGAGAGAAACAGCAATGACAGCTTCTGCTAGTTTTTCAACTCCTAGGATTATGCTGAGAACTTTACATGCATGATCTACTTTAACCTTCCACCAACCCTTGGGATGATCATTGTGCCCATTTTACAGAGGAGGCAACTGAGCCTCAGACAGCCCCTGGTAAGAAGCAGGACCAAGGCCAGCCTGACTCACAACTGAAAAATCTGAAGGTCAAAGAGGTGAAGAGATACCCCAATGTTTCAAAGTCCTACACTGGGGGGGGGACCCCACATAAAATATAACAATTGCAGGAATGTTCAGTGTGTTGGTGATAGGCACAGAAGTGAAGAGGGAATATGTATGTCCTAAATTAATGATCTTAATAAAGTAGGTGAATCAAATTGGACACTGATGACAGTAACTTTGTGTGTGTGTGTGTGTGTGTGTGTGTGTGTGGGTGTGTGTGTGGCTAAGTATAATGTCTATTTAAGGATGGAGCAGAAAGGGAACCATTTTGGTCATCTGCCACTTGCCAGACACATGTAGATGCAGTGTAGACATCCTCTCACTTAATCCTCTCACCTGCTCCAGAAGGTTCTACAGAAGTGAAACTGAGGTGCAGGGAGCGAAAGCCACGCTCCCACAGTCACCCAGCCAGTGTGGGCCAGTGTTCAGACCTGCGCTTTCTGCACCGTGCCGCCGGCAGTACATGGACACTGACCCTTTCTGCTTGTCCTGTGCTTCTTTGCTAATCGGCTCCCTTTTCCCTAGAAAGTGGCTGGAGGCAGCTCCTGCCTTGGATGGCCACATGTGCGCAGCCAAGACTAGGAAAGATTTTCCTGAAAAAAATCAGCAAGTCCTGGGGAAGGTATTTGAATGAACATTATTAGCGCCTCCAAGTTGCGCCCTGGGGCTACTTCTGATGACGTTGATGTTTTCAGAGTTTATATTTAAAATGGAACAGATTTTATAAATGCTTGACAGCCAGGCTACCAGCTCCCCGCCCC
Source organism: Myotis myotis (assembly GCF_014108235.1). Classification (NCBI taxonomy): domain Eukaryota; kingdom Metazoa; phylum Chordata; class Mammalia; order Chiroptera; family Vespertilionidae; genus Myotis; species Myotis myotis. The sequence continues at coordinate 4,382,848 of NW_023416325.1, read as the reverse complement.
CCAAATAATAATGGCCATGTATTGAGGACTTGGTGCGTGGCCAGTTCTATGCTAAGCACCTTACATCAATCGCCTGTTTTAACCCTCAAATCAACCCTGTAAGAGGTGAGTTAGGATCCCATCTTCCAGACAGGAAAGAGGGGCTTAGAAAGGCGAAGGCGCTTACCCGAGGTCCCGGCCGGACTACAAGGCTGTCACCTGCTTCAGACTCTAAAGTGGAGCCTTCTCCGCTGACACTGGGAAAACACGAGTTCTACTCCCCGCCCCCCAAAATAAGAACACCCCCACTCACCGGGCGTGCCAAACTTCTGGAGAAATGAGGCAGCTGCTGTGGGTGCAGGGTCCTGTCTCCTAAGGGGAGGCTCCTGATTCTGGGGTGTCCTGTCCTCAGTCCTCTGCCCGCCAGCCGGGACTGGAGCTCAGGGTCAAAGTCCGGAGTTATAGACAGGGCGCAGCTTGGCGCGGTGCTGCTGGCAGGGGCTGGACCCACCACCCCCTCCCCTCACTCCCAAGTCCCTGAAAAGCTGCCTGACTTTTCTGGCTGATCCCAAGGCCCTGTGTCCAGGCCTCGGTGGAAGAGAGGGGGCAGGCGGGGGTTCTTGGAGGGCTGATGGGCACAAGCAGGCCTGTCTCCCAGGCCAGCTGGAGGCGATCCTCTTTCTTCTCTCTTTCTGCTGCCACCCTGGGGGAGGGAGTGCCGTTTCCTGGCCTGCAGGGGGTGGGAGGGGTGGTCATCTTGGCAGCACCGGAAGGGAGGCCAGGGGTACTGGACAGGGCTCCCCGGGCCAGCCGGCCAGCCCAGTGCCATTCTGGGACGCTAGGTGGATGAGGCCAAGAAGAGACCACGAGAATACATGGCTCTTTGCTCGGTATCCCAGGGACACTAGCAGCAGGGCTCCAGGTCCCTCTCTGCAGGGCTAGACCTGGAGCAGTGGTTATTAAAGCCCAAAGGTCATCGGGCACCTCGCTGTATGGATGGGGAGATTGAGGCCCAGAGAGAAGAACCAACCAGCCCTCGGGGAGGCATCATTTGGGTCAGTTTTGAAGGACCAGCCTCTACTTGGCCCCTACCTTCAGCATCATCAAATAAAAAGGTGAAGGTGAGCATCGGCCCTCGGACTGAAGGGTTCCGGCTTGGATTCCAGTCAAGGGCACACACCTTGGTTGCAGGTTCCCCGGCCCTGGTCGGAACGAGTGTGGGAGGCAACCAATTGATGTGTCTCTCTCACATCAATGTTTCTCTCTCTCTCTTCCTCTCTCTCTCTCCCTCTTCCCTCCCTTCCACTTTCTCTAAAAATCAATGGAAAAACAAAACAAAACAAGGCAGCCTGGATTTACAGCTCCCCTCACACAGGCCGTCTGTGCCCAGCCCTGGAGCACCAGGCCACCACAAGAGAGCTTAACTGAGCGGGAACAGTGAAAGGTATCAGGGACCACACAGGGACTTCCCACACCGCAGGGCTGGGTGTGGGCTGTGGTTTCAGAGAGTCCTGTGCTGTATGTGAAAAGCATATTCGGTATTGTTATTTAATTTTGGAAAATGAGGTGCGGGGACACCCATTGTTTTCATGATACAAAGCACAGAAAGTAAAGTTCCACAGTATATTCTTGGCTATTGGATTAAGACATCCCCAAGGAGGGGTGTGCAATTTTTAAAATCTTTTATCAGAAGAGGGCGTGAGAAAAAAAGAAAAGAAAAAGCAAAAGCTGCCCTAGCCGGTTTGGCTCAGTGGATAGAGCGTCGGTCTGCGGACTGAAGGGTCCCAGGTTCGATTCCGGTCAAGGGCATGTACCTTGGTTGCGGGCACATCCCCAGTAGGGGGTGTGCAAGAGGCAGCTGATTGATGTTTCTCTCTCATCAATGTTTCTAACTCTCTAAACTTCTCCCTTCCTCTCTGTAAAAAGATCAATAAAATATATTTTTAAAAAAAAGCAAAAGCTAAGAAACACTGAACGGTTGAATGTGCCCATTTTACAGCTGAGTAAACTGAGGCCCCAAAGAGAGGAAGGGATGTGCCTTAAGTCCCACAGGGTATATGGCTCACCCGGTGGGTTGATTGCAAGGTCCTTGAGAAACTATTCTGAAGTCCCAAGTTCACTGGTGATGCTAGCAGGCCCCAAAGAACCTTGGGAAGCATTTTTTGTTTGTTTGTTTGGCTGGAATGTTAGGGATCAAGGATTTCTCTGGCCTACTGGCTGATCGATAAACAACGTGGCCTCCAAGCAGCTCTGAAACAGCACACTCAGGCCAGGGCAAAAGATCCATTTACTAGGAGGCAGAACTCTGTGGGGGCCACGAGAAGTTATAGAATAACAAGTTAACCCCCACCCCCACACACACTCTCTCAGACAAAATTAGCTTTACTATATCTTTTCTGAGTATTAAGATCATCATAACCTCTATAATTTATTACAAAACAGGAGCTATAAAGCAGAAAGTACTAACCCCCTGTAACCAATCCCACCACCAGGAAAGAGGGGCCATTCACATTTGGGGCAAATATCCCCAAACATTACATAAACACACCCCTTCATGTGCCCCAAATGGGATCACGTTGTGGGTGCTGTTTCGACTCCCAGTTCACGTATCAGTATGGTCTGTCCTGAACATGTTTCCACTCGGCTGTTAACCAGTGGTCCATTCATACAGGACCACTGAATGTGGGTATCACAGTTTTTAAAGGCAGACCCTATGGCAATGGTTCTCAGCCTTCTGGCCCTTTAAATACAGTTCCTCATGTTGTGACCCAACCATAAAATTATTTTCGTTGCTACTTCATAACTGTCATGTTGCTACTGTGATGAATCGTCATGTAAATATCTGATATGCAGGATGGTCTTAGGCGACCCCTGTGGAAGGGTCGTTCGACCGCCAAAGGGGTCGCGACCCACAGGTTGAGAACCGCTTTTCTAGGCTGTTCCTTGGCTAATGACAGCAAAACTCCAATTTCCACACGGCGATTTCTCTGTCTCTATCTTTCTGTCCAAATTTCCCCTTTTCGTGAGGGCATAGTCATATTGGACTGGGGCCCACCCTGATGACCTCACCTTCACTTGATGACATCTGCACAGACCCTATTGCCAAATAAGGTCACATTCACAGGTCACGGGGGAGGGGGGGGGGGGGGTTAGGACTTGGGCAGTCAGGCCCATAACCCAGCCTTGAAATAAGTGCTGTCCTTCTTTCCCCCTCCACAAAAGCAGGAAGTAAGCCGCAGGCAAAGGAAGTGCCTGCCCTGACTCCTAACATCGAAGGCCAGTTTGGAGCTGGCAGATTCCAGGGTTTTTACATCAACCTGGTGGGGTTGTCGTGTGGTCCCTCTGCTCAAATGTCATCTTGCCCAGAGGTCCCCTGGCCACTTGCCTAAACAGCCCCCTCCTCACCCTCTCACCTTAGCCTGCTTTTTCTCCCACCCCCACCCTCCCACCCCTGCTTTTTTTGTTTGTTCATCCTCACCTGAGGATACTTTTTCCCATTGATTTTTTAGACAGAGTAGAAGCGTGGGGGAGAGACAGAGAGAAAGGAACGTTGATGTCAGAGACACTCATCGATGGGTTGCCTTCCTCACATGCCCCAGGGATCGAGCCTGCCCTTGACAGGAATCAAACCGGGGACCCTTCAGTCCGAGGGCCCACGTCTAAGCCAGTGGTTCTCAACCTTCCTAATGCCGCGACCCTTTAGTACAGTTCCTCATGTTGTGGTGACCCCCAACCATAAAATTATTTTCGTTGCTACTTCATAATTGTAATGTTGCTACTGTTATGAATCGTCATATAAATATCTGATATGCAGGATGTATTTAGGCGACCCCTGTGAAAGGGTCCTTCGACCCCCAAAGGGGTCGCGACCCACAGGCTGAGAACCGCTGCAGCACTGAGCAAACCATTTAGGGCTCTCAAGCCCTTTTTACTACTTGATATCATATTTCATTTATTTGAACCTGTGCCTGTCTTGTTCTAAGAACCTTACCAATATTAACTCATTTAATATAACGTATTTTGCAGATAGTATACTAATGGCTTACACGGTTTGACTCTATCCCCTCTTCCCTTCCCCCCCATAGGCTATACTGGAAGAATCTCTGTCTTTTGCTTGAATTCTAAAGGAAAAAAATGTGGGTTCAAACCCCAGCTTCATCACGCCCTAGCTAAGTGACCTTGGGTGTGTGACTTCACCACTCCATGCATCAATGTCTTCATCCGTGAAATGAGAATCCGAACTGTGTGACAAGAAATACATAAAGAGGCCCAACCCAGTAACAGACACGGAGACTGCAGGCGCACAGATAAGGGAAATCTGATCTTCCTGTAGGAGGCGACCCCAGAGCAAGGACGGAAGACATTTAGATGTTAATAAACCACTCCCTCAACCCCCTTGCAAATCACTTTGCATAACGGCCTAGCAGACAGCAAATAACTTGCTGTTCTTTTTGTAAAAAAATATTTTTTTATTGATTTCAGAGAGGAAGGGCAAGGGAGAGAGAGTTAGAAACATCAATGATGAGAGAGAATCATTGAGGCCTCCTGCACCCCGCAACCTGGGCATGTGCCCTGACCGGGAATTGAACCGTGACCTCCTGGTTCATAGATCAACGCTCAACCACTGAGCCGCGCCGGCCAGGCAACTTGCTGTTCTTAATAGATGCAAAACTGAGCTGAGACGATAAGAATGAAGTCAAAGATGATTAGATAAATGATGACGAAAAAAATTAAGATGGTACCAGATGGAAAGGGCTCCACTGGGTGCAGGGAAACTTCTAGCTGGTTCCCCTCCTGCAAACCTGGTTCTGTGAGGCCTAGAGACTGAGGCCAGGGGGCTTTGACTTCCTTGCCCTCCCACCCCAGCCCTTTTCACTAAAGGGAGAATGACCAAAATTATAAAGAAATATAGGGTCGAATCAAGGCAGGGATCAGTAAAAGCAGCTTGCTGTGCCATATTGGATCCTGAAGCAAAAGGAAAAATCAGCAATACAGGACAGATCCTGTCGTTAAAAAAAAAGTTGATATTTCATGCATTGTGGATTTTTAAAAACATAACTTTTTTTTTTAATGTTACACTAGAATATTCTTTCTCGCCCTGGCCAGGTAGTTCAGTTGGTTAGAGCATCGTCCTGACATGCCAAGGTTGTAGGTTTGATCCCCAATCAGGGCACATACAAGAGGCAACCAATGAATGCATAAAGAAGTAGAATAACAAATCTCTCTCTCTCTCTCTCTCTCTCTCTCTCTCTCTCTCTCTCTCTCTCTCTCAAATACCCATTTAAAATGTTTCCATAAATTTCCTCCAAAAAGCACTTCAGAGGGACTATAGTGCCTCCATTGAGAATCACCTTTGAGATAAATGGTGCAGGAGGTACTGACCCCTGGATCTGCGAGAGGCAGGAGGAGGGATCCTGGAGCTGCCTGGGTTTCTGGTTGGTTAGTGAGATGGATGGTGGAGCCAGTTTTGCTAAGATGGGGAGCAGGATTGGACCACTGCATTTGGGGGTGTTTGTGCAATGTGCACGTGGAGCCTGAAGCGAGGGAAGGGATTTGGGATGAAAGAAAAGCTTTCTATTACCGAGTCAAGCCAGTACCTTGACTGATCTTTTTTGGTATCTTACTCCATGTCCCTGACTCCATCCCCATACTGGCTACCTCTTCCCAGGATGACAACAGCAGCCCATGTGTTGGTCTCCCTTCACTCGCCTGCCCCACCATCCATTCTCCATGCAGCAGCCAGAGCTTTCTACAGTGCCCCCTAACTCTTGCCATTGGTCCTCAGGAAAGCCTTTCCTGACCTCCCTGCCCCCAAAGAGGTGACTGGTGAGGAGCACAGTGAAGAAATAAAATGGAGTCACTACAGTCAAGCTGCTAAATGACTGAAATCAAGTAGGTTAAAGTGTGAGGAAATGAGTCTGTATTTGTTTTAACTAGCCTGGGAACTTGAACTTATGAACTCTGCAGTCCCGTGTCAATGCCTGGATAGACATCAGACCTCCAGATCCCCCTGTGGTTACCCACCAAGGGACTCACGTATCCAGACCATCTGGTATCCATCGTCTGGACTGCCTCTCTTTTTTTTTTTTTAAATATATTTTATTGATTTTTTACAGAGAGGAAGGGAGAGAGATAGAGAGTTAGAAACATTGATGAGAGAGAAACATCGACCAGCTGCCTCCTGCACATCTCCTACTGGGGATGTGCCCGCAACCCAGGTACATGCCCTTGACCGGAATCGAACCTGGGACCTTTCAGTCCGCAGACCGACACTCTATCCACTGAGCCAAACCAGTTTCGGCTGGACTGCCTCTCATCTGACTGATAATGGTGCTGGACCAATCCTAGGGCTAAGAATGCAGGTTTGAGTCTTCTCAAGAACGTACTTCTTAGTATAAGAAGTTTTAACTTTCCTCTTTGGAATATTTCTGGGTTTTTGCCTAGCTATGTTTCCGGTTTGCAAACCCCAAGGCCCTTGAATAAATTTTTATCGCTTATTTCTAGCCAACGTTTCCTGATTCACTTATGCTCAGTTGACACTGGGTTTCTGGACACATAGAAGAATTCACATAAAAATATTAGCAAAATAATTTTGAAAATGTGCCTAGTACAGTAGCCACCCATTTATCTGTGGGGAATATGTCCCAAGACCCCCAGTGAATGTCTGAAACTGGATAGTACCAAATCTTATATATGCTATGTTTCTTCCTATATCCACACACCTATGATAAAGTTTAATTTATAAATTAGGCACAGTAAGAGATTAATAACAATAACTAATAATAACATAGAAGAATTATAGTAGTATCCTATATAATAAAAGGCTAATATGCAAATCTGCCAAACGGCAGAAAGACTGGTCGCTATGACATGTACTGACCATCTGGGGGCAGATGCTCAATGCAGGAGCTGCTGTGGGGTGCTCAGTGCATTCCCACAGGGGGAGTGCCTCTCAGCCAAAAGCCCTGAGCCCAGCTCATAGCTGGGGAGTGCACCTCCATGACAGGGCTAAGGATATCCGACTGCCAGCTTAAGCCGTCAATTGGACATCCCCTGAGGGCTCCCGGACTGGGAGAGGGCGCAGGCCGGGCTGAGGGGCCTCCCCCTCCAGTGCACAAATTTCATGCACCAAGCCTCTAGTACTGTAATAAAAGATGTGTGAATGTGGTCTCTCTCTCTCTCTCTCTCTCTCTCTCTCGCTCTCTCTCTCTCAAAATATCTTATTGTACTCATCCTTCTTGTAATGATGTGAGATGATAAAATGCCAAATCTATACCCAGATCTGTGTAACCATCTCTTACTTGCAGTGAATGGTTTGACGTTACTCATTTCAGGGGTCTCTTGCTGAAGTCTCACTAGGGGGTCAGTGCTTTCTGGCACAACACTTTCTCTGTTCATGTCCCACCCCCTCAAATTTAATGTCCCTCCATCTAACTAAGCACTTATCACACTCTGTGGCTATAATTTCTGCAGTTTGAGGTGCGACAACAAACCAGCACGAATTTCTTATTCCTTCTTCACAACCCCATGGACGGAAGAGTCGTTCTTACCCTACTAAGGTCTTAGCAACCTCAGCACACAATATTTTTTTCTTTCCTTCACCTTGTCCCTTAAAGGAAGTGCTTTACGGCTTCCCTTCGGAGCGTCCGAATTGTGATCATCGCTATCCTCGCACTTTGGGGCCATTATTAAGAAAAATAAGGGTCACTTAAACAGTAGCACTGTGATACCGAAGCAGTTGATCTGATAACCGGGTACTAAGTGACTAACAGGCAGGGAGCACACTGGACAAAGAGATGATTCATGTCCTGGCAGGACTGAGCGGGGTAGCTTGAGATTGCATCGCGATACTCACACGGGCACACAATTTACAGCTTATGAATTGTTCATTTCTGAAATTTTCCACTTAATATTATTTTCGGACTGCGGGTAGCTGAAGCCCGGGGAGAGCGAGGCTTCAGGTAAGGAAGGACCACTATAATGCGACTCGCTTTTGTAAAATCCCCGAGGGCGGCCCTGCTCTCTTTTGCTCACTGTTCAGTACTCCAGGCTCTACAGTAGGTGCTCAGTAAATATTTCATCAATGGATGCATGGACGATGAGTGAAAATGAATGAATGGATGAATGAATGAATGAATGAATGAATGAATGAATGAATGAATGAATGAGTGAGTGAGTGAGTGAGTGAGTGAATGAGTTTCTGCAAAGACGGCCTGTCGGGGTTCTGGGCAGGGACCAGGAGGCTTTACTTTTCTGCCTCCCCACCCTCTCCCGGGCAGTCTCGGCTGCGCGGCCACCCGGCCTCAGTTTCCCCGCTGGTGCAGAGGGCGCGCCTCTGCAGCCGGACTTGAGGTCCGGCGCGCGCAGCCGCGTCCCCCCAGCCGAGGGCCGGGCGCGCGGGCAAGAGCGCGTGTGCTGGGCGCGCGGGGAACGTGACTGGCGGGCCCGCTAGGGCCTCCCGGTCGCTGTGGCTCCCGCGCCGCGCACGCGCGCCACCCCACGCCCCGCCCCGGCCCGCCCGCCCCGCCCGCCCCGCTCCAGGTCCGGCGCGCGCCGGCGCGGGAGGCGGAAGGCGGGGGGCGGGGGCGGAAGGCGGGGAGCGGGGGCGGGGGCGGTGGACGCGGACCGGGAGGGGCGGGCCCGGCGCGGCTCGGCCCGGCCGCCGGTGCGCGGCTCCTGGAGCGCCCCGGGCCCGGCCCGGGCGGCGGCGGCGGCTCCAGCCCGAGGCCTCGGTGGCACCCGCGCGCCGCGCCGCAGCCATGGCCCTGGTGACCCTGCAGCGCTCGCCGACGCCCAGCGCCGCCTCCTCCGCCAGCAACAGCGAGGTGAGCCCGGGCCGGCCGAGCAGCCGCCGCGCCAGGCCTGGGCCGCGAGTGCGGGGCGGAGGGCGCCCGGCGGGCGGCGAGGGGGCTGCTGCGAGCGGGCGGGCCGGGGCCTGCGGGGCGGCGCTGCTCGACCCGCCTGGGCAGCCGGACTCGGGGGGCGGCGCGGAGGCTGGGTGAAGTTGTGGCCCCGTCTGAGGGTGACTGCGGGACCTGGGGGTGGCTGTGTGCGGGTGTGGCTCCCGTCTGGGGGTGACTGAATGTGCGGGTGTCACCCCGACTGGAACTGCCTGTGCAGTGAAGCTGTCTATCTGTGACCCCTGCCTGGGGGTGACTGTGCAGTGAAGCTGTCTGTCTGTGACCCCTGCCTGGGGCTGACTGTGCAGTGAAGCTGTGACCCCTGCCTGGGGGTGACGGTGCAGTGATGCTGTCTGTCTGTGACCCCTGCCTGGGGGTGACTGTGCAGTGAAGCTGTCTGTCTGTGACCCCTGCCTGGGGGTGACTGTGCAGTGAAGCTGTCTGTCTGTGACCCCTGCCTGGGGGTGACTGTGCAGTGAGGCTGTCTGTGACTCCTGCCCCTGCCTGGGGGTGACTGAATGTGCGGGTGTCACCCCGACTGGGGTTGACTGTGCAGTGAAGCTGTCTGTCTGTGACCCCTGCCTGGGGGTGACTGTGCAGACACTGTGTGACAGTGACCCCCGTCTGGGGGTGACCATGTGCAGGTGTCACCCCGACTGGGGTTGACTGTGCAGTGAAGCTGTCTGTCTGTGACCCCTGCCTGGGGGTGACTGTGCAGACACTGTGTGACAGTGACCCCCGTCTGGGGGTGACCATGTGCAGGTGTCACCCCAACTGGGGCTGCCTGTGCAGTGCAGCTGTCTGTCTGTGACCCCTGCCTGGGGGTGACTGTGCAGGAGTCTGGATGTGCGCCTGGGACACCTAATAGGGCGACTGTGTGAAAGGCCGGTTCTGAGATATGTGACCCTGTGGCTGGTCTCAGCCCTTTCCCTGAGCGCCTGGCCGTGTGTCTGTCTGTGAGGACGTGTGACTATCGCTGCCTGTGACTCGGTGGCCCGTGTTCTGGAAACTGCCTGTGTGATGCTGTGAGAGAGGCCACAGGGTGCCCTCTGACTGTGCGAGATTGTTCCCCGTTGGCACGCCCCTGGGGTTCTGGCTCCCGGTGTCAGTGGCTGTGCCCGTGTCCCCGTGGCAGTGACTGAGTGAGCTCTGGGTGCCGGGCGACCGTGTGTCTTACGCCTTTGTGCGCAGCCCAGTCGGGGTCTTTCCTTTTTGTCACATCACTGGGGGCTGCATGTTTACGTGCCTCTGGCCGTGCGGCAGAGGCTGATGCTGGGCTTTCCCCGGCTGCACAGATGCATTCTGGGGATGCATGGTTGCCCTGCACGGGTTTCTGTGAGACTGTGTGTGTGACCTGGCCTATGTGTGTGGCTGGTTCCTTGTTCTGGGGTGTCGATGGGGAAATTGGTCCTCTGAGTCTCCACAGTCGGGCTGGACGGTGCTAGGCTGGGTCTGGGCCCTCTGAGCAGGTCCCTGCTGCGGCCGCAGGGCTGACCCTCCTGTCTCTACTCCTGCTCACCTTCTCGTGGAGAACCAGTGAAGGCCTCTGGTCTAAACTCCTCTCCATGGCCAGGCTGAGTGTTGGCTTTCAGGCAGCAGCTGGAGGAGGGGACCAGGCTGTTTGGAGAAGGGAGAGAAGGCTGGAGGAGGGGCCCCACAGGCCCAGGAAGTGGCCCTTCCAGCATCTGCGAGTCAGGCCCCTTCTCTGCGGGGGGAAGTTGACTGATAGCACGGAAGGTTTTGTGTGTGTCCGCGAGAGACAGAGAGACGAGGACCTGTATTTGGCTTCAGCAACCCTGCCTGTCCCGGCTCCTGGCAGGGTAGCTCTTTCGCCTGCTTTGCTGAGAGTGGCAGGAACATTCTCAGAATGGCTGCACCCTCCTCGCGCGGAAAGGCCGCTGATGAACTCATCTTGACAACAGACAGAAGATTCTAACAGTCCCTCCTCCGCATGCTGAGAAAGAACCTAGAAGTCAGGTGGCAGTAGCTTCTGTCCTGCCCACGGAGGCATCTGCCCTCCCATCATGGCTGCCTTGCAGTTGACCAAGTGCCTATGCACTTAATCTCGTGTTTCCTTCTCAAAAACTATGTGAGAGGCGTGAAGGCTTCAGCTTGAGGAAGGGCCTCTCAGCCTGGGTCTCTGCTTCCAAACCCCATGTTCCCGGTGTTACTCACCCCCGATCTAGTCCTGACTTAAGACACATTTAGAAATGTTTATTTTTTTAATTTATTTTTAAAATATACTTTATGAATTTTTTTGCAGAGGGGAAGGGAGAGGGATAGAGAGTTAGAAACATCGATGAGAGCCGAAACCGGTTTGGCTCAGTGGATAGAGCGTCGGCCTGCCGACTGAGAGGTCCCAGGTTCGATTCCGGTCAAGGGCATGTACCTGGGTTGCGGGCATATCCCCAGTAGGAGGTGTGCAGGAGGCAGCTGATCGATGTTTCTCTCTCATCGATGTTTCTAACTCTCTATCTCTCTCCCTTCCTCTCTGTAAAAAATCAATAAAATGTATTTAAAAAAAAAAAAAAGAAACATCGATGAGAGAGAAACATCGATCAGCTGCCTCCTGCACACCCCCTACTGAGGATGTGCCTGCAACCAAGGTACATGCCCTTGACCGGAATCAAACCTGGGACCCTTCAGTCTGCAGGCCGACACTCTATCCACTGAGCCAAACCGGCCAGGGCAGAAATTTTTATTTTCTATGTAACTCACATACCATAAGTTCACCATTGACCGTGTATAATTCAGTGGTTTTTAGGATATTTCACAAGGTTGTGCAATCATCACCTCTGTCTAATTCCAGAACATTTTCATCACCCCAGAAAGCATCCCCCACCCCTTAGGCATCACCCAGAGCCTTCCTCCCCGACCCTTGACCCCCGCGCGGCTCTCACCAGCTCTAGACAACCACTAATGCACTTCCTGTCTCAATGGATTTGCCTATTCTGGCCTAATAGACTATGTGGTCTTTCTATGTTTGGTCTCTTTCACTTACCTCATGTTTTCAAGGCTCATCCACGTGGTCCCACGTGTCAGCACTTCATTCCTTTTTATTTCCGTGGTAGAGATGTACCCCATTTTATTGGACATTTGGGTTTTTTCCACTAGAGACATTTTACGTGATTCTATGAAGCATTATTTTCTCAAGGTGCCAGGGACCTGATAAACATAGAATCATCCTAGCTTTTATTGGACTTGAGTGAAGTCAGTCGGCAGCATGAGTCGCCCAAGCGAGCCAGCCGAGGCAGGGCTGTTTCCTGGAAGGCAAGGCTTCCAGGTGGGATGAGGCATGAAGAAGAAGCAAGACAGAACAGAGAGCCAGCAGGCCGGACACTCGGGACGGGCGGCTCTGCCTCCGGCCTGACCTCCCTGAGGTCACTTCCCCTCTCTGGACCTCGACTCATTCAAAAGGGCTGAGTTCCCTCTTGAGTTTGCTCTTTTGACATATGTGGTTTGTCAAACTGACCTTCCCTGGCCTTTTATCCCGAGAATCAGAGAGAGAGAGAGAGAATGAATGAATATGAATTCAATGGTCTTGAAGTATCTACCCCCAGGTCACTTCCTCATTCATCAAAATTCTTCTCGGAGTGAGAGATGCTTAGGGCAGCTGTTTCCTGACCCAGCCTGTCCTGCCCAGTGGCGTGGGAACTGAGGGAAATCACGGCCTGGCCAGCAAAGCCACACTCCTCGCACTTTTAATTGTTTTCTCTTCCCCCACCCCCATCTCTCGTCACCTCCCTTATGTCATTTTACGGTTAACCTTAGCTCATTCCTTTGTGAGAACAGGTAGAGAGCGCCAGAGCAGGAAAATCCATAACCTTCAGGAATGGATCATCACATTAGGCTTGACAGACATTCACGATGACTGATTTTCATGGGCACATCTCCAGTTTCGTTCTGGGGGGTTGGGTCAGGATTTCTGAGCATCGGCACTGCTGACATTGGGGCCTGAACATTCTTGGTTGTGAGGGGCTGTCTTGCAGATTATAGTCTGTTTAGTAGCACTCTGTCCTCTACCCACTAGATGCCAGTAGCACCCTCCAAAAAAAGGCTCCAGACATTGCCCGGGGTCCCCTTCGGAGAAACATCGCCCCTGGGTGAGCACCACTGCGTTAGACCCAACCTTCTCTTCGAAGTCTGTGGTGTTGGGGGGTGGGTGCGGGGGTGAGTGGTTTGTACTGTATATGCTTCACTTCGAGACCCAATCTCACAGCCCTGTGGCCAGCAAAGCCCTCCTGATTTGTCTACTTCAGGATGGAGCAGGGAATGTGAGAACGTGCCACCAGTGCATGCCTGTGCATGCTTATATACTTAATAAATAGAGTTAATAAAACGAAGGGGCTCCAGAACCCTCCGGCACGTGTCCCTTGCTGCCCAGCCCCCTCCCCTCATCAGCTCTGCACCCTTCTCCCATTCCTGTCAGGTTTCCGTCCTCGGTCAGCCGCCCATCTCTCCCAGCCATCACTGCTTTCCAGGTTTCTCTTTCCCATTCAATGGGCTCCTCTGTGTAACATACAAAACACGCCAAGTCCCAGTGGTGCCGATGTTTGGGGTGTGTGTGTGTGTGTGTGTGTGTGTGTATTCTCATTTCAGTTTTCTTCTTGAAAGGGAGCGGGGAGGAAAAATTACAGTTGGGGCTTAAGTCGTGGTTACTTTTGGAGCCTCCCCTCTTGGCCTTTTAACTCTTAGAAAATATTAAATGTCCATTTCTTTCATGTATGTAAATCAATCGCCTAGAAGGTTTTATACTCAACATTTAAGCCTTTTTGAGAATCACCAAGAGCCATCAGACCCACAGACAGACAGCCTGATCCTGGCTGTGAAAGACTTGGCTGGAGTGTGTTGGTTTTTTGCTTTTTTTTAAACCCGAATGTTGAGGCTTAGAATGGTGTCGATCACTCGGTTACAGCTTAGCTCCGTGGTTGGCAAACTGCGGCTCGCGAGCCACACGCGGCTCTTTGGCCCCTTGAGTGTGGCTCTTCCTAAGCCTTAGGAGTCCCCTAATTAAGTTAATAACAATGTGCCTACCTATATAGTTTAAGTTTAAAAATTTTGGCTCTCAAAAGAAATTTCAGTCGTTGTACTGTTGATATTTGGCTCTGTTGACTAATGAGTTTGCCGACCACTGTAGGGCCTAGCTTGAAGGAGGAAATGGTTTCTCTGAAAACACAGCCCCCTCCCTTAAAAAAGAAAAACAGGATAAGATCCAAACACCCCGCGCCCCCCCCCCCCCCGGCCCCCAGGAAAGTTGAGAAGGGAGGGCTGCAGAGTGCCTTGAGCAGCAATGCCAGATAGCAATGTTCAGTTACCAGATATTGATCCAAGATACTGTGGAAGGAATGTGGGTAAACATTGGGAAACTTCTGAGTTCCTTCGTGGGAATGACCCCGAGGTACAGCCAAGCAGGCTTGGCGAGGAAAGGGTGCGGCTGTTTAGAAATCGCCAGGTTTCCTGGACGTCCGTCTGTGTCTTCTTCAGACACCAGAGCAGAGCCTGTGGGACTCATGTCGCAGGCTGGTTGCTGGTGCCGTCTGTGATGTGACGTTCTCTCTCTCTTCTCCGTAGTTGGAGGCTGGCAGCGATGAAGATCGGAAGTTAAACCTCAGGTAAGCAGGCTTTTCATGTTCCTCCTTAAGTCTTCTTTCAAGCAGGTAAGAAATACTCCTGTGTTTGTTTTTTCCAAAAGGGAAGACCCTCAGAATAGGATACACCGATTTTTTTAGTAGCGTCTTCATTATAAACAGTTTTAATAACATTATATAACGTTTAGGAAAGAAGGAAAATAATTGCCATTATCCTACCACCCTTGCTTTACCATTATATACTTTCTTCCAGATTTTACCCTTTGCTTTAAAAAAAAAAATCCTGTAATATGCTCTCACATTTCTATCCTGCTTTTGGTAGGATCTTTCTTTTGAGGTAAGGATATTGCTGATTTGAACCAGACAGTCAACCCTCTACGTTTATTAATTCAAGGTGTGTGTGTGTGTGTGTGTGTGTGTGTGTGTGTGTATGTGTGTGTGCTTGTGAGAAATCTTTATGCTCATTACAAAAATTCCTGAAACTACCCATAGTCCTCAGTTGCTATATTCAATAGTAGACACCAAAAGCATTTTTGTTTTTCTTTGCCCCAAATTAAGGCTTTCCCTTTGGGCATTTTGTTGGTTTACAGAAGATTTAGCGCTTTGTTATATAATGTATTCCTCTGTGCCAGGGAGCCATTCTTAAACTCTGACTCTTACAGTTCAGAAGAGTAAACAGTTTCAGGGACATTGTCCTTTAAAAAAAAAAGTCAGTTTCATCTTGTGAGGAGGAGGAAAATTAATTGGAAAAGGAAATATGTGATCAGAAACTGGCACTCATTACCGAGAGCAGGATGTTCCCGGGTTAAAACCCGAGGACAGCGTGCAGAAGCCACGCTGGCGGGCTCAGCCCGTTGGCGAAGTTTCCGAATGTTTGAGTGAAGGGAGGGAAAATGCTTTTATTGTGGCGCACGTGATGTCTAAACCTCCCGTGCATGTGGGGAAGCAGTAGCCTGCAAAAATCAAAGAGATGTCATATTTCAGTCGCCGGGCCCTCATTTTCACGTGATGCTCGAGGAAGGAGCAGTGACCATGGCAAGTTTACTCTTTCACCTGGCGTTTTTGGTAGCTCCGGGTCTTGGCCAGGGCTGGCAGGCTGGAGTCAGCCAGGTTCCCAAGTGGGGGCAGTCACGGGCTGTGTTGCAGAGCACGCTGGCACGCGGCTCTCTGCTTGGAGGCAGGGAGGGGAGGAGTGGAGGTCTGCTCCTCAGAGACTGCGTAGGGGCAGCACTGGCAGAAGGGCTGTCACTGCGACCACCCCGTGCGGGGCCCTTAGAGCAGCTGCAGGCACCCTCCAGCCCTTACCTGGAGTCAGAATCTCTTTCACCCTTTAACACCCATTCCTTTCCTGCAGGGCTCTGGCCCAGGACATAGGTCTCTCACTTAGATGGTCTTTGGGGCAAAGAACTATTTTTGGCTTTCTTTCATTGCCCTTAATTGGCTTGACAGCATCGTGTTTTGAAATGTTTTCAGTTAAGAACTTACCAACAGGCCTGGCTGGTGTGACTCAGTGGTTGAGCGTCGACCTATGAACCAGGAGGTCACGGTTGGATTCTTGGTCAGGGCACATGCCTGGGTTGCAGGCTCCATCCCCAGTGTGGGGCTTGCAGGAGGCAGCCAATCAATGATTCTCTCTCATCACGGATATTTCTATCTCTCTCTCTCTCTCCCTCTCCCTTCCTCTCTGAAATCAATAAAAATATATATTTTTAAAAAGAACTTACAAACAGCTGTGATATGAAAAATATGTATTTGCCCTTCTGGCCATAGAAGGCCCGTTCTCTTCGCAGTTTGGAGCTGGAGAGGACCTCACAAGGAAAGGAAGCCCCACGGTATCTGTTGCCATCTTTAATCCCACCACAATCCTATGGGGGGAGTATTTTCCCAGTTCACAGAGGAGGAGCCTAAGGCCCAAGTTATATGTGGGACGTACTGTGTTTATCATCCTGCTCTGCCTCTTGGAACCACTTCAGTTCAGTTGGATCACTGTCTCCTGCAGGTGAGGGAACTGCCTGAGGTCACCCGGGTGGCTAGAGGCAGCACACGGCCGGACCGAGGGCCGCCACTGACTTGTGGTGGTGACTCCCAGGATGCCCGGTCCCTCTGAGGACCACTCTGAGGTCCCCTTCACCGCTCTCAGCAGGTCCCCGGTGCCATTGTGAGCCTGGGAGACCCTGGCTGGAGTTGGGGGCCAAATTCTGAGCTTGTCCTTTTAGGTTCCTTTTCCCGTCCCTCTTCCCTCCTCGTGTTCAGGCAGAGAGACACCAACCAGCTTTCTAACCGTCTAGCCAAACAAGAACAGTCCTGGTGTCCTGGTTTAAGCTTTGACTGAAACTCACCCGCATCCATGTAATAATTTGCATTTCCAGGCCTTTTCTCTCCAAGCCTGTCCTAGAGGAAGAAAAAAAAATGTATGGAATAGTCTGTTGGTTTTGCTTGTTTTGGGGGGAGGAAAGTTAGGGAGAGCAGATTTCGCTTTGCTTCAAATTGATCCCGAAGGGAAACTGGCATGATTTAGTTTCTAAAGGATGTTGGTAAGAGAGAAAAACTGGGGGCAACAGTTTATTTCTCTCTGTTCTCTCTTCTCTGTCTACCCTTAATTGATGGCTTCATCTATGACAGTGGTTCTCAACCTTCCTAATGCCGCGACCCTTTAATACAGTTCCTCATGTTGTGATGACCCCCAATGTCATTGTTACAAATTGAACATAATTAAAGCATAGTGATTAATCACAAAAACAATATGTAATTATATATGTCTTTCCCAATGGTCTTAGGCGACCCCTGTGAAAGGGTTGTTCGACCCCCAAAAGGGTCGCGACCCACAGGCTGAGAACCGCTGATCTATGGGGTCACCCCCTCTTGCACATGCTGTTTTCCAGTCCTTCTCACTGCTCCCCGACCACGCTCTTTCTCTTAAGCCGGTTCTTTTTCACTTGGCCACATCCTCCCAGCCAGGTCCAAGGGCTCCCACCCCACTGGTTTGCCACGCCCCTCTCTGCAGAGGAAACAGGTAGCTCTGGGCTTCTCCATCGGTTCCAGGTGCCACGCCGGCCTAGCGTGGCAGGTGCTTGTGCTTTCGTGTCGTCCCTAACTCCCGGTGCTTCCCTTGGTGGCAGGGCCTTGTTCCCCGCCTGCATGTAACATTTCCACAGTTTAAATATACCAACGTAGCTTTGAGCCTGCAGTAAATCACGTACACCTATGAGAACGAGCAAGGTCCCGTAGAGGAAAAATGTGGGGTTCGGGGCCAGGCAGATGCAGGCTGGGGATCTGGCTCCTGCTCTAGCAGCCCAGTTCCTTTACCGCTGTGCGTTCCTGCACCTCCGTGGGTCTCAGTTGTCCATCTAAGACAGAGATAAACCACGGCCTTTCAGGGTCATCGGTAGATTGCATGGGCTCCTCTCACAGAGTCGGGCCCACGACGGGCTTGGAGAGCCGTTGCTGGGTTTGGTCTTCCTACGATGCTGCTCAGATCAGTTAGTTCACAGCGTTGAACTAGAGGGGCCGACTCCCTGCGGGAGTTGTGTCTCTTGTGTCACGCGGGGCCGGCCCCGAGGGGGCCACCACTGCATGCTCTGCACCCCTTACCGGGCTGCATCCCCCTGCGATGCAGATAGCAGCGCGCGCTTGCGGAGTCAGTGTTACGATTCCGACAGTTTCTCTTAAAGGCCTTCTGGAAAACGTCTCAGGAACCGATCATCTCATGCCCAGAGCGAAGCTGACGACGCAGAGCAGTGCAGACCCGGCTCCCCCGCTCCGCTCCCCGGCCCGGCCCTGCGTGTGCAGACTGCTGCCGGCCTCCGGCAATCCCCTTTTGGAAGCCGTGCTGTTCAGACTGTGGGAATCGGTGAGCAGATGGCCCTGCTGGCAGCGGCTCCTGGCTCCCTCGCCATCCTGGGAGCTGCCTCCGCCTGGCAGGCGATGTGAGTGGTTGTGTGCCAGGCGGGGCCCCAGGAGAGAATGTGGTTGTGAGGATCAGGAGTGACTGTTGTTGTTGTTGCTTTTCAGCATTTCCAAATCAAGCGCGTGAAAATGTTCATGAGAGCTCTTTTAATTTGCTTCTTGCCTGGCCAAGCAAATGTTTGGGCCAGAGCAGCAGGATTTTGTCTTCTCTATTTTATCTGGTGTCAGTGGTAAACCGTAAAGCCCCTTACAGCCCTGCCTTTTCCTCCACGGCTCCTTCCCCTTTTGGTCTTGACCTGGAATTCCCCGGAGGACCCCATTCTCCTCAGAACCTTTAAGTGTGGCTGTGCCTTCTCTTCCTCCCCCATCGCGTCAGGGTGGTCTCCACAGACCACGCTCCCTCATCTCCATTTAGCACCTCTTCTCTTACGCCTGCCCACCCTTTGGGGTGCCTCCTGCCTTTCTTGGCGATTTCTCAGTCTGGACTTGATCATTCCTGATCTGAGGATAAGCTGCCTGATCTGATGATCAGCTAAGTTCTGCCGAGAGGTGCCCGGCGTCCGCTGCATCCAGGCTCTCTGCAGCGGGTTGCTGTCAGTGAGCTGTTGCTGTGTGACAAGTGACCGCACACTCTGGGTCCAAAACAACGTCCGGCTGTTATCTCCCAGTTTCCATGGGTCAGGAATCCGGACACGGTTCAGCTGGGTCCTCTGCTTGGGGTCTCACGTGGCCGCAGTCAGATGTTGGCCGGTCCAGGGTCTCATCCAAGGCTCAGGACCTTCTCCACAGTCAAAGTCACACCGGTTCGTGGCAGAGTCCGTTTCCTTTCGGCTGTAGAAGCCGTGGCAGCTCGCTGCTTCCAGGCCGACAGGAAGAACTGCGGCCACAGGGTCCTGGGACTGAACGCCATCTCAGGAGGGACCATCCCTCACCTTTCCCGGACAGGGTCACCTACCTAAGGGAGCGGCTCTCCCGCCTTGTCCCCTGGCCCCACAACCGTCGGGATAGGGACTCACTTGGGGTGCCTGCACCAGTGGCCGGGGAGGTCTCGAGATGCCCCCATGCAATGTAGAGAAAGCAGTCATGCGGCTGAGCAGGCGTCCGTTCGGTGTGACAGAAGTAGCAGGTGTGGGTGAGGTGAAGGTGATGCCACGTGCGGGATGCTCAGTCCTGGTGGGAAGAGGAGCATCAGGAACCCACAGGGATTGGCCACCACACAGGCGACCACCGTGATCTCTGCTCAACACCGACCCCCTGGGCCGCATCTGGAGGTGTGGGGTCACTTGGATTTGCACCCACTTTGAATATTTTGGCCTCTGAAATAGCCATCCCCACTGACCCTTACCCGTGTTTTCCCTAAGCTTTGGTCTTAGGGAGAAATAGGGCCGGCTCCGACCTCTGTCATCTGTCACCTCAGCTGGCTGTTCTGTGACCTTGGGCAGGGCAGGCCTCCGTTTCCAGTGAGCAAAACCATACACAGCGTGTAGGTTGCTGTCAGATTTAAATGTGGTCACTGCACGGATTTCTCCTCCCACAGCAGGCATTCAGCAGATGCCCCTCTCTGCACCTCCCCCGGGGCCCAGCTTCTGTGGGGGTGATCGTGCCTCCCATTTCCTTCCCACGGGCATTTTTCTCTCTTTGGTGTTGCTTTGGTACTGGGTCCTTGCTTTGTAGAATTATGGCCACTTGCCCACTAGACCGAATTCCCACCTTAAGGACAGGGCCTTCCTGGCTCCTAGCCTCCTAGCACCCGGCACCCTCCGGATGGGCCATCGAGGTCTCGTAAATGGAGTCGTCTGTGTCTGTTTGGCGCTGTTAGATGTCCCTTCCCTTCTGATCTGGTTCCTCACAGGAGACATGCAAATGTTCCTCATCCCTTCCTGTCCCAACCCCGTGGCTTCATAGGCAGCGGCCTCCCAGTGACTCCAAATTTTAAATATTGGAGTACACAGACTTATAAAATTCTGGGGCCATTATACAGTTTTGCCGTTCCTTTTGGTTTAACTCAGGTATTATTCCTGGTAGTTTGGTGGAACATTTGATTTTAAAATCAGAATTTGCCTTCAGTATCCATTAAATTTTTTTGATGTATTTTTATTGATTTCAGAGAAGAATGGAAAGGGAGAGAGAAATAGAAAGACCAATGATGAGAGAGAATCATTGATCAGCAGCCTCCTGAACACCCCCTACTGGGATGAAGCCCGGGTGTGTGCCCTGACCAGGAATCGAACCATGACCTCCTTCCTGGTTCGTAGGTCGATGCTCAACCACTGAGCCACACCGGCCGGCGCGTTGTTGGAAAACTCAAACTAGAGTGGGGACAAATGAGAACAGAGGTGAAGTTAATTTGATTCTGCTGGAACTTAATTAACTTTATTATTAAGGTTAACTTAAAATGAATTCTGCTCAGAGTAGTCGGTTTCATTAAACTTTCCAAATACTCATACTTAGACTTCAAAAGAGTGCGCCTCAGGGCCCCTGTCTCATTCTTCCCACACACTTGGCACACCAGGGGGGCGTGTGCACATAACAGGAATGCTCGCGCAAGCTCTTCGCCGTAACAGTGGTGACCAGTGATCTCCCTCCTAGTAAATGGAACGAAGCCGTGAGGGGGAGTCAGAAAGCCGAGGTCCTGTCCCGAGATATATCACCTGCTGTGCAAGCTTAGGCAAGTTGCTAAGTGTCTCTGGGCCCCCGTTTCCTTCTTTGCAAAGTGAAGAGACGGATTAGATGATGGTTTCCAAATCCAAGAATCAGAGTCCTCAGACCCACCAGTCTGGTTCCGTGTTACATTGTGCTTCTAACCGTTCATGGTGAATTTGTAACATACTGTCAAGAGTTCCCCTTTATTCCCACACGACGAGCCAGGTCAGATATTTGTGGGGCGTCTAGCCAGGTCAGTGTTAGGCTTTGACCCTGCGACGGAGCAAACTAGTTGACCCCTGAGAAGAAGTGGGCCCACTCGTCAGGCACGCCTGGCCCTCAGGAGCAGGGCCACATGCACAGTAGCGGCCATTTGGAAAGAAGGGACTCACCTTCAGAGCTCGTCGTTGGCCTATGTCTTGCTGCGGTCAGATCTCTGGGTTTGGACAGCTTATTAGAAAATTCCTAGGGCTGGAGCATCCGAAGGAGTTGTCCTGCTTCAAGGAAAGCCGCAGTAAAGAAACAGGATTAATCAAAATAGGATTACTCACAATAAGGAGGAGTCATCTTCAAGATGTGCAGAGGCGTTGGGCCAGGATGGGGGCAAGACCCTGAGTCTGGCCCGTGGGGGTCCCACTTGGGGGCGGGGTGTGGTATTGTTGATGGTTCCCATGGTGGAGGCGATGTGCTGATGAGAAAACCAAGCTGGCCTGCCTGGGGGTGTGGCCCGAGCATCGCGGTGAGATGGGCCAGACAGCTGTGTGGACTACGGAGGTCACACAGGCCGGCCTGTGCCTGTCAGTGGGGCCTCTGGGTGGGTGTAGGCCCCTCCCCCTGACCACCTGCACGACCGTGACCTTGGGCCAGCCACCTGCCCTCCCTGACACTGAGGGTCTTGGTGAGGCTTAGAGAGTCCTGTGTTGTGTGCAGTGCTTCGTCCTTGCCTGATGCCGCCTGACACGTGGTCCCGTGAGTTACTTTCATAGATGGTAGCGAGGGCCCCTCCTGTCACCCTTCCTGACCGTGTTCTCCTCCGTAGGTGGACTCAAGGCCAGTTCCCCACAAAGGCCACAGGGTCATCCAAGGGGAAGCTAAGAGGAAAAACAAGCAACGTTTGACCTCATTCCCTCCCAAGTTCTACTGAACTTTGTACCAACTTTCACCATGCTTTGTATTTTTATTTCTGCAGATTTTTTTTTTTCTTGAATGGCTACTTTAGAAGCTATTTTTAAAAAGACTTTGTTTCAAAGAAGGTTGTTGGAGGTCCCCTGAGGAAAGGTCTGGTGCTCCCCCAACGGGGCCACCCTGCGCTGGCAGAAGGAATTCCCGGTCAGGGCTTGGCACGTGTTTGCCAAGAGTTCTCCAGGCGTCTCCCCAAAGCTGGGCCCAGTCAGGATTCCCACAGGGAGGGGACGGTAGGTATGGTTTGGAGACAACCAGGCCAGCTGCCACCTCTCACCTCTGTAAGCCACTTGCCACTTTCCAAATGCCCAGACCCCCCTGTTCCGTGCTGGGTCTGTGGCAGGTGACGTTTAAGAGTGGCCCTTTAAGGCTGGGGTTGAGGCCACTGAACTGTACGCAGAGGGCTTCCTACGGCCCCTGCTCCCCAAGCCCTGGGCCCCGTGTTCGGGCCCCACCACGCGCAGTGGGAGGGAGGGATGCCTCTTGTGAAGCAACCCGGCAATGGAAGCAGTTTTTATCTAACTCTTCGCTCTCTTTACCAATTTAGCCCATGTAAATGGGCTGCCTGTATGTGTCATGGGTTCTGTGCTGAATGCTGGGGGTTCCATGTTAAGTTAAAAAGTCTACCTCCTAGAGCAGTGATGGCGAGCCTATGACACACGTGTCAGAGGTGACACGCGAACTCATTTTTTTGGGTGATTTTTCTTTGTTAAGTGGCATTTAAATATATCAAATAAATATCAAAAATATAAGTCTTTGTTTTACTATGGTTGCAAAGATCAAAAAATTTCTATACATGACACGGCACCAGAGTTAAGTTAGAGTGTTTCAAAAAGCTGACACGCCGAGCTCAAAAGGTTCGCCATCACTGTCCTAGAGCAGTGGTTCTCAACCTTCTGGCCCTCTAAATACAGTTCCTCATGTGGTGACCCAACCATAAAATTATTTTTGTTGCTACTTCATAACTGTAATGTTGCTACTGTTATGAATCGTCATGTAAATATCTGATATGCAGGATGGTCTTAGGCGACCCCTGTGAAAGGGTTGTTCGCCTGTCAAAGGGGTCGCGACCCACAGGTTGAGAACCGCTGTCCTAGAGGTACCATGTGAATGCTGGGTCAGCCACAGCTCTGTTGGAAAGGGATTTGAAACAGCTTAGTAATTTCATTGAAACAATGTAATTTAAAATTAGAGAAGTGAGCTCGGCCCATATGTCTCAGTGGTTGAGTGTCAACCTATGAACCAAGAGGACACGGTTCGATTTCCGATCAGGGCACATGGGTTGCGGGCTCCATCCCCAGTAGGGGGCGTGAGGCAGCCAATCAATGATTCTCTCTCATCATTGATGTCTCTCTCTCTCTCTCTCTCTCTCTCTCTAACTTCCTCTCTGAAATCAATAATATATATTAATTGTAAAATTAGAAACATGGGAGAGGGAGAAAGTGGGGGAAATAGATGCAGTCATAGGAAGGTTTATAGGTGGAATGTATGGCGGAATGTTGCTACAGTTACCGGAGTTTGGCCACTGGTCTGACCGTGAGCTTCCTAGGAGTCAAAACAAAGGGAGAAACAAGTTCAGTTGCTTGATTCATGGCGTCCTTAAAATACCGCCAGGCCAGTTCCTCTGAATAACAATTCCTGACAGATACCCTGATAGATAACCCAGATAAGTAGTGGGTGTCCATAAGGAAACCCAGGGTGAGGGGTGGACAGTCAGGGCGTGGGCCCCGCAGCCCACAGGGAGAGCTGATGCTGTGTGTCCGTCCCACCAATTAACCCGGTGTTTGTGGTCCTGAGAGGTGAAGTCAGCCGTAGTGTTGGGCGCCAGAGCTGCCGGTCGCCCCAAACATCGAAAACAGGATGCTGAGTCACATCCTGCGGGCCTGCCGCATCCTGACTGTGCGTGCCCTTGACAATGGGAGGCTCGCACGGGCAGGTTGGCCCCTCACTGTTCCAGAGTGTGGTCTCGGAGCAGGAAAATGTTAAAATTAGGTCTTACAGGAGCCGGGTGTGTGTGTGTGTGTGTGTGTGTGTGTGTTCCACACAATCGGACACACACATAGACCAAGAGGAACTGGGAGAGCAGCGCTTCCCATCATGTCCCACCACCTAGCACACCTTGCATTCTGGGAAACACAAGAGGGAAAATGGTCCATAGAGATCTCCGTTGGTGAGGGAGGAAGTGTTCGAGATGGGAGGAGAAAGCCAGGAAGTATGCCCGTGACAACAACCAGTGAAATGGCCTTAAGCTTTTATCACCTGCCAGTGCAGAGTAAGTAGTGTTTTACCAAAAGCTACTTAAGTGGAAGTTGAAAAAATAAATTTATTTTTATATATATTTTTAAAATGTATTTTTATTGATTTCAGAGAGGAAGGGAGAGGAAGAGAGAAACATCAGTGATGAGAGAGAATCATTGATCGGCTGCCTCCTGCACGCCCCACACTGGGGAATCAAGCCTACAACCCAGGCATGTGCCCTGACCGGGAAGCGAACCGTGACCTGGTTCATAGGTCGACGCTCAATCACTGAGCCATGCCGGCCAGGCTGAAAAAATATTTTTTTAACATTTTGAAACAAAACTTACAGAAAAGTGGCAAGAACAGTACAAAGAACTTCTTTCTGAACTGCTCTGAGAGACAGCTGCCAGCCCGATGCCCTCTGAATACAGGCCTCTTCTTGGCCGTGCGAACTTGGCAAGTGACGTAACCTCTCTGAGCCTCAGTTTCCCTCTGTCTCAGATGCAGGCGGATGCTGAGGATTTGGTTAGGTAATATGTAGACAGTGCTTAGCATGACACTCTACAAAGATGTTTTATCATAGATGTTTCCCTGAGGGCACACTGTCTTCCGGGCACTGAGAGGGTCTGGACACTCAGGTGAGGTGGAGAACTTTGTTTTGTGTTGTTTGAAGCCCTTGGTTGCCAAGAGGGCCCGACCGCCAGTGCCTGTAACTCCACTTGCGGCGTTTACTTGGTGAGTCTTACTTGTCCAGTTCATCCTGTGCGTGGTGAGTGCCGAGTTCCAGCTGCTCGGAGATGACCAGGCTGAGTTAGTCATGAACTAATGCTCGGGGCTGGAGAGGAGGACGAGCTCCTTTATGCGTGGTTACCTAGAATCTCCGTCTGTCAGACGGGAAGGAGACTTTGAACATTCTGTGTGTCCTGGCCGTCAAGTCCCCTTGTGATGTTAAAGTGCCCTGCCGTGCCGATCACTTCGCCACCAGCTAGTGGGTCAATAGACCTAGGAAATTGAAGGTCTGTCTGGGAGTCAGGTTAGGGTGTGGTGACCTTGAAGAGGGGATGGAGCTACATACACCGAAGGAAGGACTAAGAACCTGGGACGGTGGAGATAAGCCATTGGTGGGATTTTCGCGTAGTTTCAAAAACATTTCCATCACGTGCCTTCTCTTTCTGGCTGGCTGGGTGGTCGTTGCTGCCACTGCACTTCCTGCACACAGCCTCGCTGGGGTCTTCGACCCCGGTATACCAGTTGTCCAGAGGAAGATGGCACCAGCTCTGGCTCCTATAGACAGGGCCTGAGGCACTTGGGGGGCCATCAAGAAACTACAGTTTATCAAGCCAACTGAAGGCACATCATTTGCTGTCTCATTCATGCAGTGGGGAAAAAGCCCGCTTTTGCGAGCCTGCTAGTCTATTCAGCTGCCTGCTCCTACCCATTGGTATGAAGGGGAGCTGTGGCGCTGGCTTCAGAGAATGTCTCTTACTGTCTGAAATGCTTCTGGACATTCCTTCTGTCTGAGAGAAGCCTACGCCTTCTAGCCAAACAATGCATGGCCCAGCAGCACAGACATTTGTAAGGAGGCCTGCCAGCATTGCCTGCCGGTGACCCCGTTCCTAAGTGCACTGCCCTGCGTAGCTGGAATTTCCCTGTTCCCAACCCTCTGTGTTGCAGGAAACAGTTGGGGAGCGCTAGCCGATAGCTGTGTCAGGTGCGGTCCTTGCTTGCTTGTGCCCTGAGGGATGGTGTTTGGAACAAGGCCCTGTCAGACTGTACTGGGGGGCACAACACAGAAAGACCGAGGCCTTGGTGCAACTCAGGGTCTTTGTGACTCGAACGTGAATTCAAAGTGAGGGGAGAACCCGTGGGAGAGAGAGCAGTGGAAGGAATCTCCCGTCTCCACCTGCCGTCGTCTTCGCCTTCTCCAGCTAGGACGTCTTCCATCTCCTTCACATCTCCATAAGCTTCACTTTGCTCGGAGTGGGGTTCTGAATGGTTCTGAGGTCCATCTGTGTCCACCCAGCTTTACCTGCTGCTCCTGCTGCTGCAGGTCAGCGCATCCTGCCCTCCGACCTGGGGATTCTGCAGGAGGAGCCCCAGATGGGAGCCTCTCCGTCCAGAGCTGCCACTTGTTAGACAGATGGCCACAGATAAGTCCTTATCGTCTCTGTCTTGGTTCTTTCGTTAGAAGAATGGAAGCTCATTCTTCTAAGAAATAACAGCAGAAATGGAGGGACAGCCCTCTGTAAACTGTAAAGCACCATTCAGGTAGAAGGTAGCATTTACTGCCTGGAAGCAAAGCTCAGTGAGTGCTCTTGCTGTACCAGGCGTTCAGGTGCTGAGAACTTCTTAGGTTGGCGGCTGGATGGCTCAGCCAGAAGCCTAAGGTTTGGTTCTTAGCTGTGCCCATTCGGAAGTGATCGGCATGGCAGGGCACTTTAACATCACAAGGGGACTTGACGGCCAGGACACACAGAATGTTCAAAGTCTCCTTCCCCGCCTGACAGACGGAGATTCTAGGTAACCACGCATAAAGGAGCTCGTCCTCCTCTCCAGCCCCGAATGGGCACAGCTAAGAACCAAACCTTAGGCTTCTTTGAATTTATTACTTGAATTTATTACTACACTCAGGGATGATCAGCTTCTGAGAAGCCAACTTATGTTAACCAAATTGATAAGAAACTGACTTATAAACCAGAATAGACATGTATGAGTTCACAGAGGGGCCTTCTACAAATCCTCCTCTGTTCACTACAGGGGAGGTGTAACGTGATCTTCCAAGTGCACGTGTGTGTGTGTGCACGTGTGTGTGTGCACGTGTGTGTGTGCACCTGCAGCACCCAGTATGTTCCTCTACTGTGCAACCTGCTGCCTTACTTCTCAGTTACTGCCCTGTGTCTGTCTGACCCACTAGCAGGTAACATTGCCCCAGGGCAGGAGCCATGCCTGTTTCATTTCTGAATGCCCAGGGCTTAGCCCTGACCAGACAGTAGGTATTTGTGAATCTAAATGGAATTAGCAGAACCTCCTCTTGGGAGTGGTCAGTGGTACCCACCTTCACATTTGTTCCCCCTTTTTTTTTTTCTGGAATTATCATCACATCTGCTAGACCCGTGGTCGGCAAACTGTGGCTCGCGAGCCACATGCGGCTCTTTGGCCCCTTGGGTGTGGCTCTTCCTAAGCCTTAGGAGTACCCTAATTAAGTTAATAACAATGTACCTACCTATAGAGTTTAAGTTTAAAAATTTTGGCTCTCAAAAGAAATTTCAATCGTTGTACTGTTGATGTTTGGCTCTGTTGACTAATGAGTTTGCCGACCACTGCGCTAGACTGACCACAGCCCACTCGGTAACCATGGTGCAGAGCCTAGTGCCTTCGAGGACTGGCTCTGTCCACGTAAAAGTTGTTTCAACCCGTCCAGTCACTTTGGACCCTTTTCAGAGCCTGGACTTGAGGCTCATGGTCTCTGATTTTGTGCGAGACGTGTGTCAGGAATCCTAAAACCATAGCGTTGAAGGAGCTTCCTGTTTCCTCGTCTATAAAATGAGCATAGTGATGCCTGCTCAGTCTTCCCGGAAGCGCTCCTAGAAGATCAAATCCGTTCACATTACCTCGAGTGCTTTGTCCACAGCAGAGCTCTGATCCGTCATTGCTGTTGCCATTCCGTATCGTGCAACGCGGCTGCCTGTCGAGGGCAGGGACACTTGTGACTGAAAGTATCTGGTAGAAGATGGGCAGGCGCGCCTTCCTGCCAACCTGTTCTGCCGCTTCCAGGGAGGGTGTTATTTTGTGCTCTGACCTGGCGTGACCTCCCTTCACGGTACCCAGCCGTGTTCCTCTCCTGAGAGGACCCCGCGCTCTCAGTGGTGGTATCGTTCACCAGCAGAAAACATTGATCGTGCGCTTACTGTGCGGGAGGTATTTTTATGACGCCCACGGGAGAAACCAGTGTTCCCGTGTCTCCTGCCACTGAGAGATTCGGGGGTTCACCCTGGCTATGGGTCCGAAGCCCTTTGGGGACTTTTAAAAAGCAGGTGCTCGGACTTACTGCAGACCTTTTGAATCAGAATCAGTTAAGGGTAGACCTGGGCATGAATATGTTTTAGAAGGTCCATAGGTTCCTCAGATGGACAGCCACGGGTGGACGTCGGGGCATTAGTGTAATATTCTGCAGCGTGGTGTTGCTACACTTCGTGTTTCTGTTTTTCACAGAATTAAGTTTCTAAGTGGCCTGGCACACACCCAAACCACCCAAACATACACCCGTCCCTTGGAGAGGGTCATTACCTTAGCCCTGGTGGACACGTGCACGGGCGTGGCTTAACATGTACTTCTTAATCTGCAAATATTTGTTGTTTGAACGAATGAACAGAATCCTGTAAGTGAATAGCAGAACATACATAGATAGTAGACCACGAGTCACAACCCAGACCCGTGTATTTTCTTTTCTTAAACTTCAGTGTGCACCAGAATCAGTCAGGGAGTTGGTTAAAAACGAGGCTGCCCTGGACACGGTTTCAGGAGTTTGACGGGCTCCCTGCAGTTGTCACATGGAGAAAGGCATGCCTGCCCCTCCGAGCCGTGGGAGCTGGACGCCATGCATAGCTAAGTGCCTGGCACAGCCCCTGCCACGTGGCAGGAGCTTGGTAATGACAGTATTGCAATGCTTGTTGATGGGAAGCAGCTCGGCCAGCGTGGCCGCGCCACCCACAGGACTCTGCAGGATTCCCACTCAGTAGGAAGGACGGAAGGATGTGTCCTGTGCAGGTGGCCGTGGGCAGGGTGGTTGGGGTGCCTTCCGCCTGTCCCCAGGCTGGTGGAGGAACTCTGATGCCGAGGCTTCTCTTCCATGTGCTGGGAACCAGCACTGGAGCCGAGTCCGGGTTCCGACTTCTCGGTCACGTGTGCTGTAGCGGAACCAGCCGCGTTGCAGTTAGCTGTCTGGATGGGCAGGGACGACGGGCAGTCCAGGGGTTGAGAAGGTGGACGTGGGGCAAACATACTTGTCTAATCCCATCTCGTCAAGTTGCCTGCTCCTGGGCAAGCTGTATCCTCAGCTGCCAAATAAGAATCGTTGTGTCTGTGTTTCACTTAATCCTTTTGGGAGCATTTGGGAGCTGGGGGAGCTTCCAGATAAGACCTCCCCGAGCTCCTCTCTTAGGGTGGGATCCCATCCTGCCTGCACTGTGGTTATTCGTACCCTTACTTTACTTCCCCGGCTGAAAGAAGCGCTAAAAGCAGACAGCTCCCGGCTGGCCCCTGTGGGTGGGGTCTTGGACCAGGTCCTCCAGGACCCGGGCCTGCTTTACCTGCGCAGCCTGGCCTGTCCTGAGCACCTTGCGTGCATTTCTCACATGTGCATCCGGGAGGGTCCCTCTATCTGGAACTCCCCCTCCCCAGTCTTGCCTCCTCAGGGAGCTGTTAGCATGACTGCAGAATTTCCAGAACGTAAACGTGCTTTTGCAAGTGCCCGGTAACTGTGGCAGCTGCCCACGGTCACGGCTGGGTGAGTGGATGGTGTTCTGAAAGAAACAGAAATCCCTCAGTGTGACGATGGCGGCCAGCATGGGTCCGGTCGCACGGACGTGTGCCTGGGCGGCCAGCTGTTTTCCCTCCCCGTTGCCGATGCGCACCCTCTGGCCTGCTGCTGAGGCCACCCCACGGCGTGGGAGGAAAGTGATGAGAGGAACTTCAGCTGCCTGGCTCCCTCTGAATGGCCCTTTCATCAGGATGTGCAGGGACAAGGGCCTTTTTCAACCCAAATATCAGGGGGAGACGAGAGTGCCACCAGAGCCATTTGCTCTCTGGGAGGGAGCATCGTCCGAGGCCGAGGACTCCTCGCCGAAGGACGCCAGCCTCTTCCTCACCTGCCTGCCTTCTCCTGGGGCGTGGGAGGCCGGGGCTCGGGGTCGCCAACCATGTGATCGCCGCCGTCATGAAGCTTTTTTGTTTTACCGATTTCTGTGTCTCCCTTCAGCCACCTCCTTACTTCTGCTCCTCAGAGGTTTCCAGCCCAAATTAGTACGTATCCCCTGCTGGTCTCTGTTCTCCTGCCCCGGCTGGGTGATGGGATGAGTGGCTGCTGATGCTCTGAGGGCTGGGGTTTTCTTGAGGAGCAACGATTGAGGTTTTTCTCTCGTCTTCAGTGCCTTGTAGAGACTTTAATCTTTCGGCGGGGAGGGAAGCGGCAGGAGCCAGTGTCTGAGAGCATGTTTGTCCCATGGAGATAACAGCGTTGGGGTGGGGGGCGGGAGGGCAGGGGCTGGCTTTGTTGTTACTTCAAGATTTTCCTTACAGCGACGGAGGGAAACAGTTCAGTTTTGTTCGTCTGGGTCTGACCTTCTGGAACTTGAGTCGCTCTTTTTAGGACGCCAGCGTCTTTGAGGAGATGCAGGTTTTCTGTAGCCGGGATGGGTGGTTGGTGGGTTTGAGCTTCCTGCCCTGAGTACCCCGGAAGGAGTGAGCCAAAGTGGGTTTGTTACAGGGCCTCCTTCCCCAGAGGGGCGCCTGGAGACCCATGAATCGGGGTACGCTGCCTCTGGGTCTTGGAGGCCTGTCAGAGACCCCCGACGGCGCCCTGGCAGTGGGAAACTGTTCGCATCAGCCACGCAGAGGGCGCCTAGGCTCTGGGCCTGCAATGAGCTCGGCACAAAAGCCAGGAAACGGTGGGAGAAATATCTGTGTCTTGTTTTCCTGATCCTGTGACTGCCTGGCTGTGCGGCCTCTTGGCCCCGAGAGTCATCTTGTGCGGCCATCCTCGTGCTGTGTCCTCTCACCGTCTCCCAGGCGCGGGCACAGGGCACAGGGCTGCCCGTAGCTTCCAGTCTCCTCTCCAGTACACGCCTGCGACGAATGGCGGGAGGAGGACAGGCCCCATACACACAGCTACCCCTACACCCCCCGCCCCCCCAGCCTCATGTGTGGATGGGAGGCCCTGGTTCTTTATCAGTGTCAGGGACCCCGAGGAACAACTGGCCTAGTCAGCGATCACAGGATAAAACCAGCCTATTCTTTTGCATTGTTCCCCTTTTTTTCCAAAGGAAGTGTGAGGGAAACCAAGGGGAATTTTTGCCCGTGATTTCCAAGGCAAAGGTCACGGTTCATGGCTGGCTGTTTCCAGAGCGCTTGGGGTTTGGGTCAGTGCGGATTTTTGTTTTTCTGGGGTTGCTTTTGTGTTGTTGTTTTTAACCCATGAACAAAAGAGGCTGATGTTGCCTTGAAAAAAATTTTCCCAGCTGCTTCAGTGAACTGGTGGCTGCGTTTCTTTCGTGGGTTTTGGGGTCCCTCCGGCAGCTCTTCCAGATTTCACCGAGAATCAGGAGTGAGTGATCTGTGTCTGAAACAGCAGTTCTGAAAACAGAGTTGCTTGTGAAATGTTAAGGAAGGAGAAGGTGACAAACGAGAAGGGTGATGGAAGGGTGCTGGGTGACTCCGCCGCCTGCTAAAATACGACAGCCTGGATTTCAGGTGGGCCACGTGGATCCTCGAGAGCCTCTTGCCTCCCACGGGTGAGAGCGAGACGGCAAAGGGAAGGGTGCCTCTCATTTCCTCCATCATTTAGAATCCTGGGCTCCTCAGCACTTTCCCTTGCAGCACACGTATATGACAAATCGGTGGGAAGGAAGGCTTGGCAGTACATTCGCTGTCATAAATAAAGAAGTTGTACAGGTGTACAGTATTGGTGTTACAAAATCTGTAAAGCCAGTTATCAGCAATTCAGAGGCCCAAGTAAGAGGCAGACGGAGCCTTCCTATTTGATATTTGAGCAGCCCCTATTTTTAGCATGGGAATTCAACCAGGAGAGCCAGCAGATATGATTGTGGGCTTGCGTTCTAGGAGATAACCGTGTCTGATTCCAGGATCTGCTGGCTGACTTGCTCGTTTGTGTGGTGAGTTTTCTTAGCACCTAGAGTTACTTGTTAGACGTAGCTGACTTGCTTATTCCAGGATTAGAAGGTTTACTCACAGTGGATGTCTGGGGCAGAGGGGATCTTCCTTTCTTATGTTACCGAAGACACTGTTGTGTTTCTATCAGGAACTGATTTGCTCTCTGTTCAAACAAAAAAAGTGCCGCATTTTCTTAAGAGATTTTCCTTTCACATCATTTATATATTAATTGGTTGCTCAAGAGAGAATTGATCATTTTTACAGTTTTCTAAAATTTAAACTAAAATTTGTGATCTTTCGTAAAATTAATAAAAATAAAATTTTTTTTCATGATAACATGTTGTACATATTTTGTATTACTTATGAAAGTCAAACAAAAATAATCATTTAAAAGAGTTAATATTTGCTCAGTGTAGAAGATTTGGAAGATACTAAGAGGTAGAAAGAAGATAATCATAAGTAGTCCAACCCCTCAAAAAACAGTTAATAATTTTGGAGTATTTTTTGGGTCATTTTCAGAGTTGACTATTTTTGAATAATTGGAAGTAATTAACAGATAATGCAGTCTACTACTTTATGCAGTTTTAATTTCTGCATAAGCTAGAGATTTTTTTAGAGCATTTGGAAACCTTGAAAACGTTTTAATTGCAAATTATTAAGTTATAGGTTGAATGTGAATGTTTTTGGTAGTTAAAGTAACAGAAGACCAAAGATTTATTCTGCTGAGAAATTCATTGGGTCGACGGGAGGTTTTCTGCAGCAACAGTGGGCACAGCACCCTTGACTGAGTTAAACCCCAGGTCAACGGCCTCTCAGCTTCTCTTCAGATGCAAACACAGTGACAGTGCCCCTTCCGCTCCCTTGGCTTCCATCAGAGGAAGGCCGCCAGGAGCAGTGAAGCTGTTAGGAGACACGGAGTTAGAAACAGGTCAGCAGCAAGACCACGAAAGATGCACCGCCTGCCCCCAGCAGAGGGCCGGTCCCTGTTTCTAGAGGCCGGTGTATCACCGTGAGATCCTCACAGTGTCCTGCAGGAGGGGGCTCTCGGGCCCGGCAGAGCCCACATGGAACCGGAGAACCTGGGTGTTCGAGCGGAAGCGTCGTTTCCGCACACGCACCCTCCACGGCAAGCTTGTAGCACAGCCGGGAAGGCAGCTCTGGGAAATCTTCCAGAAGCTCTGTTATCCCACTTGGGCGCTACGTGCTGCGCACCCCAGCTCTTCAGCTCTGTGGCACAGCGGTTCTCAACCTTCCTAACGCCGCGACCCTTTAATGCGGTTCCTCATGTTGTGGTGACCCCCAATTTCATGGTGACAAATGGAACATAATGAAAGCATAGTGATTCATCACAAAAACAATATGTAATTACATATGTGTTGTCCGATGGTCTTAGGCGACCCCTGTGAAAGGGTCGTTCGACCCCCCAAAGGGGTCATGACCCACAGGTTGAGCACCGCCGCTGTAGCACGTCTTTGCCCGCTTTCCTCTCTGAGGCCCAGCCTAACCTCCGGTCCCATCCTTCCAGCTTAAGTGAGAGCTTTTTCATGGTGAAAGGAGCGGCCCTCTTCTTGCAACAGGGAAGCAGCCCTCAAGGCCAGCGAAGCCTGCAGCACCCCCACAAGCACGCGGGTGAGTCGATGCTCTTCCCCGGGAGCGCGTTTTCTCTGCCGCGGGGGACCCCCGTTCCTGGTGGTGAGCCACGCGTCGGTTTTCAAGGCCAGAGAAATAGTGGGACCAGGGCTGTGACGACGGGTACAGGGAGAAGCCCTTCTGCGCAGGCCGGCCAGGCGTGGCTTCCAGGCGGCGCCGGGGGCAAGCAGCCCTTCTGAGCCTGGCGTCTACCTGACGAGTGAGGGTGTAAGGATGCCCTACTTACAGTTTATCAGGTAGCTGCATATTTTCAGTTGAAGTAGGGCTTTCTAAACAAACGCACCAGAATACGCTATCGTCAGGGGTTGTGCCCTTGAAACAGCCACCTTGGGGTGCTCTATACGCAGTCTGGGGATGCTGTCACTTCTCCGAGCATTTGGAAAACTCATTTGGAGATTTTCTTTCTCTCCGCGCCGCCCCCCCCCCCATATTCTCTATAATACCAAAAGAAAAAAATCTGTTTTTATAAAAGACAGTGGAATGAAAAAATAGTGATTTTTAAACTTTGCCAAGACAAAGTTCAGTGACACATCTGGCATGAGCACCTGACAGCCTGCCTCGCCTTATTAAGCAACATGTGTCCAGACTGTGTATCCTTCCCCCCTTTCTTGCACCCCATAGTTGGGAAAAGAGGATACCCAGGGATAGAACGAGTGAGATCTTCATCTATTTAGCCAGGGGCCAAGGGAACCCCAGCCCAACAGAGAGAGAGATTCGTAACTGGTCTTCAAGTAGAACGAAGCCACGACGCTGGTTGTCTCTAGGTGTTGATAACGTTTTTTTAATTCTAGTTTCCAAACTTTCTGTAACAGGGTGTATTACTTTCACACGGCAAAGAGAGCTCCAGGCAGCCTCGTTAGGGGAATGTCTTTACGAGCCCTTGGCACGCACTGAGATGGAAAGTCTTTATCTTTTAATGGTCGATTTGGTTGGAGGAAACAGGGAAGTGGTAAAGTAGGGATCAAACTGAGTATTAATTTAGGTTCAAACACAACCCAATAAGGAATGCCTATAAAGTAAATACACTGGTATTCTTTGGTGACTGACTCTGAAACCAAAGGCAGTTTGAAAAGAAGACTCGAGAAAACTTACTTGTGGGTAAGTGCTCCTGGGACTTCTGGGACGGGCAGCACACGCTGAATGTCAGCTGGAAAGTCCTCCGACCCTGAACAACAGGTGAAAGCAACTAGCCATTGGGGCCAGTGTTCTCGTCACTGTGATCATTTTGTTTGTCAAGTCATCCAGCCTGGTTTTGGACCTGAGAGCTGGGGTTAGAATTTTGTATCTTACAATTGATAGCAAACACCAAGGCTCAATCAGTATTTTCACATAATGGTGTTTGTCATCAAGATTTAAGTCTGTCTGAAGACAGGACAACAGTTGTTCTACACACGGAGGCAGTATGGTGTGGGGAAAGGACCTGGCTTCTGATCCTAGTTCTGGAACTGACTGTGTTGTCGTGGCCAACCTCTGAGCCTCAGTTTCCTGATCTTTAAAATGGGCATCACATACCAGTACCTTGGAGGTTATGGAATTTAAAATTTACGCAGGTAACATATTTACCTCCTCGTAGGGGCTCAGTGTATGGTCGCTATAATGATTACTTGCGGTGACTTCTGGTACAATACAGCTATAAACAGAACCTTTATTTTTGAATTTGCTATCCGTTTTGCTCTGATAGGAATTGAACCATTGTTTATATCTTAACAATAATACGTATAGCAAAGCAAATGCTCAGGCTTTACTCACTCTGTATAAAATGTGTCCTTCCTCTAAATCAAACGGTATTTTCCTACTGTGTGAACTTGATTTGTTGGTCCGATAGGTGACTTGCCCCAACATCTGCAAGTGATGATCAACCTTCTGCGTTGTGAAGATAGAATCAAGCTGGTAAGAAGAGACGAGAGTGGCAAGTTTTAATTTTTAATTGTGAAATTTGGTAGGGAATTACTGATGAGCAGTGGGTGGGGTGGTGGGGGGAGGGGAAGTCTGTGAGTTTTTATATTTTAGCAAATTCTCCTAAATTGTTCACAAAAGCCAATGTGGAGTTTGCTCCTCGGTGCCCAGAGGGTCTGGCGAAAGGATGTATGGGGTCTCTGTCAGTCTGTCAGCCAGTGCTGAGTTGGCATCTTCAGTGTCTGGATTTTATTATTCACCCACTTTATTATTAACACACTTGGGGAGCCACCCCAGCCTCCGCACCCCCCCCCCCCATGTCAGGCGCTGTCCCTCGTGTTGGGGTATAAATGAGATGTGGCTCCTATGCCTGAGAATCTCACCTTAAAGTCTAAACTCACAGGGGAAAGGTAGGCAGCAGATGTCCTTGACCTTGGTTGGGCGGAGGAAGGGGGCACGACCCGGAAGGGCAGGCCGTGAAAGCCTCTCTGCCCTGCAGGCCGTGCGCCTGGAGAGCGCCTGGGCGGAGCGGGTCCGGTACATGGTGGTGGTGGACAGCAGCGGGCGCCAGGACACAGAGGAGAGCATCTTGCTGGGCGTCGACTTTTCCAGTAAGGAGAGGTGAGTCTGATGGGACAAGAGTTGCTGCTGGAAAAAGATTTCTGTGACCCTGTATCCTTGGGAGTTGACGGTGGGATGCACGATGGTGGGTGGCAGCGTGACCAGGAGCAGCAGGGCACGGCATTTCCGCTCTTGTGTGCGGCACTGTGCCAGCTCCAGTCTCTGCTCTGAGCTCAGGGTCTCCTGAGAGGAAAGAAAGTGACACTGTGCTTGGAGGTCTGACACTGGGTGCCATCGGGGTGCTGGAGACAAGGGCACTTAGCCAGGAGGGCTTCCTGAAGGAGGTGACGGTGGTGGTGAACACCCAGTCAATGCAGGAGCCAGCCCAGTGAGGAGGGAGGACCGCCTTCCAGGCAGACGGGCCTGCATGAGCAGCATGTGCTCGATAGGCAGCGAGTCGAAGGCCTTATCCAGTGTTGCTGTCCTACCGATTCCCAAACTGGGAGACGGTCCTGGGTCAGAGGCTCAGAGAGGTTTGGAATTTCCCAATAACTAGAGGCCAAGTTCGTTGTATCATAGGCCCTATTATTTGTGTGAAATGAAGGCGAATGGCTCTTCTTACATCCAGGATAAGTTAATACAGGTGAGATCATTGCCAAGCCTGGATTTGTTAAAACTAGATGAAATGGGCTCCCCTTAGTCATCATTCATTAATCTGCTCATTCATTAAGCAAACAGTTTGCATTCTCCTGTGTATGAGGCAACAGGCAAGGCCCAGGTAAACAAAGCAGCAGCAGTACACACAGTTCTTGACCTCAGAGAGCCTGTGAGCTCAGTGAAGAAGAGCCGTCATCCGATGCTGGGGTGGTGGCTCAGGGATGCAGACATGCGGGGGGTCGTGGAGCACAGGAGAGGGGTGGGTGTAGAGGGGCCATGCCAAAGGCCTCTGGAACACACAGTCGCTAAGCCAGGTCTCAAAGGACGAGCGGGCAGTTGGGCAAGTCCAGGGGAAGGGACGTGTCAGTCTGGGGCTCTGAGGGGTCCCCTCCTTGCCTCGCCCCAGCACTGTCACAGCCAAGAAGTTCCGGGAGCTGTGAGTCTCAGCACAAGTTTTACTTTGCCCCTCTGCAAAGGAAGTGTCATTAGCCCATCGAGGACGGGGAGGACTGCAGGGTGGGACGAGAACTGGCCTAACACGAAAGGCTGGAAGCATCCGGCAGGGGCAGGCTCGCAGATGCTCAGAGGGAGAGCTGCCCTGTGAGCCCGGGGCTCCTGTCTGCACAGTCGCGCGCTCGTCACATTACTCCCTGGGCGGGCTGCTAAGTGGCAGCAGAGATGTAAGCTGGAGATCCCTGGAGGTTGTGGAGCTGGTCTTGGCACAGTCACAGCGGCTCCTCACAGCCGACTCCTTCAGATTCCTGAGGAATGTTCATGAGAATCCGAGGAGCCCCCGTGATAAGCCCTTCCGTTCCCTCGGCGCGCTCCGGCGGCGCCAGTCTCTCAAGTATCATTTCACCGTGAGGATGGGCAAAACAAGCAGATTAAGCTGGTTCTGGAACAGCAGCTGCACAAAAGGTAGAGAAAGAGAGGCCTGGCACTGAACTCCGGTAATGGTGTTGGCACGCTGCCCTCCCCCCTCACCCCAGGACGGGAGCCTGGGTTGGCTGCCTCCACTCGTCTGTGTCCCCCAGAGCGCGCATGGCTTCGCGCCAGGAGTGCGCCAGCCATCGGCGGCTTCACCCCTGCTGCAGTGAGGTCGTGTGGCCAGCTGGCCCCTCCTTTTCCCCTGAGAGCTGCAGCTGAGACCTGGTGCTTGTGAAGCTGCAACCACATCAAACCGTGGGGTCAGAGTACCCTGTGACTGTCTCCAAGCTGGGGTCACTGGCAACTCCCTCTGATGGGGCCATCGCAGCCCCGTGTCTTCTAGAAGCAGTGGTGAGCAGTCCCTACACACAGCCCATGAGCAGCTCCCAGGCCCACACTGGGAGCTGGACCCAGCCAGGTCAGGGGCTGGGCGAAGACACAGGGAAGTAGCGTGTAAGCAGGTCACAGGTAAATGTGACTCTAACCCTGGGCATCTTCCTTTCCTCCCGCGTAGCAAAAGCTGCACCATTGGGATGGTTCTCCGGCTGTGGAGCGACACGAAGATCCACCTCGATGGCGACGGGTAAGCCGTTCTCCTGAAAAGATTCTTTTAATCACTGTAAACTCTGAAATGCGAGTCGGTGTGGGCGTCGTTGGGTAATCATTAGCAGAAGAACCATGTGTATGACGTGTCTGTTGCATCAAGAGAAGTACTTTTGCCCCCCAATGAGCCACACGAGGAAAGGGACAGACATCCTGGTCATTGTGTGGGGAGTTTGGGTCATGAAGGAGCCACAGAAGCACGTTACAGGAGATCGCTGTGTGACGGTCAAGAGCAGCAGTAAGCAGACAGTCATTCATTCATTCATTTACCTGTCTTTGGTCCATGAATACCCACACTGTGTCCTCCATTTGGGGCTGGTCCCTGAAAGCTCACAGAGGAATGTGACACAGCAGGAGCTCACCGTTTTGGGGGTGCAGGGACAACTGACAGG
This sequence comes from Myotis myotis, assembly GCF_014108235.1. Taxonomy (NCBI): domain Eukaryota; kingdom Metazoa; phylum Chordata; class Mammalia; order Chiroptera; family Vespertilionidae; genus Myotis; species Myotis myotis. Next base: position 4,343,839 of record NW_023416325.1, on the reverse strand, counting down.
GGGGCTGCAGAGGAGGAATCGTTTAGTTCGTTCTGGGCAGGAAGATGAGAGAAAGGGCCATTGGGCTCTTCATACGTGTGCCCCCAGGAGAACATATGGGCTCTGCGAGGGGCGGAAGGAGGCAGGATGGGACCTTGTCCCTGCTGGGATCCTAGCAGTAAAGGTTATGCCGCCTCAGATGGAATGGGGAGAAACAAACATGTGATTTCTTGAAGACATAGGATTATAGTAATGCTTTCCTGTTTTAAATGTTGTCTCCCACTCATATATTTCCCGTGCAATTCCCCAAAAAATATTGATGGGACATAGCAGGTGGGTTGGGCCATTGCAAAGCATGAACGAGACGGGGTCGAATGCTGTCACGGCCTCGCACCCTGTGCTGGGGTTTCCGTTTTGGTAGACCTCGCGTTGTGGGGTTGAGAACGCATCTTCCGGGATGGAGAGCCCATCTTCGCCCTCGTCTGATGCAGCCGGCCTGTGGTCCCTCATCAGACAGCATGAGGCAGAGTGTCCCCGGGGGGCCTGCCCCACCGCCTTGCCGTGATGTGGTCGGAGGGGCTGGTTTCTCACCGTGCTGTCTTTGTTTTTCACTCAGTGGCTTCAGCGTCAGCACAGCAGGAAGGATGCACGTCTTCAAGCCCGTATCTGTCCAGGCCATGTGGTGAGTGTGGATTTAGGGACTTTCAGCTCCTTAAAAATAGCTTCCCAGCTGACAGCAGGACTAGAAAACCCCCGGCTAGGGGTTTAGGTACATTTGTTTTGTGTATATGATAAGCTTTACATGACAAACCTGACCACTTTAACCATTTTTAAATGTGTGATTCGGCGGCATTAAGTACGTTCGCAGTGTTGTCCAGCCATCACCACCATCCATCTCCAGAACTTCTCCGTCATCCCAAACAGAAACTCTGTACCCATTAGCCACAAGCTCCCCGCCCCCCTTCCTCCAGCCCCTGGTCACCTCTGTTCCACTCTGTCTCTGCCTGTTCGGGTCCCCCGTGTAAGTGGAATCCTTGGTCCCTGCCTCTGGCATCTTGCGCTTAGCATCATGCTTTCTGGGTGCATCCATGCTGTAGCATGTGTCGGAATTTCCTTCCTTTTCATGGCTGAATACTACTCCGTGATAGGGCTATACCACGTTTTGTTTATCCACTCGTCTGTGGACGGACTTTTGAGTTGTTGCCACCTTTTGGCTATTGTGAGTAGAGCTGCTGTGAATGTTGGTGAGCAAAGCATCAGTTTGTGGTGCCTGCTTTCATTTCTTTTAGGTATGTACCTAGAAGTGGACTTTCTAGATCACATGATGATTTTATGGTTAATTTTTTGAGGAACCACCAAACTGTTTTCCACAGCAGCGGCACCATTTTACAATCCCACCAGCAGTGCACACGGATTTCACTTCCTCCACATCCCAGTTAACACTTGTTCTTTTCTGGTGGGTTTTTTTTTAATACTAATGGATGTGAAGTGGTTCCTCATTATGGTTTGGTTGCATTTCCCTAATTAATTAATGTTGAGTGTCATTTGATGTGCTTATTGGCCATTTGTACATCTTCTTTGGAAAAATGTCTAGTTTGTCCTCTGGCGACTTTTTAATTTGGTTGATTTCTGTTGTGGAAGGTGTGTTGTTTTTGCATATGTACGTTCAGTCCCTCCTGACAGGTGTCATTCCATCATAAGTTCACCTGCTCTTTGTACCTGGCACACAGTAGGCATTCAGATTGCACCATGAAGGGAAGGGCACTCTGCTAGGCACTGAGCATCTTGGGAGGCGTGAAATGGACGCAATTCCTCTCCGCGTGGAGTTTAAAGTCGGTGGGGGGAGATGGCCATAAACACAAAACAAAGCCATGTGTTACACCGAGGAGAGCTGGGAGGGCGTCCTCACGGAGTGCTGGGCTGGGGAGGTGCCTTCTACAGCATGCAGGGGCCTGGGGAGGTGCAGGGCCTCCCAAACATTCTGCTTTAAGGGTGAGGTCCCCGTGGGTCAGGGCTGCGTTGGGCAAAATGACTCACGTCCAGAGCTTCCCCGAACCCGGGACACACATCCTAGAGCCTTCCTCATCCCTAGAGGGTTGCACCACCCACACATGCAGCAAACTTTGAGGCCGGCCTTGAATAATCTGGGAAAGGCTCAGGAGAAAGCTGGTGGCGTCTGCGAGAAGACGTCTGGCCAGTCTTCCGTCCAGGACGGCGAGAGCTTTGCAGGAGTCTGCCACGGGCTTCGCTGCTGTCTCTCCCGCTGCTCACCCTGCAGGCTGTTCAGGATCCTTTGGGGGGAAGTCGTGAGGCCATAATTCCCTAGGTGCCCCAGATGTTCTCTGTGTCCCTGGGTGATTTTTTTTTTACCCTTTTTCTACAGGCGAGTAAGAAATAGGCCCACGTGCTTTTCGAAAACTTCAGAACCAGAGCTAGATTTCGTAAATACCCAGCCCAAGTTTGTTCCCTCAACCAGCCTGCAGCCATGTACCGTTGGAAAGGCACGCGGCCGCCATGGCTTTTACCCCATGTTGAGCGTTCTCTGCTCGCTCTCCCTCCACCCAGAGCTGCGCTCTTCCACCCTCCCCCACACCTAGCGCACCCCATTCGCTGAGAAAGGTTCCACTATCCTTTTGTTAAAAGAAGTAATACAAGAATGACTAAATGGACCATTATAACATACATTTTTAATATTGTTCCTCCTGTCCCAGCGCCTTCCCAAACCTCTTCTTCAGTTGGATTCTGCATTAAGATGACTTTCTAGAACTCCTTTCCTTAGGAGATCTAAGCTGTTAAAACATTGATGGGAGGGGTTAGAAGCTATGAGAAAGCAGTCAAATGTCTCTGCTGCTTAGTAATGAGTTCCCTTCCAACAGCGAGGCTAATTGTCGCTCCTGCGCTTAAGATGCCCACAGCCTCGGAAGTCACCTCAGTCCTTGGGAGTTCATCAGTGGACTGTAAAGTGGTCTGTGAACCAGGGGTGGGGAGAGTTAGGACATTTTTGTTTCCTTGCTGGGAAAGGTGAAGGATGTTCTATCTGCTCTCGGGCCAGTGCGTGTGTCACGGAGACTAGCCATGTGGCCTGGGAGGCCGGGAGCCCCAGGAGCCAGTCCTGTATGGCCTGCCCTTCCCCGGCCCGTTTAAAACCCTTTGCTGAGGGCAACCCCCAGCTCGCCTGTGCCTCCCAGGCCTGACCCTCTGCCCTCCTCACCCCAGGTCCGCCCTGCAGGTCCTTCACAAGGCCTGCGAAGTGGCACGAAGGCACAACTACTTCCCCGGGGGCGTGGCTCTCCTCTGGGCCACCTACTACGAGAGCTGCATCGGCTCCGAGCAGAGCTGCATCAACGAGTGGAACGCCATGCAGGACCTGGAGTCCACGCGGCCCGACTCCCCGGCCCTGTTTGTCGACAAGTGAGTGCGCTGCCTCCTCACCCCGCCCACCCGCCCTGTGCCTGACTCTGTCCCCACGATGTCACGCCTGCTGTGGTTGCACCTCCTCTCCCAGAGCCAGCCTCCCATGCAGCGGTCCCTGACGGGTGGCCTGTGGGTGGCCTACGGAAGGTCTGCGACCACACCTCACTTTCGAAATTATAGACAAACGTGGATGTGACTGCATCTCTTTGCGTCCCAGCCCCATGTGCCCTGTTGCTCTGTGGCACTGCAGGCTCCTGTGGGAGGGAGCTCTGGACACGGCGCAGGACTCTGTCCCTCTCTCCCACCTGCTGAGGACACACACACACCAAGACGTTACCTCTGTGGTCGGTCCCAAGCCACGTTCTGGTTAGCCCAGGAGCGCCGGGGTCTCTGTGAACTCCGACCTCAGGCTTCCTGTATAAAGCCCTGCACTTTCCTACTTTCCCTCCAGGCCAACGGAAGGGGCGAGGACCGAGCGCCTCATCAAAGCCAAGCTCCGCAGCATCATGATGAGCCAGGACCTAGAGAACGTGACCTCCAAAGAGGTAAGAGAGCTCCTCCCTTCTGAGCGGCCCGAGGGCACAGGCCTCCTTTGTCCTGCTGCCCAGACCCGGCCTTGGCCTTCTTTTCCGAGCGGCGCACGGCTCCCGGAGGCTTTTTCCTGCAGGGCTTGGCGAAAAGAGCGCAGCCTCAGAGTCAGACTCTCGTTCGAACCGAGCCCTGCCACGGGCCCGCTGTGAGGCTTGGGCAAGTTTCCTGGGCTCCCTGACCCTGTAAGGCTTTTAGTGAGCATCCCACGAGACCCGTAGATTGCACCGGGAAGCAGGTCCTGTGCGCGCCCTCTCTGCCCCACATCGCCTCACCAGCGAGTCGCTAACCCTGGACTGCTTTCCTTCTGCCTTTGCTGTGTCTCTGGGTCACTTTTTCCCCAGTCGCTTTTGGTTCAAGGAATACAATGCATGGTAATAACAGCTTAACCAAGGTAGATCTAAGAGGTTGAAACGGCTATTTTGAAAAGTTAGATGCAATCTTTTTATTAATAATATACAACATCATATTGTGATACCTTCCAAAGCAAGATGAAACTGATTTGGGGTTTGCACTGTGAAGTGTTTGATATTTAATTGTAAAGATATAAGTGCTTTCAACTCAGAAACGATCCCCTGGGAGTCAGATTCCCTGTGTGAAATAATGAACTCCCCCCCGTGTCAGGTTTACTTTGAGGCAGAGCAGCCTGCATTCCCACCACTCACACCCGTGCGCTGCTCGGCACAAAAAATGCAAAAAAACACCTTTTTGGCAACCAGCCTCAGCTTGCATTGTGACTACTTCTCTGGGGGGTGACAACTGTTTTCTTTAACAAATCGCTTTTCCTAATGTTTCCCACTCCACAGATCCGGAACGAATTGGAGAAACAGATGAACTGTAACTTGAAAGAATTCAAGGAATTCATAGACAACGAGATGCTCCTTATCCTGGGACAGATGGACAAGCCCTCCCTCATCTTCGATCACCTTTATCTCGTAAGAGGCTCAGCCCATGTCGGGGTCTGCCTTGGGGAACATAAGTCGGACCTTGGTTGTTTAGAGCAGGTCAGAGAGGGGGAAACTCGAGTTACTGGAGCTTCGATCCTGACTTTCATGGGAACGCCCCCCCCCTCCTCTGGCTGCAGCCTCGTGGTTTGCTCTCCAGCCCGATGCTTGTTGCCACAGCTGGGCTGTGGGGGGGGAGGGGGGTTGTTTAATAGTTAACTGGCAACCGTTTTCAGACTCTTGCCATCCCTTCTTCAGGGGCTAGCACAGGCCCCATCCAGATACCTCCAAATGGGCTGCAGGCTAAAACCCCCAGTGGCTAAAGGGAGCGTGCTCACCAAACCCCAGAATTATGCCTGGGAATCCCGAGACGTGAGAAACAGCCCGGACGGCAGACCGGACAGACACCTGGAGCGCAGCTTCCCCTCCGCGTGGCCAGGCAGCCGTGGCTCTCCGCAGAGCCCAGTGATGCAGCCTCCATCGCCTGCTCAGATTTTCTTAAAGCTGTAAATCTCCATAGAAGGCAACTGGCAAGTTTTCAAAGTCAGAGACCGTAGGAGAGGGCACGTTACTAAAATTAGAGGCGGCACAGCGTAGTAATGAAAGCCCGCCCCTCCGGCCCAGCTCCCACTCCCCGGCCTGATGGTCGTCCACATGCGTGTGCCGTGAGAGATGGCTACTGGGTTAAATATACATGCTTACTGTACGCAGATGTCTGCATGCGGATTTCATGTTAAGATGATTCTAAATGCGTGGGTTTGAAGCCCGTATCCAGACGAAAGCGATGTGGCAGCGCTGGCCTCTGGTCTCCTGAGAAGGTGACGGTTCTCCCTGGTGGAGACAGCTCAAGGCCCCGCCGGCCGTCTGCCCACTAGGTGGCGATCACGGCAAGAGGACGCTCGCAGCCTTAGCGAAGCGCTAGTTCCTTCTCCGTGTGGTTGGTGCTCTGTCACTTTTTCCATGAGAGATACCAAAGGAATTTCTGTGTTTGAGCCTCTCCCTCCAGCACGGAAATCCAACTGGCACCCACACGCGGCCAGTCCCCGCAGGTCCCTGAAGCCCCTGCCTCTGCGGGGTCTGCCCCTGGGAAGGGCCGTTCATGGGGGGACCGCGCAGGGTTGTTGCTCTTTGTGATTCTATGTTTGCATTTCTGAGGAGCAGAGTGGTAGTTTTTTCTTTGTGTTCTTTGCATGCTCAGAAATGGAGGGTTTGTGTTGTTTTTAAATATCGTTTTTTAAGTATTAAATTAAAATGTTACAGAAAGTTGGGAATATAAGTAAGTCTGAAGAAGAAAATTAAAGGCATTCCTAATTTCACAATCTAGAGGTCGTCACAGTTAGCATTTTGGTATATTTATTTTTCTGTCTCCTGGGTTTTCTTCTTGCATGTGTAACTTTTTTAAAAAGGAAAAGGGAAGAAGCGTACTGTTTATGTTTACGTAGATTTGTGTCCTTTACATTTTTGTTGTCATTATGTGGTGTTTCCCTGTGTTGTGAAATACCCTCCAAAAGTATGAGTTGTCTTCATGGCTCCATCATGTGGATCCACCATCATTTGTTTTACTAATTTCTCCCTGTGGGTCTTTGGGGTTGTTTACCCTATTTTGTTATTGTAAATAACGTTAAGTATCTTTGTACATAAATCTCTGTGCAAACTCTGGGTATTTCATTGGGGTAAGGTTTTGTAAGTGGAATTTCCGGGTCAGAATATTAATATTACCGAAAGACCTCCCGGAAAAGGTAGGCTGATTTCTGCTGTAATGAGAGGTCTGTGGAAGTGCCCCCTCCTGACTCAGAGGTCGGAGGTCACTGCCTCCCATGGGAGGACCCTGCTGGCGTCTCAGGAAAGGAAGTGGTGAGAGGGGAACAGGTTTTCCTGCGCTTGCCCTTCCCCTGTTGTGCTGTGGATGCCTCGGGAACCTGCCTTGATACCTCTGTTCTCTGAGGCCAGGGGCCGTGTACTCACCATCACCATGAGGGCTGTAAGCAGTCTGAGGCTGACATGTGACACTCACGGGGGTTTAACCGTGTGCTCTGTCCCCCAGGGCTCTGAATGGAATGCATCCAATCTGGAGGAGCTGCAGGGCTCAGGGTGAGTCTGCTCCCCTTGTCTTCCCCTCTCCCTCTCCCTCTCCCTCTCCCTCTAGGCAGCCTGGGAACCTGGGCTCTGCCCCCGAGGTCAGGGCCAGCCCCGTGCTGCCTGCCTGTGCCTGTAATTGCCTGCACCCCCGCAGCCAGGCTGGTCTGCATAGCTACACAGATGGGCTTCAGAGTGCCACCTCCGGAATAATTCATGGGTTTAGATTTTCCTGGGGTTTGTGTGATGGTGTGTGTGTGTCCCCCAGAGAATGATCCTAAATCACAGTCCAGTGCGATAGACGGCCTGGATGCTGTGCTGGGAGGTAACGAGCCCCCTCCCACCGGCCCACTGCCCTGCAGAGCTGCCGAGAGTCCCGGTGTGGACATGCCTAGCTGTTGGCCAGTCAGCACCTCTGACCCCTGAACCACCACTGCTGGTTCTATCTGAGCTTCTATCTTTGGGCCTGGAGGGAACCTTGAGCTAAATACTCAGCATTGGGCAGAAACACATGCCTGCCTTGGTCTGGGAAATGCCCAGCAGCAGGAATAAAAAATGTTTAAATCTAGACCTTCAAGAACAGATATCTGGACATTTAAAAAAAAACACAACACAGCCACAAAATCACCGTCCTGTGGGCCTGACATGATGACATCCTTGAATTACTGCACTTAAAAGTCAAGACTAAACAAATCTTAAAATATATCTTTAGAACTGCCGGTTAAGATGTGTTCTCTCAACAGAAAGTATTCTTAAAATGTAGGGTGATACTGGCTATGCTTTCTGTTTTCCTTGGAAGAAGTAAATTATTTTAAAGGCATTTTTTAAAGCATTTGTTAAGTATTCACTTATAAAATCTACGGGAGGTATTTTCAACCTCCTGAAATTGCTTTTGCCTTCCAGGAATATAAGTGTTCAGTTTAGAGACCTACAAAACCTGGTTAGCAGACCCTCTCAGCTATTTATTTATTTATTTATGGCCTGCCTTGTTTTAAAAAGGATGTAAAGTAGTTACCAAGGACATAAGTAATGGATAAGTGTATTCTGCTTTTTAACTATTTAAAAGTGGAGACTTTGTTTTTTCTTAAAGCCTCTGTATGCTCGTAATAGTTATGAATTTTGAGACTTTGAGTTTACTAGGTACCGGTTAATAATGCAGATTTTTTCAATAGATGGAGTTACACATATGTTGATATATATGCGATTTGATATGTATGCTATTTTGTTGTATTGACAACAAGCTTCAAAACTTCATATGTCAAATTTTCTGAAGGTGTTAACATCATAGATATTTTTACTCCTAAAAATGTCAAATTTCGTGCCAAAAAAAAAAAAGCATTTGTGGGAAGTTTTAATTCATTACTTTATTTTGAAGAAGTGCTGCTGAAAGTTATGATATACTTCGGGCAGCTTATGGTGAACACGCTCCATATCAAGATACTTGTGAATGCTGGTTTAAACGCTTTAAAAGTTATGATTTTGATGTGGAAGACAAAGAACGTCCAGGTCAACCGAAAAACTTTGAAGACCAACAATGACAAGCATTATTGGGTGAAGATGTGTGTCAAACTCAAAAACAACTTGCAGAAAGATTAAACGTTGCTCAGCAAACAATTTCCGATTGTTTACCAGCAATGGGAAAGATTTTAAAGGAAGGAAAATGGGTGCCACATCAACTGAACGAAAGACAAATGACCGAAAGACTGATGACCGAAAAGTCATCAGTAAAATGTTGCTTCAACGGCACGAAAGAAAGTCTTTTTTGCATCGAATTGTGACTGGCGATGAAAAGTGGATTTATTTTGAGAACCCCAAACGCACAAAATCATGGGTTGGTCCAGGTCAACCATCAACATCGACTGCAAGGACAAATCACTTTGGAAAGAAGACACTGCTCTGCGTTTGGTGGGATCAGGAAGGTGTGGTGTATTATGAGCTTCTAAAACCAGGTGAAACCATTAATACTGATCGCTACCGACAACAAATAATCAACTTGAACCAGGCTCTGATCGTAAAACGGCCAGAATGGGCCAGAAGACACGGCAAAGTAATTTTGCTTCATGACGCACCATCACACACTTCAAAACCAGTTAAAGACACGTTAAAAGATCTTGCCTGGGAAGTATTAACCCACCCGCTGTATTCACCAGACCGGTTGAAAATGCAGATACCAATTAAAAATGCAGATTTTGTAATCAAAGAAAACAGGATAATTTCAAGGGAAACATCAAAAGTGCTTTATTCACAGTAATGTCCACCGCTAGCTACACATTTCCCCCATCTTTCAGGTAATTTGTGGAGACCGTCCCAATAGAACTTTTCTTGTTGTGAGGCAGACCATTCAGAGCCCCAGTTTTCCACTTCTTCGTACGTTCTGAAGTGCTGCTCAGAAAGCGCGGGTGCCATCGATCGGAACAAATGGTCACCTGGAGGAGCAATACAACAAAACCGCATACATATCAAATCGCATATATATCAACATATGTGTAACTCCATCTTGAAAAAAATCCGCATAATTAACTGGTGCACCTAGTAAAACGCATTTAAGTAATATATATCTGCCTTCCAGAGTTAACAGTGCTTAGCAATGCTTTTAACTGTTTTCTTTTTATAAATTTTTTATAAAGAAGTTTGTCTGTTATTATAAATATAATACATTCTCATCATAGAGAGGGCATTTAGAAAATACAAAAAAAAATTACTATTAAGAAAAAAACAGAAGTCCTACCATAAATACATATGCCCTTTAATAATACATACTTGATTTTTTTCTCTGTTCAATTTTTGGTTATTTTGTTTTTTGTAGCTCCTCATTCTGGTTCTCCAAATGTGTTTCTTTTTTTTTTCTTTTTTGTCATTGCAGTGTTGACTACATCTTAAATGTCACTAGAGAAATAGATAATTTCTTCCCTGGCTTATTTGCATATCACAACATCCGAGTCTATGATGAAGAGACAACAGACCTTCTTGCCCACTGGAACGAGGCGTACCACTTTATAAACAAAGCAAAGTAAGTGGGCGGAGAAGCCAAAGAAACCGGTCTGAGGGAGAAACCGGCGGATGCTGGGTGGGCAGAAATTAATGACAGCCCAGGACATGGACATCTCCTGGCTTTAGGGAGCCTGGGTGTCTGGTGGCCCTCTGACTTCAGACCACAGGACCCCTCAGAGTTGTTGATCTCCAGGCGGGGGCCCGAATGAGCTGGTTCTCTCCCACCTAGCATTGGCTGTGACATTTGGCCCGTTTCATCATCAGCACTGGTTCCAGTTAAGAATCCAGTACCACATGAACACTCATGGGAGGCTCTGCCCGAGGGAGCCGCTGAGCCAAAGGAGAGAAGGGAGGGCCACTTGTATGTGGACTTGGAGCACCTTTGGGACTGCTCCCTCAGAGAAGTCTACTCGGGCGATGCCCTGAGCGAGGGCTGCCTTCCCCCCTGAGCTAGCGCGATTGTCCCGTCCCTCCCAGCAGAATGGGACAGACCGTGAGCCCGTCATGGTTTCACGCAACTGTGGTCCTCACCGTATTCTCCTGCGGAACAGCTCTGCCTTATGCAGTCAGAACAGAGAGCACCCCTTGGAACCCCATCTTCTGCTTTGCACCCCTCCAGGTCAAAGCGACATAACCTGCTCTTCCCTAGGTGACTTCATAGTTTGCATTCCTGGGGTAGACAGCAGACCAGCAGTCAAAAAAAAAAAAAAAGGCACTGAGATTCGGTGATGAATTTTAAGCCTGAGGTAGGAGAAATGAGCCTGCTCAACTGACAGGCTGGCTCCTCCTAACGTAAACAGGCAGACAGGTGGGCTCGCCTCCTGGGCACACAGAGCTGCCAGGTGCTGCCCTCTCCAGCCCGGCGCTCCCTCACGTTCTCCAGCAATGGATACAGAGGAGCGGAGGAGCGCCGTGTCTGGCCTTGTCCTGTCTGTGCAATCAGCCGCGCCCGGGCCAGCACTGCCTCCTCACAACCTCGGGCCCCATCCTCCCCTGGCTTTTCTCTGTCTCCGCCAAGTCCGTGGTGCTGCTAGCCTCGCCCTGGCTCCTTGACCTCCTGTCTCCAGAGGGCCTTGCGGCTTCCGGTTCTCTGACCCCATTCTTCTGTAGTAACCCTTCCCCGTCTCCATCTGCTCTAGCTGCTGTGTATCTAGAACTCTCTCTCTTGCAGATCTCTCTTTCGCTGCCCACTTGCTTCCCACAAAAGGGTTTCTGGTCTCCGAGCCTATCCCAGCAATGTGGGAAGATACCCACCTTTTCCCTGAAGTCCGCCCAGATTTTGAGCTCTCCCTGCAAAACTTGCTGGGCAAGGAGAGGTTTATCTTGATTCCCCATTGTGTGCTAATTGATTTCGCAGGGAAGCGATTTCCTTTAGAGGGTGTGGACATGTGCTGCGTAAACATCACATCGGGACTGGGAGCATTTGGGCAATGACATAACGCCAGGGTTTAAAACTGTCCGTTGTGAAAAAAAAAAACAGAGAGATTGAAGTTAAGCTTCCTTAAAACTCTCTCCCCCGCCAGGAGGAACCACTCCAAATGCCTGGTACATTGCAAAATGGGTGTCAGCCGCTCCGCTTCCACGGTCATCGCTTATGCGATGAAGGAATTCGGCTGGCCCCTGGAGAAGGCCTACAACTATGTGAAGCAGAAGCGCAGCATCACGCGCCCCAACGCTGGCTTCATGAGGCAGCTGTCTGAGTATGAAGGCATCTTGGACGCGAGGTGGGTGACTGTCTGCGAGGATTGGCAGGACTGAGCTCGCGGAGCCGCCGTCCGCCCGCAGCAGCAGTGGCTTCTGCAGCCAAAACCCTGACGCAGGGGGGCGAGGGGTGGGGGGGAGCCGGTTTGAGAAAAACAACTATTGTTTGGCGTTTGATGAGTGGTTTCCAGGAGGGATCTGTTCTGATGTTGTTGGCACGCACGGCTGTTTTGCTGCGGGAGGGAACGGTGCCTGACTCCTGCTCTAAGGCTCGGCTTTGTGTGCGGCACGGGCGTGTGGGTGCCCCGTTTCCTGAGCATCTGCTTTGGGCCGGCGCTGTGCCAGGCTTCGCCGTAGGGCAGTGCCGAGGACTGCGGGGCAGGCGGGGTTCCCCCACTGATGAGCAGGGCAGCTCAGGGCAGGCTCATCAGCTTCGCCCCCCCCCCCCCCCCCCCGGGCTCTTCTGAGCAAAGAACCAGCGCCCACCTGGTCTGGTGGTTGTGAGATGCACATGAGTACCGTCACCTTGTGGAGGCTCTGCTAGACCTGGCTGCAGTAGATGAGATGTCGTTTTTCTGCATTTTGTTAACGTAAAAAAACCATTGAAACCTGTAAAGAGTTTTTGTGAGTTTATTTGAGCCAAACTGTTGACATATGCCGGGAAGCAGAACCTCAACGAATTGAGGTAATGCTCCGGAGAATGGTGGGGTTACATCTGCATTTATACATTTGCAATCAAAGAAGGAACATAGGTGGGTTACATGAAATTCATTGGTGATAGATTAAGGAGGAGGGATAAGCAAAACAGGGAAACCCCTGGGATTGGATAAAAAGTAAAATGATGGACACATACTTAGGTGGGTGCAGGAACAATTAACATGATGATGAAGGAATCTGTGGTATCTTGTCCTGGGGCCCAGCACATTTGGTTGTGCCCCAGGGGCTCCAGATAAAGGGAAGTCACAAGTTACCCAGACATCCCAAGGACATGTTATCATAGATGCAAAAAGACAGATAGGCTCAGTTAAGGTAAAGGTTGACCTTGTCAGTGAAGATACCGGCCTAGGACGTAACTGCCCACCATAACTGCTTTTAGTTAAAGTTTAATTCCAGACCATCCTTTGTGGTTACTTTAGGTCTCGAAGTTTGCAAGAATGCCATGCAGGCCTCCCTGAGCTTGTCAGGTCAGCATGTGGCCCCTTTCGTCCACAATTTCTAACCCCACCTGGGAAGGTCTGCAGGGTACAGGTTACCCCCACTTACGGGAGGACGAGGGACTGACGCTGGAGGTTGGCTTGCCCCGCACCTCACAGCCAGGGACAGCAGAAGGGAGCACCTGCCCAGGTGTGTTGGCCTCCAAAGCAGGGAGGCCCCCAGGTTCTCCAGCCACCCCGGGGATCCCTGCTATACCTCGGAACTCAGTGTCTCTGTCCCCCTCCTCCCTTTCTGTTCCGTCTGCAGGAGGCCTCCCTGGTTATTTCTGACTGGTGCTGTGAGGGAGCCGCAGGCTAAGTCTCGGCCTCTGACCGCTTTGGGGAAGCAGGCTTGGACAGGGTCCAGAGGACAGCTCCGGACATCTCCACTGTCTAGCAGAGGGTGGCTGGACAGATCCCCAGGCAGGGCGGAGGCCAAGACGGAGAAGTGTGCACTGCTGAGCCCTTCGGCCCCTTACTCCACCAGTGCCCTTTCAGCCCATCCAGGGGTTTCCAGGCTGGGTTCACAGCTGCGTAGTGTTGACCTTGAATCGCAGCCCCATCTGAGGGCCCCCAGCCTCGCCCAGAACATGCCCAGGGAGCAAGCAGTCATGAGTGATCCTGACACTCTCTCGCATTGACCGACAATAGCAGAGCCTTCATTTACATTCAATTCTCTCATCTCAACCCTTACAACCCCATGATGTCTGTATTGCTCTCAGGTTCATGGAGGTGACTTCTTTACCTTACTTCACTATAAGCCTTTCTCTTTTTACCTTTATGTTTTGGAAATGCATCATAAAAATAACACCATAGTATTAGGAGACAGATTTTTAAAACGGACCTGTAATGTCTCTGACCTAAACGAATGAAGCAGAATTTTTGGACTGGGCAGGATGTCCCGGATTCTTTTTCCGCCGGAGTCAAAGAGTGAATCCACAGACAGAAGATGTTAAAGCAAAGGTGGAGATTTACTGAGGAACAAGTACAGACTCCCACTTGGGGAGGGGGAAGGGGTCCCACTGAGTTCCTTTTCCCTGCGGCTTATAAAGGCTTCAGGTCCTCGTGCCTTGATATCCCCTCTGATTGGTCACTATTCCCTTAGGCTGGTTACTATAGTAACTCCTGAGCTCAAGGTCGAACCTCACATGGGACATGTGAGGTTCTCCCCCACTTCCGTCCTTATTGTTTTCCTGTTCCCTTTGGGCTTTCTTCTACTCCTTCTGGATGAAGGGCTTCCTCCCTTTATTTTGTAAATATAGACATTTTGCTGTTCCCAGCTCCCTCATTCTATGGAAATGTACCGGTGCAGCTTTTCAGCTCCCCATTCCATGGAAATACACCTGCTGCTGCTCTGCAGCCCTGTGCTTCCTCCATGGTCCTCTTAATTTCTAAAATTTCCTAAAACCTGTCTTTTTCACCCCAAAAAAATCCAGTTTCACTATAAACAACATTTATAGTTTTCTGGAATCTTCCCAACTTTATTCACGTGCATTACGTACTCACATTGCTGTATTAGTATAACTATATACCGGTACGTATATAAATATTTATATTGACAGATGGAGAAACTGAGAGGTGAGACATGAAGTGGCATGACCCGATGAGATGGGACACTCGCTCCTGATAGCATTTCAGGTCTAGGTGCCCTTCACACGTCTGCCATGTTGTCGTCACATGACAAAGAATCCTTTAAAGTTTCTCGCGAGGGCCACGATGATTTTTGGGTCCTAGTTCTGCTTCTCTCGTCCTTTCATTTCTTGGGGACAGATGAACAGAAAGAGGCTTTACACCAGCCTCGCTGGCTCCCCCTATCCCTACCCCTCTTCCCAGGAGCGGCTGGGCCCTGGCCTCTGACGACCTTCCTCTGCCCTTCCTCCCCCAGCAAACAAAGGCACAACAAGCTCTGGCGCCAGCAGACTGAGAGCCGCCTCCAGCAGCCCGTGGGTGACCTCGCGGGGTCCGGGGACTTCTTGCCAGAGACCCTGGATGACACCCGGGAAGCCCGGCTGTCCTGCTTGGACGATGCTGCCCAGCCTGGGTTCCCAGGAGGAGGAGGACCCTCTCTCTCCTGCTGTTTCCGACGGCTCTCAGACCCCCTCCTGCATTCCCCCAGCGACGAAACCGGCGGCCTGGTCCAGCTGGAGGATCTGGAGAAGGATGCTCTGTTGGAGGAAGCAGCTCAGCCTCCAGCAGCGCCCAAGCCAGCCAGACCTCCCCAGGAAGGCCCCGGGCCCTGTGAGAAGGAGGTGAAGAAGAAACCGGAGTTCGGGAGCCCGAAAGCCCACAGTGGCCCCTTGCCGGCAGTGGAGGAGATGGAGAGGGAGGAGGCTCCCGGAGCAGGGCGGTGGGGGAGGTCCCCAGCCCAGCTGGATAAGAGCCTGCTCAACCGGGAAAACCTAAATAATAACAATAGCAAGAGGAGCTGTCCGGACGACTTTGAGGTAGGTGTGGGGCCAGCGTGTGGGGCAGCAAACCCGCCACATCACTTCTGTCCCACCCCCCTCCCAGCCCCCTCTGCTGCTTTGTTCCGCCAGCTCGGCAGTTCTTACCCCCAGGGACCCTTGGGTTTGTCTCAGAGCCAGCAGTCCCTATTCCTGCAGTGAGACCACCATCCCTCCAGGGCCCCCCAGCCCGCCCACGCCCTCCTGGTATGTCGTGGTCTTTGGCTGTATCATGCTCTCATGACGTTCTTGTCCCCTTCCAGCACGATGCTCTATTTGGGATCCTCAACAAAGTGAAGCCTTCCTACAAGTCCTGTGCCGACTGCATGTACCCCACAGCCAGCAGGGCTCCCGAGGCCTTCGGGGAGCGGCGCGAGACCCCTGGAGCCCCCGCCATCTGCACCCAGCCAACCTTCCTGCCCCACCTCACGTCCTCCCCGGTGGCCTACACAGCCAGCCGGTCCCGAGCCCTGGAGAAGCTGGCCTCCGGCCCCCCCGAAACTCCCCCACTCCTGCCACCAGCAGGCCCGAGGAGGCCGGACCCTGGGGGCTCTGGGCCCAGGGCTGCCCCAGAGCCGCCAGCTAGCCTTTTGGAACCTTCCAGAGAGACCCCCAAAGTCCTGCCAAAGGCCCTCCTTTTGAAGAATTCTCACTGTGATAAGAACCCTCCCGGCATGGAAGTGGTGAAGGAGGAATCGCCACCCAAGAAAGACGCGAAGCCGGCCAAGGACCTGCGGCTGCTGTTCAGTCAGGAAGCCGAGAAGCCCAGCGCGCACAGCTACCTGATGCAGCACCAGGAGTCCATCCTCCAGCTGCAGAAGGCGGGCCTGGTCCGCAAGCACACCAAAGAGCTGGAGCGGCTGAAGGGCGCGCCCGCAGACCCGGCGGCCCCCCTCAGGGACGGCCCTGCCGGCCGGCTGGAGGCCAGCATCCCCGAGGAGAGCCCCGACCTGGCTCCCGACCTGCCGCCGCCGGGGGCGAGTGACGAGAAGCCGGAGGCCACCCCCATCCCGCTGGAGGGAGCCTCGCTGAAGAGCCCCTCTCCCTTCCTCTGCCGCCTGGACCACACCAGCCACTTCTCGAAAGACTTCCTGAAGACCATCTGCTACACGCCCACCTCGTCCTCCATGAGCTCCAACCTGACCCGGAGCTCCAGCAGCGACAGCATCCACAGCGTCCGCGGGAAGCCGGGGCTGGTGAAGCAGCGGACGCAGGAGATCGAGACGCGGCTCCGGCTGGCGGGCCTCACCGTCTCGTCCCCGCTCAAGCGCTCGCACTCTCTTGCCAAGCTCGGAAGTCTTGACTTCTCCACGGAAGACCTGACCAGTGAGGCTGACCTGTCCACCATCGCCGACTCCCAGGACGCCAAGTCGAGCGAGGCCTCCTTCTTGCACGAGCCCCAGGCCACCCCGCGGAACCCAGCCGCCCCCTCTAAACCATCAGGGAAACCCTCCCCAGAAAACTTGAAAAGCTCCTCGTGGCTGAGCAAAAGCTGACCCGCCACCAGCTGATCACATGACCCCTCCCTGAGTCTCACCACGGGTTTCGGTCAGCCCCTCGCGTCTCTCAATTTCCCTCAAACTGTGGCGTTTAAGAACTCGCAGCCAGGAGGAAAGGGGAGTGTCTGTTGTGTGGCCAGCAGACTCTGAGCCCGAGTCATGCGTTTTCCAGGAGAGTCGTGTCTGCAGGGCATGTACAGATGCGCACACACGTCCAAGTACGCTGTTTGCAACAGGCACAGAACAGCTGTGGCGGCGGCCCCGTCGCCAGCCACATGGTCCTAGCTCGTTCAGCCCGCGTGGGAAAAGTCTTGGATGGCAATATAAGTCCTACCTCTGTTCTTGCTGTGCTTTTTATGTTTAAAATACAGTGATGCCCAAGGCTCATTCCAGGGAATACTGCTGTGTCAGAAAAAGGGTTCCCAAGGGGGAATTTTGTTGTTGAAAAAGGTGTTAGGATTTCTAACATGACCTCACCGGGCCCTGCGAGGGAAAGGGACGCGAAGGTGTGGGAGGCTGTTGTGGAACCAGCTCTGTGGGGCGTGGTCCTCTGTGCTGCCGACTCCTCGGTCCTGGCGTGTTGTTACTGCCGAGCCATGTGCGTCTGGCCCGCGCTGGGGTCCGGTGGGGAAACGTGTGTGATGTCCTCAGTTGTTGCTTGTGGTGGATTTCAAATTGCCCCCCATCTGGGGAGACGGACCCAGCAGCGCTGTTGGTCTCCTCTGCTGTTGAGCCCCCGTGGCAGGGAAGAGGGGTTGACGGTGTCTGGGGGTCCGGGGTCCTGAGATGCAGGCTGTCCTGCCAGGGACCCGGCACTCAGGTTCACTCATTGTCACATCTGCTCATGTTTGGGGGGAGAAAGAAGACCCAGTAGTGAGAAACGATCGGTTCCTCCCTAAGGGCAGCTTCTGTGAAAGAAACGCAGCTGTTGAATAGCTTCCCCATGTTTACAGTTGCCCCTTCGCTTCCCTCTGGTGGCTCCCAGCGGGTGGACGGGGCGCGGGAGGGCCTGCAGTCCCAGCCGGGTGAGCTGGGTGCCTCATGCTGCCGCAGCTCTGAGCTCGAGTGGAGGGTCGTCTGGTGTCGGTCAGCACGACATCGGGATGTTAAAATATTTTGAGAAGAGAGAAGGGGCTTGATTAGAAAGGTTGAATTCAGGGGTCAGCAAACTGTGGTATATGGTCCCATGAGCTAAGAATGGTTTTTCATCCTTTTCAGGGGTTATAAAAAAAAAAAAAATTAACTCATAGGCAACAGAGACCACGTAGCCTGCAAAGCCAAGATGTTCATTAGCAGGCCTGTGCATAAAAAGTTTGCTGACCCCTGGGTTTATTGGACAGCAGAGGGCTACCCAGGGCCCTCTTGGGAGAAACTGGGCACATGTGAAACCTTCCGGGCCTCATAACGCCTCAGGCCAAATCCTTCTCCCAGCCCAGACCTTGCAGCCCACCCCGAGGGCGTCTCCTACAGGCGGGTGGCTGTGTGTGGGTGGGACACTCCTGGCTGGTCAGCCAGGTTAATTCAGTGAAGCTAGAAAGCCCTCAAGGACCAGCCAGATTCTCAAAGTGGGTGAATGAGTTGCCACCGGACATTGGTCAGACTGGGACCCCCGACAGCCACCATTCTAGAAGCACCAGGCAGGGTCTTCGGGAACCAGGCTCGTCCATATTTCAACTAATGCGAGAGTTTGGTTTTTAGTTGTTTGCAAAAACCCTCTCTCCAGGAACTTTTTCTCCCTGACCATATCCTTTTAATTTTTAAAAATATATGTTATTTTACTTTATAGGAATTTATTTTTCCCACCACCATTCACTGAAATCACCTTTAAAGGGGATTATTCACTTTTCCCAAAAACCCTGTTAGGTCTTTTTTTTCTCTCTCTCTCTCAGCCAACAAAAGCATATTCTCAAAAAAAGAAAAAAAAAAATCAAGTCCAATATGTCTTGCCAAATTAAATTTCATGTGGTGGATCAATTTTTGTGTCAAAATAATCCTTTAGGTTTGGTGATGACAGGCTGTTTTGCTTTTTTAAAACCATGTGTATGAGAGTGATATATTTTCGAAAACTTTAATTTTGAAAGCCATAATTTTTCTGATCCCGTGAAAGGGTGGGAGGAGGATGACAAGTCTGAGTGGGTTTTTGGCTTTTGTCAAAACGATCGGTGCATTTTCAGAAGCACAATTTGTATTTTAACATCAAAACCAGGGCCCCACCTTCAGAGCAAAATGAAGAGACCTTCTTGACCCACAGACCCAGGTCCGTTGCGTGTCGACATCTGGCAAATTGCTACCTGAAACATACTGACTAGAGCATCCTGCCGGGCGGGAGGCGGGGTGCACCTTGGCAGACAGGTCATCAGGCCATGCTGCTCTCTGAAGGGAAGTTTGCCCCCCTAAGATGGCACCGTACCCTGACCGATGTTCTGTCTGTAATCTTAGCTGGTGGGGAAGATTCTTAAGGCGAGCGGCACAAGTGAGGGGCAGGGTGCGTGCCCTGGAAGTCCATGACATCGGCGACTGCCCCCTTCGTGGAAGGCCGTTGTCAAATTAGGAGAGAACAGACATTTTCTCAGCTTCGTTTCATCTTCCACCCCCCCCCCCCCGCTTTTAGTCACATGGCACGCCAAAGGTTCGGGGGAACTAGACCTTCCTGCTGCACTGGCCCAGGGGGGTCACCTGGCCAGGAGTTGTTAGGTATAAGGGGGAAACTGATCCTGGAGCGAGGAGATGCCGCTCTGACGATGGCGATTTCCATTTCTTTGTCGCGGAGCGATGTCTGTCATTGCGGGAGCTTCTGAAGAACAAGGTTCTTCTTACTCGTGCGATTTCCCTGCCTCCTTGGTCTCAGACCCCTGGGCTGGTGACAGCTCTCTGCCAGGAGATGACACCCTGTCCACCTGGTGTGCAGGTCACTCACCAGGCCCTCGGGTGGCTGCACTGGCCAACCCCCCTCTGTCCACCTGCCCTCACAGCTGAAAGCATTCCAGCTCATCCCAAAGCCACTTCCCTCATGGGTACGCCCAGAGGATGCCCCAGGATGGAGCCAAGCTTGCAATAGAATTAACACTTAGAGGACAGCCCTATACCCTGGCAGTCTTGTCTCTCCCCACAGGTCCGATCCTAGAAGGAAGAGGAATCCCCCTGCTCCCCTGGGGCTGTTTCTATTGGGAATAAACGCTGTATCATTTAGTCAAGATCATATAAGCCACCTCCCCCAAGGTGTCCGAAGAGGGACTTGCTCTCTGTTGCCTGGAAATGCTTGACGCCGGAATACATTTCACCCAACCCTCCCCTGGCTCCCCACCTAACAGGGCGCCCATTTCACCTCTGGCCGTGGAGCCAGGCAGGCTGGGAAGATGGTGACATCTGGACAGCGCGGTGCAGGGCCACCCGCTCTGGTCCCACCCTGCAGGCTCTCGCTGATGCTGCATGCCAAACCAAGGTAGTTGATTGACCCCCATGGTCAGCTACTGGTCTTTTTATTGTCTGCTCTGCCATGGAATGCCTGTTGTGTTTGAGTTCACTCTACATATATATATATATATATATTTGGATATATATATATATACATATATATTTGGATGTATATATATATATAACTTGAATCATATCATCATGTGCATCACTTCTCATTCACACACGCACCGTCCCCATGCTGTGAGGCGGATCCCCTGGGGCGGTCTGGAGTGACGCTGTGCGGTGCCACACCCTCGGTAGCTCCGGACAGGACTGCCCTGTTCTGGTCCTAGAGGAGGTGCTGCGGCCCTGGCCTCGGCCCTGACACGGAGGCTCCCCAGCCAGACCCCCAGTGCCCTGCTGTCCTTCCTGTCAGCTGTGCTGCACGAGGAGGTGGCCTCTTCCCCCCCTTCTTGGACACTGTAATTATTGTTTTACAATTGAGTGCCTTAATCATAGTTTACAAATACTGTGTATTTATGGGAAAGTGCTAAGCTCTCACCTTCTGTGATTGGATACCTGGCCTTGTCCGTGGTGGTTGGCGTTCGGGCTGGAGCTTGCCCTGCCCCGTCCTTCTGCTCATCTGCTGTGCAGTCTCGCGCGCACGTGCACCCACACCTGTCCGAGGAGCGTGGCTCGAACCGGCTCTGGGAGTCCCTGCAGGCGAGGCCGGCTCTGGCCCACGCCTCGCGCGTCCCGTGATAGTGAGGGAAGGCTAGAACTTGGGGTGCTGGCAGCTGGGGGTGCTGACGGCAGCCCAGCCCTCACCCGTTTCCCGGTCACACAGCTGTCCTCTTCTTTCACAGAGGTTTTTATTACCGCCTAGGCCACCCTGTTTTCGTCTCTGTTGGTGTCCTGAGCTCTTTGCAACAAAATGCAGGTACAGACACCCTCCCCCCGCCCCCCACCCCAAATCAGGAGCCCCACAAGATGGTTGCCCTTTGGTTTTCAGAAGCTGCCAGTGGGTTCCAGGGTGTTGTGTAATGATACCAATTTTTTTTATTATATTGTGTTTTTTATAGTATATATTTAAAAGGCAGTATCTTTTGTACTGTGAATTTGCAGTAGAAGATGCATAATGCACTTTTTTTTTTTTTTTTACTTCTGTTGGTGTGTACTGTATATAGTCCGTGTGCTTCTTGTGATGAAAATAAACGTTTTCTTTATAAATGCCTGATGACCTGTGGACTTGTGCAACAGGAAACCGCCTGCTCCACCCTTGCCGAGGTAGTCAGATGCGTCTGCATCACCGCGATGGCCGGGCTTTCCTGACCACCTACTGTGTGCCCGGCCCCACGCCAAAATCCCGGACAGTTTAGACCCAAGAAAGACACCGGGGAGGAAAGAGCTCCTGCAGGAATTGTCTTTTCCCCTGATTTTGCCGGTGAGGAAGAGCGGGCCCCGGAGCGCTGTCCCGGCGGAGTGGGACTTGGACTTGGAGCGATGTCTCTTCCTGCACAAGCAGGAAATGTAGAGCTAGAGGTGTGTGTGCTGGAGAGAAGCCCCGAGCAGGCTGCAGACACTGCATTCGTGGGAGGGACTGGAGGGATGGCTGCTAATGCCCAGGGCAGGGCTCCGGGGAGTCCCAGTCACTGACACGGCAAAGGCTTCGTTTTTCTTTTCTTTTTTTTTAAAATAGGTTTTTATTGATTTTTAGAGAGAGAGGGAGAGAGAGAGAAATATCGATGAGAGAGAAACATCCACTGGCTGCCTCCTGCTGGGGATCAAGGCCGCAACCTGGGCATGTGCCCTCACTAGGAATCGAGCCCGTGACCTCTTGGTATGTGGGTCGACGCTCAACCACTGAGCCACACCGGCTGGGCGGCCATGGCTTACTTCCAGCTCAGGTCCCAGTCCACTGCAGGTCAGGACTTTGCCGATGCCTCCCCTCCCTCGGTGACCAGCAGAGCCAGGCTGCTTGCATTTAACACCCTGCCTTCTCAGCGTTCTTTGCTTCCAGCTGTGCATTCGGTGGGGAAAGAGCACGGGGGCTCGTGTTCACGCTTGAAACCGCCTTTGGCTGCGATACCCCACGTCTGCTCACGTTCCAGTGGGCGAGGCCTGTGAAGTGGCCCCACCCCAGCTGCCGGGGCCGGGAGATGACAGGTGCACGTGTGCCTGGTGAGGGCTGACTGCCCACCCCACCCCCCGCCCCGTGCCTTGGCGTGACCCCTACATTCCAGTGCCCGCGGACCCAGAAAACACTTTACCTGGGCTTGCTCTGTCTCTGATCTGGACTCGGAGGAGATTGATGGGTAAACTGGATGGAATGGGAGTTTACTGCTTTACAACAGGAATTGTAGGCGTGGAGCCGGCCAGAGTATTCTCACTTCAAGCGAGCACGCCGAGTCCTTCCTGATAAAATATATACATGTGAGGTCAGTGATGGCCAGGAATTGCTTAGAGTCTGAGCTCAGTCCGTCCGTGAAATGACTAATGGCGAGCTGGACGTGGCCTTCCCTGTAGGATGTTTTCACAACAACCTCTGAGGGTCACGGTTCCGGACGCTCTTCCTCGGCAAAGCTGGACACACCTAGTATTTGCTCCTCAGGCTCCAGCCGTGAATCAGAGCCCGGCGATGGGTCCCCTGGGAGTTCTGTTGGCCGAGGCTCGCAGCCACTGGAATAAAAAGGTGATGCAATCCAGCAGGCTTCCACTGGGCTAGTTACAACCCCATTAACGCATGCTTTCTGGAGACAACGCCCACGTTGCCCTAACAAAACGGGTTTTCTCAAAACTCGTCAGATACTCAGTTACCCCGGGGCCCTCGGAGAACATTCCTGGAACGGGCTGTTTTCACCCAGATTTCGCCCGCAGAGTAACAACCCTGAAGTTGTGAGTGATCCCAGATCACCCCTCCAGCGGGGGGTGGCTTCGCAGGGCGTGCGGGCTTGTCTGTGCTGCCTAGGGAAGCCCCTCTTGGCAAGATGCTTGGAAGAGGCTCCAGCAGGCAGAGCTTGGAGAATGACCGCATGAAAAACATTTTTTTTTATTGATTGATTTAAGAGAGAGAGAGAGAGAAACATCCACTTGTTCTGCTTATGTATGCGTTCAGGGGTTGATTCTTCTTCTTTTTTTAAATTTCTTTATTGCTTAAGGTATTACAAATGTGTCCTCATCCCCCCATCATGGGTTGATTCTTATATGTACCCTGACCACAGATCAAATCTGTAACCTTGGTGTATCGGGACCATGGTGCCACCCACTG
This sequence comes from Myotis myotis, assembly GCF_014108235.1. Classification (NCBI taxonomy): domain Eukaryota; kingdom Metazoa; phylum Chordata; class Mammalia; order Chiroptera; family Vespertilionidae; genus Myotis; species Myotis myotis. Next base: position 4,320,346 of record NW_023416325.1, on the reverse strand, counting down.
AACCACCCAGCCAGGGCAGGATGGCTGCATTTTAGGAGGATTTACTTCACAGTGGGAAAGCCCTTTCCAAAGGAGATGTCCACCAACAGTGCGCAATGTGAGGCCCGCCCCCAAAACACTGCCCCAATCACACACCCGCACACAAGGGGACAGGATAGACTTCTGCAGCACCCTGTGTGCACCCAGCACTTCACACAAGACATGGAGTCCTCTAAGGGGCCCTCTGGGCACTATCCTCTGTTTACAGATGAAGAAACAGGCCTGCAGAGAGTTTGCCCAAGGCCATTTGCCCAAGGTTACATCTCAAAGGTGGTGAAGCCAGATGGGTATTGCTCCTGCCCCACTGACACCTTTCCCAGCGCTGCCCCCACCCAGAAGTCGAGAGCAGCAAGCCGAAACTGCATCTTGATCTCACAGGAGCCTGAAATGAAGCCTCCGGCCCCTGGGAAATCTGACCCACATCCTGCTCCCAGGGCTCCCTGGGTGACACAAGGTGTTCCCTCCTCCAGTTCGTGCTCGCCGTGGTTTGCCTTTTAAAGGGAAACTGCGCCCGGCCTGTGTGGCTCAGTGGCTGAGCGTCGACCTATGAACCGGGAAGTCAAGGTTCAATTCCCTGTCAGGGCACCTGCCCGGGTTGTGGGCTGGATCCCCAGTGTGGGGCGTGCAGGAGGCAGCTGATCCATGATTCTCGTCACTGATGTTTCTTCCTCTCCCTTTCCCTCTCTCTTCTGCTCTGAAATCAATAAAAATACATTTTTAAAGAATAATTGGAGAATTAACTGGTTCTGGATGCAAACTCCCTTCTGCCCGGCACACCATCCATGCGGAATCAGTGGTGGCCGGGATCTCTGGTTCTGGCAGCGGGGATGGCGGGGAGGGAGGCAGGAGGGAAGGAGCTGACACTGTGTTACCGGGTTGATCCTCACAGTAAATGTGAGCCTGTGTTACAAAAACGTGGAAGCTCAGAGAGGTTAGGTAAGATGGATCAGGGCCACACAGCCAGGAAGGGTCCAAATTCACCCACTCTTTACAGCTGTGGTCTGTAAGCTTCTCCAGGCTGCTGTGCCCACTCTCTGAGCATCTGAGGGGCTGTCAGTGGAACCGGGAGGCGTGATGGTGCAAGGGTAGCAACCAGGGCTGCCTTCGTGGGCAGTTACACACAACTCCACACTTACAAGACCCTGCAGTTGGTCTAATGCTCTCCTGTCCCCATTTTAATATTTCTATTAATTTTTAAAATACATTTTTATTGATTTCAGAGAGAAAGGGGGAGAGAGAAACATCAACGATGAGAACCATTGATCGTCCCCCACTCTTTTCTCCCCCTCGTCCCCCGCACACCCCACATTGGGGATAGAACCCACAACATGGGCATGTGCCCTGACTGGGAATTGAACCGGTGACCTCTTGGTTCATGGGTCGATGCTCAACCACTGAGCCACACCAGCTGGGCTCTATTGATTTTTTAACCAGCAAATTACTTAGCTGGTCCTGGCACTGTCACCACACTGGTCAAGGGCTTTGGAGCAAGACAGCCCTGGGTTTTGCTCCCTAACTCACCCACTGTGTGACCTGGAGCAAGCGACTTAACCTCTCTGTGCCTCAGTTTCCTCACGTGGAAAGCAAGAACAACCTCAGAGTGGCGTTGTAAAGATTAGCACTGTGTAATTAGCCCAAAGTAAATACCACTGAAATGATATATTATTTGCCTTATAAAGTGCTTAGCACAGGTCCTGGATCAAAGTAACCCCCCCATGAGTACAGTAGTCGCTATAATCGTGGGGAAGACACAGGTCGCCGCCCACGGACCAGCCCTGCGGCCTGCCAGCCTCCCTCCCCACCCGGCTCCCTTAGGATGGCTCCGAAGGACAGAGAGGAGCAATCACAAGCTTCCTGGACTAGGAGGGACTCCGCTGGGATGTGCACATGCGTCCTCCCCCTGCTGCCACTGACCCCAAGGATGATGCTGGCTCTGCCTCTCTCCCATATAAACACCATTTGTCCCGACCGGGACCCCCAGCAGTTCCACCCATCAAGCCTTTGGGGAGGGAAGGCGAGGGCAGCCTGGGCGCGTGGGCTGGTCCCCGCTGCGATCCAGAGGCACATCCTGTCCCGGTGTTGCCATGGCACAGCCAAACATCTGCCACAACAGACGGCTGGGGCTGAGCTGGCACCGGGGCCGTGGACGGGTGAGGGCCCGGGCAGGCAAGGGAGGCAGGGTGGAGGGGCCACAAGACCCAACAAGACTTTTAAGCCTGGGAAAGAACCCCTGCCCCGAACACATGCATACACAAACACACATACATGGCACACACCCATGTATACGTGCAAGCTGGCCTTCTAGGACAGGCGGACTTCCCAGAGGCAAGCGTTCCCGATTCTCAACTTTCTTCCTGGAGGTCCCGGAAGGAGATCCCAAGTGCGCAGTCCTGGCAGGACTGGGCCCTCCTGAATTCTCACCCAGGCCCCATCCTGCTCCCAAGATGGGAATTCGCTTTCCTGTTTGTTATTGTTTTTCCTAATTAGAAAGTAAAACACAGTCGCTGTAACAAAATCACATGACCCAGAGGAGTTGGCAAGCGCTGCACTCGTGGCGTATGAGCCAGCCGGCCCTGGGCCTCAGACCTCTCATTCAAAGTAAGTATAAGAGGGCGCCCCAGGCCTCTGACGTCAAAACCCGTGCTCTGTTTTTTAAAAAAATATATATATTTTTATTGATTTCAGAGAGGAAGGGAGAGAGAAAGAGAGAAACCTTAATGATGAGAGAGAACCATTGATCGGCTGCCTCCTGCACGATCAGGGATGGAGACCACAACCCAGGCAAGGGCCCTGACCGGGAACCAAACCGTGACCTCCTGGTTCATAGGTCGAGGCTCAACTGCTGAGAAAGCCCATGCTCTTTCCACTAAATTGCTGCCTCCTCAAATCATCTCCTCGAACCCAACAAGGGCTGGATTCTCAGCCAAGGGCCAGGGGTGCTCACTCTTGTTTCTGGTCGCCATCCCTCAGCTCCGTGGGGGTGGGGCAGCCGACTTGGACATTGCATCGCTGGCCTGGCACCATGACCCAAAGCGTCCACACAAACAGGAGGTCCCCCTCACAGAAGCCTAACAGGGACCATGAGTTGGGAGTGAGAGTGAGGTGAAGACTTGAGGGTTGTGTGGGAGCCGGAGGTGGGCAGTTCCAGGCAGAGGGAAGCCGGTGCAAAGGCCCAGAGGTGAAGGCCGGCGCCCGAGCTTCTACAAGCTCTGAGGAGTCCGTTTAACAGGCAGAGCGAGGCCCAGGCGGTGGGTGGGGCACAGACCCTGCAGGCCTTGGAGGCCACGGTCAGGCCACGGTCCTGGACTTGATCCTGAGGTTGCAGGGAAGCCCCGGAGAGGCTGTTATTGTGCAGGAATGAGGTCAGCTCTCCCCCTAGAGCAGGGGTGGGCAAATTTTTTGACTCGAGGGCCACAATGGGTTCTTAAACTGGACCGGAGGGCCGGAACAAAAGCATGGATGGAGTGTTTGTGTGAACTAATATAAATTCAAAGTAAACATCATTACATAAAAGGGTACGGTCTTTTTTCTTTTTAGTTTTATTCATTTCAAACGGGCTGGATCCATAGGCTGCCCTAGAGACACGCTGCCTAATAAGGTAGCCACCGGTCACATTGTGAGGGGCTGAATGCTTGTGACCTCATGCCCCCAAGCATATGCTGAAGCCGAAACCCACAGCATGACTGTATTTGGAGATAGGGCCTGTGAGGAGATAATAAAGGTTAAATGAGGTCATAGGGTGGGGCCCTAATCCTATAGGGACAGAACAAAACACCAGGGTGCTCTCTTTCTGTGCTCTCTCCCTGCATCCCCTCCCCCCCACTCCCCACTCCCACCCCATATAAGGACACAGTCAGCCATCTAGGTAGAGAGCTCTCTCCAGCAAGTGGCTGGCACCTTGATCTTGGACTCCGCAGCCTCTGGGACTGTGAGAAAATAAATTTCTCTCGTTTAAGCCACCCAGCGTGGTTTACTTTTATGGCAGCATGAGCTGACTAATACACACATGGTGAATTAAAATTAAATTAAAAATGCAGTTCCTCAGTTGCCCCAGCCACGTTTCAAGCGTCCAGTCCCTACATGTGGCTACCATATTGGACAGGGCAGATTTAGGGCATTTCCACTGTTGCGGAAAGTTTTATGGGCAGCTTTGTGCTGGAAAGATCACTCGGTGGAAAATGTTTTTGGAGGAGAGCAGTGAAAATAGGGTGCCAGGAATTCAGTGACAGATGCTAGTGGCCGGAGCCTAGCACAGTGCCTGGAACACCTTACGTGCTCGGTAAATGTCCATTGAACAAATGAATGGTCAGATTAGAGTGAGGTGATGGGATGGAGACGGGAGGATGGTCTCAAGGGCACTTCGGGAGGCTAAAGGGGTAAGTGGTGGTGATTGGTTGAAGCGTCGGGGTTCTGGCATAGGTTCTGGCATGAGCAGTCGTGTGGATGGTGGGGCCCTTGCCTAAGATGGGAACCTGGGGAGGAGGCAGTGGGTAAGGGGGATGAGGGTGAGCGTGTGTCTGGGCTGCCTGTGGACTAGCCACTTGGAGAAGTCCAGGCGGCCACTGGATCTTCAGGCCGGAGGCCAGCAGTGAGGTGTGGGCCAGGCAGAGATTTGGGAATGGACGGGCAGACCCAGGAGAGGATGCGGATACAAGAAGAAGGGGACCACGTGGAAGTGAGCACGTGGACAAGGGGGCGTGGCCACGTGAATAGCCGGGAGTGAGCACGTGGACAAGGGGGCGTGGTCACTGAACACTTTGAGAAATCATGTGAGGATGGAGGAGGGGCTACGTGAAGATTGAAGGGATGTGGCCAGGAGCCCCCAGAAGCTGCAGAGGCAGGAAGGACCCCCCCCCCCGCGCCCCTTTAAAATCAACAAACATGTCCTTGCATAAGGATTTAAAAAGAACAAACAGCAATAACACCATGATTTGGGCACAGGGGATGGGGAGGGGAGAGAGCAGGCTCTGAAGTCAGAAACCCCATGTGATTCCTGATTCTGTAAGATAGATATATATAACCTCAAGCTCCTTCCCCTCCTGGAGCCTCAGTTTTCCTTTTCTGTGAAATGGGCATGATAATAAGCCCTATCTCCTAGGACTGCTATGAAGATTCAATGAGATCTTTTCCTGTAAAACCCCTCGCCCAGGAAGACCAAATAAGCTCCGTATGTCTGAGCCAGGGTTTCTCAATGTCTCCACTATTGACATCTGGGGTCAAATACTTGTTTGCTGTGGGGCAGGATGGAGGCTGCCCTATGCATTGTAGGATATTTAGTGGCATCCAGATATTGCCAACTGTTACCTGGGTGGGGGGGCTGGGGGCTGGGAAGCAAATTGCCCCAGCTGATAACCACTGATCTAAGCGTTTATTGTTATCAATGAAAAGTAGTCTATATATATATATACATATATATACATATATTTATATATATTATTGATTTCAGAGAGGAAGGGGGAGCGAGAGAGCTAGAAACATAAATGATGAGAGAGAATCATTGATTGGATGCCTCCTGCACGCCCCACACTGGGGATCAAGCCTGAAACCCCAGCATGTGCCCCTGACTGGAATCAAACCCAGGACCCTTCAGTCTGCAGGCCGATGCTCTATCCACTCAGCCAAACCGGCCAGGGCAGTCATCCCCTTTTTGTGCGAGGCTGAGGCATGTGATTGGCAAGGGGAGCATGTGCCAGGTTGGCTTTTGGGAGCTGTGGCTTGTGCTGTAGACAACACAGGCAGCTACAAGGTTTATTATCTCAATAACTAGATTTACATGGATGAATGAGCACTTTGTGTGCCAAGATTCAGGTTTAAGTTTTGGAAAATCTTCACAGGAGCATTGTCTGTCTGGAAATTCTTCCAGCTGGGCTCTGCTGAGCTCATCAGAGTGACATCGGTCTTGGGTTCCTGATATAACACCTTGAATTTACAGAATTCTTTCTCCCTTTTCAAAAATACAACTTTTAACATTCAAAGCCATTGAATGCACTTTGCAGAAAAATGACAAAGTACAGAACAGGGCATGTGAAAAGGAAACTCACCCATAACTGGAATTTCTATTATAATGTGTGTGTGTGCGCGCGTGCATGCATATGTGTGTGTATATATGTGTTTTATAAAAACGGGACATTACTGTTTTCTGACCTGCCTTTTTCATCTAACAGCACATCGGGAACATCTTTACATATCATTAAGCAACAGATATTTTTCCACAAAATTATTTTATTTTTCCTGCTTTAAAAACCTTCTGTGGCCTGGCCAGAGTGGCTCAGTGATTGAGCATCGATCTACAAACTAGAAGGTCACAGTTCGATTCTTGGTCAGGGCACATGCCCCGGTTGCAGGCTCAATCCCCAGTGTGGGGCGTGCAGAAGGCAGCCAATCCATAATTCTCTGTCATCATTGATGTTTCTCTCTCTCTCTCCCTCTCCCTTCCTCTCTGAAATCAACAACAACAACAAAAAATATTAAAACAAAAACAAAAAGGCTTCTGTGGCTCCCAGTGGCTGGGGAATAATCAGGCCACAGGAGGGGAAAAGGCTGAGGCCACCCTCCACTGTTCCTGTGAAACTGCAGTCCGTTACAGGCCTTCCCTGGACACATGGAGGCCAGAGTCCACAGACCTCCTGAAGCCAGAGGGTAGAGGCTGGGTTCTGGGAAGTCCTTTTTGCCTCCAGGAGGAGGTGCAGACACTTTTGGCTGCTGTCCATTCTCTCCAGTGCCTCGCCTCAGGGCGTCTTTGCAATGGGATCCCTCATTGACAGCATTCTTCGCAGTTCCTGCCCTGGAATGTATTTCTTGTCGCTTCCATCCAGGGCTGTCTCCCTAGGCAACAGTGGTGAGATAAACATCCTCACACATACACAGGTGATCCTGTATTCATGAATTTGTTGACGCTGTATTCAGGAATTCACCTTCTCCTAAAAATTTATGTGTCACCCCCAAAGCGACACTGGCGGTGTTTTTGTAGTCATTTGCGGGCATGTCCTCACTCAGACTAGTGAAACGTTTGCGTGCACATTGCCAGCTGAGGTCAACCAAGGCAAGGCTCTGCCTCCTCGTCTCAGCTCCCCTACTGTAGCAAAAGTCCTTTCGGCAGTATATTTAGTGCCACGTTTTTAGCATCTGTGTGCTGTTTTTGGCATGATTTCGCTACTTAAAATGGCCCCCAAGCATAGTGCTAAAGTGTTCTCTAGTGTTCCTGAACACAAGGAGGCTGCAATGTGCCTTCCGGAGAAAACGCATGTGTTAGAGAAGTTTCGTTCAGGCAGGAGCCATGGTGCTCTTGGCCATGAGTGCGGTGTGAATGAGTCACTTGGCTTGCAGGAACCTAACTCACCCTGTGTTTCCTCGAGGAGCAGTGACTCCGTCTTTGCTAATTCAGGATTCGTGGTGACTGTATAGACTATAACTACCGCAAAAAAATGAGAATTGACTGTATCTTTGCATGTGACCATGATTATTGCCTTAGGATAAATTCCCGAGAATGGAATTACTGAGCACAAGTAGAATACCTCTTCTAAGGTCTTTTGAGTTTGCATCAGTTAGTTCTTGCTGTGTAAGAAATCTCACTGGATAGAGTGTCAGCCCATGGACTAAAGGGTCCTGGGTTCGATTCTGGTCAAGGGTGCGTACATCCATGCAGGCTTACATCCTTCTCTCTCTCCCCCTAACCCCTCTAAAAGTCAATGGAAAAGTATCCTGGGATGAGGACTAACAAAAAATATTTTTAAAAATAAATAAATAAAATAAAAAATATTTTTAAAAAATTTAAAAGAATAAAAAATAAAAAAGCCCGGCCGGTGTGGCTCAGTTGTTGAGCATTGACCTATGAACCAGGAGGTCATGTTTCTTTTTCTTTTTTAAAAAAATATGCTTTATTGATTTTTACAAAGAAGAAGGGAGAGGGAGAGAGAGATAGAAACATCAATGATGAGAGCTGGAGAGTCTTTGGGCAGTTTCTTAAACTACTAAACAGACAACTGCCATATGACCCAGCAATTGTACTCCTGGGCATGTTTCCCGGAGAAATGAAAGCTCACCTTCACACACAAAACCTGCACACAAATGTTTATAATGTTTATAGAGGCTTCATTCATCAGAAACGGCTCCAAACTGGAATCAACACAGGTTTCCTTCCATGAGTGACTGGTTAAACAAACGGATACATCCATACCTTGGAATACTACTTAGCAATAATAAGGAACAGACGATTCATACATACAACAGTCTGGACCCAGCTCTAGAGATGTATACTGAGTGAAGAAAAACCAATACCAAAAGGTTGCATACTATAGGAGTAGTCATTTATGAAATAACACAATTATAGAAATTGAGAACTGATGAGTGATTGCTAGGGATTACGGAAGGCGTGGGGGCAGAAGGGAAGTAGGTGTGTCTCTAAAAGGGCAATGGGAGGGGTCCTCATGACGATGGAAATGTTCTGTATCTTGATTGTCTCAATGTCAAGATCTGGGTTGTTATATTCTACTACAGTTTTGCAAGTTGCTACCATAGGGGGAACCTGGGTAAAGGGTACCTGTGATATCTTTGTATTCTTTCTTTCTTTGTATTATTTCTTTTTTTTTTAAATATATTTTATTGATTTTTTACAGAGAGGAAGGGAGAGATATAGAGAGTGAGAAACATCGATCAGCTGCCTCCTGCACATCTCCTATGGGGGATGTGCCCGCAACCCAGGTACATGCCCTTGACCGGAATCGAACCTGGGACCTTTCAGTCTGCAGGCCGACGCTCTATCCACTGAGCCAAACCGGTTTCGGCTCTTTGTATTATTTCTTACACCTGCATGTGAATCTACAATGATCTCAAAATTAAAAATTCCATTGACAAAACATCCTTCTGTAGCCAGTCTATCATTTTCAGCTCTTATTTTGCAGAAAGAAGTGACGATCGAGATTTACCAAGGTAGAGTGAATTTTAATGCTCTCCGAGCATTGTCACTCAATTAGGGGTCTTGCCTACTGAGATTACTCTAGGGGCTCCAGTCTCTCGTTTATTTAATATGATTATCATTTGTTAATGTTCCCCTAGGGTAATTCACTCGGTTTCCAGGTTGCCCTGGCAACCTGAGAATAATGTCCCCCATTTGCTGCTGAGAGAAACGAGAAAAGCGATTTGCTTAGGAGCCTCCGAACCCAGGACCCACAATTCTTTCTTCTTCATACATGAGTGATTTGGAATCACTCTTATTTTTCCTGACCATTAAACTCATCTTCATCTAGCATCTATCTTAGGCCTCTTCAGAAATCACCACCTTTTGGAAGCAGGAAAAGACTCTCAAATTCAGCATCTTACCTGGACCTGAATCCCTCTATAATAGGGCCAGCTTGGACAGAGCCATGGTTTCCTTAGGGCCCACAAGGGGGTTGCTGTGGATTCAAGTTCAGTGAGAGGACAGGGGTTTTCTCCCAGCAACGAAAGGGTTTTGCACTTTTCCTGCTGCTTCTGGGAATAGCAGCTCTCGGCTGACCACATTTGGAGCAGGTGTGGGGTGGGGTGGGGTGGGGTGGTGAGGGGTGAGGTGGGGTGGTGAGGTGGCATTGCTTCTGGCTTTAGATGCTTCCTGCATAAGAATGACCTCCTTCAAACCAGGGATAAAACTAGGAACTGAAACAGGGAGGCAACGACCTTGGGATCTTCCTTTCACAGCGTATTCCGTGGCTGTTCTATCGTGGTGTCATTTCGGGGGATTGGTGTCATGGAGAATGTTACTTCTAATTTCATCATTTAAAGAAGTGGGAGAAGGGAAGCGACATGTTTTAGACTTTAAACACCTACTTTGTGCTGGATGCTTTGCCATGTCTTAATTCATTGAGTCTAAACTCTTGAATCCAAGCGCTCACTGAAGTAAGCATTTGGATGAACACACTGCAGAGACGAGGGGAGTTAGGGCTTAGGGACGAGAAGTGACTTGCCCAAGGTCACACAACCGGTAAGTAGTGGAGCCTGAATTTAGAGCCACGTTTCTCAGAATTCGAAGTCTATGTTTTCTTTCGTTTTATTATTATTTGGTCATGCTGCCATAGAGGTAGTTTAATGTAATGACTAACTGGCTAAGAGTACAGACTCTGCCGTTAGAGGAATGTCGGTTCTATCATGAGCTCCCCCGGGTTCAAGCTTGTGACCTCGGGCAAGTAATTTAACTTCGCATTTTCTTTACCCACATAAATAGGGATTATGAATTATTTTGAGGCCATAGTATTGTTGAGGGAATTTCAGAAGATTTTGCATTTACATCACTCAGAGAGTGCCTGGCATATAGAAGCGATGGGAAATGTTAGCAAGGATCTGTTTCTAAAGAGTAAGCCAGTTTGGCTCCCAGTTCCACCTCAGAACACTTTATCCATCTTCATTTTCTGAGAACCACTCAGAACTCACCTGCTATCCATGCCCTTGTTTCTTTCAAGATGGGAATCATAACAATAGCCCCTCATTTTTGTGCATCACCAAGCGCCAGGTGGTGCACTGGGGGCTTCACCACCTTCCTCTCGTTTTCACTGAAGCGAGCAGCAAAATCTAGCCACAAAAAGGGTGCTCAGTCCCTCCTGTTGTCAGCGATTGCTTCAAGGCAAAGTGCAGTGCGTCCCTCCTCATCGAAGCACAGCAGTGACAGCAGCTGGCGCCTTTGCCGAAGGCTTCTTACAAGGCAGGCAAGGTGCTAAGTGCACCACTAACAGCTCTGGGAATCCTTCAGGGAGAGGCTGCTGCTACAGCATCCCTATGTTACTCAAAAAGGAAGGGAGGCTTAGAGAGGATACATAATTTGCTGTGATAGCTGTTCCGGTTCAGGTGGTCATCGATTTACATAACACACATGTCTGAGGCTGATGTTCAAAATGAAACATTCCCGTGAATTGCAAAGATGCCTTGCTTTTGGCAAGTAAATAGCCCTATCCAGTTTCCCCAAATCGTGGCTCTTCAGAGCTTGGTATTTCAGAACGAGACTCGGCTATTATTAATAGGACGACTTTACTACATATCAGGCATATAGAGGTGAAGGAAACTGCCTTGGGACCCCCGTCTGACAGCAGCAGGGCTGACACTCAACCCCAGGGCTCTGACTTTCAGGCTGGGTTCTCTAGTTAGTAAGCAAATGGGTGAGGACTTTGGCCAGGAAACGGAAGGGAGGGACCCTGTCTCCTTTATTTCCTCACCTGCGAAAAGGGGTCAAGACGGGAGCTCTTTGTCGGGGTTGGGGGTCATGTGGGTGTGGCCCAGCCCAGGGTCAGCCACTGTGTTCTAGGAATATGACAACAGAAAGTGGGGAGAGGGCCCAGCCAGTGTGGTTCAGTGGTTGCGCACAGACCCATGAAACAGGAGGGTGCCGGTTTGATTTCCTGTCAGGGCACATGCCTGGGGTACAGGCTCGATCCCCAGAGGGGAACACACAGGAGGCAGCCAATGGCTGATGCTCTCATCAATATTTCTATGTTTCTATCCCTCTCCATTCCTCTCTCTCTCAAAACATATTAAAAGGATAATGAGTCTTAGCGGGTTTGGCTCAGTGGATAGAGTGTCCGCCTGTGGACTGAAGGGTCCCAGGTTCCATTCTGGCCAAGGGCACATGCCTGGGTTGCAGGCTTGATCCCTAGTAGGGGGCATGCAGGAGGCAGCCAATCAATGATTCTCTCTCATCATTGAGGTTTCTATCTCTCTATCCCTCTCCCTTCCCCTTTGAAATCAATAAAAAAATAATGAAATTACAATGCAACCCACATTTCTAAAAAAAAAAAAAAAAAAAGTGGGGAGAAGGCCAGAGCATGGGAGTCCCCAGAGGTGGTGGTGGGTGGGTATGTCAGGGCAAAGGAGGAGCTTAGGTAGCCAGAGGCGGGGATTCTAGAATTTGGGGCGGAGCTTGGAGTTTTAAGCGACTAGATGGGCAGTGGGCGGGGCTTGCGATGCTGCGAATGGGGTGGTTACTCTGTGGGCGGGGCTCCTAGAACTTGCGGCGGGGTTCTGTGTACCGATAGGTCAGTTCTGAAGCAATGGGCGGGGAGCTGGGTTTAGTGACAGGAGGCCGGCTGAGGGCTTGGATGGGTAGTGGGCGGGGTCAGAGGAGCTGACATTCCGGTTTTAAGGGGCTCAGGGGGCCTGTTTGAGGAGCCGGGGATGTGGCCCTGCAGAGCCAAGCAGGTCAGTGGGCGGAGCTCTAGGAACGCCGCTCCCGGTTTTGAGGAGCAGTGGGCGTGGCTCGGAGGCGCCTATGGGTGTGGCTCTCCGGCCACTGAGATAAGCAGTGGGCGGTCCTCCGCGGCCCACCTGCACGCTTCGGCTCGACCAGAGGGGGCGTTAGGGAGCGTGGATGGGGATGGTAAGGTGGGAAGCGCAATTCCCTGCCGGAAGTGGGCGTGGCTTTCTGCAGCCGGGCGGCTCTGGTTGGGCGCGTCGCGCCGCGGGGGCGGAGCCTGCGTGCGGCGGCGGGGGCGGGGGCGGCTGCCCATACCCCTCCCCCGCGCGGCGCTCAGTGCCAGGCGGGAGGCGACAGCGGTTGGAAGCTTCGCGGGGCTTTGCAGCGGGGACTTTGGTGGCGGCGGCGGCGCCTCAGGCACCTCGGCCCTGGTGAGCCGCGCGCGCCCGGCGGGGCCGCTTGGGAGCGAGGCAGGCGGGGGGACGCGTTCTCGCAACACTTGCCGGTGTCGGCTGACAGGAGCCGGCGGGGCGTGGGGCAGGGCCGGGTGTAGGGCAGTGGGCTGGGGTGGCGCGCGGGGTGCGGGCCCTTGGGCCGGGGGTTCACCTGGCCAGTGTGCAGGAGGTTGGGGTCGGGGGCTGCTGCCGGAGCCTCCGGGCCTGGGAGGAGGGAGTTGGGGACAGAACCGCTTGGCTTGGGGAGAGCGAACCCGGGTCCGTGTGGGGAGGAGACTGTCCAGGGAGGGGAGGCTTTTTGGGGTCCGGAACCCTCATGGCCGGGTGAGGAGCCGAGTGGTGACTGGGCTGACGGAGGAAGGCTTTTAGGGGTCAGGGACCCGTCTGGTTGGGTGGGGTCTTGGGTGAGGAGGGGCTGTTGGAGGCTGGGGCGCAGTGGCTGGGGGCGCCAGAGCTGGAGGCGGAGTTTGAGCGGCCCTGGGGAGCGAGTGGGTGCGGGAGGGGCGGGCAGGCAGGGTCGGGGTTCAAGTGTGGCGGGGGCGAGCTGGGCCCGGCCTGGGAGGGGCGTGGGGGTTGCCTGGCTTCGGGCCCCGAGGATCTGGGTTAGGGGTCGGGAAAGGGCGCAACGCGGCCGGAGCTGGAGCAACGTGGGTGGGGGCGGCTTGGGAAGAGGGCGAGCCCGGAGGTGGGAGCCGAGGGCTGGGGCTTGGCGGGGTGAGGTTTCGAGAGGAAGAATGAGGCAGGAATGCTGCAGGGTCGGCGGGGGGGTGGGGGGGGCGGGAAGCTGGGGGCTGGGGCGTCGGGGTGAACTGGGTGATTCCGAGATGGGGAAGCAGCTGGCGAGGGGCGCAGGGAGAGGGAGCGAGGTGCAGGTGGGGCGGCGCCGCGCCGGAATGCCTGGGGCCGAGGTCGGATGCTGAGGGTGGACCTGCGGGAACCCAGCTCTCGCGCCGGTCCGCACAGGCGCGCACACGCGCACACACACACCCCAGCTCCCCGGCTCCTAAAGGGCTTGAATGTGCCGGGGGAAGTGGCCGGCTGCGGGAGGGCCGAGAAGAAAGGGGCTCGCTTCCTCTCTCGGGGAGAGGCGCTGGCCCCGCCGTCCTTTTTTGGGAGTGTTCAAAGGGTTTTGCTGGCTGGAAAAGGAAACGTAGACTTCGCTGCCTATGGTGGTTTAGAATCACATCCTATATTTGGCCTTCATGTAGGCTGCCCTTGTTTTGCGGTGTCTGAAGTCCTTGCTCTCTACATGTTGCAGACGTGGGGCTGGGGTGTGAGAAGCAAATTGCGAGTTGCTCATCTCCAGCCCCGGATAGCAAGATTTTTTTTTTTTTTTAAAAAAGGCCTTTCTTATACCTGTAAAGGCTTTTTAAAAGAATTGGACGTCGTGCGTGTTTTTAAACTGGTACTCGGTGGTGGACGTAGTACTTTTTGGAAATAGTTATCACAAGAAATATTGGGCTCTCTTACTGGAGCCGTCCTGCCTGGGATTTTACATTGTAAAACTGTACTTGTAGGGCTCTTCGTATTCATGCATGTCATTGTCCTTATCTGGCAGAACTCTGTCCTGATACCAGGGCCTGCTGGTATAGTCAGAAACATAATGAAGTATACGCAGTGTGCTTTGTACCGTCTGTGCAGTTGTAAAGGCAAATAATGTATGTGTTTATATTCCTTCATTTACTGTATTCCCTGTAAAACTGAAGAAATGGGGAAAATATATTTTGGACTTGATTCTATATATTGTAGAAAAGTAACTTAAGGAAACGAAATGTTTTCTCTTAGAGGTCCATTTCAGAGCTGCAGTGTTTGGATATAGTCACCTTTGGGTCTGAAAGGTTCCTTAAATAAATGGGGTGGGGGAGCCAAATAAAACTGGAAATTTTATGTAGGTCTTGAAGGGCAGGCAGTGTTTTGTGGTAGGCAGTAGTCGTGTGTACTGAGGATTGAACAAAGACTGGTATGGTATAAAGGTCGGGTATACTCCTTTTTGACAAATCCGGAATGCATCTTGTATGTTTTTCATTATCATGGAAGGTACATTAAAGCACGATGAATTTTAATACACATACTAATGAGATATCACTGCACACAGTTTTGAAATTTTCATGATCATTTGTTACTTTGCCTGCAGATTGTGCTAATTATAATTAGCATTTATGTCTATTTATAATTTAGGATTAGATTTAGGGTTGAGAAATAGCATATTTATTTATTTATTTATTTATTTATTTATAAATAATCCTCATCTGAGGATATGTTTTTGTTGATTTTTGAAAGAGTGGAAGGGAGAGGGAGAGAGAAACACTGATCCATTGATGATCGGCTACCTCCTGCACAAAACTTGACCAGGGATCCAAGCTGCAACCTGAGCATGTGCTCTGCTCTGCCTGGGAATCGAACCCATGACCTTTCCTTGTATGGAAGGACGCTCCAACCAACTGAGCCACTCCAGCCAGGGCTAGAAATAGCACTTTTTAAACACTGTTGGATTTATTTTTCCTATTTAAGTTTTATACTTAATGTATCTGTCACTTATGGGATCCGCTTCAACTAGGAGGAGGAGCATCATTTGCATGCCTATAAAATGGAATGTTCAAAGGGATAAATGTCAGTTCTTAGTTATATAACTGGGGATGGGAGATTCAGTTCTTTCTTATGCAAATTACTTTTTAATATTTTGATTTGCCACAAACTGGTACTGTAGAAACAGATACTACTAGCGGGGCTGTTTTATCTTTGACTTCTATTTCAGAGGTGAAACTAATAAATTTGGGTGCCACTTTCATATTTAGGATTCAGATGAATGTGTGGTTTTCATTTGATGAGTTCCCTGTGTTATCCTGGATTATGAACTCTCTTCTGACACTTGTATGTCTTTTAAAACTTAAGATGCTTTTTCTGTATTAAAACATGGAAATTGTCATGAATATTTCAGTATGACCTAGTACCTAGAATGTTAAGTAATAGAATCTCTCTGGGTTTTCATTGCCCTAGTTCAGATCCTTTAAAGTGAGTGAACAAGATTATATAGTCGTTTTTGGGACTTTTTTGTGTGTTTTAATAGTGCAAAATGGAATCTTTTTTGTTTTATAACTGATTTTTTTTGAGATATAACTCACATACCGTACAATTCACCCATTTAAAGTATAAAATTCTATAGTGATTAGTATACTCGCAGAGTTGTGCAGTCATCATTACAATTGTAGAATATTTTCATCAGCCCAAAAGGAAACCCTGTGCCCTTTAGCAGTCCCCCTGGCCCCAGTCTCTTCCCTCCTTTGCCCTAGGCAACCACTAATTTACTTTTTGTCTCTGGATTTGCATATTTTGGACATTTCATGTAAGTGGAATCATTCAGTCCCGAGTCTTTGTATTTGTCTTTTACTAAGCATAATGTTTTCAAGGTTTATCTGTGTTGTAGCATGTATTAGTACTTCATTTTTTATGATTGAATAATACATTGTATCGATATACCATATTTTCTTTATTCATCAACTGATAGACATTGGGTGTTTCCCCTTTTTGGCTATTATATGAGTAATGTTGCTATGAACATTCATGTACAATTTCTGTATGGACATATGTTTTCATTTCTCTTGTGGATTGCTAGGTCATGTTGGTAACTTTATGTTTAACTGTCAGAGGAACTAACTGCCAGACTATTTTCCAAAGCAGCTATACCATTTACAATCCACCAGCAATGTATAAAGACTTAAATATTTCTACATCCTTGTCAACACTTGTTATTCTCTGACTCTTTGACTTTGGCCATCCCCTGGGGTGTGAAGTGGTATATCATTTTGATTTGCATTTCCCTGATGGCTAATGATGTGTCCAGCATCTTATGTGATTAGTGGACAGTTGTGTATATTTTTTGGTGATATGTCTATTCATATGCTTTGCCCATTTTAAAACTGGGTTCTCTTTTTATTGTTAAGTTATGAGTTATATTCTAGAAAGAAGTGTCTTATCAGATGGATAAGCAAACATTTTCTCCATTCTGTGAATTGTCTTTTCACTTTCTTTTTTATTGAGGTACTAGTGCCCCTGTGCACAGACTTGTGCACATTGAAAGGAAATTAATTAGAAGGTGGCTACTGGGGCGAGACTGGGCAAGATGGGCTGGACACGCCCTGGAGCCAACCTCCCGAGGCCCCTCCCTGGCCTTCCGCTCCTGGGGTGGCGCTGCAGCACGGTAGGGCAGGGCGTCTGCAGAGTGAGCGAGGTCCCTCGGCCTGGCCTGTGGGGATAGGGCCAAAACCCGCTCTCTGACATCTCCCAAGGGGGTCCTGGATTTCGAGAGGGCGGTTCTTGGGCCCTGGAATCAGGCTCCCTCCTCTCTGGTTCCAGGGTGCGTTACCCAAGAACCACCGCTGCCAAGTCACCACAGCGTGGCAGCTCCTGCATTGAACGTCTGCTCCTGGTGGTCAGTGGGAGTCATATCTACCAGCTGGTCGCTTAGCCTTTTATATATATAGATAATTGACACAACATTTTTTATTTTTTAAAATTGATTTTTAGAGAGAGAGGAAGGGAGAGGGAGAGAGAAACATTATGAGATGGATGTATTGATTGCCTCCTGCATGGATTGAACCTGCAACCTGGGCATGTGCCTCGACCGGGAATCAAACCGACAACCTCTTGGTGCACAGGATGACACCCAACCTGAGCCACACCAGCTAGGGTGACATAACATTTCTTTTCACTTTCTTTGAAGCACAAAAGTTTTTAATTTGGGGGAAGTTGAAGTCTAATTTATGCATAATGGAGTCAAAATTGATATTAATGCAGTTAGAAATTATTTAGACTTTAAATCATATTCTTATAAATATTTTGTTTATATAAATTAAAAGCCAAAGTGAAAGGGTTAGGGAAAGATTTGAATTAGTCCTAGATCAAAAAGGGTGCACCAGGGAACAATGTCATTCTGCTGTTTAAATCTTCTAGTCGTCTCCCACCCCATTGTCTGTGGTTAAAGTTCAAACTTCTTAATGTGGCTAAGGATCGAGGTGTCTCTGATTTCAGCCTGCCTTATCACTCACTACTCCCCTTAGGTTTTTATCTCCACTCAGTGAACGAATGATTATGGAATAAAATTAACTGGAAAGATCCTGAGGTCAGTGGGTTTCTCGGATTCTTATTTGTGGCTTTGTTGCTGTGTTAGAATAACATGGAAGGCAGAGGTAATTCCCCTTTGCCTTTCTGGCATCCAAGTCCAGCTCTTACAAAAAAAATTTGCTCAGATTGTAAAACTGAGTGTTTGAAACATTTTCCTGAGGGCAAAACATTATCGTCCAGGTTCTTTCCCTCTAATGGACAGAAATGACTGGCCCACAGCCTGTCTCAGTAGGGCAGATGGCCAGGGGACACATTTAGTTTGGTACAGTCAGCCACACCAAACGCTGCGGGCCTGCCCTGATGGTATCATGTCAGTGCTGGAACTGCCCCTGCAGTCTGACAAAGGGTGTAACCTGGGTTGTAAGGACGCATACTTTCTTCCGTTTCATTCTTTTGTTCATGCTCTCTTGCTTCTCTCAGAGCATCTGACGCAAGTAGTAGTCTTTAGTTATATTTTCTGTTATGTTCACTTTTACTACATTAATTAAAAATACTTAATTTCTTCCTGAGAATTAGGAGAAACTAGTTGGCCATTTGGGGTACATTTTCTGCTTTGGGTTCATTAAATTGTTGGATTGTGGCAAGGTAGTAAAGAAGAGAAAAAAAAAAACCCTATATAGTTTTTTGCTCTAAGAGAGTTTTTTATTTAGAGAAACCGAGGCAATGAAGGGTGCAGACCTTCAGAGCCAGACTGAACTGGGTTTTACTCTTGGCTACACTTCAATTTTTTAGAAGTATTTTAAATTGATTTTTATAGAGAGAGGAAGGGGGAGGGAGAGAGAGAAACATTGCTGTGAGAGCAGAACAGCAGTTGGCTGCCTCTTGCAGTTCCTATACCTGGGATCAAGCTCACAACCTGGGCATGTGCCCTGACCTGGAATCGGACTGGCAGACTTTCAGTGCAAGGGAAGATACCCCACCAGCTAAGCCACACAGGCCAGTGCTTGGCTCCATTTCTTAGTTAACGGTGACGTTGCCAGTGACCTCACCTCCCTGAGCCCCGGTTTCCTCTTCTGTAGTATGGAGATGTTAATGGCTACTTTGCTGGGTACTGTAAGCGTTAAATGAGAAAAAGTATGTAAAGTGCCTAAGAATGAGCAGCACTGACTAAATTTGTGTTTAAATGTCTGATGTAATGATGTAATGAATGGAACTTCACTCTTAAATGTCTGATGTAATGAATGGAACTGTGGAGAATCTAATAGAGTAGGCTTAATGCATTTTATTTCTGATGTTAAGCTATTTGCGCATGGCTTTCCACTTGCAGCTCAGCACTTTAGATTTTGAATCAAAGTTGAAACGACGAAGAGAAAAAAAGTGTCTAATTTTAGGATAGAAAAGTGGTAAAAATGAGGTAGTGTTTTGCTGTCTATCTGAATTGGAAATGTCTGTACAGACAAGCTTCTCTTATTCAGGTCTTATGCTTGTGTTCAATATGTCTGTGTTTGTCTGTTTATCTATTTTAAGGAAAAAGGTTTAGTTCCTGGCAAACGATGCATCTTAGAATTTGAAAGGAGGTTGCACTACAGTGTGTGAGATATTCATCTGGTTATAATGTGAATGGCAGCATTGTGATAAAGTGTAACATTCTGTGTGGGGAAAGAGCCACTGTAGTTTCATGGGATGTTAAATTAGGCCTGTCATTTGAATCTTCCATTACTAACAAAAGCAGGTTCCCCTGTTTGCTACAGTAAAGAGAAATTAAATCAAATTGATGCACAGGTCAGAGAGAGAGAGAGAAACTGGAATATAAATGGGAGTAGGAGGCTTTTATTTTGTAGGACTGAAGGCAGTAATTCCACAGTACAACATATTTATTTTTCCCCTTTGTTCTTGCAGTTATCTACATTTTCAAAAAATATGAATAATGGGTCCTATTTTAGTACCAGTATCTCAAATGCCTTTTAAAAATATATCATTTGAGGGGGACTTGGGAGATTATTTCTCAGGTCTAGAGGTTCTCATTCTTGAAGGTCTGTGAGGATCATCTATAGACCTTTGTACATGCAGCTGCCTGGGCTTGAGCTTCCTGGTGACTCTGAATCACAGCTAGAGTGGGAAGTACCTATCTGGTCTTACAGATGAGGGCTGTGGTCATAGGAGCTTGAGAGACTTGCTCAAGATCAGGAACTTAACTGTCCCTTCCCTCCTCCCTCAGCCACCCTTCACCTTTTTCCGTAAGTAGTGTGAATTTGTTTTTATAGTTGGTTGTGTGGGTTTATAGTATAGTGTGGATTAAAAGAAATTTTTTTTTTACAGTGTGAACCTGATATTAGTTTTCCCTTTTTAGTCCTTGAACCAATGCAACGGTTCCCTCTTAACCTTTCACCATAGTCTTTTGCCAGACATACAAAGTGAGCCTACTCACAGTTTATCTCTGTAGTTCATCATCACAATTGGTAGGTAGTACCAATGTTTGTCTTTTCCCCTCACATTTTCAGATTGTACATGTGTTAAATTACTAAGCTTGGTCCAGATTTTCAGAAGGTTTTTTAGATGCATTTTTTGGAAAATGTGAAAATACATGGAATCTGTTGGATAAATCTTTGGTAGATTTGATTTCCTAGTTTTAGTATAAAGTTCCTTGACAGTATTTTATTGATCCATTTTTATTTCTTCAGTCTGATAATCTGACTATTTGTAAGCAGTGGTTGTAAGGACTTATCTCAAATGTTTCAAAGACCAATTAGTATCCCAAAGAAGCCACTGCATTGTGTCTTGCCAGAATAATTGGCACCATTAGGCCATTTGTATATGCAAACACTACGCTTGACAGGAACAACACATGTCCAGTACTACACTACACAGATTGTAACAGGCATAATGAAAACCCCTTAGGATGAGCAGAAGTTGACCATTGCTTCACAGTGTGGTCATTCTGTCTCTGTGGGACCAAGATAGACTGGGAATCTAGGCACGTGGCAGCTTGGGGTAAGAGCCTTTTTGACCCGTTGTTGAATCAGATGTGTGCCCACGTGTTCTGACAATTGCTGAGGTCTTTATCCTGGCTGAACAAAGCTGTGGGTTTTCAGTCTCGTGAAAGGCCATACATAACGCACTTGGGAAAGGAAGTGTTGGGAGAGTAAAACCTTTGGGGGTGTATTTTCTACTCACATTGTAGAGGTTCTTGACAAAATTCACAAGCACCCTCTCCTTAAGACAAATGTTTAATCACCATTATTTACTTACTTCACATGAAAGATACTCAAATTCCTTTTCATAATGGTCAAGCATTCTTTTCTAGTTAAAGATTCTAATTCCTTTCATTCTTAGGAACTTAAAGAATTGAGGCTGATTTATTAATATAAAAACTCAAATGCTGCCTGAGTGGTGACTGAGAAACCATATAAACTTGAGCTATCATCTCCATTAAGCAGAAGGATTTATTAGGAGACTAGTCACTTTACAAGCTAGAGGGTGAATTAATTTTGTGGTTAGTAGTGTCTTTAGCTTCCCATTGTCATCCTAGTTGTCTTTTGGCAAGCAAGAGAGAGGCTGGAGCCAAAGAGTACTGGCCACAGGGGTGATATTTTAATAAGATGTGTGTTGTCTGTTTTAGAAATACAGTAATCCTTCCTTAGGCTCTTTCTCTTATGTGGGCCACTGTTGCTTTACAGTGCTACTATACTAGTAGGAGAAGATAAATCAGAAGTTTTGTGGTTTTTGTGCGTGTTTTTTTTTTTTTTTTTTTTTTATCCTAAGACTTCCAGTTTGATCTTATGCAATATAGAGATATCTTGCATGCACTGGGCTGAGTTACATTGTCAAGTGGAACAAATGATGCATCTTACCTGCAAAGGATAGTTGTGGACCATGTGCTTTTCTAAAGGTGAATGGTGGAGAGCCCTGATGCAGTTTCTGTTTTGGAGGCAGTCTTGGACATTCAGCCCTCAACCCAGGACTGGGTCATGTTCCAAAGACTAACTCAGTTACTTGGAACTCAGAGGGCATCGTTTGGTATAGATTCAGTATTACATGTGGTGAGTAAGTTCTCAGCCTAGACTGAAGAAATCTGTTTAATTCACAGCACAGCATTTGAAACTGTTAATGGTGATAATGGGATTCTGGATCCTGGGAATAGGAGTCCTGTGAAACAGCAGTAGGAACCATGCTCCACACCCTAGGTGCCTGTCTCAGGCTGTGTGGCATCCAGCAGCCTCATGCTACAGCAGCCTTCCAAGTTCTTCATCCTTCCCTCTTGATTTGAAGCTTCTCCCCTGGTTAATTTGATCTCCTTTAAATAGCAGTAGCAGGGAGTTGACTTTGGAGTACCTGGGGCCAGGTCAGTCTCATCAGTCTCCAGATGTCTGGTTTGGGGTCGGGGTGACAAGAAGGGATGGTGCAAGAGGAGGCTAAGACTCGGCGCTGCCGCCTGAGTGACTCTGATTCTGGGCTGGGAGACGAGATGCCGGGCCGACTTGTCCTCTGCTCCCTGCCCCTCTCTGCCCACAGAGTCCGATAGTGGCGGCCAGTCCGCCTGAGATGATGCCACTGAGAACCAGGGAGGTCCATTACTTTTCCAAGGTCATGCAGCAGAGAGTAGAGAGCAGATTGCTGGGTTGCACAGAGACCAGAGAGGAGGCTACTGCAATAGTCCCAGTGTTCCAGAGACTCTTGAGTGGATTCATCAAGTGGGCACCCAGACACACAAGTCTGGAGATCAGGAAAGGGTTCAGATTGGAGACATCCTCAACACCGATGATGTATGGATGGAGCTGTGGGTCAGGTTTGGCAGTGGGCATCTTCAGTCCTGGTGGCAATGCCGTTAGGGTCGTGTGACCTTTGAAGATGTGGTTATCTACTCCTGGGAGGAGTGGAGGCTCCTTGATGAAGCGTAGAGATGTCTGTACCGCAGTGGGATGCTGGAGAACTTTTCTGTGGTGGCCTCTCTGGGACTTGCATCTTCCAGGACCCATGAAATTACCCAAGTGGAGCAGTGGGGAGAGTCCTTTTTGCCTGCCTGTGGGGTCATGACTGTAGTCATTGCCAAGAGGTTGTTGGTGTGGAGCAGAGGTTGAGCTGAGTGTTAATGTAGAAGGAATGCTCAGAGCAAACCTTCACCAACACCAGAAGCTGTACTGTGGGGAGAGACCCTTAGGAAGAGAAGGTGGGGGATGGGGCGAAGGGTGAGAAGAACTTCCTGACTGGCTCTGGTCTTAACCATCAGGTGACTCATAGTACAGGACCACTGAAAGTCACCCTGAAAAAAGTCATGACAAGTGCAGCGAATGTGGGAAGCCTTTGGTCTGAAATACTTGTCTAGCACCAGAGACACACACTGAAGAAAAGCCTTATGAAGGAGTGACTGTGGGTCATTATTCAGCCATAAGTACAACCTTTTTATACACCACACTAGAGACCGATGCACAAAATTTGTGCAAGGGGCTCAGCCCCGCGGCTGCCTCTGCCTTGGTGGCTTCGTCCGGAAGGATGTCCAGCCTAATTAGCATATTATGCTTTTATTATTATAGACTAGGGGCCCGGTGCATGAAATTCGTGCACTGGGTGTGTGTGTGGGGGGGGGAGGAGGAGTGTCCCTCAGCCCAGCCTTCCCCCTCTCACATACTGGGAGCCCTTAGGCGTTGACCCCCATCACCCTCCAATTGCAGGATCGGCCCCTTGCCCAGGCCTGACGCCTCTGACAGAGGTGTCAGGCCTGGGCAGGGGACCCTCATTTCTCCCCATCACTGGTTCTGCCTCCAGCCCAGGCCTGATGCCTCTGGCCCAGGCGTCAGGCCTGGGCAGGGGACCCCCAGACTCCTCCGATTGCTGGCTCTGCCCCTTGCCCAGGCCTGATGCCTCGGCCAGAGGCGTAGACCCCCCATCACCCTCCGATCGCCTGATCGGCCCCTTGCCCAGGCCGGACGGCTCCGCCAGAGGTGTCAGGCTTGGACAGGGGACCCCCATCTCCCCCCAATCACTGGCTCTGACCCCCGCCCAGGCCTGAGGCCTCTGGCCCAGGAATCATGCCTGGGCAGGGGACCCCCATCTCCCTCTGATCGCTTGCTCCACCCCCAGCCCAAGCCTGACGCCTCTGATCCAGGCTTCAGGCCTGGGCAAGGGGACCATCATATCCCTCCAATCCCCAGCTCCACCCCCCACCCAGGCCTGATGCCTCTGGCCCAGGCATCAGGCCTGGGCAGGGGACCCCCAGCCCCCCGCCCAGGCCTGATGCCTCGGCCAGAGGAGTTGACCCTCATCACCCTCCGATCACCAATCACCGGATCGGCCCCTTGACCAGGCCTGAGGCCTCCGGCAGAGGTGTCAGGCCTGGGCAGGGGATCCCCAGCTCCCCGGGATCTCCCGCTCTGCCCCTGCCCAGGCCTAACTCCTCTGGCCGAAGCATTAGGCCTGGGCAGGGGACCCCCAGCTCCCCGCGGTTGCAGGCTCCGCCCCTGCCCAGGCCTAACGCCTCTGGCCGAGGCGTCTGGCCCGGGCAGCGGGGACCCGCAGCTGCAGCGGCCCCGCGATCGTGGGCTCCGCTTTAGGCCCAGGCAAGGGACCCCTAGGTCCCGGACTGCCAGCTTCGACCGTGCCCAGCTCCCATCGCTGGCTCCACCCCTACTTCCTGCTATCACTGGCCAGGGCGGCAAAGGCGCCTGATTCTCCGATCATGGCTGGGGGGCAGGGCAAAGGCAGCCCCAGGGCTGCCTTTGCCCTGCCCCCCAGCTCTTAGCTCCCCTCTGGGTTTCCGATCACTGTCAGTGGCAGGGGGCTTCTTCCTGCTTTCCCTTTTGCCTCCCTGCATTGTGCCTACATATGCAAATTAGCCGCCATCTTTGCTGGCAGTTAACTGCCATCTTAGTTGGCAGTTAATTTGCATATAGCCCTGATTAGCCAATGAAAAGGGTAGCGCCGTACGCCAATTACCATTTTTCTCTTTTATTAGTGTAGATAGTTCACACTGGTGAGAGGTTATGGATATAGTGAATGTGGAATATCCTTTAGCCACAATGCCAACCTTATTCAACACTGGAGAGTTCATGTTGGAGAAAAGCCTTTTATGTGCAGGGAAGGTGGGAAAGCCTTCAGGCATAATTCCACGCTTGTTCAGCACCACAGAATCCACACTGGAGTAAGGCCTTATGAGTGCAGCGAATGTGGGAAATTCTTTAGCTTCAACATAAGCCTCATGAAACATCAGAGCATTCACACTGGAGAAAGACTTATGAGTGCACCGAATGTGGGAACTTCCATAGCCACAGTCAAGCCTTATTAATCATTGGAGAGTTCACACTGGAGAAAGGCCTTATGAGTGTAAAGAATGTGGGGAATTTTTTTAGCCAAAGCTCGAGCCTCATGAAACACCGCAAGGTTCCCACTGGAGAAAAGCCTTTTAAATGAAATGAATATGGATGATATTTTAGCAAGAATTCCAGCCTTGTTAAACATCAGAGGGTTCACACTGAAGTGAGACCTTAACGAGCCCAGGGAATGTGGGACATTTTTCACCAGAGCAAATTTTGGAGGTTTAGTTATTTAAATCATGAATTCTGATGAAAAGCAGTGATAATACATTTTGGTGCTTTATTTGCAAACTTACTTAACTGACTTTTTTTTTTAACTCTGTTGTACCTTTTTTAAAAAATATATTTTATTGATTTTTTACAGAGAGGAAGGGAGAGGGATAGAGAGTTAGAAACATCAATGAGAGAGAAACATCGATCAGCTGCCCCCTGTACCCTCCCCACTGGGGATGTGCCCGCAACCAAGGTATATGCCCTTGACTGGAATCGAACCTGGGACCCTTGAGTCCGCAGGCCGAAGCTCTATCCACTGAGCCAACCTGGTCAGGGCTTAACTGACTTCTTGAATAAATTGAAAATATTGGTAGCATGGGGTTCTTAGGACTTTGTTTTATAGTCCAGTTAGAGACTGAGAATCAATGAAGTCCCATCCTAGTGGAAGCATGCTTTCATCTTGAAGGTTTTTGTCAAAGTAGATAGGGGAAAAGCCATAATTTGTATCAAGATGAGGATTTAAAGTTATGGAACCATGTCATCGAACAGCAGAGTTTCCCTTTACCCTCTTTCTCCTCTTCTCTAGTGTTTCATTTTTTTTTTTTTAATCCTCACTCCAGGATATTTTATCCATTGCTTTTTAGAGAGTGAAGGGAAGGAGGGAGGGAGACAAATATTGATGTGAGAGAGACACATTGATTGGTTGCCTCTTGCACAAGCCCGGATGAGGACTGGGAATTGAACCTGAGACCCTTTGGTGGGCAGGCTAAAGCTCTAACCAGTGAGCAACACCGACCAGAGTAGTTTCTCATGTTTTAATGCCTTGACTGACTGGAAAGTGTCCTTGTCTCACTGGTGGTTTGTCCTGAGGGGCTCTAGGGCTAGCCCCAGAGGAATCAAAGGTCAGGTCTCAGGGCATTTCAGTGGCTCCTGGAGCTCCAAGGATTCAGTGTGTTTGGAATTAGTTTGATCTGGGAAATTGGTAAGAACTGAGTAAGTTAAAATATGGTTAATTGTGCACCATTTTAGTTGCTGAATGGTCTCATCGTTTAGGAATTTATTTGTGCAATATTAAAATTTCAAAAATGACAGGCTTTGGTTTAAATCATGTTAGTGATTAATGTGATAAGTGATCACAAGAAAGAAATTGTTTTGTAATTGTGTGTGTGTGTGTGTGTTTGTGTGCTTTATTTCTGGTAATTTTTTTAAATTTTATTTTTATTGATTTGTAGAGAGAAAGGAAGGGAGAGGGAGGGAGGGAGGGAGGGAGAGAGAGAGAGAGAAAGAGAGATCTGAGAGTGACACATCAACGTTGCCTCCTGCACTCCCCCCACCAGGATGGAACCTGCTACTCAGGCATGTGCCCTGACTGGGAATAGAACCGGCAACCTTTCAGTGCACAGGACAACACTCTACCAACTGAACCATACTAGCCAGGGCTTCCTGGTAATTTTTAGAGATTACAAAAAGTATTTATTTGGTTATAACTACATTTTCCCAAGTGAGTTACATTCTTACAATTTCTTGTACTCTGTTGTAGATACTTGATATTATGTGTGTTTGTTTCCCTTTAGAAGAGGGGTTTGCTGATAAGGAAATAGTTTGTGATTTTATCAAAAAGGACCAGACAGACTGATTTGTCCTAAGTTGCAGTAACATTTTAAGAGGTATACTTTCCTGTTTCTATTGGATGTCTGAAAATTCTGGAAACATAGGGAGATTTTTATTTTAAACAGTGCTTGTTTCATTTTCAAATGTCATGCTCAATATTTTTACCTTCAAGCTCTGGGCATCTTGCTTGGCAAACTTCTTTAATTTTAAAGCCACAGATTCAGTTATTAATCTGTAAAGGTATAATAAGTGATTCAAATTATATTCCCTGTTTTTACTCTTTTCAGACACCTACTTGTAAAGAGAAGGCTCTTTTGTGCTAATACAAAGTAGTGGTTCATTTTCCTGGTTATTGATTCATCATCCCAGCATTAATGTTTGGGTGAATATTTGATTATGTTGTGTCTCCTCCAGTAGACTGTAAGCTCTATGAGAGCAAGGGCCAGGTCTGCTTGCTCACCATTGCATCTTCAATATATAGCGTAATGCCAGCGTAGTCAAAGCTCAGTAAATAATTGAATGTTCAATAAATGAATGATGAATGATTGGGATTAAAGACCTATTCAGCATTCACTGATGAGTGTACATGTTATATGTATAACCCTGTGGGTGCTAGTAACTAATTTGGTTCTTAGTGAATCCATGAGTTTTATTAGGGGAATGTGGACTGGATCCCAGTGAAAGAAGCATTTCCTATAGACTTGTGGGCTTTAGAAGTCATTTATATTTTAGTTTTCCCATTTTATAGACGAATCCAACAATCCTGGGATCAAAATGATTCAGTGGGTAGGTGACTGTCAGGATAAACTGTGTCTGACATCCAAGCCAGGGTTTTTCCTACTGTACCTTACCATTCCCTTGAATCATTGTCAAGAGTATATGTTTATTTAATCAGTTTGCCCACAGTATAGGCAAAAAGAGAAGACTGAAATTCTTCAGTTGAAGGTGATTACTTTGTTTTTCTACTCTGCCAGTTTTGCTTTGTGACTAGCCTTGTGAACATCTTCATAAAAATGTCTTAAAACAACAACTACAAAAAGATCTGGGAGTCCAATAATTTCATTTCCTGGTATAAGACTATTGCCAGAGAATTATTAAAATTTTATTCTGAGAGAAACTCCATCTGATTAAGTAGTGGAAACAGACTTAGCAAGTTTGAACAGTCATATACAGTGTGCTTTTTACCAATTGTTGATAGGAAAAGTAGGCCATCAGTTATAGAGAGTATTTTGAAACACATCCATCATTAATTTTTTAAGTGAGATTGCTGTGTCAGTCATGTCTGTAAAAGTCTGCAGTTGGTATGAGAACTCTTGGGATTAATTTGGCTCTTTGAAGAGAGAGGCGGAGTTCAGCTTCTGAGTCTACTGGTCTCCTGTGGTGCACTTTAGGGAGATGACTGCAGCCTCGGACGAATTTATACCGTTGCACAGTGTTCTCTGGGCAGATAGTGCCTGCCTCTGTCTCTGTGAGGGAGGGTCCTTCAGTCCTTTTCAAAGCTCCAGGGATGGGTGGAGGTGGTTTTGTTTATAAAGATGCTGGTAGTAAGCAGAAAATTGGGAGAGGAAGGATTGTAAACACATCATCCTTGTACATTATCTTGGGGAAAATTTATTCTTACTTGATAGTGTAATAAAAATATTACTTCTGTCAAGAGATGACTCCTAAAGCCTTATAATTTCATGTTTTAGTAACTGCAAAATTTCTGTAATGTCATTCTTATTTATTATATTTTACATGAGTTACAGGCCCCATTAGTGCATCTTTTAGTGATAAAGGGTCTCTCTTTAATACAAGTGTAAAAGAGTTAATTTGATGATTTCTATATATTTTTTTGTATTTAGGATCTTTATGTTGCTATTTTGCTGTGCCTATGCTTATTTCATTTTTTAAAAATTTTAGCTTTATTAAGGTATTTAAAGTGTATACCGTGGTGATTTGATTTATGTATATAGCTCATTTCATTTCTTGTCAGACTTCATTTTTTAGCAGTCATTTTCATAGCTGCACATTCTACTCTAAGTTATTAGTCAGTGTTTATGTTGACGGCAGGTGTTCTCCAACTTTTCTCCCAAGTTCCTAAAATGAGTATAAAATTGTAAAATGTAAATGTAAAAGTTGGGGTTTTCTTCTTAGAAAACTTTAAAAAGTATAAATGTCTTCATTATACCTTGCCTTTTAGAAATTAACATTGATGTGTGTGTGTGTGTGTGTGTGTGTGTGTGTGTGTGTGTTTCTAGAGTTTTATGCATGTCTTTTCATACAGTTGTTTTGTACAGTTGAGCACACATAGCCTCTGGCTTAAGACTGCGGGTTTTTAATCAGAAGTAAAGACTTGGCATATCTATTGTTCTCAGTATATTTGAATGCTTACAGCCAGCTTCTCTGTTCTGATTTTCCCGTGTTTTTTGCGTGAGCAAAATGCAATTTCATATGTAAAAATTGCACAAACAGGCCTGGTGGAACTATGAGTTGTGGAGGCAGCACCCCCACGAAAGAGCTCTGAGTGGCACTCTTTCTTGGCTGATGTGGGAAAGCCAAATTGTATGTGTGAAGAGGAGTTTATCATTGAAGAACTATGGAAGTTCAGAGGGTGGAAAGTTGAACTGGTCTGTACTTTGTGGTTCGAGATCATGTGTCTCTCTCAGAAGTCCTTTAAGTTTGGGCAAGTCACAGCGTCTCTAGGCTGGAAATGAAGGGCCTGGAACTGATGAGTTTTGGAACCCTTTCCACTCCAGGCTTCTGTGAGGACTGAGCCTGGATGTTTTATGGTAGATCTTACTTACATTTTCTCATCTTTTGTTCCTAGAAACATTTTTTAAAAATGGTATTGGGTTATTAAATTGAAACATATTACATTTATAATTGATATGCATCATTTGGATTCTTACCTATTACCTCAATGAAAAGGGGGATGATACTATTTGGAAGACTATAATGAGTATGAATTTTTCCCCTTTTTTTTTTTAACCTCCCGTTTATTCTTACCATCCTTGGTATCATGATAAATTGAACCAACATTAAGGCAGTTCAGTACTTGCAGTCAGTTGTCTTAAGTATTTAGCAGTTTTTCTGGAAAAAATATTTTTCCCCTATATACCTCAATGTCATTAATGGAGTGCAAATCCTTTTCAGCCATAGCTGTTATGTATGAGGTCTGTCGTGTGTCTGATTTTTCTGCTGTGTTTTGTGTTTTATATCATGTGATCGTTTTTCTTCATTGTAAAACAACTTATATCAAAGTAGGTAAACTAGGCATTTTTTCCCCTTGGAATGTCTGTTAAGGAAATGGATGCAATGAAAATGATTTGCTAAGGTGAACTCTTCAAATGTCACTGGTAGGTTTTGTTTAAGAAAATTCTAAAAAGCTCAGCCAACTCATATCCAGAAATGATGAATGTTGAATTTTTGTATTTAATTATAGTCCCTCCCATATTTGCTTTGGGTGTCTGCTCTTTTAGGAATGTGTATTCTATGTAGGCTTACATATGACATTTCCAGTTTGTTAAAAGGAAGTTTTCGCTGTAGGGATTGCAATTTAAATAGCTGAGCTTAGCATATTTGTTGCCTCATTTGTTATTTTACTTGCCGTTTTCTATTAAATAACGCATCTGATCTCTTCTACGTTAAAATGCGCCTGCCATCAAAGCAGCAGCTTAGAGCACATGTTCTTTCCCCACTGGGACACTCTGGAGCCCTGCAGCCCTGGCTAGGGGGCATTCTCGGCCTAGTGGTGCTCTGGAATGGCCTCAGCAAATGTTCGGAGCAGGATTTTGCTCCTAGTAGGGGTTTTCCTGTGTGTGTTCCTAGCAGGATGCGTTTCCTTTCATATGAACCACAGAAGTCCATCTGCTGGTATCTTTAAACAGACGCTTCTCAATAAACAAGGAAATGTCAAAATTGTGATCTTTTTTTTATTAGATCGATGGACGTAGTCAGAATAGAGAGAAAGTAGTAACATTTACTCAGGTTTTTCGAGTGTATTTTATTTAGTGCCATTACAATATAAACACCCTGTCTTGTATACATTTTTTTCCTCCTTCTACCCAACACATTTCTTATGTATGACTTATGAATTACATTTTCTGTGTATAACTTGACTTGCCAGTGCTGTAAGAAACATGCCTTTACACTCTCCTAGAGGTTGAGGATCATCAATTGAGTGTATTTTATTCTGAGAATGATTTTTTAGTGAGCTTCCCTCTGACACTTATAAAGTAAGTCCTTAAACCATAGAGATAGACATTATTTATTCTTCTGAAATAATCGACCCTAGCCCTAATAGCTGAGCCTAATCCTGAATAGCCCAGCATAGCCCTAAGAGCCTAGCCTAGTCCGAAATAGCCAAGCCTAAGTTGAGCCCAGTCCCGAAGAAGGAGCCTATCTCTGAAGGTCGACCTTATTTTTACAGCTTGTTCTTGGTTAAGATGTTCACCGTTTTTTGTTTCATAGATGAGCTGTTAGTATCATGAATGTCGGAATGTAAATTAGTACAGCTAATATGGAAAATAGTATGAAACTTCCTCAAAAAAAAAAAAAAAAAAAGGTAATGCCGAAACCGGTTTGGCTCAGTGGATAGAGCGTCGGCCTGCGGACTGAAAGGTCCCAGGTTCGATTCCGGTCAAGGGCATGTACCTGGGTTGCGGGCATATCCCCAGTAGGAGATGTGCAGGAGGCAGCTGATCGATGTTTCTCTCTCATCGATGTTTCTAACTCTCTAACTCTCTCCCTTCCTCTCTGTAAAAAATCAATAAAAATATATTTTAAAAAAAAAAGGTAAAAATAGAACTGCCATATGATCCAGCAATCCTATTTTATTTTTTAAAATATGGAACACTTCTCGAATTTGGGTGTCATCCTTGTGCAGGGGCCATGTTAATCTTCTCTGTATTGTTCCAATTTTAGTATATGTGCTGCCAAAGTGAGCACCAGCAATTCTACTTTTGGGTATTTGTCTAAAAGTAACAAAATCACCATCTTGAAAAGATATCTGCATCCACATGTTCATTGCAGCATTATTTACAATAGCCAAGATATGAAAACAACCTAAGTGCCCATTGATGAATGGGTAAAGAATGTGAGATATATAAAATAAAACAATGGAATATTATTTTCTATATATATAAAAGCCTAAGCAACCGGCTGACAGGTAGCTATGATGCTCACTGACCACCAGGAGGGGTAGATGCTCAACGCAGGAGCTTCCCCCTGGTGGTCAGTGTGCTGGCACAGCCATTCCTGCCTCCGTGGCAGCGCAGCAGGCACAGCAGGGTCGGGATGAGTGGGATTGAGTGGCCCGGGCTCAAGCTTCTTTCCAGCCCTGTGCTGCTTCAGGCACTACTACATCCCCCGAGGGGTCCCGGATTGCGAGAGGACCCAGGCCAGGCTGAGGGACCCCACTGGTGCACGAATCCGTGCACTGGGCCTCTAGTTCAGTATAAAAAAGAAGGAAATCCTACCATTTCTGACCACATGGATGGATCTTGAGGGCATTATGCTACGTGAAATATGTCAGAGAAAGACAAATACTGTATGATATCACTTATATGTTGAATCTAAAACTTGCAAAAATAACTTGAACTTGTAGAAAAGAACAGATTGGTGGTAGTCAGAGGCATGGAGTGGGGGGTGGTGATCAAATGGATGATAGTGGTCAAAACAACAGACTTCTGATTATAAGATTAATAAGTCCTGAGGATGTAATGTACAACATGGGGACTATGAAAAGGTTACATTTTACTTATTTATTTTTTTAATTTTTTATTTATTTATTTTTTTGTCCGGCCCACCCCTCCAGCTCGCACCCAACCCACCGAAAAGGTTACATTTTAAAAAAGAAAATTATTATGGTATTTGCTGGACAATCAAGACTTAACCCTTAATCCTCTGTCCTTCAGTATCACCTGAAAAATTGGGCTGGGGAAACTACTATTCATATTTCTAAAATAGAGTTTTCAACTAAATTCCAGTAAGTGAATTCCATAGTTGAGCCTGTGGTCTCAACCTATCCTCACATTGTCTTTCAAAGACATACTGGTTTTTATAATGAAAACCATTCTAGAATAATCCCAGTTTTACTGGAAATATGGGTAGGATGATAAATTGTATGTTATAAGGTCTTACGTAAGGTTTGTAATTCCCACATTTTGTGGAAATTCAAAACTGCATTGCATTTTCTCCTATCTAAAAGTCAATATATTTTGACACTTGGTAAATATTTGATTTGCTTAATGAATGACTTATGACTACATCATCTCCTTTAATACTGTGATGATCCTCCAAATGCAAACAAAAGGTCCTACAAAGTTTTAGGAATTTGACTTGAAAGACATAAGTAGGCAACTTCTCCAAGGTTGAACTCTGATAAGATATTTAAAATTGTATCAAGTATTACTATTTCCTTGGGCTTTTTATTTCAGGATTTTTTCATTTACTCTTTTTAATGTAATTGAGAATTAATTTATAAAATGCTTTGGTTTTGAGGGATACTTTACTTGTGTGATTTGGGACAAGATATTTAATAAAAGAACTAAGTTTAATGGTATGACATTGTAATTTGGAAGTTTGTAGCTACACATTAATGTGATGAAACATTAATATCACTTGATAATGCAGGCAGCTGTCTTGTGAAGAAGGGAGTTTTTCTGTGTGAGATCCTAATTTTCCTTTGTTAGAGGAGAAATTTAAGTGTAGTGAATCCATGCTGAGGTGAGAGAACAAAATATTTTGTAAAGGGTCCTTGAAAACTGATGCTGGTTCTCATATGTGAAAATTACGCTTTTGGCCCATAATCAGTAGAGAATTGATTTGGGTTTTTTCCCCCTTGGGTAGAAAAACCTATTAGTGGGCTCTTAAGTAATAATTGCTAACATTTATCAGAGTCTGTGCTAGGAACTTTGCAGCTTTAAAAAAAATCCACATCTTTTTTGAGATGTACTTCACATACCACACCAGCCAGGCTATATGTCTGTTCTTGTTCTAATACCTCACTGTCTTGATTTCCATTGCTTTGTAGTGAGTTTTATAACCAGGAAGTATGAATCTTCCTAATTTGTTCTTCTCTTTTAAGGTTGTTTGGCAACTGTTGGGTCCCTTGAAATTCCATATGAATCTTAGAATCAGTTCATGAAGAAGTCAGCTAGGGTTCTGGTAGGGATTACATTGAGTATTGCCATTTTAATGTTAAGTCTTCTGGTCCATGAACACAAGCTGTCTTTACATTTAATTGTGTCTTCTTTAATTGCTTTCATTAGTGTTTTGTAATTTTTAGTACAGGCATACTTCTGATATTGCAGGTTCAGTTCTAGAACACTACAATAAAGCAAGTGTTATAATAAAGCGAGTTGTAGTCTTTTTGCTGGTGGAGGGTCTTCATTTTAATTTGAAAAAACGCAACATCCGTGAGGCATTTTAAAGCCAACCATAATAAAATGGGGTATGCCTGTATACAAGTCTTCCACCTTCTTGGTTAGGTTTACTCCTGAGTATTCTCTTCCTTTTGATATTACTGTGAATGTTTTCTTTTAAAAAAATTAATGTGAGAGAGAAGCATCAATTTGTTGTACCACTTATTTACGCATTCATTGATTGATTCTTGTATGTGCCCTGATTAGGGATTGAACCTGAAACCTTTGCATATCAGGATGACACTCTAACCAACTGAGCTATCCGGCTAGGGTCTGGAATTGTTTTGTTAATTTCATTTTCAGATTATTTGTTATGAGTGTGCAGAAATACAGTTGATTCTTATATATAGGTCTCTTATCCTGTAACCTTGCTAATATTAATTCTAATAGTTTTTTAGTGTATTCCTTAGGATTTTCTGTATGTAAGATCATGCCATTTGCATTTGGAGATAGTTTTACTTCTTCCTTTACAATCCAAGGGCCTTTTATTTGTTGTTGTTTCTTGTCTAATTACCCACTCTAGAACCTGTAGTACATTGCTGGGTAGAAGTGGCAAAAGCAGACATCTTGCCTGGTTCTTGATCTTAGGGAGAAAGTATCTTACACCACTGGATATTGTTAGCTGTGTTTTTGTGTTTGTTTGTTTTTAATCAGTTTGAGGAAGTTTCCTTTTGTTCCTAGTTTGTTGAGTGTTTTTATCACGCAAGAGTGTTGGATTTTGTCAAACGCTTTTCTGTGTGAGACAATTATGTGATTTTTGTTTATTATTCGATTGATATATGTTACACTGATTTTCAGATGTTGACCCAACCTTGCATTCCTGGATAGGTTGCACTTGGTCATGTTGTATAATGCATTTTATGCTAGATTTGGTCTGTTAGTATTTTGTTAGGGATTTTTGCATTGATACTCAAAGAGATTTGTCTAGGGTTTTTTTTGGTCATGTCTTTGTCTGATTTTGGCATCAGAGTAATACTGGTCTCATAACATTAATCTGGAAGCATTTCCTCCTCTCCTATTCTTTGGAAACATTTGTGAAATATTGGTATTCCTTAAATGTTTGATAGACTTCAGTGGTGAAACCACCTGGACCTGGGTTTTGTCAGATGTTGTTTCTAATTCTTATTATAGATCAGCAAAATGAGGCTCAGAAAGATTAAGTAAGTTACTAATAAATGGTAAAGCTAGAATTTGAATCTGGGTTACCTTATGTAAAGTTCTAGAATGATAAGAGCGGACACATATTGTGTAATTAGATATGTGTGTTTAATCATACAAGGTGCTTTAACATATTAATCTCTTGCTACACTCCTATCACCAGGTGCTTACCTCATGTAATGATCACTTCAACTTTATATGTATTGTACCCATTTTCAGATAGAGAATCTGACACGTAAAGAGATTCATTGACTTGCCCCACTGAACCATGGCCAGGAAGTAAATGGTACAGCTGTGCTTCTCACTCACAAGGCTGTCTGACTCTGGAGCCTGCCCTCTTAATTGCTTTTCTCTGTTATGTGCAGGAAAAGCAGCTGTGCCACATGTGGACAGCTGAACCCAGATTAGGTTCAACCTTGGATGTGGATGGGCTCACACTGCTCTTCAGTCTCCACTTGGACCTGCCTGGCTCGGTCAGCACAGCACTGTGGAAGCACTGACTTTTCTCACTGTCTCTGCTCTGTAGCTGACACTCTAATCCATGGTTGTAGCAAAAGAACCTGTATATCATTCTGACTCCATGCGGTTAGGATGAAAATAAGTTGTCACTGTGTATAATATAGAAATGACTTTAAAAAGTATTTTAGTATGTAAGTTAGCCAGCAAATTTGTGTAATACCTTTCACTAACATATTCAAAGCACTTCACATATTTATATTTATTTATGTTTATATTGCTGGTGAGATTAGATGGTATCTAGTTTATTTGAGTGAAGAGGAAAGTTGTCTCTTATTTTTCAAGTTAGAGGCCTTCCTCAAATGTCCATTCACATTTAAAAGGGAAGCACAAAAAGGTGACCTCATGCCTCTGTGGGCTGAGGGGCTGGTTGAGTGGTGGACCTCACAGTGGGTGGTGAGGTCTGATCTCTTACCAGATGGGGCTGGTGGTATCTAGGCCTGGTAGCCAGTGTTTTGGGAGCCCCAGCAACAAGGGAGACTCCACTGTACAGAATCACATTGTCACTGTGACACCTGTTCATACCTGTGTTACCTGTCGACCTGCCCAGGGCATGCAATCTGGCTTCCGCTGGAGTGGATGCGGGGTAGTCCTGTGATTGTGCAGCATTGGAGAGGGTGATCTTGGTGTTGAGCTGCTTCTGATTTAGGCTTCAATTTTCTCTTCAGCCCCTCTCCCACATCCCTGTTTCTCTAGAGTGCTCTGGGGTTTCCATGGGCTTTGGTGTTCTTTTAATGAGCCTTTCCTCCTGAGACACGCAAGAGGACAGGACATTCACACTTCAGTCAGTTACATGTACATAATAGCTTTCTATCTTTTAAGATTTTGTTGTCACATTTGCATTCTTCTTAGGCTCCATTCAGTGACCTTTCTCTTGTCCTTTGGTGTTTATACCTGCTTTTATTCTTTGACTGCGATTTTATTAGGGTTCCAGGAAAGAGTGGAGATAAATGATGCCATTTGTATTTCTTTTGTAAATTACCTCTTCATGTCCTTTGTGTAATTTTCTATTGGGATTTTCATGTTTTTAATTTGTAAAAACTTTGTGTATGAAGGATATTAACTCTTGACATATGGTGCAATCCTTAGTTCTATGTTAACTTACTTTTGAAACACTTGCTAGAAGGTACTGGTGGGATTTGAGCTTCTGCTAACTTGTGCAGATGGTTGTGTAGGGAAATGGATCCTGGAACCAGCTGGCGGTACATTGGCTTTTGTATGGATGTGCTTTTCTTGTGGTTTTCACCACCTCTTGGAAGCTCTTTATCTCTTCACGCTTGAGAATTATTCACACTGTTTCACAAATGAAGAGCTCTGGCCAAGTGGAAGCAAATAATTCACCATCTCCTCTACCAAGTACTCTAAATGTATGGTCCTGGTAGTCAGCTGGAAAGGTCTGGCAACAGCTGGGCTGAGGAACATGGGTGCTCAACTGCCTGCAAGGGTCCGTTGCCTCAACCCAGCCATATGCCCCAGGCTTGTAGAGAGGCGACTTTTGCACATGCCTTGGAAGGTTAGAAAGAGGCTGGCAAAAATAAATTATCTCCCTTTGCGTTTAGCAGTGGGCCCAGCGTCATGAGAAAGGGAATTAGAGGGAAGCAATTAGCAAAAGCCCACCATGTGTCCCTTTTGGCATGAGTGGACAGGTGTTAGCTCTCCTCTGTACCTGATGGGGGTCGGAATGACTGGTTTTCAGCTGACCATGTTCCATTTCCACTTAGGTTTTCTCCAGGCCCCTTTATCCTAGCCCATATGAGCAGAATGTTCTCCATTAGCAGGTAGGATAATTACATTGGTACAGTCTAGGAAACCTTACCAGGTGGGGCCTGGTGATCTTGAAGAAGGAAGCTTTCAGTGCACATGCCTATCGGACAACCTAGTGGAATTTGGAGTCTGAAATGACCCAGGAGGAAGCCCAGGAATAACACCCCTCCCCCAGGTGAATGATCAACTCTGATGTGAAAAACCATCCTGGTTCATTTCCCCTCCCTGAGGTTTTCCTTTCCGCTGTCCAACTGCTGCTGCTACAGTCATTCCAGGCCTTTTCAGGCCTGGTTTATTGTCACAGCTCTTAGCCCAGCACCTTGCTTTTAGCTTCTTCCTGCCTAAAATGCTAGTAGGCCACTGTCAGACCTGTTGTCATCCCAAACATTATTTTTTTGTCACATTACTCTCCATTTAAATCCTTGCTACTTTTTTTTCAGACCTGGCTTTTGACCTATCAGTTGCCTTAGCCAGATTCCTGGTAGCACTCAGCACCAGGGGTTTGGTTCTGATTTGCTGTGATTATAATGCCTGTGTTGGAAGGCTCTTGAAGACAAGGGTGGTTGCTTATATTTCTTGAATTCTCCACTTCTCGTAGTTGGACTTGTGGAAACACTTGTGAGCGGGCAGAATTCTCAGACAGCAGAGTGCTGATGTCTGGGGGAAAATTACCTTGGCAGACTGAGGAAAAAGCCACAGTATCATATCTTTTTATGGGGGGAAGGGGTTCTTGAGCTCAAATCTACTACATAACTTGGAGTTTTCTTATCTTTAAAAGGGGGAGAGAGTTGAATTTACTTATCTTTCAATTCCCACCCAGTCCTGAAAGGCTAATTTTTCTTCATTCCTTGTCTTGATCTTTTTCCTGAAATTAAACTGATGAGCAGTTTCTGGATCTTGAATTAGGAATTTTTCATTTCTTTGTAATTCTTTCCCTGACGCATTTTCAGTTTTCTATGGGTATGTGCTGCTAAAGGAAGTTTGGATTTGCCATTAGTCTGCTTTTTTAGGAGAGCAGACAAAATGCCATGCCATTCTGGTTTTTGGGTGTTTTTTTGTACTTGGAGGGTTTTTTTTGTTTTGTTTTGTTTTTTGTAAAAGTAAAGCTTTCAGTTGAGTGCATGACTTTAACATAATTTTTGTTCTTCTACAGACACGATGAGGCGAGTGGTACGACAGAGCAAGTTTCGGCATGTATTTGGACAAGCGGTAAAAAATGACCAGTGTTATGATGACATCCGGGTTTCTCGAGTGACCTGGGATAGTTCCTTTTGCGCTGTCAATCCCAGATTTGTTGCCATAATCATTGAAGCAAGTGGGGGAGGCGCGTTCCTTGTGCTCCCTTTGCACAAGGTAAGTAATCTGACTTTCTGTTCTGTTAAACACTGTAATAGAATGCCCAGACCATTAGACTCTGATGTAATTGAGGTTTCATTCCTTACAGTTTACAACCACATCAGTTTTTCTCTAATAGAGAATCATTAAACAGAAAGGTGAACTCTGTTCTGGGTGTGCCCTCTATGGATCAAAATGATTATCATAATAATGCTGTGAGCATGGGCAGGCAAGGAATTTTATGATTTGGTTAGTAGTCATCCATTTTTCACAAACGTTTTTCCAAAAGGTGTAGTTTAAAAACAATCATTTTTTATATGGGCAGAAATTTTTAAGACTATCTTTTTTGTGTGTGAAGTCATGAGGACTGAGACTTTTGGTTTTTTTGAATGATAAATGAGATGAAAGCTCAAGAAAAGGTTCCCAGTGGTACAGATTTCAAGTCTGGATAACAGTAAAGTTTCAGCATAGGATCTAAACAGTGTTAACAAATGGTAGAAATAAAGGATCTTCGCTGAAAGTGATTTTGTGTGACCTTCTACATCAGTGGACTTCCCAGTACTCCCTACTCCAGTGGTCGGCAAACTGCGGCCCCTTGAGTGTGGCTCTTCCACAAAATACCACGTGCGGGCGCGCACGTACAGTGCGATTGAAACTTTGTGGCTACACTCAAGGGGCCAAAGAGCCGCATGTGGCTCGCGAGCCACAATTTGCCGACCACTGCCCTACTCCATCCAGAGAGTCATTTCCAATACAGCGAAGAAAGGAGATTTGTGATTTTCTGACTATTCTTGAATATTGTGGATGAAAATCTGTACTTGCTTTAATAGGAAATCCCAGAATCACAAATAATTGGGAGGGTTTGGGGGTAGGGGTCGGGGGGAGTTGTTGCTGTGTGAGAGAGAACCTGGAAAGAGTAATTTTCTAGTTAGCTTTTGGAGGAAAAAAAGTTGGTGAGTCCTGAGCTCTGATAAGGGCTCAGTGCTGGTGAGGATGCAGGTGTTGGGTCACATTACAGCTGTTTCCACTCTGCTGAGAACAGTGGGTCCCCCTGAGTCTGAGCCATGCATACTAGGGGCACGTCTCGTCATTATGGACCATGTGATTCTGAAAGTGGTTACAATAAAATGGTTTTCTGTCAAAGTATTGTTTCCCATATGGGTGTTTTTTCCTTAGGAAAACTCTCACTGGGAAAACTTCCAATTCTCTTGTACTTTTCTCTCAGATGCTTATGACTAACTTGTTTTATTTTAACATCTGATTTTTACTTTAGTGACTGGATTGATGTGATATTACATAATAGGACCATTTCACTATAGAAATAGGGGACGGACGCCTTTGGGGAGCAAATTCGATATGTGTTTTCAAATGTATCTTATAATTGGCAGAGTCATTGATGATATTTTAAAGGAGAATTTTTCATTAAATTGAAATTTAATTTTCTACTTGGATGCTTTTATTTCTGTGGAGAACATTGCTGTTTATTGGCAAATAATACATGACCATCTTATAACTGTACTTAAGCCTGATTTTGGGGTGGGAGTTTGAAATTAATGCCAGTTGCATTTGGTCTCCACAACTTTTTAGTTTATTTGTTCACCAAGAGCAAGGAGCATTGGGAAACCTGACTTTTTAATGGTGGGGTTTTGGTGGCCAGCTGAGAAGACGTTTCAGCTTTGTTGGCCAAGATAAGGCACTGGAATACTATGATCTGTTTTGGAGTTGAGTTTTTAGTTTTATAATGTGGGCTGCTTTTGTTTAAAAGTGAAGAAAAATCAAATTTGCACACATAACATGAAGTGATGCTTGAAATCAAGATCATAGAAAATGATGCTCTGGGTGTGTATTGGGCTTCAGTATGTGTTGATAGCAGTCTGGGATTACTGTAAACATGAACTTGAGGAAATGGGTATTTTTTTTATTTTTCAATTAGGGGTATGGTTTTTAAAAACTATCTCAGAGACTTCTGGTAATGTTCGTGTCAGTCCGTGTCGTGTCCCCCCCCCCCGCGCACGCATGCGCGCGCACACGCACGCACACACACACTTTTTTTTTTTTTTAATATATACAGGCAGACTGGTTTTGGTGATGCTGTCGGGGCTCTCAGTACATATTAATATTGAATATGCGTGTATCAATTTTAAGATGTATTGTGACACTTTCAGAAAGGCTCCCATTTAAAAACATGGTCTTCATTGAATTTCTCTTCAAAGCTGGTTAGTGTTAGCTGTAAATAGGGCTTATTATTGCAACCTCATGAGGCTTTTGTGGTCAGATTCTGGGAGAATCATGGTCTCTGTCTTGCAGGACTTAAAATAGAAAATGGAGAGAGTAGTAGGGACACATACATTAAAACACATACGCAGCAAGAGGTAAGTTTAGGCATGAATGCATGTTTATTTTAGCTGGTTTATGAGGTTTTTGTTAGGAAGGTTTTATTAGAGAAAGCGGGATTTTAAGAGGTCACTGTCAGAGGAATATGGAAAGTACTCAGCCCTGAGGTGGGGCGATTTAGGTTAACACGTGATTCAGGATCTCTTTTGTAATGTTTCCAGCAAGCTATGACATGCCATTCTGTCATGACTTTTTGAGGTGCGGCTTAGTATGCATTTTCTTATTCTTTGGTCTTTCAGAGGCTGAATAATAGCAGTCTTGCTGAACAGAAGTTGGCTTTGTGGTTTTGGCTATAGGGATTTTTCCCATCACAACTGCATAAACTGCCTTGTCCCAGTCCCCCGTGCACTCTCCCACGTGGGCATGAACAAGTCTCTCCTGTGTGGAGTAGCTACACTCGTGATGTGGGACTGAGGCGTTCCCATCCCCTTGTGAACCATGTGGGGCATTCAGACACATCGCACCATTTTGTGGTTAGGTGCACGTGCACCAGAATTTCAGATCACAGTGAGCCTGTACATTCTAACTTCAGCAAATAAGGGTGAGGGGGGACTTGGTTAGAATTATATGCTCTTGCTCTAACATACACTTGGATGGAGGATGCAAATTGAAGGGCTCCTATCTTGCCTAATTGCTCTCTCCCTTCCTCCCTAGACTATTCTTACCTGCTAGTATTGGAGTGATGGCTAATTTCATCCTCCCTTTAACTACCTTACAGAGCAGCTCTGCCCTGAGCCCTTACAGGATGGGTGTGGCCAGGTCTCTATTAATCTTTTGACTGTTAATCTCCTCTGTCCTTCTAGCTCCTCTGGTATAGTTGTATAATGCCTTATATACAGTTGTGTACGTTTCGACCATTTATTTTAGGAACTGTATCTGAGATCTTGCTATATTTATGTCTGTGAACTATCTTTTCAATTCATTTTGTGGTCTTTCTCAACTAGGGTTTTGTGAAAAAATTCAGCCCTACGGAAAATCATTTCAATGAATATTTTCTTAGTTCTCTCAAGGATGGGACATGGCTGTGCCTTCTAGATGCATAAGAAATAAATTAATTCATTACTTATAGTAGCTTCCTTAGGGCATTAGGACTTAAGTCTCTCAGAGCTTGTGTTGACAAGGGCTGTTTTGAGTGTTTTTCTGCCATATTTATTGAGGAAGAAACTTGATTTATTTCAGTCAGTATTCTGATTGTTCAGTGTCCAACTCACTTGTTACCTCTTCATTTGCCGAGACAGTGGAAATCATTCT
Organism: Myotis myotis; assembly: GCF_014108235.1. NCBI lineage: Eukaryota > Metazoa > Chordata > Mammalia > Chiroptera > Vespertilionidae > Myotis > Myotis myotis. The sequence goes on along the minus strand of NW_023416325.1, from coordinate 4,277,685 downwards.
TTGGGTTCTCTTAGCCTCTTGCCCATGCTACTAGTACTACAGACTTCATTGTCACATTGTATTATAATTATTTTCTTCCTTCTTAACAGATAAGGGGAGGGCAGTTAGAATGATATGCTCTTGATCCCCTGACATTCACTGGGATGGAGGATGCAAACTGGATGGCTGTTTGAATGGTAGCTCTTGATAACAGGTTCTCCAAAGTCTTGCGTTACACTATTGTGGTAGTGGCCTCCAATGATTCTTACCTCCTTGTGTTCATGCCCTGTGTGGTGCCCTCCCACATTAAACAGGGCTGACTGTATAACCATGAAGATACGGTGCAGTTGGTGGAGTGTGACTCTGAGGCTAGGTCATAAAGCATCTTGGCTCCACTTTATCGCTTTTGGAGCCTCCTTGTTTCAAGTAGTTCTGTGGAAAGGCCCATAGGACTTCTCACCAGTAGCCGGCACCAACTTAACAAACATGTGAGTGAACCATCTTAAAAATGGATCCTGCAGCCGAAACCGGTTTGGCTCAGTAGATAGAGCGTCGGCCTGCGGACTGAAAGGTCCCAGGTTCGATTCCGGTCAAGGGCATGTACCTGGGTTGCGGGCACATCCCCAGTGGGGAATGTGCAGGAGGCAGCTAGTCGATGTTTCTCTCTCATCGATGTTTCTAACTCTCTATCTCTCTCCTTTCCTCTCTGTAAAAACTCAATAAAATATATTTAAAAAAAAAAAAAAAATGGATCCTGCATCCCGGCTGACACCTTGACTCATGAGAACCCAGAGCCAGATTACCCAGATAACTGCTGCTTTTCAGCTCCTGACCCTCAGAAACTGTGAGGTAATAAATGTTTATTGCTTTAAGTAGCTGAGTTTGAGAGTTAAGCAGCAATTGATGTATTCTCAGAATATGGTGCTTGATTCACAATGTGAGGCCACATAATACATAAATGAGTACTTCACAATGACCCAAAAGGCCGTTTCATAGTTTTAAGCATTCCATTAAAAAAAACACACCTGTGTGTGTATTTGGGATATTTGATTGGAGGGTGATTACACACACGTACATATAAATAACATTCTTAAATAAATCTTATGAGTAATTGGGAGATGCTGTACAGAAGCAAGAGAAAGTTATGTTATATGGCAAGATCCTTATGTTCCATGATACTGTCATATGACCTAAAAAATATGTTATAAGGTCATACTATCTTATACATAACTTCAAATTATATTATTGGTTTTCAGGAATGTTAACACTGATGGTGGGTCTAAAGGTGATTTTTATTTTCTTTATAATACCTGTACAAAATGTTTTACAATGAACTTACTACATGTAAAGATGATTTTTAAAAGTATTATCAGTAATACTACCAGAGCATATAAAGAGCTAATTGTGTAAATTTTAGTGAAATCTAAAACCGTACTTTTAAAAAATCATATTCATTCATTCACATACTCATTCCTTAGAAATCACACTCATTCATTCATTCATTCATTCATTCACATACTCATTCCTTAGACATTTGAGCACCTGCTCTGTGCCATGACCTGTGTTGGGTTCTTGCTCTTAAGTTTTAATAACAGTTGACCTTGATCTTTTCAATGGGGAGCTTTGTGTGTGTTTGAAATGCTCTCACACAGCAATGAGAGATGAGTTCCAACTGAGGCTCAGAAGTCAAGGAAGTCATCACAGAATATTCTATTAGAATTCAGGTTTTCCTGTGTGTAGGACCTAGAGATGAAACAGAAGAGGAGCCCAGCCAATTCCCTAAACTGAGGTACAAGAGATGCTCTGGGTCGGCAAAGAATGAAGTGGGAGCCACATTCTTCCCTCAGATTCCTGGGTCTCTGGGAATTTAGATAGACTTTTCTAGTATTGGAGAAATTGGGATATTTGATTGGAGGGTGATTAAGAGAAACTGAAGGATAGTTGCTTTTAAGAAATATATATATTCAGAGAGGAAGGGAGAGGGAGAGAGAGATAGAAACATTAATGATGAGAGAGAATCATTGATTGGCTGCCTCCTGCACACCTCACACTGGGGATCGAGCCCGCAACCTGGGCATGTGTCCTGACCAGGACTGGAACCATGGCCTCCTGGTTCATAGGTTGTCACTCAATCACTGAGCCGTGCCGGCCGGGCTGAAGGATAGCTTTTTGATAGAAAATCACATTTCTTGGCTCCCCTCTCCCCCATTGTAAATAGTGCAAAATTGGTCTTTTCCGTGATCGTTTTATGGAGGAGAACCAGAATAAGCACTGTTTTACATTTTTTGGATTATTGTTGTAACTGGAACAACATTGCACGTTTCCTCCATATCAGCTTCAGGAAAAGGCAGTAACTTTATGTCATAGTCTTAAAAATGAGACTCCAAAATGACATCAGAATATGCTTAGAGGGTCCCCCACCTAAATGGAGTCTCAGTTTCTGCACATTGTAGTACTGCTGTCATAACTGTTCATTTGCAGAAATTGAAACTCAGATTGAGTGATTGCCCAGAGCTGTGAGTCTTTCATGAATTCGAATTTAGGTCTCAGAATCTTTGTTTGATTTGTACATGTATATTTTTTATTAATATTTTCCCCCTACTGAGTGTGAAAGATTTTGGGGGTGGAGTGGTAGGTATAGAAACTGCAGTCTAATTGACACTTAATTCTTTGCATCTTTCTCTGGGATTAGGGACTTAATCACAAAAACACTGGCTTGTCAGGGCTTTGATTCTTTTAGCTTAGAAAATTGTCTTAAGGCTTGTCTATACCATGTCTTGTGCAGAAACAGCGGCAATGAATGATGAAATCGCAGCAGTTCACATTTTTGAGGTTTTAAGTGCCAGGCACCGTGCTGATAGGTGCCTTCTTTCTTGGACTAATTCAAAAGAAATGGCAGCCTCCCGATGGTGCTTTTACCCAGCACCTGCTGGATTTGCACTGGCTGCATCACCCCCTTACTGTACACTGCTGACAGGCAATTTCCATTCCCACAATTAGCGGCGCTCCATTTGGACAAGGGTAGCAATGCCAGGAGCCCTGTGTACAGATGTGGACTTTGGGCCCGTGGTGGCTTTGGTGTTATGGGCAGGGGTTCATTGTCAGTGTCCTGGAATGCATGTCCACTGTCTCCTGAAATAGACACTGTCTGATGCCCTGAGCACCTTAAACTGTCAGTTGTATGGGCCCTGAAAGGCTGGGAGGCCGGGTGAGTGTGTTTGTGTGTGTGTTGGGGGGGGGGGGGGCGGGGGGTTGGAGGAGGCAGGGGGAAGGCACCAGGTGCAGAACAATGACTTCCAAATTATGTCACGAGCTGCCAGCCACACGAGCGAGCGAACCCTACACGGTCTCATTATCACATGAAGTGCCACAGAAGAGCCTTTTCATTTTCTCCCAGTGACTCCGTTTTCCATAGTCTTGCTGTGGAGGGTGGGGTGAGATGGGGGACACTCTACTCAACCTCAGTTAACAATGGTGCACAAAGTCCTGGCAGAAGGAACCTCACAATGTACCCTGGGGCTATTTTTGATTACAGTGAGTGACTGTGACTCAGAGTGTGCCCTGGCAGATGACAGGCTTCTACCCCCCTCCTTCCCTCCTCCTCCCCCCTCCCCTGGAGATGAGCAGGCTGCCTGTCCTTTGTGTGTTTCCTTGGCCAGCCTCTCGAACTGCTGCAGTTCACTGATATGTCCACAGCAGCCGGCCCACAGGCTTGACAGGGCTCTGACAGTGGTTTTTACCATATATGGCCATCAGAGCTCTGGGGCTGTCAGCTGGCCAGGATAATTTCCTTCCTTTGCTTTGATTGGCTGCACAGAGGCTCAGAGAACGGTGGGATCTGGGAGTGTGTGGTGAAGGGAAGCCACTGAGTCAAGTGCAAAGAACGTTTAACTCTTTCCTGTTTTTTTGGAGCCTGAGTCTGTGCAGAGCACAAGACAAGTGCTGCCGGCAGAAGCCCTCAGTGCATAAACATGATGGCCCAAGCCTGGGAAAGCAGCGAAGAAAAGGTTCTTGAATGCAGATTACTCTGAAATAGACTCAGGTTTAATGGACAAATTTCTGCAGTCCGGATTTGTCCAGAAGTCAGTATAACCATAGGTAGTAAATTTTCTGTTCTTACCAAGTTGAATATCAGTGCTGGTTAGGGGTGCGACCTGAGTTGAGTGCAGGGAAGGCTGAGCTGGGAGGACCAGTGATGGAGCACGTGTTGGCACTGTCAGAGGAGTGGTGACTTGGGTTTCTTTTCTGGCTGAACTTTAAGTCATGAGTAAATGATACAGGCTACTGAATTGGGTCTCTACTCCTGTCCTCTTGCTTATTTACAGCCGCTGCAAGATGGGAACTGCCACAGCCGTGAAGCCCAAGGCATTTACCTAAAACAGTTGTAATTTTTTTCTGCTTTTCATCCCCACTTCAAGGAGGGTGGATTTTTATTCTGAGGCCTGTGGGCAAACCAGTGTAGAACTGGGATTGGAAGGGGGAGCCCTGGAGTTCATCATTCTCAGAGGGTCCCAGGGGAGATGATCTCCAGTGTCATTTGCTCAGTGCAAGGGGTGAGGCAACCAGTTACTACTCTCCTTTCTAATTTGACACTGGATGCTTTGTTTTAATTTTCTATATTTGTACTTACATCAATAGTTCTTTTGCTTTGAAGCTGAATTTTATTTTGACTTGGTTCTTCTACCTCATCTTGGGTTTCTAGATTTTGTTTGTTCTCAGACCAGAAGTATCATATGAAATTACTTGTCTGCAATGATGAGGTTTTCACTTCATAAATTTTTTTGTTAAGTCAGGAAGTTAGAGAATATAGCTTCTCTGGTCACCATTGGGAATTTAGGCATGGTTAAGGAGATGTTAATTAACTTTTCCACTTTTTTGCTTTCTGATAATAAAATATCCATTGTTTTAGAGTAACTTCTCTCAGGTTTTTACAACTGAGACAGTTGTAAAGAGGACACTTGATGGCAAAATGATTTGCTTGTCATTTCACTGTGCCCATAAAGACCTTTTTTTTTTTTTACTCACAGGCAGGCGCGGTCTCTGCAGACCCACACTGCCCCTCCCTGGCAGCTTTAGTGCTTAGCTTACCTTACAGGACTGGGTAATCTCATCTGTGTTTTATTTCAGAGCACCTTCTCTTAGGTTGATGTTTCTGGTTCATTTAAAGTAAAACCTCCTCAGAATGTTTTATTCCTGGGCTATGAGCTGTCACTTTCAGAGACCAGCCTGTCAACAAGTCATATATTGCGTGTGCCAGTCCTTATGGTCTGCTGCAGAAGCCCCGGTTTCGTCTGGGCTACTTCTCCCCTGTCTTGGGACCACAGTCACTATAGCTCCTCCCTGTGGGGCAACAGGGCATTAAGAGTTTTCAACAGAACACATATCCACATAAATAATACTGTTACAAGAAAAAGGAAGTTGAATAAAAAGGAAAACCCACTTCAATAGACATCCTTTTTTGACTCCTTTGAACTTTGCACATTGTGAATGGAGCCCTTATGCCTGGGCTGGAAACTTTTCCTGTGCTTCCCAGCACGTGTTTGACTTACCATTTTCCTTGCTGAGAGTTAAAAAATTCTTCCTGTATTACTTCAAGGCCAGTAATGAGTTATTATCAATGTCTTTGAAAAGATCTTTTAATTTAGGGATATTATGATAAAGTTCTTGAAATTTGGGCACATGAAGTGATTTTGATTAGCATTTTTTCCTAAAATGAAAACTTTTATGATTATAAAGTGGGGATAAACAGTGGAAAGTCTTTATACCTTGTTCCTTGCATTAGGTTGGGGTAGGGCTGTTTAAGCCCTTACATCAGAGGGTGGTATAATCAATCTGTATAATCTGTATAATAAGAACAGGTTATAATAATCCTATATAATAAAAGAGTAATATGCAAATAGACCAAATGGCAGACCAACCAACCAACCAATCAAAGCGTAATATGTTAATGGTATGCTAAGGATGCTCAACTGCTCACTATGACGTGCACTGACCACCAGGGGGCAGACAGTTAACTATGATGTGCACTGACCACCAGGGGGCAGATGCTTGACCGGTAGGTTAGCTTGCTGCTGGGGTCCGGCCAATCGGAACTGAGTGAGATGGGCCGGACACGCCCTGGAGCCCTCCTGCAGTTCCTCCCAGGATCCGGCAACAGTGGGGTCCCTCAGCCTGGCCTGCGCCCTCTTGCAATCCAGGACCCTTCAGGGGATGTCGGAGAGCTGGTTTCAAGCCTGGTGAGCACTGCTGTGGCAGCACGAGCCTCTCCCGATCTGGACTGATTGGGCGTGAGCCACCCAGAGGGACCCCACCTGTGTATGAATTCGTGCACTGGGCCTCTAGTGGATTATAAAATGGCTGGATACTAAGATGACAGTAGATTAGAAGTTGGAAAAGTACTGGGAAGCTGCCTGTGCTGGACTAGATAAGGGAGACACTATAGAGAGCAACCAGAACCCAGCATCCTGGAAGAGCTTGGGATTCTATGATTGAACTCCAGAATGTAAACTAGAAAGAAATCATATGTGGAATACCTTGAGCATCTTAAAAGGAATTACTTGATTTGACTGATAAAATTAATGTGTCACCTTTTATCACCATAGGAGTTTACTAGGTTTATGAAAACATGTTAGTTATGAGAAAGACTAAGCTTGCTGGGTAGTGTTCTATGGCTTTAACAATATGTTACATTTTCAATGAACCAGTAATTATTAGGTTGATTTTCCTTAGCACCAGTTTGGTAGCTTCTTCAACCTAATACTGCACAAGCTAAAGTGTGGATCGAAAACAATTATCATCTGAGGGGCCACTCTCAATATGAAGAAATAATTATTCTGGCCTGGCCGGTGTGGCTCAGTGGTTGAGCATTGACCTGTGAACCAGGAGATCATGGTTCGATTCCTGGTCAGGGCACACGCCTGGGCTGCATGCAGCTCAATCCCCAGTAAGGGGCATGCAGGAGGCAGCCGATCAGTGGTTCTCATTATATAATGCATAGGTCATATCAGAAGCATCCCAATGGTAAATTTTGAGAATTTGATAATGTTATAATGTCTGCAGGTACATCTGTAATACGCCATTAGTTTGTTGTTTTTTTTTAAACCACATCATAGAGTGGAACTCCTTTATAGAAACGTATCTGTGAGATTTCTGTTCATGTTTGTTAGTATATATTTAGAATGTGTTGATTGAGCAGTACTGGCCTTGGCATGTAGGATGAGCATACCTCTTAAGTATGAATCGTTTGAAATGAGGTGTGAAAAATAAGACATACTGTTAGGTGTAAGTGGAAGCAGTGGTTGTTTTCCATTGATATTGATGGCAATTATCCTTACAACTAGAATTATGAATTAGTTGGATTTTGTATGTCTAAGGAGGAATGTTTTTGCAAAGTCGTTGAAATTTACACACATTCCTTCTTAGAGCAGTTGATCAAGTTATGTACTAACTGATGCTTAAATTTTTATTTCATTCACCACCACCCCCTCCCCCCTTTAAAAAATAAAAAAGACCATTGGTCGAAAGTGTTGCCTAACTCTGTAAGTTTAGTTGAAGCCTCAGTCTCCAGGAGCTCTGCTGAGTTTTATCTTGCCGCTTTGAAATGTTTGAGGACTTTCCCCAAACCTAAAGTAAATGATAGTGCTGGTGTCTAGGAGGTTTTCTGCCACTGTGAGGTTGCTGGCTGGAACATGTCAAAGCCATCAGCCTCCGCTTGGGCCAGCCACATGGAAATTGTGTTGTCACACTTCTCTCTTGTGCCAGCTGTACACACACTTTGAAGGTGGAATTTTCCCTGGGGCTCATGTTGCTTGGCCCCTGGCAGGCCACTGGATCTTGTAGATAAAGTCTGTAAGCTAGTGCCCTGACCTATTTCACTAATGTCCCCAAATTTTGAATTGGACTCTGGGCCAAAGCCTGAAGGGAACTTGGTGTTGGTCATTTTTTCCACTTGAGTTGACTTGCTGGTAATTCCCACCATTTGGAATTGTAGCTAAAGACGTACAATAAAAGGTCTATGGCATGTGATTAGGACTAGTAAGTAATTAATAAATAAAAAGCTTTGTTTAAAATGGGAGGTCTAAGTGGCTTACTGACAATTCTCAGCTAAATATTCAATTCCATGCTAGAAAAGTAGTGCTGTTCTAGATGATGCAACTGAGGAGACATATCCCTAATGAATCAGTGGACTCATTTGTTAGTAAATGAAATTATTTTATATATAAGCCTTGGAAAATTGATGGGTAGTTCTTAAAATAAATCACCATTTAATAAAAAAATTAAGGCACTTAAAAACAGGCATTAAATTCTTGTAAATCTTCCTTCCAGCCTCCGCATTCATTTAAATTTGCTGTTCAGAGGTGCAGGTAAGCTGTGTATGTCACCATGACTTCCGTGGATGTGTTTGTGAATGGTCCTTCACAGTCTAGCAAATTAGACATGGATTCCTTGGTTTATTCACTGGATGATAAATGAGGATGTGTCATGGATATGAATGAGAAATGCATTCTCATTTAGATCCTAGTGCAAAATGTCTTTCAGAAATGATGTGTTCTCATCTTTACCATATAAGGCCATTATTGTATGGTTTCCTTCAATTTCCGTGTTCTTGAGCTCTCAGCAGTTTATAAGTGCAGAGTTCCACCCTTTTAGTGACATACACATATACTCATTGGGTGAACTATGTTGTGCTTTTTTTAAAAAAAAAAATTATTTTGTTATGGATAAGAATGTGTGTTCTTGATTGTGTGTTGTGAACATACTGGATGTAAAATATCAGTGTAGATTTAAAATGCCAATTTTCTCACACTTTCATCTTTTTTTCTGTTCCTTTATCACTATCAGACATTTAGTCAATTCCCTTTCTGTTATGCTTCGATATGATGCCTACTTTCCCTGTTTTTTTATTGTAAGGATTTGTGATGATGTCACAACCAGAGGAAGCAGCTGTTTGTAGGATATAATTTTTTATTAACTCCTTGTTTCTGATAACCAGCTGCCAATAATTTCAGCATTACTTTAGTGCCTTTTTCATCTCATGGCTTAGTGGAAATTTTCTTTCCCTATAGAAATCTAGTGATATTTTAGATCTCTACTTTTTTGCTTTTCTGAGTACACAGTTTCTTTATTTAGAAAAATGGGGATAATAAAGTTCCTATATCATAAAGATACTTGTGAGAATAAAGATATAAGGGCTTTCAAACAGTTCCTAACATATAACATAAGCACTCTAAAAGTGTTAGTTGTTATTTGTTTTTTATTAGAAAGGAGGGAAGGAAATACGTGGTAGTTGCCCTTGAAATAACATTCAGATTCCGGGCTTAGAACTTGTATGCTATAGACTTGTAGGGGCTGAGTTGGGAATGGCAGAAATGCTTAATACTGCTCAAATATCTTACTTAACTGACAAATACTGGTTATAGCTATTAACTGTTGGCCTGGGTTGCTTAATTTTAACCTAAAAAAGTCATTTAGTAAACTTCTCAGTACGTAATTAAGAGCAACTCTTAATAGCACTTCCAGATTCCAAAATTGTTTTATGTCTGAGCAAAAGCTCTTCTTAACCCAAATTGAAAAAAAATATGTGGTGTCCTTGGAAGTTCAGAATTCAGTACTTTGCCATCAGGGGTGCCAGATATGGTTTGCTGGGGAGAGCCTAAGAGTGCAAAGACCCAGGGATAAAATAAAACAATTCAGATAGAAAAACTGTTTTCCTTGAGAGTAAAGATTTAAAAATGTAAGGTTAGCCTGACCAGTGTGGCTAAGTGGTTGCGCATCTACCTCTGAACCAGAAGGTCACAGTTCATTTCCACGGTCAGGGCACATGCCTGGGTTGAGGCTCCTTAGTCGAGGGTGTGGAGGAGGCAGCCGATCAATGATTCTTTCTCATCATTGATGTTACTCTCCCTCCCTCTTCCTTCCTCTCTGAAATCAATAAAAATATATATATATATTAAAAAGTAAAGCTAGAAACAAGTGTTTCTCAACTTTATTACTATTTTTTAAAAATAGGATACAAATCAAACAAAAAATAAAATAATAGGGCATTCATGTGCTCACAAGATTAAGCAGATGTTAAGATTTTGCCATGTTTGTTTCACATATCTTTTTTGAAAAACAATAAAGCATAACAGATGTAGCTAAGATACCATCAGCCTTTACTTCTTCCTCCTTCCCCAGAGGTAATTGTTTCCTTAAAGTTGCTATGTATCATATTTTGTACTTCTAATACATGTGTATATATCTAAACAGACTGTTATTTTGTGTCTGTTAAACTTTTATATGATACTTACTCCCATACCAAAGGACAGTGAAATTGCTTCTGTTTTCTTTTTTCCACGATTCCCATAGTGCTGCAGTTAATATCCTTCTTGTGCAAAACATGGGGCGTTCCTCTCACAGTCCACCTACAGGTGGGCCTGCTGAGGGGTGGGCATCTTCACCTCCCGCTGTTTCCAGATTGCTCTCAAAGAGGGCTGCAGTGGGATAGTCTCTCCTGTGATCAGTTTTTATGAGTTCCTCTTTCCCAGCACACTTGCCAGCACTTATATTAGACTTCCAAATTGTTGCCAATTTTAATAGGTATAAAATGTTACCTCATTGTTTTAATTTGCTGCTCCCTGATGATAGTGAGATGATGTTTTCATATATCTATTGGCTTTTCAGGTTTCCTTCCCTGTGAATTCTCTGCTCATATCACTTGCCCATTATTCTGCTAGGTTGCTGTTGACTTTGTCAGGTCACTGTGTTGCATATATATATATATATATCTTCCCCCAGTCTGCAACTTTCTTTTCACTTGCTTATGGTTTTTGAGAACAACCCACACTGCTGAATTTGGGTTACTTTTTATGTTTTAGGGAGTTTGCAATAATATTTATAAGTCTCATAGATTTACGTTTCTCCATATACTGCCCTTGGTATCTAGGTGTACGTTACTTTGTAACGAGCTCAGCAGTGCTCCTCTTTTTTCTTTTCTGGGAACATTTGTTTGAATGTTTGGTAAAGTTCACCTGTGAAACCGCCTGGCCTAGTGATCCTTGGTATTTAGTGACTGCTTGATTTATGGGGCTGTGTGGAATGATACTTAACTGGTTCTTTTATGCTTATAGGTCTATTCAGGTTTTCTATTTATTGAAAAATTTTGATAAGTTAGATTTTTATCTAGGAGATTGCTTATTTCATCTGGACTTTTAAAATTTATTGGCAGATGTTATTCCTAGTATTTTTATGTCATGTAAATTTCTACCAAATCATGTCCCCTTTTTATATCTGGTATTTGTGCCTTTTGTCTTCCATATGTAATTTTGTTGATTCGGTTTATTATTTATTTTCTTTTTGTTACTTTCTTCTCATAATTTTATGTTCTTTGGGTTTATTCTTACATCATTAATTTTCCGTCTTCTCTCATATACTATGCATGTAAGGCTATAAATTTTTTCCTAAGATCTGTTTTAGCTATATCCCACAAGCTTTGCTATGTTATTGAGAAGGGTTCCCAGACCCAATTTCTGTGTGTGTGTGTGTAGACTTCTTCACACCAACAAGCAGTTCTCAGACACCAGCAGGGCGCTGGAGCATTCAACTCCATTCTGACACTGGCTTCCCAGAGAGAGCGTCACACTCCACAGGTTAAAGGCTCAGTCCTACAAGGCTGATTCCCTCCCCCAACACATACTTCGAGTGCCAGTCAAAGTCCAGGTTGTTACCTGTGCTTCTGACTCACAGTGATGTTCTAAGGGTTTGATTAATTCCCTAGAATGGTTTACAGAACTCAGGAAAACTCCTTTACTCACTAGGCTCCTGATTCATTACAAAGTTTATTGAAGGATACGAATCAACAGCCAGATGAAGAGATACATAGATAAGGTCCCCAACAAAGGCGCTTCTGTCGTTGTGGAGCTTGGGGCATGGCCATGGCGTAATGGCATGGGAGGTGCTCCCCAAAAGACCAACCAGCTGTCTTCCTAGGTTTTTATGGAGGATTCGTAGTTAGATTGACTAAGTCATTGACCTTTGGCGTTGAGCTCAATCTCCAGCTCCTCTCCCCTCTCCAGAGGTCAGGGAGTGGGACTGAAAGTTTCAAACCACTAATCACATGGTTGGTTCTCCTGACTGCTAGCTGCCACCCTTGGATGGGATCCAAAAGTCACCTCATTAGCATACAAAAGACATCTTTATCACTCTCAACACTTAGGAAATTTTAAGAGTTTTAGGAGCTGTGAACCAGGAGCTATAGATGAAAATCAAATATCTTATAAATCACAATATGGCAGTCATGTATTTATTGATCAGTTTAAACGTCTGTTGGCTATTATAATTTTCTGTTTGAATTATTTAGTAAATTTAAAATTTTTTAGATGCATTGGAGATTTTTGGTTTATATTTTTCTGTTTTTAATTGCATTGCATTGTACTCAGAACATGCTCTACAGGATATTGATTCCTTGGTATTTTTTGAGATTTGCTTTGTGGTGTCCTAATACTGCCAAGAATCCTGCCCCAGTCCCCAGTGTTGTGATGTCTTGCCATAACAAGAGCAGCAGCAACAACAAAAGGGTTCAGTTTTGGGTGGCAGTGATTCCTTTTTGTTCACCAGCTGTTAAAGCTTGTAAGAACCTCAGCATGGACTAACATTAACTTGTTTGAAAAAGGAAGTAGCTTTTGAACACCTGTTGTTACAGCATCATTTGTTATGGTTAATACAGAAATGGTCTAAGCCAGGTTGGCTTGTTTGATTCAAATGTGTACCATGAGCAAATTGTGACGGTTACTTATGACCAACATTAAAAACTGTAGTTTTTAACCAATGGACATGGACACTGGGGCAGTGGGGGCTTGTCCTGAGGGGAGGGAGCGGTGGGGAGGGGGTCAATGGGGAGAAAGGAGACATATGTAATACTTTAAATAAAAAAGCCTGTATTCTTAATGAGATGTAGAACTGGATAATGGATAAAGTCTAAGCTTATGTTAATTTAATTACATTGTTCGGCTGGCATTTCTTGATTGAAGACGGGTGAGAGATAGACAGTAAAACATAGTATGTCCTTGAGCCCTTAAGCAATAGCTAAAAAGTTTATTTTTATTACCCAGTGTTGCTTGCTAATTTTATTGCCTTAACTTTGCTGTTCATTTCCAATACTTTAATTTTTATATTCAAGAATATTAACTTACTATATTAAAAGTTGTATTTTGCATTTTGAGTAATATCAAGATTTTTATAGTAGAAACACATGTATAATTTATATTTGGCTATCATAGAAAAACACTTTGGCTTTAAAAGACTTTTGTATTCTCTTTTGCTATGTCTATTAATGCAGTTGATTAAACTCTTTGTAGTACTAGAAATTTTGATCTTTAATAGACCATTGAGAGTTTTGGGTGGAGGTGATAAAGGAGAAATGGGTCTGAGAAAACACAAACTCTGTGGCGTTGACGTTACATAATAAATTTGCTTCTCTCTACTTTCAGACTGGTCGAATTGACAAATCCTACCCTACAGTATGTGGCCACACAGGACCAGTGCTTGACATAGATTGGTGCCCACATAATGATCAGGTCATTGCCAGCGGTTCAGAGGACTGCACGGTTATGGTAAGCTCCCAGGGTGTGGCGTAAGATTCACCGATTGCTTGCAAAAACTGTGTGTGTGTGTGTGTGTGTTTAGATGCTTGAAAAGCACAAAATCATAGCAGTTTTGATTGTCCATTGTATTATATAGGATTTAGTGACATTAAAAGTTTAATGACAGATAAGGCTTTTACAAGAGGTTGTACTATGTTATCTTTTTTCTTCTTTTGTATGAGTGTGTGTTTGCACGTGATTATTGACAGTTCTGTGGGAAGATTTTAGAGAAACTGAAATGAGTTTCCTATAATTCTATGAATGCCATTGGACCACATGACCTCTCTTCTCTCCCCAAAAAGAGAGAAAAAACTGTTACTAAGAATTGTACATTACAGTGAAATAAGATCCCAAAGGTTATACAGATAAAAAAGGGGTATGGAATAGATACTGAGAGGTAGTAAAGAGTTTTTGCAAGTGTTTCTTTCTAAGCTAACATCAGACGGTGTGTTCTCTCTCGTGGACCCTGGTTAAGAAAGCCCTTTCTGTGCAGCAGTGAAAACATTTTGAAAGGTTTTTAAAGTAAGTTCTATATATTTCCTCATTTGGATTCCAAAAGTAGATTACATATGAAATAAGGCTTTGAGGTACTTTTTAAAAATATTAATTTGAGAGAGAGAGGGAAGGAGAGAAATATCGACTGGTTGCCTCCAGAACACACCCCAACCACCAGGGATCAAACCCAAAACTTAGGTATGTACCCTGACCAGGAATTGAACCAGCAACCCTTTGGTGCACGGGATGACGCTCCAACCAACGGAGCCACCTGGCCAGGGTTGGTGTACTTTTAATATAAAGCTTCTTGTTCTTGATTATGATCTTAAGATCGTAATTGGTTTGGATCAATTTTTAATCTTAGCCCAAAAGGTTAGACATAGTACAGAAGGGAAGTACTGAAGTAAGTACTGAAACAGGTGAGTGTAGTAACTGATCAAGTTGCAAGCAGTCTCAGATTCATCAAGTGGGGAGCTGAGAGAACCCCTACTGTTACTTCCCTCTCCATTTTCTGTGGACTGAACCAGATTTAGTAACATTGTTTGGAAGCCTTTATTTTTATTTATTTATTTTTTAAAAATATTTTTTATTGATTTTTTACAGAGAGAAAGGGAGAGAGATAGAGTCAGAAACATCGATGAGAGAGAAACATCGATCAGCCGCCTCCTGCACATCTCCCACTGGGGATATGCCTGCAACCCAGGCAAACGCCCCTGACCGGAACCAAACCCGGGACCCTTCAGTCCGCAGGCCGACGCTCCATCCACTGAGCCAAACCGGTTTCGGCTGGAAGCCTTTATTAATTAAAATTATTTTACATAAACACACGTTAAGTCCAGAACTGTGACATTTAAACATTTACTCATTTTCACTCATGGACTTTTGGCTGAGGATAACTCCTGCGATCTCATAATTTTGGCAGCCAAAGCATATTAAAGAAATATGCTGCTGTTAAAAGGAATTGTTCTTTTTAATGTGCCCTGCTAAGTTGATCATTTTAATGGCCACAGACATTTTGCTGAGGGGAGAAGAACAGTATTTTGACCTAATGCCAAAATCTTAAATCTTAACCTCTCTTGATCCACCTCTTTCTGTTGTCAGCATTATTGGTCATGTTGTCCCTTAAAAAAAAAACACTTTTGTATTATGAAACATACTAAAGTCGAATGAATTCAGTTACGTGAATTAAGTGATTTATTACAAAGGGAATACCCGCTTGTTTTTGATAGCTCCCTTACTATTTGGTGTGTTAAGGTGTTCCAGCTCATCATGGACATCCTTTGCCCCACACCTCAAATCAGCTATTTCTCTCAGAAGTTCTGATTTCTTTTAATGGAAAATGGTATTTCTAGGTCACAATCTGGGTGCCAGGAATGCTGATTGTTACCATGGTGATTATTGTTTTTAAGATTTTGCTATTGTAATAACTATGAATGATGTCAGGTGAGTAGTAGACTTACTGGGAGGAGGAAGAACCTCATAAGTTATATAAAATATCTACTACTGTATGCTGTACACATGAAACTAATATTAAATGTCAACTGTAATTAAAAAATTTAAAAAAGATTGTAGTAAATGGAGCTAGAATATACATATATATTTAAAGATGTGGTAACTTTTGACTTCATCTTAATATTTCTAGTTCAAATTCAGGGCTATAGAGTTTTTAATCTAACCTCTTTAATATTACATTTCTATATCCTTTCTTCCACACTGAGAATTCGGGTTCTCATGGATTCAAAGGATGAATTAAAATATCCTAATCTATCTCATTTGCTTTTTCACAGTATATATACGGTAATCTCAGATGCATTTAAGGTAGTGCTTTCAATGGACTACTATTTGAAGTGATGTTTTATACAGCAAATGCAATTATACAAACCTTCCTCCGAGAAACTATACTTCACTCCTAGGTTTTCCATATTTTTGGTACTGTTGAGTTTTTTCCTCCAGCAATAGCTTCTTATAGAGAGTTTTAGAGAATATGGCTACTGGTGTTATACTTGGGAAAATTTTAGCTCCACGAAAAGAATAATGCTTTAAATAATACAAAGAGCAGCCAAATTAAGTTTTGTGAATGGTGTTGATTTGACATTGTCCCTTATCTGCAGGGTAGTAATCAAACACAAATTTTAAAGACGGCTAATTTAGCAAGGTTGCATGATTGTTTCTGGGAGAGAGAAAGTTTGAAGGCATAGTTAGGTGTCTTATTTGTCTCCAACTAGATGTTCTGAACAGTCACAAATGATTACATTTAAATGAATACTTTTCCATTCTCCCAAATCAGTCTCATACTTCTGTGGAAATCAACAAAAACAAACCCCCTATTTTATACATTTTTGCTTCTGTTGTAAATTTTCCTAATGCAGTTTTTGTCTTGAAATAAAAATGGAAGTGATGCTGTAGTTGGTGATGAGAGCGAGTTCCTCAGGATTCCTGTCCCTCTGTCCTTCACCAGGGCTTCATGTCATTTCCTTTTTGTACAGATTACATCTGGGCCATTTGCCAGTCGATATTACAGCCTTGGCAAATCAGAACCCTGCTCTCAGTTCTTGATTTTCCCAAAGCTAATGTTGTTCTCAGTGTCATGGCTCATTTATGAATGTCATGACTCTGGGCCTCCTACCCAGTGGGGTTAGTGGATCTGTAGGGGATTGTGCTGCTCTGCAGCTGCTACAGAATCTATAACCTCTTCCTGTCTTTTAAGATTATTTATTTCCTTCATTTTCCCTTTGGAATTGGTTTCCTTAGCTTTTAAAAAATATAGCCTTTGGGGAAATAGCCTTTTTTATGGCTGTAACTCTAGTGCCTAGCCCAGTAGCAAGTTCATGATGGGTGTAAAGTAGGGAAGCAGTGTCTGGAAGCACTTTGTGTGTATGCTCTAAATGTGCACCGTGTTTGCTTGAGAAATAAAACCTTCAAACAAATTGCACTTTAAAATTACTGCTTGAGAGAAGCCTAGCGTCTTAATTTTCTTTGTTTCTTGTTGGGAATATTTTCTTGAGCTGGCCTTTTTCCATATCCAGAGTTTCACATGTGAAAAGGATGCCGGTGATACAATAGTTCCCGAACATGTGCTTCAAGTTGTTTTTTTCCAGAACCACGATGGGTTTTCACTGGTTGATTCACTTTTTCATCTGGAAGCCTTGGGATTGATTGCGTTTTTCCCTTTCTTTCAAAACAAAACAAGACATTGCCATAGTAATGTGTTACCCAAATACAAAGTTTCAGGAACACATTATTGTTTAAAAACAAAAACAAAAATATCAAGTGGCAGGGGATAAAGCTGATAGCCCTGCTGGGCTGAGGGTTTTTCCTCTCCACTCACTGCATGTCTTTGAAAAAGCTGGTGGGTAGTAGAGCCTGTGTCCACAGAGCAGAGGAAGCTCACGGACCTGCCTGGAGCTCAGAGCTGCACTCATCGGTGCTGACTGGCCTAGGTGTGAGCTAGACCCTTCATGCAGGAGATATTTTGGATGTAAATTAGACTGTTGGGTATAGTGCTCAATTAACTTGAAGATAAGACTCATTCCAAGAAACTGTCAGACTTAACAATACATGGCGGTCATTGTAACAGCAAGAAAAAGAATCATAAACATATAGTAGGGACTTTTTCTTGCCAAGTGCTGTTTTTAAGCCTTGTTTTGGCCCTGCACGACAGTTTTGTCAAAGGTCACCCTATTGTGTATTTCACATTAAGGTAGTGCTTGGGTATACAAAATGTTTTAGTCCATTTGACCTTTCCAGTAACCCCTGAGGAAGCAGAGCTGATGCTGTCTCTAGTATCAAACAAGGAAATTGAGGCTCCACGAAGTGAAGTCCCTTTTTCATGCTAGTATGGCCAGTTAGCGTCCCATCTGTGACATCCAGGCCAGTGCCCTTTCTTCCACACCAGGCTGCGTCCCATTTGCACACAAGAATACTAAGCATGTACCCAGTGGCACTTCTGCTCTTTGTTGTCCTGCTGCTGCAGAAGGCATGATCCCTTCAGTCCAAACTGGAAGGCCCAGGCCCGGAAGCAGCAGACAGTCCTAAAAAGGGCAGAGAGCCACATAATGACAGGCCTATGAGTAGGGCCAGTGGGCACCAACCAAGGGGTGTGTACGCTTCGTGTGGAAAGACTTACAGCTCTGCCGGCTCTTTTCCACAGTCCACAATGGAGAGCAGCACCACCTTTATTTACCAGCAGAAGCAAGAGTTCCGTCGTCTTTTTCATTTAGTTTTACAGGCTTTTCCAGTCACTTTCTCCTCCCGCTGTAAAGCCTCGTGTCTGTGCTGTCTTTGTTACTCTGACCTTTTTCTTGTCAGCCACTCAGCCAGCCTCCTGGGGCATTCACTTTTTAGAAGAGTGCTATATGCATCTGTGTTTTTTATTTTGAAACTAGATACTTGATTTCCTTCCTTCCTTCTTTCCTTCTTCCTTCTGTCACCTCACTCCTTTCATCCTTACAGGTCATCTCCCTAGGAAGCCTTCTTGGATATACCAAACTTGAACAGCAAGAAGGTGACCTCATGACATTTGTATTTTCATTCAGCACTTAGCTTATGCCAGCATACCCTTGGTCACATACACTTTGCGGTTTCCTTGTAATAACAGTAGTTACTATCTATTCAGAGCCTGCCTTAATGCCAGGCATTATTCTAAATGCTTTAGATTCATATTCCCACATTGGTCCTCAAAACAACCAAGTGAGGGCAGGTTTATTATAGGTGAGGAGACTTAAGGCCCGGACAGGTTAGTGAATGTTCCCAAGGTCATACAGCTGATACATAGCCAAGTCAGGGATTGGACAGTCCGTTGTAGTTCAGGAGCCCATGTTCTTAACTACTGCATTCTCCTGTCTCTAATTTGGAGGGCACTGGTTGTATGCCAGGCACTGTTCTAAGGACCTTATTAACTCATTTAATCCTCACAGCAGTCCTAGGAAGTATAGGTACTGATGTTGCCTCTGTGCACAGTGACGCTGAGTTGTTTGCCCAGGACTCTCATGGTAAGTGGCCCAAACAAGATTTGAACGAGGATCTGTTTGGCTCCAGAGCACGGGCTCCAACCCTCTACATCATATGCCTGTCTTTGCTGACTTTGGCTTTCAGTCTTACAGAAGTCTCTACTTTTCTCAGCCTTTCCCCCACTGCCTGGTAATGGGCTGCCTCATAGTGGCTGCTCAAGACATGTGTTGCCCACCTCACTCAGCCCCCTCCCCTGCCTAGCCCTCCCCACACTATTGTCTGTGTCCATGGGCTATGCATATATGCTCTTTAGCTAATCCCTTCACCTTCCTTTAGCCCCCCAACCCCCTCCCTCTGACATTTGTCAATCTATTCCATGTATCCGTGCTTCTGGTTCTATTTTGTTCAATCAGTTTATTTTGTTCATTATATTCCACATATTAGTGAGATCATATGGTATTTTGTCTTTCTCTGACTGACTTATTTGTCCAGGTCTAACATGCTGTCACAAAGGGTTAAAAGTTCCTTCTAATGAGAAAAAAGGAAATGTGTTGCATGAATCTTTTGTTAAAGGTAGTAAAATGGGTTAGGTGCCTGTATTAAACGCATAAATCTAGTTGAAGGAACCATTGAATCTGCCAGAAGTAACATATAGAAGGAACAGAGTTTCCTTATTTTAAAAATTTTATAATAAATGTTTTGCTTCATCATTAAAATTTCCCCGCCATCGAAGGAGAAGATGGTGCAGAGGCTAGAGAAAGGGCAAGGTGAAGTCCCATGGTGAGCTCTGCTTCCGCCTTAATATTTAAGCTGGAAATGCTGTTTATCACCAAAGCCTCCCATCACTCTGCTTCATTAGGGACTAGGGAAACACACTATTTCATCGTGGTCTGTCAGGCACAGAGGTTTTGCAATCCTTGCAAGAAAACCCAGCAGCCCATGGGTATGGTGCCATCTGCAGATGGCAGATGGTATTACTACTTTCAGTTCTAAGCCTAGGTCAGAATTCATCTTGCAGAATGCATTTCCTGTTGAGTCACTGAAGTCTCATTTCATTTGTTTCCCTTGCTGACTTCATGCTTTGATCAAATTAGTAGTCATTTTCTGTTCGTTCTGACCTTTAATATCTTGTTAAATTTTAAAAACAACTGTACACAGTCATTTCATATTATTCTGCATTTTATCCAAAGACCATTGTATGTTCTGTTTCTGCAGAGCAAGTCTTCAAACCAGATGATCACAGGAAATGTGATATTGAAAGATGGGTCCTCTTTCTCTTTTCCAACAGGTATGGCAGATTCCAGAAAATGGACTCACCCTTTCCCTGACCGAACCTGTGGTGATTTTAGAAGGCCACTCAAAGAGAGTTGGCATCGTAGCCTGGCACCCGACAGCCCGTAACGTGCTTCTTAGTGCAGGTAGGAGCTAAGCAGTCCCCTTCCCCCATTGTCATCGCTTCTTGCAGCCCTTTCTGTGGAGCGGAGCAGCAAATGCCTTTAACTCTGTGCTAAACTCTGTGAAGCAGATCATTAGGAATCCATGAGGAGGTGCAGAGACGCAATGGCTCCCTGGCCCGTACGTGCGCATGTTTTCAGGCTACTTTGACAGTTGGTGGAAGATACAGACTTCCTGCTTAGAAAAATGAACAGATACATACTTATTTGCCTGTGATTTCAGCAGATTCATTATTCCTGCTGGGGCCCTCCGTGGACCACAGTTTTAGTTATTCTTGATCTAGTAGAAGGAACACAGATGGGAACCAGGAGCCCTAGGTTCCGGCCCCGGTGTTGCTGCCAACTTTAGGGTGATCTTGTCAGCCAAGTATTCTTCCTTTTAAGGAATACTGTCATTGTTCTCTTTATACAAGTAGTCGTGTATGTTACATAGATTACCTACAAACAAAAGGAAGAAAAGAAAAATCTATAATCCCACCAACCCAGAGGAACGTCATTATTACCATTTTGGTGTTTCTTTCCAGAAGATACTTCTGTGCACACACGTAAATGATTTCAAACATGAAGATGGGTTCAGAAACTTGCATAGATGGTCTTTTTCACATGCTGTTAAATGTTCTTAGGATATTTTTAATGACTCCATTAATAGTCCATTGTCTGGACTATTTAAACCTCAGTTGTTTAAATCAGCCCTTTATTTTTTGATAGTGAGGTTGTTCTTGATTTTTCACTGTTAAACCACTTTCAATTTCAAGTTTTATTTACAGAAATCTGTTTCTTTGTAAAAAATCTGAGATTTTTTTTCTTCTTTTATAGAAGCAATAGAAAGGACAAGAGGAAGCTTTGTGGGGTGATGGGAATGTCTTATATCTTGATTGTGATGGTGGCTACACAAATATATATACTTGTCAAAACTTCATGAGTGATATTTTAAATAAATGTATTGTGTTTGTTGCATGTAAATTATACCTTAATTCCAAAAAAAAAAAGTTATACTAATGTTAGTGGTAGAATTTTAAAGATCTTTCCCTTTACCAGTGCAAAGGAGGGGGCAGTTCAGTTTTTAGTGGTGATAAAGGATATTTATGGTATAATGAGTTAAATAAAAAGTTTAATGCCAGGTACCTATTGAAACCAAGGACTGCTTTTCAAAAAATCATACTACATAGGATTCTCCTTTTTTAAAATCACAATTGACTACACCTGGGAACCCTCCCAGTGTTCTTACTCAGAACCCCAGTCTGATAAGGAGAGAAACCAATTTCAAAGGTGGAATTCCATCATGGGATGTCCTGCTCCTCTTCTTATCGAGGTCACACTTACGGTGTGATCAGCAGAGTGCTCCCCGTGCTCCCCTTACAAGCACAGGAGGATGGTTGGTTGCAGCGTTCTGCACATTTTAAGCTCTACGATCCATCCTCGGTGGCTGCGGTTACCTGTTTGCCTGTGATGAACAAGGCAGAGGAAGGATCAAGTCTCTCCCACAGAGCTCTGCTCCAGCTTTTCATACTGTTGTGCAGTTTTCCCGCCCATTTCCTACTTCTCACTCTTAGGGAACTTTTAGGTGTTCTGGATCTTAGTGGCTCATTTTTCTAAAGTGCTTGCAAATTTGATTTATTGGCAAGAATTTGCTTTCAGGATGTCCATCTCTTTTCTTATTTTTCTTTATCTTTGAAATAATGTCCTGGGAGCAGCAAATGATAGTCTTTTTAAAGGGTCTCAGGGACTTGTGGCAGACCCTTGAAGGAAGGATGTTGATGAGCTGTGGGCTTGTGGCCAAGTAAACAGTGTGGCCTCTTTGAGGACAGTTTCGGACTATACTTTGGGCTTCTCAAATCAGGCTAGTGTTGACCTATTTCTCCCCCTGTTGTGGGCAAATAGTTAGGCCAGACCTTGCATTTCCCTTCCACTTACTGTAATTTGCTTTGCTTTAATCCAAGACCATGTAGTACATTATCGTTGATTTGAATAGCCTGCTCTCCACCGTCTTTGTTGAATGTCCCAAACAGTTTTTTAAGCTCTTTATTTTTAGCTCCACTGGAGAAGAAGTAAGCTGTATTTATTCTGATGCTTATTTTACTAGAAAAGGAAACTGATAGCCCAGTTAACTCGTAAAAAAACATAGGCCTTACCCTGGCCCGTGTGGCTCAGTTTGGTTGGGCATCATCCCTTGCACAAAAGGTTGATGGTTTGTTTCCAGTCAGGGCACATGCCTGAGTTTTGGGCTCGATTGGTGGTAAGGGGTGATTGATGTCTCTCTCTTTCTCCCTCCCTCTCTCTCCCTCTCCTATCCTCTCTCTCTAAGATCAACAAAAGAAGATATCTGTCTATTTGTATATATGTATATATGTATGTGTATATTTATGAAAGAAAAGGAAGCATAGGCCTTGGCCGTGTGGCTCAGTTGGTTGGAGCATCGTCCCATACACCAGAAGGTTGTGGGTTTGATTCCTTGTCAGGGCACATACCTAGGTTCCAGGTTCGATCCCCATTTGGGGAGCATACTGGAGGCAACCTGTCGATGTTTCTCTCTTTTTCTTTCTTTCTTCCTTTCTTTCTTCCTTCCTTCCTTCCTTCCTTCCTTCCTTCCTTCCTTCCTTCCTTCCTTCCTTCCTTCCTCTCTCTCTCTCTCTCTTTCTCTTTCCCTTCCTCTCTCTAAAGTCAATAAAAACATATCCTCTGGTGAGGATTAAAAAACGCAAACAGAAAAGATGGCATTCTACTTTTTTGTAGTTCTTAGTTTTGTTTGGTTGTTTTTATTTGTTTCATACAAACCCAAACTTAACAAACTGTATTTTTACTTTAACGCTGATTTCTTTTATACAAATTTCTTCTTTGTCACTTTCTTTGTTAAAACTACCTGTAAGTAGGGCCTCTTGTCAGCACCTTCCTTTCAATGCATGTCTTTGTAGTTTCCACAAATGTGCCATTGTCCAGGCATTTTAATAGCTGGGGACATGGTTGTGCTTGCTCCTAGGCTGTGATAA
Source organism: Myotis myotis (assembly GCF_014108235.1). Taxonomy (NCBI): domain Eukaryota; kingdom Metazoa; phylum Chordata; class Mammalia; order Chiroptera; family Vespertilionidae; genus Myotis; species Myotis myotis. The sequence goes on along the minus strand of NW_023416325.1, from coordinate 4,254,201 downwards.
TGCCATCATCATATGGAACGTGGGGACGGGGGAAGCCCTGATAAACTTGGACGATATGCACTCGGACATGATTTACAATGTAAGCTGGAACCGGAATGGCAGTCTCATCTGCACAGCTTCCAAAGACAAGAAAGTGAGAGTAATTGATCCTAGGAAACAAGAGATTGTTGCTGTAAGTATTCTTCAGACAGAAACCCCAGTATTTGTAGCCCTTAGGTGAGTGCGAGCTGTCTGCTTTCTAAGGCAGCCACAGAGGCTGTGCTGCTGGTCAGTGGGCCTTGCTGCGTGCAGATGCCTGTGAATCAGAAAAGGCTGGTGCAGGCTTCTGACTGTCTGCCAGTCACTCTTCTCTTCAGAGTTGTACATTTCTAGCTTTTACCCAAGGCTTATCTCTCACTTGGTAACCATTTTTTCACAAAGAAACAATGTTTGTATCAGTTCACAAGAGTCCTTAAAAGTTGACAAATGTAGATGAGCTACCCCAAATAGTGAACTGCATTCCTGGCTTAGTACAAAAAATTAATTAATTGATTCCCCACCCTGTTCCACAAATGACTATTAACGCTTTGCAGTCCGATTTTATTTTTGGAATTCAGACAGTCTGGTCCAAATTAATTGACGGGATTGAATGTTGAACTTACTGACAATGCATATAATCGCAGCGGTTTGCGGTGTCAACCTCAGCTCCACGTTGGACCTGCTCACGCCTGGTCTGTCGAGTCAGCCTGGACGTTGGACCGAAAAGGGTTAAAATGTCTCATAAAGATGCAGCAGGTTATAAACCTCTTGAGAAAAGCATTTGGCAGAGTCCTCTCATGTGTCCTGTTTTTGCAGCACATGGACATGGGTTGGCAGCGGGGCAGCTGGAAGGAATGAGGCTATTGAGTCAAGTCCTGACACTTGCTAACTTAAGCTGAGGGACCTTAACCAAATCACTTAGTGTCACTTTGTTTCCTCCTCTGAGGAGGGGAGCTGGTTATTAATGAGACACACACACGTACCAGTTAACGTGAATGGCGTGCGGGGTGCGGTTGGGTTTGGTATATGGGCCCCTATGCTCCCACCTCACCTTCCTTTCTGCAGTTTGAATGTGTGTAATGTGCCTCTTTGCTCTCTCTTCTGCAGGAGAAGGAGAAAGCGCACGAAGGAGCACGACCCATGAGAGCCATCTTTCTGGCTGATGGTAATGTCTTCACCACTGGTTTCAGCCGCATGAGCGAGCGGCAGCTGGCGCTCTGGAACCCGGTACGCCCTTCCCAGCCTCCCACCAGCTTACACTGGACCTTTCTCTCTTTTCTGAGTGGGTCTTTGGGTTGGTACGTAGATTACGGGGTTCTTAGTGAGGTTTCCTCAACTCCCACTTGTCGTAAATTGGACGTGAAGTTCTCATCCTCACTAGAGACTTAGTGCTAACTGTCTTTCAAAAAATGCATTTGTGATACTCCCAAGGAGTCTATGATGACTATATTTTTCAAAAAGAATGCATGAGGAATCCAGACTTGGGAAATGAGTTCTAAACTTAGTTATATTTTTATAAAGAATATGATCTAAATCAAAGTAGTCATGCTTGAGAACATGCTCATAATCACAAAAGTGGAAAAATAGAAAACTGGTCCTGGCTGGGTGGCTCAGTTGGTTGGAGCATTGTCCCGCACACCAGAAGGTGGTGGATTCCATCCCCAGGAGGCAGCTGACCAATGTTTCTCACATCGATGGTGTTCTTTCTCTCTCTCTTTCTCTTTCTCTCTCTTTCCCTCTCTAGTCAGTAAAAACATATCCTCAGGATTAAAAAAAAAACAAGAGTAAATTATTGCTTATTAAGAAAAAAAGCTAAACTCCACATAAGGTATGATCCTAATTTGTGTGTATTCGTGTGTTGGGAGGAAATAGACCAGAATGGTCATGGATTCTGCCACACACTGGACTGTGGGATGATGGCATATACAACGATTTTTATGTTCTTCCTTGTAACTTTTTAAAGAACATATATTTAATTTATAATAAGAAAAAAAGTACTTTTTGAAAAGAAAAGTCACAAAGGAGAAGGGCACTTTCATCTCTGTCATAGAATCGCACTGATATGTGCATTAATTATGTTGTCAAATAAACATAATTTTCAATGGGTTGAATGCCATTTGCTAGCCCTATTGGTATTTACATGTGTGAATGTTACATGTGCATTGTTTAAATTTCAGTATTCTAGGGAAATGGCTAACTTAATTAGGGATAAAGGAATGCATAGTAAGGTAACAAAAATTTACCCCTAAATTATGTGTGTGTGTGTGTGTGTGTGTGTGTGTGTGTGTGTGTGTGTATTGATATATATATATATAATTTTTTCCCCAGAAAAATATGCAGGAACCAATTGCTCTTCATGAAATGGACACTAGCAATGGGGTGTTGCTGCCTTTCTATGACCCTGACACCAGCATCATTTACTTATGTGGAAAGGTAAACAGTAATTTTGATGTTTAATATTAAATTTAATCCTGGGGGAGGAGAAGTTTGTCCTTCAGAGATTTAGTAGATGGGCAATGTATTGTATCATTTTAGTTGGTTTGTGTGTGTGTCTTACGCTATGATTTTGTTATGTGTGGGGTGAGAATGGACTGTGTGTAACTTGCCAGATGTGTGGCGTTAACCTACTGTGTTCAATACTCTTGACGGAAGCAGGGATTGGGCAGATGCTGACAGGAATCTTTGCTTGGGCACTCTGGTGAGATGGAGTACGTGCTGGTGTTTTGTTTTTCTTTTTTTAACTTTATTTTTTGTTCTTTTTTTGTTTTAAATTGATTATTGATTTTTATATGCTGGTGTTTTGTATTACCTGGTGGTGCTGTGTGGTTGGTGATTTCAGATTTCTCATGATTGGTGTTAGGAATGAGGAACCAGTTTGCCACATCTCATGCTGAAGTCTACTGGAAGGTTCTAGATTGGCTTTTACTGCTTATTGCTACATGCCATGCACTCTTAAGGAGAATGGTGCTTTGGGAATGTGAGCTTTTGAGGGTCTCAGAGGGTTCTTGTTCCTGGAGTTCAGTGTAGGGCCCTGGACCGGAAAATGTGCGGCCTGATTTAAGTTTCAGGAAGTGACGGTTGCTCCAGGAAGACCCCACACTGAAATAAAAGGTCTCCTCCTGCCTCGTCTGCCTAGTGATCTCTGCCTAACTAAACTGGTGGTGGCTTTATTGCTATTTCATTTCAGTAGGTGGTAACCTCAGTATTATTCTTTTCCAGTTTTCTTCCTTAGAAGTCTGTGCAGGTGAAATATATGAATTAATAAAAGTGGAGTGATATAGTCCCTCAAACCTGTTAGGGTACCCCTTGCTGGTAAAGGCCGGATGTTTCACTTCTTCTCGGTTCACTGAGCACACCGCAGAGCTGCTTTCCATTTGATAGGTCAGTCACTTAGAAACGAGATCTTGTCAGTTTTCTTGAAAGTCATTTACTTCAGATGTTAACAGCTGCATCAAAACAAACACAAGGACATGTTACCCAGAGGTGGTTAACACTGGGTGGAAAATTATTTTTAGTGTGCAGAGAGCAAACCCTGTGTTTAGCTTCTTTTCCATTGCTTTAGATTTTTATTTATATTAAATGGAAATTGTGAAGACAGAGAGGATTGTTAGAGTGTCATACTACCTAGCTATTTATGTCTTCATGGGTGTGTGTCTTTATATATATATAAAATAGTGCCAGGCAGAATTGCCTTGTTGTTCAGGTTGGTATAAATGTGTGACCATTAGACAATTATTTGTACTTAGAGAGACTAGCAAGATTATTATAGAATTTTATACATTGCAATGAGATAGAAAACCTTGTGAAGTTCAAGGAGATCACTAAAACGAAGGTTTCTTAATTAGAAAGTCTTAGTTTTTATTATCTGATGGTCTGACATTAGTGCCCTCAGGTCTCTGAACAACACTGCTGTTTGCCAATGAACAGATAACTCAGAGCAGTAGTTGCCCTCTCAGTGGTCCTTCTGGTCTTTCGTGTGTCTTTTGAAGTTGAATTGCAATGCAGTTGCTTGGCAGAGGCGTTAACAGTTTTGCCTGACTCTGTCTTGGCATCTAGCCCTCAGTAAAGGGGATGCTAGTGTTTGATAGGTGAGGGCTTACTCTGCCGGGATGAGAAACCATCACATGTGTTAGGCCTTTAAGAGGAAGAAAAGGCCAGCCACTGCAGCAGAGTCCTAATTAGCGCTGGGTTTATAGGGGAGAGAGATGCCCACTTAAATCAGATGTTTCAGTCAGTAGTAAACACACACTTGTCTCCCATTTCTTGTAGGGTGACAGCAGTATCCGCTATTTTGAGATCACGGATGAATCCCCATATGTCCACTACCTCAACACATTCAGCAGCAAGGAGCCTCAGAGAGGGATGGGTTACATGCCCAAGAGGGGACTCGATGTTAACAAATGTGAGATTGCCAGGTAAAGAATCAGCATGTAAAGCATTGGAATTGTTCATACCATCTGTGTTCTGCAAGAGCAACCCAACCACATGCAATTCTGTGATGCCCGGGTCTTTCTACCCTTGTGTGTGGCCCAGAATTAGTGTCTCATTTCCTTCCCCTCCTTAGAAGCAGGGGTTTTAGAGCAGGGAGGCAACTTTCAAAATCATCTCATCTAAACAGGCCCCTCCCCATTCTTCAGAGTCTATGACTTGAAGTGCAGCGGGTACAGTGGCTTCGTCTGCATGTGCTGGACACTTACTCGAACAGTGAAATCATCATCTCTTGTATGCAGGCCGAGGTTGGGGCCAGTGTCCCCGGGATGGAAATAAGGAATGGTGCTCCTGCCCTGTGGGAGGATGAACCAGGTTCCAAAGTAGATTGTGGACCCCACGGATCCTAAACTAGGGAAGCCAATGACCTACAGTGGGGTGTTGGGTTGGGGGCCCCTTGATTTGGGAAGTGTGATAGAATTCCCACCTCTCTGTACTACTATAGATTTTTAAAAATTTTATATTTCATAATGCTAGTGGGCTTCCTGAAGGGAAGGCTCTTTTCTCACGCTAGTCAACAGAAGATACTCAGGAGACTCACCACTGGCCATTTTAGGCAACAGAACTAGTAGCACCGGCTTATTCTTATCCGGCTAAGACACTAGCGCGCTTTATATAACACTCCGCTTCTGTGCACGTTTGTCTAAGTGCTGTTCTGCTCACACACTTGTTAAATAATTGACACATCTTTTAAAATAAAAAGAATTTTTAAGCTCTTTGTTACATTAATCAGTATGGGTTGTTTTGTGTGTGTGTGTGTGTGTGTGTGTGTGTGTGTGTGTGTGTGTGTGTTTAATTTAATTTAAATACATTCAGCTCTGTATTGGTACTATCTAATATGTAATTGTTTGTTCTCTCCTGTCTGTTGACCTTACCATTTTCACAAATGAATCATTGTCCGTGGTGTTATTCCCACCACAGTCGATCTGACCCCAGAGAGTTGGAAATCGACTGTCATCATCATGCATAGAGCTATTCCTGGTTCTTGTCTCCCATGCGCCATTTCCTTGCGTAGCTACGCTCAGCTTCCATTTTTTCATCTGTAAACTGGGAATGCTGAGTTCTGGTGGGGCAGCTGAGGTGGTGAGCAGAGTCTTTTGTATCCCTGGAGCTTTGTGGAAAAGTGGTTGTTAGTGAGCCTGTTGGTTACTTGGCCTCCTGTTTTACTTAATGCAACTTTGCCTTTATTTCCCTTTTGAAGATTCTTTAAACTTCATGAGAGAAAGTGTGAACCTATTATCATGACTGTGCCCAGGAAGGTAAGTGCCCAGTTTTCTAAGCAATCTATGCTTTTAAAAGTTTTTAAATCCCCATCTTTCTTCTTCCTTACTTAAGGGTTTCCCCAAAATGTCTCTTGTAGTCGGACCTCTTCCAAGATGACCTGTATCCTGACACAGCGGGGCCCGAAGCCGCGCTGGAGGCAGAGGAGTGGTTTGAGGGGAAGAACGCAGATCCAATCCTCATCTCCTTGAAGCACGGATACATTCCAGGCAAAAACCGGGATCTCAAGGTGGTGAAGAAGAACATTCTGGATAGCAAGCCCACTGCAAATAAGAAGTGTGACCTGATCAACGTCCCCAAGAAAACAGCAGACACGACCAGTGTGGTAAGGCCCACAGGAGGGTGAGGGTGTGCGTGGCTGGCTCAGGCCTGGTCCTCTTGCAGCTCCTTCTAGTCATGGCACTGGCAGTGCTGTCCCAGCTGTGGACAAAGGGGCTCTCAGTGAGTGACAACACCCAATATGATAAAAATGTCCTGTCATGGCACTGGAATTGGGGCCATGTTTGGCTCCTTTAGGTCTTTTTTATAATGACAGTCTACTATGGTCTTGGAGAGTAAACTGGAGCCCTTTGGGTTTTTCTTAACTGTCTTTTCCCAAACTGTACACCCCACCCATCTCTGGTGGGTAAAAGGAACATGAGGGTGTGGGGTCACAGCCGCCCAGAAGAGCAAGTCCTGGGAAGGAGGGGCTTATGGGTGGGCTCTGATGTTGTTGAGTGAGTGATGGAGGATTGGCCAGTGAATGGGACTCAGCCACTAAGATGAACGTGGGTAGGAGGTGGGGAGTGGACGGACTGTGGAACAGAGTTCCAGGAGCCAGAGGGGAGGGCAGTGAATCGTCAGTGGGAAGGTAAATGGAATAAAGAGGCAAAGTGCCTGGAGATGCTGGAGTTTTGATCATGACTGAGGAAGCCATGTGGACTTTGGTGATTGCAAGGTTTCCAAAGGAATCATTTCCATGCGGAGGAGACTCAGGCCTCTTTAGAACAGTTAGCAGGCAAAGGATTTAGCTCCCAAGAAGGCTCCTGGAAGAGCTCTGTGGCCTCTGGAAGTTTGCTCCTCACCTTGGTCACATAGAGCTCACTTCTGGTGGAATTGATGATTGGGGTTTAGGGTGGCCTAGGAGAATCAGCCTTGTCCTGCAGTTCAGTTGTGGCATCCAGGTCGTGCGCAGGCACAGGCTAGAAGCAGCACTGTGAGGCGCTGTTGTTTTGTTGGGGGCTTCAGATGGACCGGCCAACATTAATTACTTGCTCATGAGGCCCAGTCTGGCGGCTGTGTCTTTTTGCTCCTCCCACAGTGGAAAATTCCATTCTCTGCCTTATCTCTCTCACTGTGTTGACCTTTGTGTACTGTTTTTTAGTCACCCTCTTCCCCTCCCTCCTTTTTTTTGTTTCCTTAGCAAAATGAAGCCAAGTTGGATGAGATTTTAAAAGAGATCAAATCTATAAAAGACACAATCTGCAATCAAGATGAGCGTATTTCCAAGTTAGAACAGCAGATGGCGAAGATAGCCGCCTGAAGGTCCACCCCACCCCCCAAATGGGAGCAAGAACTCGGGCTTGGTAGCTGGTTGTTGGTTGGTGTGGTCCCGGGGAGGGCGAGAGGGAGGCACTGCCATTCGGAGGCATTCATTTCAGATTTGTCAACCAGCGATAGGCCCCATTCCAGTCAGAAAGCAACTCGTCTCCCAAATTTGCAGAAATGTGATTTAAAAGCTGAGCTTTTTATCAGAAAGCTTTTTTGATGTTTTAAGTGTTATATGTGACTCGTTGAAATTTTAAAAGACAAAAGTGCTACTTTTAAAATCCAAGATACTCTGAATTTTAGGAAACCAACCAATTCTGATTCAGTTTCGTGCCCAAGTACCTTTTTTTAAAAAAAAAAAAAAATAGGGACCAATGCCACATTGCTTTTTATATTTCTTCTTCTTCTTTTTTTTTTTAATGTTGCCAAACCAAAAGTAGCTTTTTTTCCCTTGTATTTTGCTACTTTGCAGTATTTGTGTGTGGGTTTTTTTTCTCCTTAATTCAAAAGGGACAGCACTGTGTATGTTTATAAACTAAATGAAGATAAGATATTATTTTGTATAAACCTTCATCTGAGAACAATCAGAGCAGTAGCCACATCGTGCTGGCTCGTTTGCAGCACAAACCTGGTCATTGTAATGACTGTACACAAGGAAGACTTGAAATCACGTGAGTTCGTATTACCACTCCTCTCATTTCATCGGGTCTTCTGGTCAGAAATGCGCATCGGATCGTTTACTCTCCTGCTTTCTCTTTTGTAGAAATTGGGTGGTTGTACCAGATGGAATTTTGCTTCTTGGTCACCCTGTGCTTCAGATGATTCTAATCTAACCTAAACTAGCACGTGTTCCTGCAGTTTTGTTGTCCACGTAGATGCTGTTGCATTCATCACTTTAAACATCATGTTTCAGGTTTCAATCAATACTTGACAAGGGTGCCCGGGACAAGAAGACACGTACTGTGGAGTGTTCCCTCTTGCCCATCCCTGCAGCTTGCCTAGCTCTCCAGTGCAGTGAGGGACCGAACCCGAGGGAACGCTGAGGGGAGTGTCAGCCCGTGCGGTCCTCTGCTTTCCTGCACGTCCCATGCCCTCCCCGTGCTGTGCTGGAGGAAGAAGCGGCTCTTTGTGCACCACCGAGCTCCTGCCTCCCTCTTCCTCGCGTAGGCAGCCGCCTCTCTCAGGGCTCCCAGCCATTCCTCTCTTCCTGCCTTTCACCCCTGACTGCTTTCAGCTAAGGTGAGGCCACAGGGTGCTATTGAATACTGAGACCGAGGGGAATGGTCTAGAATGGAACCAGACCAGGAGCGCAGATCTCTGCTGTAGCTTTAATGTGTACAGAAGGGTCCCTTTGCACCCTGCACACACACTAACCCGCTTCACCCCTCCAGCTCGCACCCAGCTTTGTCAAAGCACAGAGGCTCCCCAGACTCGGGGTGGGGGGCGGCCCACAGACTGAGCTCTGCTCACCCGTTCCATTCCAGGGTCCGCTAGAACTTCCTTCCATTTCCACTTTGTCATATTGCATGTTTGAGAAACAAAATTTAAGAAGCCTCTGTTTTGCAAGGAGTGAGTGTCTGTGATTGAACGTGAGACATATAGTGCCATTGGGACCACAGCGGGAACTCGTTTGCACATGCTGGTGCTGGTGTGGGGCCAGGACTGGCTGGTGGCATTTGAATACGGGAACCAGGATGGAGGCAGAGTGGGGACAGTGGGTTGGGATGCACAGGCAAGCTGGGGGGTGTCTGCATAGAAAAGGTACCATGTTCTTAACCGATTCTGGGATTGCTATCTCCATAACTCCAGGGCCTCTGAATGTTTGGTGTGGCTTTGTGTCTGTGTGTATTTTTAACATTGAAGTGGATAATGGGACATAAAATGGTAATTACAGTGACTTATATTCAAACCTGTATGCTTCTTTATCAACGTAATCTGCTGAGACCTTCATTTTTAAGATTCAGAAATGTTTTAAGGTTCTGATGTTAAATTAAGTAAACAAAAGTGTTGCTGATGGTGGTGAAACACCCTAGGGAATGTGGTGCAAAGGGAAGAGGGAGGACAGGAAAGTCGCCCTGATCTCAGTGTGCTTGTTTAGTGAACGATGCTCAGTTAGGCGCGGCCTCGCCTGCAGCAGTGTGGATTGTGTTTCCTGTTTTGTCTTTTTTTGTTTAAGCCGGGCTATCCCAGAGGAGAACCAGTGAATTACTCCCAGATCGGCTCTTATAGAGCAGCCATAGTATTCTGTCAAAACACTTGCTTCCATTTTCAAAGATAAAAAAGAAAATCCTTGATTACAAAATGGTGTCTGTGTTCATTTCCCACCGCGGCGGTCTCTGAGGAGGCCCTCTGTGTCACTGCTCCTGGCTCAGTGGACCCAGCCAGGTGACTGTTCCTCCCCGCGGGTAAGTACAGGAAGTGTGGGGGGCACTTGGCTCCAGCAGGAGGGGCCAGCGTCCCAGGCCTGGATATTTGAATCCTGCTCACAGCCTTCGCCAGGGGTGACCTGGGCAGGTTGCCTGACCTCATGGGATCCCTTTTCTACCTGGAAAGAGGATGGGGGTTTCATTCTGCTGTAGATGAGAGAATACCTGTGTCTGACCCCCCAGGAAGCCCTCATTGCACAGCTGCCCTTGTTACTTTGAGCAGATTCCCTGACAAGACCTTTGAAAGCATTTTTTTCGTTCAATAGAAGGAACTTTCCCTTTGGGTTGGCTGTGATTTTTATTACAGCAGAAGGCCTTCAGGGTCACTTAAATGTCATGGCCCCTTTTCAAGGGCTTCCCTTTTTGCACTAAAACATCATCTCGTAACGTTCAGTGATTGTGGCAAAGATTTTCCCACTGTTTGGTTTTTCTAAACGGCTGTGAATATGACCAGTCGGTGCACAGCTTCCCTTCCAAATACTTCTAAAGTTGCTGAGAAGAATGGCGGCCAGGGCTGTGGTCAGTCCGTGGCTGCAGGAAGTGGAAGTTGGCAGATGCTGTCTGCAGCCCCTCGGCGCCCAGGTCAGGGGGGCGACGCGTGGTGTGGGGTGTTTATGACTGACTTGGCACCTCGTTTCTTTGCCAGAAGACTCAAAGGTCACCATGCTGGCCCCAGACGGCCAGCCAGGCTGCATCGAGGGAGAACTTCCCCTTTTTTAAAGGTAACTTCCCTTGCTGTACTTGATGTTGGGTCCGGAAAACCTTTGTTGGTTCTTAGGAATTTGTTAACTCTAAGTGGCCTGGCCGCTTTCTACTGGCCCCTAAGAATGCCCTGCAACCCTCGTGATTGTCAAGGACACACTTTTTTCAGACGGGCCAAGCTGGACAGTGCCCCTTGTTCCTTTAAAGAAAATGTTTTAAAGTCCTTTTCTCCACTGTTAGAGGTAGTTATGCAAATTGGCACAGCCTTTCCAGAGGGCAGTGTGACAGGTATATCAGAAAGCTCACATGTTCTTACTATTCTTTTTACATATATTTTTATTGATTTCAGAGAGTAAAGGAGAGGGAGAGAGAGATCTAGAAATACCAATGTTAAGAGAGAATCATCGATCGGCTGCCTTCTGCACGCTCCCCACTGGAGATCGAGCCCACAAACCAGGCATGTACCCTAACCAGGAATTGAACTGTGACCTCCTGGTTCATAGGTTGACAGCCACTGAGCCATGCCGGCTGGGCACATGTTCTTACTTTTGACCCATGATTTCACCTCGGGGAATTTTGTCCCAGGGAAACTAACAGGAGATCTATTCAGGAACGAGAAGAGGAGAAAAAACAGTCCAGCTGGTTAATTTACTTGTCACATCCATATGTTGTAATAATGTATAACTCAAGTCATTTAATAGTATTTCTGGATATTGGACTTCCACCACCAGTGTATCTCGAGTGTCTCACAGTGAACTGTTACTAATGTCATCAGAAAAGTGAAATTTGTGTTACAAAAAAAGAATTCTGTCCAACTCTCTCTGCCATGAAGTCACTGTGAAGTAAATGGTGTTAGTTGGTGTATAAAAGTACTTTTTTCAAAGGTAAGATGGGGAGGGAGTTGAGTCCGTTAGACTAGACTTGTTCATACAAACATAAAAGGCCTGGCTCTATGACCTTGAATAAAGATGGATAAAATAGAATACCCGCCCCAGAAGGAATGTTTTTGACAAGCCCTTTTAAGGGTATATGCACATACAATGTATATTTGTGTGTAGAGTAAATGCCACAAATGTTACTATGTGGACATAGCAATCATGGATAATCTATTTAATTGAATTTTTCATATCAATGTCTTAATTCCCAGAAAGAAATTATTAAAAGTAGTGTATGAATGATAAATTAGTAATACATTAAAACAAGCATCACAGATCAGTGGTGGGAGGAATGGTGTGGCTACATTAAGTAGCTCGGGGCATGGACTCGTTAGAGCCTCCTGGTGACACCATTGTACACTATTAAGTCAATAGTTAAATGAAAGGAAACTATTTCAAATTTAGAAAAAAAAAAGTAAGTTCCTCCTTGTCTAGACTTCAGACTGGGGAAAACCATTTGTGATTTTAAAATCCCAAAGCAATGGTATAAATCACAGAGGAAGAGAGAGATTGGCTACATAAATATCAGACTTTAAAATGTCAAAAGATGAAGGCTGTACAGACTGGGAAATACATGTTCAGCCAATATGATATGGGACATATATTTTAATATGCTCAGTCTCGGTTCCACCTGCCCCCTCTGATTGAAATGGGGTGATGTCACCTCCCTAGTGGGGTGTGTCCAATTTTAAGTCCCAAAGGATAGCACCCCGGTCCCCGGCCCCACCAATGTAGCCCACCAGCAAACCGTCTATCAGACGTCGGGGTGGGAGGGCTTTGCTAGGAGGCATGGGGCCTGGTGTGCTTCATGAACCTTCTCCAATTGCAAGTTCTGGAAAAGGTGGAAGGGAGAAGTGGGGGTGGGAAATTGCTCCAGGTCCAAAGATACTGGCTGCAACGTTTGCTAGATCAGTTGGAATGTGGAGGGAGGCGATTTTAGAGAGAGGCTGGTGGGAGCTTTGAAATTCAGTGTCATTTTACTCTACTGCGTGGAGAGGAAACTGGGTAAGAAAACATGGTAAGAAATGGGGGCATGAAGGGTTTGTGTGGGGAACACACGTGACAGACAGACTTCATGGTGAGGGAACCTTGGAAAGAATGCCAGCCCATTGCCCAGGGAAGACAAGTTACTCCAACTCTCAGCTCAGGAGTCAGAAGGCAGGTGAAGAGCAAGTAGATGGGTCTCTTACCAAAAGGCATCCATGTGCTCTAGATGGGGACTGACCTCTAGCTGCTTAGGTTTTTCTCGTTTTAAATGGAGGCTTATTCACATCTCAAAGATTAAGAGTTCTGGGGGAAAGGGTTTGATGGTTTGGGGACAGCACCGGGTAGAAATTGTTCCGCCAGGATCCCAGAGGGCAGCTGCAAGCTTAGGGAAAGCTTCGGGTTGAAAGTGACATCAGTTTCAAAGGGGAGGAGCCAGGTGCCAGGTGCTGTGTGCACCAGGGCTTCAGGTACAAATAAGGCACCGTCCCCACCTTCCCGGCCAACCTGGGGTGCGAGTAGATGACAGTGCAGGGTGCCTTTGGGCCGTGAGGTGCTAGGGAAGCGGGGGAGGGGTTGCCAAGTGTGTTAACCTCGCCTCCACCAGGTGCCTCAGGTCCCGGCAGCAGGGCTCGCCTTCACTATAGCTCTGCTGTCTCATTCCTGATCCTGCCTGCCCCCCAGACATGGTTCTGTTTATCTTGGCGTTCGCTGGGTCACTGTTTTTACAGTGAGAGTGTAAAGGTCCTGGCGAACATTGTACAGGAGCGAGTGGCCAAATGGCCTAGCGAGGAAAGGTGTTGAGGCTCCGTGCCCTGAGGGTCAAGAAGTCAACCATCAGGATTTCAGCAAAAAAGAACCCAAGCTTGGGGACGCCAGCGACAAGCCTGAGAACCGGGAAGTTGCGCCATAAACAACAGGAAGCTGTTGCAGGTTTGTTTCCCCGCCGAGATGCCCTTCGGGTGTGGAAGGTACACAGAGCCTCTCATGGTTGCCAAACGCCTCAGCTGCGGTTCCAGGGTGACACGAGCTCTCACCTGGCCAGGGCCTACCGGAGGCAGTGTAGCGGAACGGCGGCAAGATGATGATTTTTTAAATCCTCACCTGAGGATATGTTTTCATTGATTTTTAGAGAGGGAGGGAGGGAGGGCGAGAAAGAGAAACATCGATGTGAGAAAGAAACATCTATCAGTTGTCTTCCATACACACCCCAACGGGATCGAACCTGAAACCTAGATCTGTGCCCTGACTGGGAACCAAACCCGCAACCTGGTGCCCTGACCAGGGATTGAACCGGCAACCGTTTGGTGTACGGGATGACATTCCAACCAACGGAGCCACCCGGCCAGGGTGAGATTTTTTTTTTTTAAATGCAGTGACTTTGGTGAGATTCTTATATGGGCATCTGAGCACCTGCCAGAAACCTCTTGTAGAGACTAGACCATTTTTTGAACTGGTTCCTCTACCTCTACTCACCTGTTCCCTTTTCTGCTTCCAGAGTGATGTGTTCTAGCACAGAATCTGTCAAGATTTCCCAGGGAGACACAAGTCCACACTCAGCCCCCAGGGCCCCTGCCTCCCAGCCCACCTGATCCCTGTCTCCTCTCCTACCCCACATGTAGGCTGTCAACGACCCATGTTGGCTCCAGCTTCAAAGTACATCCGTATCCCACTGCTTCTCCCACCTCCACTGTCACCCCACTGGTCCATGCCCTCATCTCTGATGTGGACTGAGCGCCTGTGTTAGGGTTCCCCAGAGAACCCATTGGATGGGTACAAATATATGCAGAGAGATTCATTATAAGGAATTGGCTCACACAGTTACGGAGGCCAACCAGTCCCGAACTCTCCAGTCAGCAAGCCGGACACTCGGAAAAGCAGATGTTCCAGTTTGAGGGCCATCTGACCGACAACTGGTTAGACCAGGCCCACCCACAACACCGGCAGCCCATCTGCTTTTCTCAGTCTACCCAGAAACACCCTCCCCGCACCCTCACAGTTTGACCAAATATCTGAGTACCCTGGGGCCCACTCACATGGACACAAAATGACCAGCACAGCTTTCAAACCGAGCTTCCTGTCATCCCCTGCGTTAGTCTCAGCACAGCAGCCGAGTAACCTGTTACGGCTCTGAGGCAGGGCTAGGTAAACAGGCCCGCAGGCCAAATCCAGACCTCCGTGAGCTTACGGAGCCCACAAGCTGAGAGTAGCGTTTACATTTTTAAATGATTGAGAAAAACCCAGAGGAACAGTGACAAGTAGAACTCACATGAAATTCAAATTTTAGTGTCCTTAAGTTAGTTGGCATCCAACCACGCCCCTTTGTTTCAGCATCATCCATGGCTGTTTTTTTTACATTTGCAGAGTTGAGTAAATGCAACCGAGACCCTGTGGCCACCAGTAAAATATTTACTATCTGGCCTGTTAAGAAAAGGCTTGCTGACCCCCGATAATTAGGCTCAAACCCCTCCACAACCTCTCATCCCACTCAGAGTAAAAGCTGAGATCCTCACAACTGGCAGAGGCCACCTGTCCCTGCGGTCTCTCCAACTTCCTCTCCTGATTCCCACCCCACCCCACCCCCCACCATGTTCAAAGGCCTCCTGCCTCCGAGCCTTTGCATGTGCTGTTCTCTCTGGACCACCCATCCTCCTCCCACCTCCAGCCCCTGCACGGCCCCCCACTCCCCTCCTCCCCTGCCATCTTCCCCATTACACGTTATTACTATCAGATCTCTGCACTCATTGAGTTGGTGCCGGTCTCCCCCCAAATCGAATGTAAACTCTGTGAGGACAAGCACTTATTTCCTTCTCGATGATATCCTCAGGCTCTGGATCATTGTATCAGTAATGATTTGTTGAAGGAATGAATGAATGGAAAATACAGACATCTGGGATGGGGGCACCTAGTGGATTATCTGTGTGGCAGGGACTTGCTTCCAGAATCCAGCTCTCCCCTGGCCACAGTTGACCCCAGGCTGGGCCACTGCGCTCCTGGGAGTTACCTGCCGTGTGTCCTGAGTTTTTGTTTACAGGGGCCTGGGAGTTGGGGAAGCCAGGGAGCCAGCAGGCAGAGCAGGTGCACAGCGTTGAGGAAGGACTTCTGGGTCCCCTTTGCTCCCTAAGTCCCCGCCAAAGGTCCAGCTGCATTTCTGACCTTAAATCCCACGAGCTACCCTGGGAATCCTATTGCCACGGAAGCCAGTTTGAGTCCTTCCTCGGGCAGGTCTGCTTCAGAACCCCCTGCGGCCCCAGGTCCAGCGCTCTGCATCCCTGCACCGCCCAGGCCTAGCGCTCGGGTGGCTGCCTCGGCCTGGGTCCTTCCGCTGCTAACCTTTCTGGTGAAATCCCTGGGTCTGGAGCAGGTGTCTAGATTGGATTGCCCTCCGACCTTCGAGTTTGGGACCAGCCCCTGCGCTGGCCACCCTCCAGTGCCCAAGCCGACCAGGTGACCCCTGGGAGCCCTGTCCTCCCTCCCCCTGGAGGAAGCCTGCTCCTGGGCCTGGGCTGAACAGGAACTCCCGGCAGTTCCGTTCCCATTTGAGAAGGGGAATTGCGTCCTAGCTGCAGTGGCCCCGGAGTGGCCATTTCCCCTTTAAATGACTCAAATAGGCAAATCTCAGCCTCTGAGCCCTCCCGAGGACTAGCAGGGAAGCAGTTGGGTAGGATGCCTCCACCCGCCCCCCACCTCCCTTCCAGGCCTGGGCCTCTTGTTAGAGCAGCTCTGTTGTCTATTTTTTGAGACCTATGTTTTTATTTGAATGAAAGGTCCCGTGGTTGGCAGGTAAATTGGGTAAATTCACACAGGTCACCATAACAGATAGAATAATGGAAAAGTTTGAAATATCGCCGGGATTACCAAACATGTCACTCAGAGACAAGTGAGCAAATGCCTTTGGGGAAATGGCACCGATAGACTTGTTCCAGGCAGGTTTGCCACAAACCTTCAATTCGTAAACCAAAAACACACACACGCAAACCCGCCCCCCGAAACGGTACATCTGTGAAGTGATACGGCGAGGTGTGCCTATATAAGGACACCACCCACGGGGGCACCCGTTTGCATTTTGAAACAACCTGTGTGCAGGGCGGGGTGTGCGCCTCTCGGCACCTGTCCTGAGCCCCACCTTGTGCAGAGCACAGGCCACACTCTGGAGAGCTCTGCAGCCCCAGGCCTCCCAGCCTTTGCCCATGGACTGCTCTCTGCCTGGGCTGCCCCCCCGCCCCCCAGGCCCGCCCCACTTGTTACCTCAAGTGCCACTTCTCCTTGGAAAGTCTCCTGGCACCCCTCCCCCACCCGGGGTGAAGGATGGGCCCCTCCCCAGCTCGCCACAGGGCGCTATGACCGCGCTGTGTCATCATGGTCTGTTTACTGGTTCACTTGCCGGCTTCCCCACCAGGTGAAGAGCTACAAGAGGGCCAGCGTCTGACACTGCTGGCCCTTGGATCACTGCATGAACCGATTAGGGGAGAGAGCCAGCCGGCCCTACCCTCGTGGAATTTGCAATCTAGCTCCTCAGAGGGGCTCTGGCTGCAGCTGAGCCGGCCACCTCGCCCCCCCCCCCCCCCACACACACACAGAGGGAGCGTTTGCACCACAAAGGAAGGCTGGGCTCTCCGTAGCCATCACCACCCTTCTTTGCATCTGGTTCCTGCCTTCCAGGGCGGGTCCCCTGTCGCCCCCATTCTCCATCAACTGCGGCTAATGCTGTGGCCTTTCTCAGCTTGGGTGCCTCGGCCATGGCGCCCCAGAACGTGTCCAGGTGGTTCTTGGTGTTGGCCTGGTTACCAGAACCTAGGAGTGACATTGGGCTCCCAGGCCCCTGTGCCCCACTGCCACCCAGTCCAATCAACAGTGTCACCCAAGCTGTCACAACGAGGAGGTGTGGGCCATCACGTGGCCCTATCTGAGCAACCACATTCTCGCTTCCTTCTTTCATACACGGCCGTTGGGCGTTGGCGGGTGGAGGACCACGGCAGGGGTTGCCACAGCAGTGCCTTGCAGCGTGGACTGGGTCCTGGTCCCTAAAACAGAGAAGCCGCTCTGGGCCCACGAGGAAGCTGTCCATGCTCCGCTGAGCAGGCCGGTAAGTGCTGGCTCGCAAAACCACAGGAGGTGCTGGGGGTGCCCAAGGGACCAGCGGTCCCGCCGAGCAGACAGCAGACGTTGGGGGGCTGGGGAGGCCCCGCGCCACAGCCCCCGGGGAGGGCACACCAAAGGTCGGGGGTCTTGGGACCAGGGCCTGCCTGGAGTCCGTGGCTGTATCCTGCTCCCCGCCACGGCTACCGGCCCTTGCAGGCAGGTTTGCCAGCAGCTGCTGGCTTGGGAGCATTCGGAATTCAAAAAATTGGAGAAATCGGGAGCGTTTCTCTAAAAATCAGCCTACCCACCCCCCCTTTCATGGGTGGGGCCCCGGGGCCCACAGCGGGGAAGGGATTTGCTCAGGAGCAAGGCTGGGGTTAGGTCTGGGTGATGCCTAGGAGGGGTGCACGGTTTGTCCATGAAAATGTCGTTTCCGAAGCCGCGTTCTTCACGCTTTTTTGTAAGATAGAGGAAATAACGTGTGGTCGTAGCAAATTATTGACATATTAGAATTAGGGTACCATGGCTAGCAAAATAAAACAACAACAATAATAATGGCAACACTTTATTAATTTTTATTTGGGGTGCTTTAGGGGCAAAAGGCGGTGGCCCCTACACACACACACACACACACACACACCGTAGACCAGGGTCAGGGCTCTAGTTGCCTGGAATCCTTTTCTTCCCTCCCAGGCCCTCTGGCTTCCTCCCTCTCCCGTCTGAGTTCCCCAGGCCAGGCCTCTCAAGGTCCGTGGGCAGGAGGCTCAGGAGGTGGCTCCCCCAGCCCCAGGCCCCGCGTGGCTTCCTCTGGGGTTGCCTGGCTGACCACACCTTACACGGCAGATGCCTCCCTCACCAGGCTTGGCCAGCAGCTCTGGGGGAGCGGAACCCAGATATGGATATGGACCGGCTGGGCTGCCAGGTCAGCGCCTCCTGGGGACCTCGGCCGGCCAGGCTGGAGAAGGGCCTTCCGAGAGGCTGGGGATCATCTGAGAACCCTGGGCCCCCTTTTTAGAGATGAGAGAACCGAGGCGTGGAGGGGAGAAGCAGACGCTTCGAGGTGTAGGGCCCAATGAGCTGATAGTCCATGTAAAGCTCTTCGACCAGTGCCTGGCACTGTCTGCACTTGGCATGTGTGATTTCCTGACCGAGGCCAGGCTGCCCAGGGCACCCAGGGCTGGCTGTGGAGGTTTCCAGGGCTTCCTGTCCTGGCCCTCTCTGACGGACAATGTCAGAGGTGCATCAAAGCGGCCCCGGGTTGGGGACTTTTCAGGGATGTGGCCCTACATGGAGAACAACAATGCCAACAGCAGCCTTTATCGAGCACTTCCTAGGTGCTAAACACCCCACCTGGACCGCTCACTTCAGCCCACAGCCCACGCGGTGCATGCAGGTCCTAGTATTACCCCTGGGTTCCAGCCAGGAATCCTTGGCTCAGAGAGGTGAGCTCCGTTGCCCGAGGTCACACAGCTTGTAAAGGATAGGGCTGGATTTGGATCTGTTGGGTTTTTTAAAAATATATTTTTATTGATGGTGGGGAAGAAAAGAGAGATAGAAACATCAATGATGAGAGAGAATCATTGATCAGCTGCCTCCTGCATGACCCCTACTAGGGATCAAGCCCGCAACCAGGGCATGCGCCCTTGACTGGAATCGAACCTGGGACCCTTCAGTCCATAGGCTGATGCTCTATCCACTGAGCCAAACCTGGAATCGAACCTGGGACCCTTCAGTCCATAGGCTGATGCTCTATCCACTGAGCCAAACTGGCTAGGGCTGGATCTGGTTTTCATACTGAATTTGATCCCAAGTTGGGCCAGGCCCTGTCCTGGCTGCCAGGACTTAGACCTGCACTGGGATTAGGGTGTGTGTGTGGCAGCGGGGTGGGGTGGGGTGGTGGTGGTGGTGGTGGTGGTGGTGGTGGTGGTGGGCGGTGAGGGGTCATGTGGGCCTCAGTTTGACCTACTTGTGGGTTTGGAGCCGTCCCTTCTCTTGTGGCTGCTCAGCCCACAGCTTGAGATGCGCAGTCTTCCGGATCCTAAGGTTCCAGGAACGTGAACGCTGGGACTCCTGGGGTCCAATATTCTGAGTGGGAGGTCACGAGTGGCCCAGGTGGTCTCTAGAGATGGGGTGTGTGTCCCCCTAACCCCCGCCCCCCCAAGCCCAGGTGGGGCTCGGCAGAAGCAGCTTGGTTTTAGCTTGGAAGACAGGAAATGGGCAGCGCCTGCCCTGCCGCTAGGTGAGCAGCAGACAGGTAGGGTGTGACAGCTCTCTGTCCCTCTCTCAGAGCCCTGCCCAGCCCCGCTCCTGTGGTAAGCGGCTGTTTTCCTGCCATTGGAGGAGAGGTGAGGTGAGACCTGGAGGAAGTCCCCACTCTGAGACTTGTTTTCCTAATCTGTATAATGGGCATCATCGCAGCCAGTGTGGAGTGAAGACAGGAGGTCCCTCCTATGATGGGATGATCTATCCACAGTGAGGGCTTTATTTTTTATCATTTATATTTTCATTGATTTCAGAGAGGAAGGGAGAGGGAGAGAGAGATAGGAACATCAATAACGAGAAGGAAATCATTGATCGGCTGCCCCCTGCGTGCCCCACACTGGGGATCTAGCCCGCCACCCAGGCATGTGCCCTTGACTGGAATGGAACCTGGGACCCTTCAGTCCGCAGGCCGATGCACCATCCACTGAGCCAAACTGGCCAGGGCTAGTGAGGGCTTTGTGAGACATCTTTGGTTATAGTACGTGTATGTGAGCCAATATCAGTTATTGTCCTACCCCTCACAGGCAGTGCTCACTCCCGGCTCCTCTCCTTTCGACCTGCGTGGCCCCAGGAGCCACAGAAGCTCTGGGAGCCACGTGTTCTTCCCACTAAATAGGCCGGTGCCTGGGACTGAGGGAGACGGGATCGGGGACGTTCAGCACTAATGTCAGGGACGTTCAGGGCAAGCTGGTGGCCTAGGTAGGCCCAGGCGGGGACACGTGGGCTTCCCAGTGCACTCGTCTATGGATAGGTACTGTGTGTTATTCCCATTTTACAGATGAGAAAACCGAGGCTCAACAGACAGGGGCGGGGTCTGCCCTCACAAGCCCCTGCGGCTTCCCTAACTGTGCACAGGGGTGGCAGGGGGGTTGCCATCTCTGTACCCTCCCTGGGGTGCACCTTTCCTCTGCTCCTCTGTCCACTGCCCTGAAGAGAGCCCCCCATATAAAGCGCCCGCCCCCCGCGGATGCCAGCATTGGGGCCTTCCCGGCCGCATCTCTTTCCATGCTCGCCACCACTCTTTGAAGCAATAGGACCTGTCTTACAGATGAGGAAACTGAGGCTCAGAGAGGGTGAAGTGACCTGCCCAGGGTCACACAGCTGCTAAGTGGTCTCCCCCCTGCCCCCATCCCACCCCTCTGCAAGCACGGGACTGTGGGGATGGGGCCGGGGTGAGGGCCCACCTTGGGAAGAGGCCCGGGCCCCTCCCCCCCATGGTATCCTCCCAGCTCCCAGGCTTCAGAACGTGGGGCCCTGACTCACCAAGAGGCCTCTCCCCACCCAGGAACTGGTGGGCTGGGCCTTGGGTGTTTGCCCCTCCCTCTGCAGGAAGTGGCTGAGGGCTCAGCCTTCCAGGAACTGAGAACTGCCCGAGGTGGGGGTGAATCTTCTCATAATTATGAAATATGGCTCTGAGCTGGTGGCTTCTTCCAAAGAGCCTGTGCCCCCTGGGGAGTGGGGCCAAGATTAGGCCACATACTCTTCCCCCAAGAAGGCACCCCCCTCACCCCCCATGTGCAAAGAAACTCTGCCTCCAAAAGGCAGGTTAGCGGGCAAAGAACATGTATGTTGGTGTGCATGTATATGTGTGTGTGACACATTTATTAAGCACCTACTATGGGAACTTCTAAATCCATCATCTCACTGCATTCTCTCAATAGCCCTATGGGATAGGTACTGTGTGTTATTCCCATTTTACAGATGAGAAAACCAAGGTTCAGAAAGGCAAAGATCTGTGTCAAGGTCACACAGCTTGTAAGAGCCAGAGCCAGGACTCAAACATCTTTTTGTCTGACCCCATAGTCTGTGCTCCCAGTCCTGTGCCCTGCATGGCACCTGGTACATATGGGGCTGGCCTTTCTAGGTGATGTGGCCTTTAAGGTCCTTCTTATTCTTACTCTGCCCCCCACCCCCCCAACTTGTTCCCCAACCCGAGCCACAAACACAGCAAGCTAAGCTCTCCTCCAAGCCTCTGCTCCTTCTGCCCCCACAGCTAGGTTAGGTCTCTCCTCAAAGCTGTCCTGAATCCTCGTTGGGTTCAATTCTGATCTCTGCCACTTACCAGCTGTGTGTCTTTGGGCAAATCGCTTCGCCTCTCTGAGCCTCATCCCTCCACAGCGAAATGAGGATAATCAGGAGGGCCAGAGGTGTCTGATGCAAATACCATAAAGCTAGGTTTAAGAAATTATTCTCCGATCTGAGCAGCTTGGCATTTCAGAAACCAACATAATTCTCACCCACAGGGGAAGGAGGTCAGAGTCAGGCTGGAAGCTGAGGGGCCTGTGAGCAAGTCACTGCTCTTTGCTCCAAATCACGCGATGAGCAAGGGAAGGTTCTGGAAATGACGCAGGCTCACTCTGCCCCCGGCGCTGAGGCAGGGGTGGCCCACTGCGGAGGGTCTTATGTCCGAGGACCCAGAAATACCTGAATCCTGCCTAGAACACAGCTGTCACTCATCGCGGGGTTTTGAATTGCACACCCACCAGCCAGTGCCAGGGGGAGTGTGAGGAGGGAGGAAGAACGGGAAAGCAGGAGCGTTCACAGTGCCAAGAAGTGAGACCAGGGAGCTGGCCGAAGGGAGAGGCGCTGCCCTTTCTGGCTTCCTAGCCCAGAGGCTGAAGTGGACAGTGACCCTACCCACAGGCCAACGATGCCTGTCAGCTCCCCGAGGGCAGGGCCAGTCTGGGCCCTGGAGGACTTGCGGGATAGGATTGTGAAAGATCAAAGTAGCCCCCTTTGCCGGAGCTTGCTGGGAACAGAGTGCTAAGGGCTCTGCATCACCTCGTTTCATGTCACAAGAGCCTAGAGGTAGGTGCTGCCATCCCCCGCGTGTGAGCAAGGACATAACCAGAGGGAGCCAGACTGAGCTGAGACCCTGAGACAGAAAGAGAAAAACTGTGCAGCTGAGGGAAGGGGGAGGGGGGAGGGGGCAGGGAGCCAAGACTGGGGAGAGTGGAACAGAGGGGTCAGGACCAGACACCAAGAGGCCTCCAGGGTCCAAACCTGGGGTCTCCAGGCTCTTGCTCCTGGGCCCCCCCATCAGCGGATGAGTGCATGGATCTATGGATGAACTGTATACAGGAACAACACCACTCAGGTTATATTACCAATGTATACAAAAATAGGGATCAAGAAGGGGGGACATAAAAGTCAATATAACTAGAAGCTCTAATAGTTCATATTTTCTATAAAATTTTTTTATTGATTTTAGAGAGAAGGAGGAGGAGGAGAGGAAGATTGGCTTGTTGTTCTACTTTCTTATGCATTCACTGGTTGATGCTTGTATGTGCCCTGAACGGGGATCAAACCCACAACCTTGGTGTATGGGGGCGACGCTCTGACACACGGGTGTTATCACGTTGATCAGTGGGAAAAGCTGCTGTTGGCGGAGGGCCCGCTGTGCACCGGGCACGCGCTGGGTCGGGAGGGTGCCTGCAGCCAAGTGTCTGCCCCAGAGCAGACACACGCCCAGCTGCGGCCGCCCAGCATCCCAGCCCTGGGGGCTCGGCAGCCCAGGGGTGGAGCTGTCCTGACGTCCCTCTGTCCGTGTGTCCCTGCAGGTGTCATGCCACTGCAACTCCTCCTGCTGCTGGTCCTCCTGGGCCCCAGCCTCCAGCAGACCCCGGCAGATATGGACAAAGATGACCTGGAAGAGTACAATGACAATGATGAGTATGGCACGGACCCTCCAGACACGCTTGAAACTATCACAGCAGGCGTGACCCTGAGCCCCAAGCTTCAGGCTGTGATGGGAACGTTGGGGCAGAGAGAGTCTGCAGGGCCTGGTACCCCCGAGCCAGCCACTCCAGAGGTGACCACAGGGGACTCTGCTGGCCTGGATGCCAGAGAGGCAACCCCTGGGAAGCTCAGCATGGAATTGGCCTCACAGGGGGTTCCTGTCACACCTGGCCCTCTGACCACAGATCTGGGCTCTACAATCCCTCCCATCATGGAGGCTCCATCCACAGAGGGGGCTCCATCCACAGAGCTGGCCACCACGGAGGCCCTGTCCACAGAGCCACTGACCACACAACCTGCAGCCACGGAGGCCCTGTCCACAGAGCCACTGACCACGCAACCTGCAGCCACGGAGGCCCTGCCCACAGAGCCACTGACCACACAACCTGCAGCCACGGAGGCCCTGTCCACAGAGCCACTGACCACGCAACCTGCAGCCACGGAGGCCCTGTCCACAGAGCCACTGACCACGCAACCTGCAGCCATGAAGGCCCTGTCCACAGAGCCACTGACCACGCAACCTGCAGCTGCGGAGGCCCTGGCCACAGAGCCGGCTACCACAGCGGCCCCTCCCACGGAGCCCACTACCACGGAGACCCTGTCCAAGGAGCCAGCCACCATGGAGGCGCTGTCCACAAGGGGTCTCTCCACGGCCTTTCTCGTGCTGTCTGATCCTCACGGGGGCACCACCGTGGCCGCCAGCAATTCATCGGACGCCTTCATCAATCAGGGGAAAAGCAGCCAGGGCCTCTCCCCACCGAGCTCCGCGTCCCCCGGCCTCACGAAGGGCCCGGATTACATGCCTGTGAAGCACTGCCTGCTGGCCATCCTGATCCTAGCGCTGGTGGCCACCACCTTCCTGGTGTGCACCGTGGTGCTGGCCGTCCGCCTCTCCCGCAGGAACCACATGTACCACGTGCGCAGCTACTCGCCCACCGAGATGGTCTGCATCTCCTCCCTGCTGCCCGAGGGCGGGGAGGCGCCCGCCGCCACCGCCAACGGGAGCCTGCCCACCGCCAAGGGCCCGGGCCTACTGGAAGGGCCCGGGGAGGACCACAATGGGGATGACCTCACCCTGCACAGCTTTCTCCCTTAGCGCCCCTGCCCGCACCCCTGAGCAGGATCCTGGCTCCTGGCTGCTCCCTCCGCGGCCACCGCCCAGCGCTCGGGCCCTGGGCCACCTGTCTGGGCTTCCTCCGAGCCCCTGGGGGAGGGATCTCTAGGGCAGGACCCTGGCCACGCCAACAGGACCGAGGGCGGCCAGGGTTTGAGGCCTCTCCTTCCTCCTGGCCGCTGGAATCTCATTCCCACGAGCCCAGGGGAGACGCAGGTCCCCTGCCCTCACCCACCGCTCTCATCTTCTGGTGCCAATCAGCATGCATTTGGGGGGGTGGGTCCTGAGGACCGTGGGGTTCCTGAGACCACTCATGCTGTATCCCGCTGGGGGCAGCTGGGGTGTTCTTAGCTACCCCTCTGGGGAGCCCAGGGTGAGGTCTTTCTTTTTCTCTTTCTTTCTGAGTTTCCACTATTTTTTAAAAAGAGTTCTTTATTGTTGAAAGTAGTACATATATCCCCTTTCTCCCCTTGCCCGTGAGGGCCGGGGAAGGCTTGGGGAGCCCAAGGCTACCCCTTCTTTGAGGCTGCATGGGCCAGCGAGCTCCCTGCTGGTGACAGAGTAACCCCCCATCCTGCCTTCTCTCGCCTTCCCCTGTGTCCCAGGTTCCGGCTGGGCTCCGTCTCGTACCCTGGAGTGTCCCGTATTCTGCTGCCCAGCCCAGGCCCAGTAGTTGGTACATTTTTTTAAAATATATTTTTTATTGATTTCAGAGAGAGAGAGGGAGTGAGAGATGGAAACATCAATGATGAGAGAGAATCATTGATCAGTTGCCTCCTGCATGCCCCACACTGGGGATCAAGCCCACAACCCAGGCACGTGCCCTGACCGGGAATCGAACCGTGACCTCCTGGTTCATAGGTCGACGTTCAACCACTGAGCGTGGCCACTCTCGGTAAATATTTGATGAACATGAGCTGGCTGAATGCTTCGAGACATCAAGGTGCCTCCTTCAGGTGGGGGATCGGTCCTTCCCCCCCAATCCATCCCCCTCAGGAAGCCCCATGCACAGGCTGTTGGGTTAACAGTATTGTGTCTTGGGCAGAGGGGGTGGGGGGTGAGGGTGGGGTGGGGTGGTGGGGAGGGCATCTTGGTATATCCCTGAGCAGCTGGGGAAGGTTTCAGGCCGTTTGGGGGTAAGGGAAGGGACCGCTTTATTCAACTCCCCCTTTGACCCAGTTCTGGCCTACAGAATTGGGCCCCCCCAAATCTCAGACAAGCCTATGCATCAATGCCAGCCCCCTCAGGACCCCACCGTGTCCTCTCCGTCCAACATGGGGCCAGACTCCCATTAACACCCAGGACCCACCCGCTCCTCCCGCAGACTTCATGGCTTTTGTCCAGCTCCCAGGAGTACCGACTAGCTGTCATTTAAAAGTTCGGGGCCAGCGGACTTTTTCTTAAAGCGCCAGGCAGGAAATAT
Organism: Myotis myotis; assembly: GCF_014108235.1. Taxonomy (NCBI): domain Eukaryota; kingdom Metazoa; phylum Chordata; class Mammalia; order Chiroptera; family Vespertilionidae; genus Myotis; species Myotis myotis. The sequence continues at coordinate 4,228,221 of NW_023416325.1, read as the reverse complement.
TTTAGGTTTTGTGGGCAGCAGGGTCCCTGTTGCAACTTCTCAACTCCCTTATCATACCCAATGCAGCGCCACGATTGATACTGTTGTGAATAAATGGGGTTGGCTGGGTTCTAATAAAACTTTATTTATAAACAAGCAGCAGGCTGGATTGGGCTCTGTGCGTTTGCTGACCCCTGATCTCAGCATTGGGTGACCAGAGGGCCCAGTCTGCCTGAAACTTGCCTGATTTTAAATTTTTTTCACTTTTTATTTTTATTTTGTTGGCGAATCCTCACCTGAGGCTCCATTGATTTTTAGGGATAGTAGAAGAGAGAGGGAAAGACAGAAACATCGATGTGAGAGAAACACACATGGATTGGTTGCCTCCTGCATGAGCCCGGGCCAGGGCCCGGGTAGGGGAGGAGCCTGCAACCAAGGTACGTGACCTTGACCGGAAATGAACGTGACCTTGACCGGAATTGATCCCGGGTCCCTTTGGTCCACAGGCCAATGCTCTATCCCCTGGGCCAAGCCGGTTAGGGCTAGACTTGCCTGATTTTAGCTCTGAAGTCCCCTGTGGTGGGAAACTGCAGCCCCAACAAATCAGGACGCGTGGCTGCCCGATTTACACGGCACCTGACTGCGTGCACCTGCACGCATTACCACTCTCCAAACCCTCCTTGACCCCGAGCTCAGATCAGATCAGAAAGCCGAGGCCTCCGAGGCGAAGCGACGGGCCCACCCCCGTGGCCAGGCCCACCTTCCGTGGCCAGGCCCACCTCCCGTGGCCAGGCCCACCTTCCGTGGCCAGGCCCACCTCCCGTGGCCAGAACCACCTCCCGTGGCCAGGCCCACCTCCCGTGGCCAGGCCCACCTTCCGTGGCCAGGCCCACCTCCCGTGGCCAGGCCCACCTTCCGTGGCCAGGCCCACCTTCCGTGGCTGAGCGGGATTCCGACTCGATCTTCTGCCTCCCGATGCCTGTCAGTCATTTTCCTACAGGGAGTGAGCAGGACCTGCTGCTTCAAGCCCACACGGCTCTACCTTCTAGAGGAAAAATGCAATTCATCTCGGGGAGGCGTTTTCTCCTCTAGAAAAATACCTCCAGGGGCCTCTCTGGAAGCGAAGGACCCCTCCCCTCCCGGATGTAACCTGCACAGAGAGGCTTGGGTCTGAGGTCCTGGCTGCAGCTCAGGCGGGAGGGGTTGGGAGGAAGAGGCGGGGCTGGGGCAAGGCAGGGGGAATAGGGGAGGCATCAGAGTCGGTGAGACGGTGAGACGGTGAAACGTGGAAGAACGCCCGCCCCTGCCCTGAACCTCCAGGACGAGTCTCATACAGAGGGAGGTGCGTTCGAGGTGCTTTGGTGGAAGAGGGGTGTCCACTGTGGTCCGGGGCAGCCAGTCCTGGAGAGAAAGGGCTGATGCGTTAGGAGCCCCATGTCACTCACTTCCCCTTGCAGCGGTTCTCAACCTGTGAGCCGCGACCCCTTTGGCGGTCGAACGACCCTTTTACCGGGGTCGCCTAAGACCATCCTGCATAGCAGATATTTACATGACGATTCATCACAGTAGCAACATGACAGTTATGAAGTAGCAACGAAAATAATTTTATGGTTGGGTCACCACATGAGGAACTGTATTTAAAGGGCCGGAAGGTTGAGGACCACTGCGCTTAGGGAGAGATCAGAAACATCAGCTGGGACGCTCCCCATATGGGGTTGGGGATCCAAAGGCTAAAAGACTTGCGGGGGGACATCTGAGAATTTCTCTCAGGGTCCTGTTACCTCGTCTTTCGGGGCAGGGAGCAGGTCTCCCTTTCTCCCTGGGGTCCTGGAGTGCCTGGTTTTCTGTGTGTTTCTCCAAGGTGCAGGATTGAAGTCAGGGATGATGGGTGCTTGAAGCAGCCACCAGGGTGCGCCCGGTACCAGCTCGTAGAGCCATTGGCAGCCCCGCGCTTCCTTCTGTCCAGTGTTTGAGGATGAAGGGCTGGCTGGTCAATGATTAGCAACTGACGCCTTGGGGGCAGTGGTACCCAAGCCACGATTTGTGGTGCTTGCCACTCTCCGTGGTGTAAATACTTCCATGGCCGATTTTGAGCCACTAGCCACGCATCCAATAGGTCAGTGGTCGGCAAACTCATTAGTCCACAGAGCCAAATATCAACAGCACAACGATGGAAATTTCTTCTGAGAGCCAAATTTTTTAAACTTAAACTCTATAGGTAGGTACATTGTTATTAACTTCATTAGGGGACTCCTAAGGCTTAGGAAGAGCCACACTCAAGGGGCCAAAGAGCCGCATGTGGCTCGCGAGCCGCAGTTTGCCGGCCACGGTAATAGGTGATACAATACATGTAAGTCATCTTAAGAGCATAAATAATAGGAGAATGTAGTGAAATAATTAGAAATTGGTGAGTTTTGAGTACGGAGGACCTTGGTTTGTAATGTAACATAGTTTAACTTAGGAAACAACTGGCTCGCAAGATTCTGAAAATTTGACAATCGGCTCTCAGACGCAGGCCGGCTCCTGCATACCATGTGCCCTTTCCTCCTGCCCGGGCCTCCCACTGTCCTTGGACATCAGCGCCCCAATTGCCCGATTAATCCATTCAGCAGAGACAGCCCGGGGACGCACATCTGCAACATCTCCTTGGGTCCCTTAAACAGCCTGGGAAGGAGGAACTAGCATTCTCCCCATTTTACAGATGAGAAAACTGAGGCTCAGAGAGAAGAACTTGCCTGCCCCAGCTCATGCATGAAGCTCTGGGATTGGAACCCAGGCCTGAATCAGAAAGCCCATAGCTGTTGTTTTTTGTTGTTTAAAGAAAGCCATGTCCTTACCACTATGTCACACCGTCCAGAGCAAGCGGGGTTCTAGGGGAATCCCATGTCCCAAACTCTCACCCCTGCTGACCAGCCCTGGTGCCTGGAAGTCCCCATCAGTTACTCTTTGCTGCTCCTGGCTGCTGAGGGAAGACGCTGGTGCTTGGAAGGGTGACAAAGTTGGACCCAGCCCCACCTTCTTGCAAGGAGCAGGAGCAGGAGCAGGAGCAGGACACAGACAAAGAGAGGAGGCTGGGGACAAGGAGCTGGCATTTACTGGGCAGTGACTGCGGGCCCGGCCCCGGGCCAAACAGTTTGTATGAGCTTCTTTAGGCCTCACAACAACTCTACGATGTGGACACAATAATTACCCCCTTTTACTGCAGGGGAAACTGAGGTTCAGAAAGCTGGACCACTTACTCCATCAGGACATACTGCTAAGAAACTAGACTGCTGACTTCAGCTCCAGTGACAGGGAAGGAAGGCGGGTAGACAGGAAGTGGGGGGGGGGGGATGCTAAGTTTACTCCAGGTGCCTTTTTTCTATGAGCTCGGGCTGCCAGCCCTGGGGTGATCTGGGCAGAGGTTCCCCAAACTCATTCTCCAGATCCTGCCCTTTACTGGCACCCCTCTAAGCCCCAGAACTCGATGGTTATGATGAGTCTGTTCTGTGCCAGGCCCTGTGCTGGGTCCTGGGATGCCAGGGGAGCCGTACAGAACTGGCCATGCCCTTTGGGGCTCCTGGGTCTAAAGGGAGAGGGAGATGAATCGAATGAACACCCAGATTGTGGCAGGGCCCAGAGTCCAGAGGAGAGGGGCGGGGGGCTCTGAGGGTGCGCAGTGTGGCCAGACCTTGGAGGTGGGGTGAGGAGGAGTCAGGAGAACGTCTGAGACTGGAAAGATGCAGACTTGTTCACTCGGGAGGAAGGATATAGAGAGAAGAATGTCCCAGGCACTGAGAACAGGCTTCAAGGAATTCCCCCCGGAGTTTTTCCGCAGCCCCCCAGCAAATAAATACGTAAGACAGTGGGTTCCCCTAATCCCACCAGCCAAAGCCTCTGAACCCCAGCTCCTGCCCTGCTCAGACCCCCATCTCACCTCTTGACAGATGTGTCGGTTGGATGTGTGAAGGAGAGCACCTGTCACCTCTCACTTGCACTCTTCCTTCTTCACATGCTCCTGCCTCAGGACCTTTGCACGTGCTGTTCCCTCTGCCTGGTACTCTCCTCGCAGATGTCTGCATGGCTGGCATCTTCTCGTTCTTTAGGTCGCAGCTGCAATGTCACCTCCTCAGAGAGGCCCTCCCTGCAGCCCGGCCCCAGTTGTCCTTGACAACAGTCCCCCTTTTCCCTGAGGCACCGATGGCTGACTGGAGTGATGTCGGTGATATATTGATTTTTGCTATGCAAGGTTAGGGGCCTCTGTCCCCCTTGTTCACTCTTTCCTTGTCCCTGAATAGGGCCTGGCACACACAGTAGGGGTTCGGGAAACATTTGCTGAATGAATGCATATGCTAGGGACACTTTCCAAGGGTGTGAGGGCAGAGGCAGGGCTATGGGACAAGTGCCACGGCGGAGAGCAAGAGAACCTCGGGTCTAAGGCTAGGAGTCCGGCAGACCTGGGTCAAATCCCCACTCCCTGACTAGGTGCAGGGCTCTGAGCTCTGGGAGCCTCAGCTTCCACACCTGTGAAATGGGGAGACGCGCCCTTGCTCCTCCCGGGGCTGCGGGGGGCTGAAATGAGCAGGGAAGTGGCTGGCACACTGCAGTTGCCCAGTCAGCGCCCATCCTGGGAGAGACAGCCCCTGGCTACGGGGCCGACGTGGACCATCCGAGGGGCACCGTGGAGGCCTCCATGTTCCCCCGAGCCTCAGAGCCTCGCAGCCTCGCCTCTGTGGGTTGGGGAGCCAGTCTCAGCCCTGCTGAGCTCTCTGGTCTTTTAGCCTAAAATTAGCTCCCAAATTCCTTGGCTGCCTGGCGGGTGCTTCCAAGCGACAATTCAAACCAGATGTTTCCAGCTGTTGGGGCCCATCCCCCCTGGCCAGCGCCCGTGTGCCTGCGTGTGTCCTGGCTCTGGGAGGCGGGACTCAGCCCGGGGAAGATGGGGGAAGACCAATCGGCTGTGCACATGCAGGATCCCGGCTGCCTGGTGGGGGCTGGGGGGCTGGGGGGACTGGGGGGACTGGGGTAGCCCTGATGGGTGGGGGAAGGGGTGGAGGCAAGCCCCAGGCCTGCATGCACAGCCTCCTAGGATGGGGACGCCCCTCGCTGACCGGCCTGTTGATGGGGGGGAGGGAGGGAGGGTGCTCTACCCCTTTCCATCCTGACGGAGCGCCTGCTGTATGCCAGGCCTTTGTGTGCCGTCTGGTCCAGATGGTGTGATAGAGTCTCAGTCCCAGATGTCACTCGTGGTTTATTATTATTATTATTATTATTATTATTATTATTATTATTTAGTGCCAGGTGCCAAGGCTCACTGTCTTCTCACAGTAACCCAGGGTGCTAGTATTACCTCCCATTTTACAGATGAGGAAACTGCGGCCCAGCGCGGCTGGGTAACAGCCCACGGTCACCAAGGTTCCCTGAAGGGCAGGCGATCTTGGCTTTTCCTGGGTGGGTTTTACCTCCTTGCTGTCACCCCGCGTGGCCCTGTCCCTCGCGGCGGGTGGATCTGGATGCGCGAAGACCCTCACTGTGAGGTGGGCCGGGGCCAGGTGCAGAAGCTGACTGGTGGCGGCTGCCCGCCGGGAGGAGTGGATCACCCGCAGGCCCCCGGAGCCAAAGCTCTGGTCCCTGTGGAGTCGGGGCTGGTGGTTGGGGCTGGGGACCTGTATGGCCTTATGTGGAGCCCCTTCTTCTCTCCAGAGGTGGGACCCAGCGCCATCTCTTGGTGGCACCCTGAAAGGCTATGTGTGGGGGGCGGGAGGGGGGCATAGAGAGGACAGGGGCCTGATGGGAGGAGAGGAAAAGTGGTGAAGGTTTCACAGGCACAGGGAGCCATGGATGGCCTTCTCCACTCTTAGTAAAAGCCCAAACCCCTGCAAATGCCCACAGAGGCCCCGCGGGATTTGTCCTCGCCCTCCCCCATCTCCACCCCTACCCCCACCCTGCTAGCCGTGCCCTCCGACCTCACTTCCTCCCGCTGCCTCCTCACTCTGTGCCATCACACCAGACACGTTTCTTTCCCACATTTGAAAACACCAGGCACAGCCCGCCTCAGGGCCTTTGCACGGGCTCTTCTCTGTGTCTGGACCGCTCTTCCCGGATCAGCTCCCTGGGGGACTGGCTCAGGGCCTTCAGGTCTTTGCTCCAATGTCACCCTTTCCCTGCTCTGTTTTCTCCACACCCCTTGCCACCGACTCCCACGCCACTGGCACATTCCCGAGGTATCTTTCTCCGGTGTCCCTTGTCCCACTGGAAGGCAAGCGCCATCAGGACAGGGGTTTGTGGTCTGTGCTGTTCTCTGCTGTGGCCCCAGTGCTTGCAAAGCATCTGGCACACGGTATGTGCTCAGTAAGCACCTGGAGAGAGAGAGAGAGAGAGAGAGAGAGAGAGAGAGAGAGAGAGAGAGAGAGAGAGAGAGAGAGAGGAAGGAAATGAATGGGAGAAAGGGAAGGGGAGGGAAGGGAAGAATAGAAGAGAAAGGAAGGAGGGAGGGAAGGAGAAGGGGAAAGAGGGAAGGAGGAAAAGATGGGACAGAAGGTCTTAGTGTAGAGTGAGAGGGTGGAGAGCAGGAGAAATGTGAGATGCCCTCCTGAGTGTTTGGGTGACTTAGGGCCCTGAAGTTCAGCCCTGATCCCTCCCCAGGTCTCACTCTGGGCCAGACCCGTTTCTCAAAGAGGGGGAGAGGCCCCCCCCCCCCCATTGCCAACAGACCTGCAAAGAAGTTCAGAAGCATCATCTGGATTCCCTCTCGTGATGGGGGTGAGGGGTCCTGGGGACCCAGGGCAGGGGAGGGGGACAGGGGAGGGGGCAGGAGGCGGAGGCCAGGTCTGCGGCGGGGTGCTGCGTGGTGTTTACATTCCTGCCCTCCCCACGGCCTCCCCCCACCGCGGGCTAATGAAGCCGCTCCCTGCACCGGGCCTGGGGAATGTAAATGTTTACAGCGCCTTGTGCAGCTGGCGGGCCCCACCACCACAGGAAGCGGGTCCTTCGGCTCTAGCCCCCTCCCCACTCTCCAGGAAAGAGAGGGGTGCAGGGTTCTTTATGTTTTTGTAAGAGAAACGCTCATGAAGTCACAGCCTACGGGAAGCGCACACGTCTGAAGCGTGCAGCTCGCTCTTTCCCTTGGAGCCCACGTCACCACCACCAGGTCCAGGGATCGGTTCCCAGCCCAGAGGCTCCCTCCCGCCTCTTCCCAGTCAATCAACACCCTCTAAGGGAGACTGCCTGTTGGTCTTCCGTCCCCAGCTTAGTTTGTGTGTTGGTTTTTGTTTTGTTTTTGTTATTTTTTTGGTTACTTCTCACCTGAGGATATTTTTCCATTGATTTTTAGAGAGAGTGGAAGGGAGAGGGAAAGACAGAAATATCGACGTGAGAGGAACACGTTGATTGGTTGCCTCCTGCACACGCCCCGACCAGGGGCAGGGGTTGAGCCTGCAACCGAGGTACGTGCCCTTGACCGGAATTGAACCCGGGACCCTTCAGTCCGCAGGCCGACACTCTATCCACAAAGCCACACGGGCCAGGGCCATAGCTTGGTTCGCCTTCGTTCTAGAACCATGTGAAGGGAATCACCCCGTGAGTATTCCGTTGGGCCTGGTTCTTTCGCTCGCTGTGTCTGTGCGATTTGCCCAGATTGCCGTATGTCTCGCGTCTCCCCCTCCTCTCACTGCTGAGAAGCGTCCCCCTGACTGGCCGTCCCACCGTCAGTTCCCCCGTCTTCCGTGGGTGGGCTTTGGGGTGGTTTCCACGTTTTCTGTTATTGGGGATAAAACCACGCTGGGCTTCTGTGGTTTTGTGTGCTTTCCTTTCCCTCGGGTAAGAAGACCGAGGAGCGAGGTGGCTGGGTCATCGGGACATTCTGGTTAATGTTACACAAATTCCAGACTGCGCTTCATGGCAGCTGCTGCTTTTCTCTCCCATCAGCCGCATGCCAAGCCCTTTCCCACCACAGGGCCTTTGCACGTGCTGTGTCCTGGGCCCGGAAGCTCTGCCTCCTGCTCCTTGAGAGGATCCTCTTCTCCCGCAGGTGCTGTTAGTTCAGACGCTTCTTTAGAGGACGCCCCTGAGCACCATTGCTCCAATAGCTGCCCAGGCCCCACCCCTCTCCTTCAAGCCACTTCCTGTCTCCTCATCCTCCTGATCTCCTGGATAGCGTTTTGCACGGAGGGGTTATCTTCCCAGATTGCCAGTGGACTTGTTTCTCGTCTGTCTCCCCTGCAAGGAGGTCCCCGAAGCGGAGGCCGGGCCTGTCTTGTTCCCCTGCAGGAGCTGGTGCAGAGGAAACAGTGTCAGCGTATCGCCGTCTGTACCCCGGGCAGGTGGGACTAGAATTGTTCAGCCAGTGGAGGGAATGTGTTGAGCACTTACCATCTTGCAGGCACTGGTGCTAGGGACCCATTGACAGAAGGGGCCCCGATTCTGGACCCGAGAAGTGGACAGGGTGGGGATACAAGTACGGAGGACATCACAGCCCCGTATGCCCAGCGCTCTGCGTGGGGAGCCTGGCTGCTGCTCTCCCTCCCCAGAGGCTGGGGTTCAGGGAGGGCTTCCTGGAGGTGGTGATGACTGAGCCGTGAGATGTGCAGGGGGTGGTCAGGCAAGGGGCAGAGGGAAGAGCCGGAGCAGAGGGGTGGCCGCGTCTGTCTTGTTCCCAGCTCCCCCTGTGCCTGGCCGCTGGGGAACAACCGAGAAATAAGGGAGCATCTTGAGTTGACAGTTGGGGAAACTGAGGCCCAGAGGTCTCACGGCACACCTCACGCTCGGGCCTGCGTGGATGAAGCTCGCTCCACCTCCTCGGAGCACCCAGCGGAGGCTGCTCCACGGGTGTCCCTCTGAAGACCAGGCCTGTGGGCCGCAGCCCGGCCTCTCTGGCCACATGAAAGGCGTGGGCTATTTTTTCCCAGCGCGCAGGCCCTAGTGGCCAGGAGCTGTGTAATTAGAAGGGGCTCTGAGCCCACGAGAAGCTGGAGCAGGGGTGCGGGGGGCCCCGCCCCAGGCTCAACTGGGGAGGACCCTGGCAGAGACTTGAGGAGGGTGGGTTTTGCCCTGGCCCTCCCTGCCTCCTCGGCCGTGCTGTTCAGCAGGGCGGGGGTCATGGCTGCTAATTGCACGGTGGGCACAGGGTGAGGTCGCTGAATGGCTTCAAGGCTGGGCAGAGGGCCCGTTGCTCTCTGCCTCTGAAATTGCAGGTTGCAAGTGAGCGGCTGCATGCCAGCGGCCTGCCTGTGCCCCCACCCCCACCCCCTTGGCGCCACAGCAGGGCAGGCTGTGGGGATCATCCAGCCTGCGCCCCGAAACGCTCCTGGAACTGGGGAATGTGAGATCCTCGGGGAGGGCGAAGAGCAAAATCTCGGGGCATGAAGTTGTCAAAAGGTGGGAACGCAAGCGTGGAGGTCAGCGTGGGTATTCGCACATCGACAAGCATTTATTGAGCACCTGCTGCGCTCCAGGCACTGTCTTGGCTGCTGGAGGGAAGGCAGTGCACAGAACAGAGCTGGTCCGTCTCCTCTCACTCGATATTAATCTTCAGAAATGGCTCTGAAGCTGCTGGGTTCCCGTCTACCCCAGGGCCTTTGCACGTGCTGCCCTCACTGCTGGGAATCCTCTTGCATCCTTGCCTTCCTAAATACCTCCTCATCTTCATGGGCAACTCTGCTGTCTCATGGAAGGACTCCATAACCTTCAGGACCAGACTAGGATTAGCCTCCCACAGCCCCTGAGCTGTCTCATCCCAACTCTTCGCCCGTTTGCAGTTAGATAGTCACTTGTTTGTTTACTTACTTCCGGGAGGCCTTCCCTCTGCTCTGTAAACTCTGCGCCTTTGTTTGCTCATCACTGACTCCCAGGGCGTGACACTGAGAGTCAGAGTGTTGAGAGCAGTGCTGGCGGGCTTGTGGCAGACATCCAGTCCAACCCCGTATTTAGCTGCAGCCCAGAGAGGGGCAGGGGCTGGTCCACCACCCACAGTTGATGTGTGATCGGGGGCTGGAAATCCCGGGTCCTTTTTCCTCCCCGCGGTGGCTCACATTTTTGCTGTTCTGACCTCAGATGGCAGGGTGGGCTTGTGGGTTGGCTGAAGGAGAGCATGTGTGTCTGTGTGTGCGGGTGTGTGTGTGAACGGTGCCGGGGGAGGTGGCACTGCTGTGGGGGGTGAGCCCCTGGCGGGGAGGCTCACTGGCCTGGCAGCTTCATTTCCACATGAGACACAGAGGCTGGGAGAGACGGGGCTCTGACCCTCAATATGTTGCTGCATCTCGGTAGGTCACACTGCTGTGAGCCTCAGTTTCTGCATCTGTCAAATGGGCTTCACTCATCCCTTCACCTCTCCCCGAGCAGTGACGGAGCCTGTGCAGTGGCAGGCGCTCTGGGAGGAGGAACCAAGTGCTTTAGAGGGTGGACGATCCCAGCAACCCAGGGAATAGGTCACAATATTCAACCTCCATGTGGGAGACGTCCACATCCTAGTCCCGGGAAGCTGCGGCTATGAATATGTCACCTTCCATGGCAAAAGGGATTTGCAGGTGTGATTAAACATAGGCCTTAGCCTGGCCAGTGTGGATTAGCCATTAACCGGTTAAAAATGCGGATACTGGTTAAAAAATGCAGATTAGCCATTAACTGGTTAAAAATGCGATTGACTATTAACTGGTTAAAAATGCAGATTTTGTAATCAAAGAAAACACGATAATTTCAAGAGAAACATCAAAAGTGCTTTATTCACAGTAATGTCCATCGCTAGCTACACATTTCCCCCATCTTTCAGGTAATTTGTGGATACCGTCCCAATAGAACTTTTCTTGTTTTGAGGCAGACCATTCAGAGCCCCAATTTTTTATTTCTTCGTACGTGTGAAGTGCTGGTTAGAAAGTGCGTGTGCCATCGATCGGAACAAGTGGTCATCTGAAGGAGCAAGGTCTGGTGAATACGGCGGGTGGGTTAATACTTCCCAGGCAAGATCTCTTAACGTGTCTTTAACTGGTTTTGAGGTGTGTGATTATGCGTCATGAAGCAAAATTACTTTGCCGTGTCTTCTGGCCCATTCTGGTTGTTTCACGACTAAAGCGTGGTTCAAATTGATTATTTGTTGTCGGTAGCGATCAGTATTAATGTTTTCACCTGGTTTTAGAAGCTCATAATACACCACACCTTCCTGATCCCACCAAACGCAGAGCAATGCCTTCTTTCCAAAGCGATTTGGCCTTGCAGTCGATGTTGATGGTTGACCTGGATCAACTCATAATTTTGTGCGTTTGGGGTTCTCAAAATAAATCCACTTTTCACTGCCAGTTACAATTCGATGCAAAAAAGACTTTCTTTCGTGCCTTTGAAGCAACATTTTACTGATGACTTTTTGGTTTTCCATTTGTCTTTCGTTCAGTTGATGTGGCCCCCATTTTCCTTCCTTTAAAATCTTTCCCGTTGCTTGTAAACGATCGGGAATTGTTTGCTGAGCAACGTTTAACCTTTCTGCAAGTTATTTTTGAGTTTGACACGCATCTTCATCCAGTAATGCTTGTCATTGTTGATCTTCAAACTTTTTCGGTTGACCTGGACGTTCTTTGTCTTCCACATCGAAACCATCACTTTTAAAGCGTTTAAACCAGCATTCACAGGTTTCTTGAGATGGAGCATGTTCACCATAAGCTGCCCGAAGTATATGATAACTTTCAGCAGCACTTTTCTTCAAAATAAAGTAATGAATTAAAACTTCCCGCAAATGCTCTTTTTTTGGGCATGAAATTCGAATTTTTAAGCGTAAAAATATCTATGATGTTAATACCAACAGAATATTTGACATATGAAGTTTTAAGCTTGTTGTCAATACAACAAAATAGCATGCATATCAAATCGCATGTATATCAACATATGTGTAACCCCATCTATTGAAAAAAATCTGCATTATTAACTGGTATACCTGGTGCCAGCAGGCTCACGCCCTCTGTCTCCTTCCTCAGAGGCTCTGTGGGGTGCAGGGCATGGTGGAGGCAGGATTTGAACCCGGGCCTGTCTCCCTCTGGCTCCTGGACTCCCTTTGGGGGCTGCTCTGCCCCTAAAGGGGGAACACAGAACGGACCCTGTCTTAGGCTGAATGGATGACATTCTGGGACTTCCCCTACTCCTGCTGACTTCCCAGCCCTTTTCTTTTTTTAAAAATATATTTTATTGATTTTTTACAGAGAGTAAGGGAGAGAGATACAGAGTTAGAAACATCGACGAGAGAGAAACACCGATCAGCTGCCTCCTGCACACCCCCTACTGGAGATGTGCCCGCAACCAAGGTACATGCCCTTGACCGGAATCGGACCTGGTACCCTTCAGTCCGCAGGCCGACGCTCTATCCACTGAGCCAAACTGGTTACGGCCCTGTTCCTTCCTTTGGTCCACGTCTCCTCCAGCCACCGGGCCTTTACCCAGGCTGGTCCTTCCCCCGGGAATGCCTCTCAGGGACTCTCTTGTTGAGACTCCGCTGGTTCACGGTCAAGTCCTCCAGGACCCTGCCCTGACTCTGTCTCTCAGGACCATCTTTGCCCTGGGGTCCCCGAGCACCTGGCCTGGCCCCTCTCCTGCCACAGACCCATTTCTCTTTTCTGAAAAAGTAATTTACATAAATGTCGTTCTCCCTGGAAGTCTTCAAGCTCCTGAGGGCTGGGCTTCACCTCTGAGGCCTGCTTGGGACAAGGCCTGATGCCCTATAGGAGTTCATGCAGAACATCTAGAACATTCATCTGCTGACTGAATGAATGAATGGATGAATGAATGCAGGGGCCGCTGGCCCATTGGACTCCTCAGGTGAGCCAGAGGTCCCAGATCCAGGGCTATGACTGACCTCTCAGTCCTCTGAGCCACTTGGACTCCTCTGCCTCAACTTTCCCCATCTGTGAAGTGGGGCCACAGCTCCTGCTCTAACCACTCCGAGGCCACTAACCTTAGAATGTCATTGCTGAGGGAGCCCCAACAGCTTCCCACCCACCCTGCAAATGGGCAAACCGAGGCCTGGAGGGGGCAGGGGACCGACCAGGGCCAGACAGTGGCTGCCATAACGAGCTCCCTGCCCCAGTCCGGACCCTCCAGCAGGCCTCGCTCATGCTCTGCCTTACACACACCCCGGCTCCCACTCTGCACCCCGAGCCTCGGAAAACCTGAGTCACAGCTGGAACCAAGGACTGGGAATTTCCCCCTCACGTCCAGGGGCCTCCGAACCGCCTGACCTCTTCTTTGCAGGAGGGTAGGACCTTAGTTTGCTGGGTTTTTTTTGGGGGGGGGCGGGCGCTGTGGGACAGCCCTGTCTGTCTGTGTGCCCCAGCCTACCCTGGGGACCATGGTCAGGGAGGAAGTGCCCCATCTGGGCTTCCCCGGAGCGTGGAGGGGGCGCCCGCGGGAGTGTGAGCGAGGGGGGATGTGTGTGGCCCAGCACAGCCCCACCCCTCCCCCTGTCCCCACCCTAAACCCCTTAATGAAATCAAGCTGGCCCCGCAGCCAGAGAGGGGGAGGGAGGGAGGGGGCGGGAGGAGGGCGGGGCGGCCGGCCCAGAGCAGCCCGGGCACTGGCACGGACTCTCTCTCGCTCCACCTGGCGGGAGACCAGGCCTGTGTGCGGAGGGACTGGTGAGTCGGGGTCCCCTCCCGTCCCCTCCTCTGACCGGGGAGCCCGGACATGTCTTGGCGTTTAGGGACTGGGGCCGGCGGGAGTGCTTGGGGGGGCGTCTCTAAGTGTGTGTGAGTTTGGAGGGTGTGCTGGATGCTGTGTACGTGTGTGATGTGCTGAGGGCCAGGGGTGCGGGATGAGTGTGCCCCCGTGTGCACTGCGGCCTTGCCGCACGGGGATGTGTTGTTCTTGCGAGTGGACGCCCGGGAGGTTGCTCCCAGGGTCGGCGGGTGGTGGTGTGGCTGGGACTGTGCTGTCTGGTCTGGGGGGACCCATGGGGGGAACGGGGTTGTGATGTGCATGTGTTGTCGGAGAATCAGCCCGTTGTGTGTTGTGTGTCTGTGCTGGCAGGCCCTGCGAGCTCTTGGGGTGCCTGATGTTGAGTCCGTATGTTGTGTGTCCTACATGTATTGTGTGTCCATGCTGCCCCTGCTGTGTGTGTGTGTGTGTGTGTGTGTGTGTGTGTGTGAGCCCTCAGGTTCCCCAACCCTCCCAGGCCTCCCTCCAGGGCCCTGGTCCCTGCCCTCGGCTGCCCAGCAGGGGCCACAGCGCTTCAGCCCGACCCCTCCCCCAAGGCCACTAATTGAAGCCAGGTTTTCCTGGGCCGCCCTTCCCCTCTGGCTACCAGTCTCTGGATGGGGGTGGAGCAGCTGCTGGGGCCCCTCGGCCTCAGGTCTTGGGGTACCTAAGTCTTAGGGGTGGATTTGCATCCTTGGCATCGGCTGGGCCGTCACATTTTAAAACAATAAACCCTGTGACGGCTCTACAGAGAGGCCCTGCTCCAAGCGGGGGTCCTCTCCTCCATGTGGCGCCCATTCACTGACACCTACTGAGCTCTGGGCGCTGCGGTCTGGTCCTGACAATGGTCCCGGGAGGTGGCCTTATCCCCACTCTGCAGATGTGGAAACTGAGGCCCGGAGATGACACGCGGGACACAGTGGGGTATTCTGAGAGGCCTCTCCGTTCTGGGTTCGGTTCAGGCTCCTGACAGGCTGTGAGACCCTGGGCAGCCCGATCCCAGTTTCAGCCCAGTTCCCTCCGGGTAAAATGAGACGGTTGGCCTGACCCCAGCTGTTAATGGCCAATGAGTTCCCGAGTCTTGGAACAAGTTCGGACCCGGGAAGGAGGGAGGGCAGCAGACGGGCTGCGGCTATTTCAGAAATGCCCAGGCCAGTGCACCCATTCCACGGATGGGAGGCTGAGGCCAGAGAGGGCAGGGCTCGTCATGCGGGGTCACACAGCGATCCCCTGAGAGGCCCAGCCAGCTCCCACACTTTGCCTGCATATTTCCTGGGGGGCCACGAGGGGTGGCGGGGTGTGGGGGCCTCTGAGAGATGGGTTCTCGGCCTTTGAGAGCCAGAGATAGTTTGTGTGGCCTCCTTCTCTGTCCTCTGTCCCCCTCACCCCAAGGCTTCAGGGCAGGAAGCACTTTTCTCTTTCCAGCTCTCTGCTGTGCATGTGTGCATGTATGTATGCGTGTGAGTGTGCATGTGTGTGTGTGTGTGTGTTTCTAGATTCCTCGGCGATCAGACTTTAGGGGATTTCACCCACCGAGGCATAAAAGTCGGCCTGTCCTGGAGGTGGGGGGAGATAGTGAGCAAATGCACATCTCGGTGAGGACTATCGTTTGTTGACTTTTGTGGGGAAATGCTGGCTGACCTTGGAGCTCTGCTAGGGTAGCAATTCAGCTGCTCCCCTCCCCAGCATGCCCCCAATTTACAGATGGGTAGAGTGAGGCCCCGAAGAGCCGAGATGGAGCCCGGATTGTAATCTGGCCTAACCGGCCTTCCTGCTTTGCCGCCTGCAGACCTGCAGCGAGGGGACTCCACAGTCGGCCCCTGGGAAAGCCCTGGGCTTCAGCCACTGCTGGTCATGGCTGAGGTCTGTGGTGAGAAGGTCAGCTGCCACCATGAGAGGTCTCTCCTGGGGCTTGACTGCAGGCAGAGGCAGGGGGACTGCTGCGGCTTAGACCCCGAGATCAAAGCTGAGTAGGACCTTTGCTACAAGTGCCCGTGAGAGGGGGGCCGAGAAGGCTCCTGCAGCTCATGTAGCATCTCAGATCTTTTCCCAGCTGACGAGTGATGCCAACCAGGGGGCGTGAGGCCAGCCCTGGGCCCGAGATAGACAGATAATAGATAGATAGATAGATAGATAGATAGATAGATAGAACACTTGGGTCACACAGAAGAAGGTTCAAACCCCAGCTCTGACACTATCGTCTCTCCTGGGGCAAATCACTGTCCGTCTCTGAGCCTCAGTTTCCTCCTCTGAAAGCAGACAATGGCAGGGCCGGCCCCCAGGGCTTCTGCAGGCTCGCACCCACAGAGGGGCTCTGAGGAGGGCCTGTGAGGAAAGCACTGACCAGCTCCCTAACGATGAGCCCTGAGCAGCGTTGCCTCTTCCTATGCCCTGGAATTATCTTTTGTTTTTGCCATCTGAGCCACTTTGTCCAGAGTCAACTTCAATGAATGGCACTTTCATTGAGAGGCCCGGCTTCCTTGGAAATGCCACTCAATGGCCTGGCGTCATTCCGACCTCATCTCCGAGTCCCCCAGGTCACCCTGAGGTCAGTGCATCACCCGTGGAATGAAGCGGGGCGTCCGGCCCAGGCACTCAAGGGGACCTGCGGTCAAGGTGTTGGACACCTGACTTCCTTCTTCAGCCTGGGAACTTGCTGTGTGCCTTTCGGCCTGCCCCTCGCCTTCTCTGGGCCTCTGTCTCCCCATCTCAGTTCCCTGAGAGCCTCAGACGCGATCCTACGGCTTTTCTGTCTTGGAGCCTCTAGCCCCACTCAGTGTCAGGGTCCTGGGCCCTCCACTGGGTCAGGATGGGGTCCTAGGGCAGGGGTGGCAAACTTTTTGACTCGAGGGCCACAATGGGTTCTTAAACTGGACCGGAGGGCCGGAACAAAAGCATGGATGGAGTGTTTGTGTGAACTAATATAAATTCAAAGTAAACATCATTACAGAAAAGGGTACGGTCTTTTTTTTTTTTTAGTTTTATTCATTTCAAACGGGCCGGATCCGGCCTGCGGGCCGTAGTTTGCCCACGGCTGTTCTAGGAGGTGACCTGGGGGCCACCGAAGGGGGTCTCTGGGTTTATCTGAGTGCCTAGCCCCACTCAGGTTGGCAGGGAGGGTCAGTAAACCGGGGCCATGAGGAAGTTATTAGCTAGCCGGCTGCCTGGGCCAGATAGGGCCTGAGGGTTCATGTTGGGAGCAAGTGAGGTGCAGAGCTCAGCTGGTCCCCATTTAGTGGCGGGACTCAGGCTCCAGTGGACTCCAGCTTTGTCTCAGGCACGGGGAGGGGTGGGGAGTATGGTTACCCTGGGGTGGCGGGGGTTACCCTGCAGCCTCCAGGTCCTGCTCTGAGCCTTGAGGGGAAGTTGGCCATGGGGCAGATGCTCCCAGCATGCTCCTGGCGTGCAGGCCCTCTGCTGAGCTCAGAACACGTGCAGGCTTCAAAAGCTATGACTCTTCCCAAGAAGGGAAGGGGACCCCAGAGGGGCTGGGGGCTGCTGGGGAGGACTCCCCATAAGAGGGGGGTCCGCTGACAGTTACTCAGTTCCTCACTTACTCAGCCCTGCCATCTTCAAGCCCCTGTTCTGCCTTGGCACGTCACGGAACCCCATCTGAGCCTCAGTTTCCATACCTGGAAAGTGGGCGAATAATAGCACCTCCCCCCTTGGGTGGTCCTCAAGAGGCAATGAGAAATTCCACATCAAAAAAGGTAAAAGAGTACCTGGCACAGGGCAAGCAGTAAAAAGCTAAATTATTACCATTAATTCAAGTCAGTCAAGATACATTTATGGAGCACTTGCTGTATACCAGATACAGGGCCAAACCCCGAGGATGCCGAGATAAATAAGATTCAGGCCGTAACCGGTTTGGTTCAGTGGATAGAGCGTCAGCCTGCGGACTGAAAGGTCCCAGGTTCGATTCCGGTCAAGGGCATGTACCTTGGTTGCGGGCACATCCCCAGTGGGGGGTGTGCAGGAGGCAGCTGATCGATGTTTCTCTCTCATCGATGTTTCTAACTCTCTATTCCTCTCCCTTCCGCTCTGTGAAAAATCAATAAAATATATTAAAAAAAAAAAAAAAGATTCAGACCCTGCCCTCCAGGACCTCAGAGTGGAGATGGGGGCGGGGGAAGGTGTGAACCCCACATAGGAAGGAACGGGGGTCCTTTGTACCACGGGGAGGCTCAGGCCTGAGGAAGGAAGTGACTTCATATTTCTTGCACCTCCTCGGGGTCCCCTAAGACCCTGAGTCCACCCCTGACCTCTCCCTGCCTCGCTCCCCCACAGGTCCCGGGCAGCATGGTCTCTGCCATGGCCCCCCGCCTCATCGTGTCGCTGCTGCTGCTCGTAAGGGTCCTGCCCGCCGTGGCTCACTCCGTGCCCGTGCAGGTCTCCTTCCTGGAGGACATGGGGGGCAGCGGGGAGGCCGATGACTCCTCGGCCTCCTCCCCGAGCCTCCCGCCGCCCCGGACCCCGGCCCTCAGCGCCACGTCAGTGGGGCCCCAGCCCACGCCCCTGGCGGGCCCCAAGCCCCCCACCAACTTCCTGGACGGCATCGTGGACTTCTTTCGCGAGTACGTGATGCTCATCGCCGTGGTGGGCTCGCTGGTCCTCCTGGTCATGTTCATCGTCTGCGCCGCCGTCATCACCCGCCAGAAGCACAAGGCCTCCGCCTACTACCCCTCGTCTTTCCCCAAGAAGAAGTACGTGGACCAGAGGGACCGGGCCGGGGGCCCCCAGGCCTTCAGCGAGGTCCCCGACAGGGCCCCCGACGGCCGGCCCGAGGAGGCCCTGGATTCCTCCCAGCAGCTCCAGGCCGACATCCTCGCCGCCACCCAGAACCTCAGGTCTCCCACCAGGGCGGCCCCGAGCGGTGGAGATGGAGCCAGGATGACGGAGGGCAAGTCAGAGGAAGAGCAGCCAGGCGGCCAGGAGGAGGACCGGGACGCCCCGGGGTGTGGGGTCCCCACGGAGAAGCCAGGGGTGACGGAGGGGCCATGCTCAGGGCTGGCAGAGGGGGTCCTGGGGGCCCTAGAAGGCCCAGGGGAGCCAGAAGCGGCTCCCTCATTAGCCCAGGAAGCCGGGGACCCAGCAGGCCCCCTCCAGAGTCCCTGTGCTTGTGGCAGTGTCACCCCTAGCGTCTAACAGGCCCCCAGGGCTGTGGCCCTGACTGTCTGGCCCCTAGTGGTCCCCTCTGGGCCACCCCCAGCTGCAATTTCCAGCGTGTCCCCTCCTACAGCGAACAGACGCTGGTGTCCGCTCCACCCGGGAATCTCACCAAGTTCTAGAACATTTGCCTCTGCAGCCCCGAAGGGCTACATCCCAAGCACAGCTCCTGTGGGGAGGCGGGGCTGGGGATGTGTCCCCCTTACAACCACGTCGATTAGGAAACATACTTGGCGGGTCCCCTGTGACAGGGACAGCATCACCATCGAGGTAGAAATGTAAACCCATCAGCTAGGAGTTTTGGAAGATTTTAACCGGGAGACGTGGAAGTGGCCGGGGCGGGTGCGGCTAGTGCTATGGCAGAAGTAGGCCCCTCACCTGCTCACCTCATGGCAGGTACGAAAATGACCATTTCCCAAACTGGGTTCCCTGTGGTACCCTGACAGGTACAAAAATGAGTATTTCCCAAACTGGGTTCCCTGAGGTACCCTAACAGGTACGAAAATGAGCATTTCCCAAACTGGGTTCCCTGAGGTACCCTGTGGAAAAAAGATGTTGGCGTCCAATGAATTGAGGAAATGCTGCTTCTCGACTCCCCGCACCCCCTTAGACCACCCCAGGGCTCTGACAAGTCCTGCAGTCAAGGCCCCGGGGAATCTGGTGTCTGGTTTCATAGCCTTTCCCAAACTGCTTTTGACCAGGAAGTACTCTCGTTATTATTATTATTATTATTTGTTAGCAGCTACAGTGGAAACTGCTGCAGGGCGCACTCTGGAAATTACTACTCTCAGTGTTCTGGAAGGTGCCCCACAGCGTCTGGTTGGTCTGGGGTGTGGGATGTGGGGGCTCAGCCCGCTACTGCCGTGGGGATGGGGTGTGAGGATTGGGTGAATGAACTAAATCTTTTTGTCAGGCTCCTAAAGCAGCCTAGAAGCCTTGGGCTCTGAGTGAGGCGACCTCACTCTGGGGGAGTCTGGGGGGTGGAGGGTCTCTGACGCCTGGCCTGGAGCAGGGCACCCAGGACCCCTCCTCCCCCCTCCCCACCCTCTGCTCACACTTGGTGTCTGGCAGCCTATGTCCACAGCCTTCTTTAGTCCTCGACCAGGGAGCCTGAGCTCCGTCCTGATTTGGGGAGGCTCTGGGGGGTCCTCTTCCCCATCCCTCCATCTGGGGTCCCCCCAACCTCTGCACAACTTTCCGGTGCTGAGCTGTAACAAACCAGCACAATAAACTTTATCCAGCCTGAGTCTCGCTGCTTTTCTGAAAGGCACTTCCCCTGCGCTGTTCCATGGGGTGGGGCAACTTTCTGGGGGAGACACATCATTGGGGCTCCAGGGGCTGAATCAAGTGGGGAAGGGAGGCAAGAGGGGTGTCCCAGGGGGTGGGGCCTTGACTCATGTCCCCAAGGCTGTGTGTCCCCAAGGCTGAGCAGCGGCCCTGACTTGTGGCCACAAGCCAGGTTCCATGCCTGGCGGCCACAGGGGTGCCCTGGAGGAGACATGGGCAGTGGGGGGCTCCCAGGGGAGGCTACAGTTTCCCATCCCCCTGCAGAGTGGCTGAGGATGGGGTGGGTCCGGAGGCAATGCCACACTCACCGCACCAGCACCCTCCCTGGCGCCTGGGGTTGGAGGCAGCCCTGGCCTTTGTCTCCTCGCCACCAGGCTGCTCCTTGCCTTTGATGGCAAGTTCCTGCGGCCACTGCTTCCCCTCTGCCCGGAGCTGCCAGCTGGAATCCAGATGTGGCTGGGCTGGGAGCCCCGAGGTGATGGGGGCAGGGAGGCCATCCCCCGCGGCCCCTCTCCTCCTCCGGCCCCTCTCCTCCTCCGACCCCACATCCACCCGGAGGGGGCCGGATTTGGGTTTCCCAACACACAATGGCCTCTGTCTGGCTCAGTGGGGAACGGCCCTTCCTTAGCCCAGACCAGCTCCCGCCCAAGAACACAGGGAGAATTGAATACAAACAGAGTCCCGGAGGCTGTGTGGCTCTGACAAAGTCACTCAACCTCTCTGGGTGTGACAGGATCTCGGCCTGTTCCTGAGCTCCTGCTGGGGTGTGCCTAGGAAGTGCATTAAGCTGCCCTGTGATGGGCAACAACCAAGTAAGATGGGATCAGGCTTGGAGATCCCTGCGGAGTAGGCAGGGGTGAATTTCCAAGTCAGCTGCTCCCTGGACTGGAAGCTGGGTCTCCTTAGCCATAGCCTGTGTCCCCTGGGCCATGGGGCATTAAGGAGGAGGTCTGAGCTCCAGTGCAGGAAGAAAAGTAAACTATGAGTTTTTTTTGCTGCTATTCCCTCTGCCTATAACACCCTTGCCTTGTTAACTCCCTCTCGTTCTGGCTTAGATGCCCCTTCCTCCTGGGAGCCTTCCCTGATGGCCCCTGACCAGCCTCTCTTCCACAGTCTCCTGAGCTCCATGACAATAATGATTGCTCACAATTAACGAGCGCCTGTTATGTGCCAGGCACCGCTCCAAGCAAGGGACTCGCCACCCTACGAGGTGGGCACTGTTATTATTCCCATATCACAGGTGGGAAGACTGAGGCCCAGAGAGGTGAAGTCGGTTGCCCGGGTCACACAGCCAGGACTCCAGTCCTGCAGTCTGATTCCCGAGTCTGAGTTCTCTGCTGGGCTCTACTGCTTTTTTGATAAATGAATGAATGAGTGAATGAATGAATGAAGCCCTTGGGGAGTGGGGGACAGCAGGGCCCCACTCCTGCTTAGAGCCCCTCCAATCTGCTCCCACAATTGCAGTGCCGTTACCCAAGAAGAGCCTTTTATGGGCACACATCTGGCTGGGCACCAGTGGGGAGTGAGCCATGGAGGGAGACAGCGGTTGGGGGCTGTGGCCGGCCAGGGGGGAGAGTGGGCTTGAGGGTAGGGGTGGGGGTGGTGGGGGGTTTCACTGTTCCCAGGGATCCAGGAATCTGCCAGGGCCTGAACAGGCCCCTACTGTCCCGGGGCTTATAAAACCGCACAGCTGCCCTCAGCCTGGGAGTCTGTCCCAGGGCCAGGCCTGGTCTCCATAAAGAGGGAGAGAGGAGTGAGCCAAACACCGCAAGACATGGGCCCCAGCTCAGTGTGGGAATGGGGGCTTCGGGGGTAGTGGAATGGGGGTGGGGGTACTGAAGAGTGGGTCACGGTTTGATTCCGGTCAAGGGCACATGCCAGGGTTTTGGGCTTGCTCCCCAGTAGAGAGCGTGCAGGAGGCAGCCGATCAACGATTCTCTCACCATTGATGTTTCTATCTCTCTCTCCCTCTTCCTTTCTCTCTGAAATCAATAAAAATATATTTTTTAAAAAGATGGTGGACATCCATTACCTCTAATAGGTTCTTTGTTACCTCTTGTAAAACCCTCCTTACTGTTCCTCTCCATCCCCCCGCCCCAGTCTCCAGGCAACTATTAATTTGTTTTCTGTCACTGTGATTCTTTTTTTTTTAAATCCTCACCGGAGGATATGTTTTTATTGATGAGAGAGAGAGAGAGAAATATCAACGTGTGAGAGAGAAACATCGATTGGTTGCCTGACTGGGGATCGAACCCACAACCGTTTTGGCGTACAGGATGATGTTCCAACCAACTGAGCCACCCGGCCAGGGCTGTGATTCGTTTTTATTTTCTGGAATTTTATAGAAATGGAACCATACAGAGTGCACTCTTCTGGTCTGGCATACATATTTTGAGGTTTACTTGCGTTATTGTCTGTATCAATATTTCGCTCCTTTTTACTGCTGAGTAGCAGTCCCTTGTCAGGGTGTATTACAATTTGTCAGTTCACCTGCTGATGGACATTCGGGTGGGTTCCAGTTTGGGGCTATTACAAAGAAACTTGCTATGAACTACGGATGTTAGGTTACTTCTCCCTCATAGCCCTGTTAATGAGATGGTCATTATTTCTCCCCATTTTACAATCGAGAAAAACAGAGAACCAGAGAGGTCAAGTAACTTGTCCGAGGACACACAGCCAGTAGTTGGAGCATAGAACCTTCAACAGTGGGAATGTTTGAGCTCAGCGACTTAAGGGAACCTCTACAGTTCAGAGGGTCTCAGAACCCCTAATCGAGGCCAGCCCCTCACTTTATAAGTGGGCATATGAAGACTAGATAGGAGCTGGGACCCGTCCGGAGCTGGTGAGAATCGGGGTCTCTGGTGGGCAGCCTGGCGCTGTGTCCAGCCCTGCTCTGCCTCATCCTGGCTCTTCACTGGGTGTGGGGGAAGGATCGGGCCTGTCTGGAGAGGGACAGGGATTTGACCTTTTTTTCAGGAAGTTTTCATTTCAGGATTTCTCCGGCTGCTCACAAATAGCAGGAGGATTTGGCACTGGCTCCAGGGCCCGGGAGGTTTCCCCACAGCTGCGCCCCTCTCCCCAGGCCGGCCCAGGGTTTATGGAAGCAGCTGCAACGTATAAAATAGCCCGGCTCATAAATCCGCTCCTGCCAGGGTCCCTGATGCCAGAGGCCCCTGCGATGCCCGGCACAGACCCCACCCCCACGGGGGCCCTGCAGGGCTGGAGGGTCCAGGTCTGGGAGGAGCCACCTGGGGCATCTCCCTTGGGTTTGGAGAGCCAGGCTCAGCTGGAGGGTCTGCAGGGGAAAAAGGAGAAACAGGGTTGCCAAGGGGTCAATGACTGGGGACAGCAAGGGGAGGAGGAGGAATAAGGAACCAGGAGACCCAATGAGGCCCCTCCTAGCTGTGTGGCTTGGGGCAAGTCAGCTTCTCTCTCTGAGCTGTGGGTTCCTCCCTTGTAAATCTGGGGCCACAGCCCTTGCCTTGTCCCCTGGACCGCACAGGATGCTGAGAGGTTACTAGATGCAAATGTACTTTACAGTGTGCGGGGCAGTGTAGCATTGTGGTTAGGGGTTCAGGCTTCGGAAGACCTGGGTTGGAATCCCAACTCTGCCATTTCCCAGCTGTGTGATCTTGGGCAAGTCACTCAACCTCTCTGGGCCTCAGTTTCCACATCTGTGAAATGGGAACAATGGCGGCACCTACCCTACCCTGGAGGGGAGGTGGAGGCAGAGTTGGCTCACTTAGAGTGCTTAGGACAGTGCCCCCACAGGTGCTCCAAGGAAGTGAGCTTGTTAGCTGTAAACTGTGAAGCGCTGTGGCCCAAAGAGGAGAGAAGGAGGTAACTCCTCTCTCTCTTGGTGTCGGCAGTTCTGTGAGTTACCTCTTCCTTCCAGGATTGGGTTTAGAAGCTTCATGAGATCAGTGATTCTTAGATGCTTGGCATTTTAGTCTTAACGTCTTTCCTTGGGGGCTAAGGCAGCGGGTTCTAGAAATGTCGGCGAAACCAGAGCAACGCCAGCAGCCAGGGGAGATGCTGTGGGCTTCAGGGAGGGGTGGAGGATGTGGCCAGAGAAGAGAGATGGGCTCACGCTGCCCTTTGGGTGATGTAAATGCCCCCCACCTCCTGCGCCCCTCTGCAGGGGTTTGGCGCCCAGAGGGGGCCCGGGGTCATGATGCAGCTGTGCCCTGTCTCCCTCTGGGGCGTGGTGACCCCAGCCAGGGCTTAGGCATTGTCTGGGCTGGCAGAGCTGGACAATGGCTGGTAACATGGGTTGGGGAGCCCAGGGACTTGGGCCCAAGGGGACAGGCGCCAGGATCATTTCTCGGGGGCTGGAAAGGCGAGGGGGACCAAGTGGGATTCGTTGCCAGGTGACGTGGACCGGTCCTCTCCTCTCTCTGTTGTGTCCTATCTGGAAGACAAACCGAATTCCTATCAGCACCGGCTCTGGCAGGAAACTCCTCCAGGCACATGGAGGGAGGACACAGGACACAGGTGTCTGCATCCTGAAAGGCTGGTGTTCAAATCCCAGGGTTTGAACCCCACTTCCGGGTGGTGTGGCCTTGAGCAGCTTCTGCCGCCTCTGGGAGCCTCGGTGCTTCCCCTGTGAAACCACAGGTCCTGCTGGGTCACAGGCTCCGAGGAGCATGGCCAGGCCAGGATGGACAAGGAGTCCAGGCTCCTGGTTCTCCCGATTGTCCCTGTTGCTCCTCCAGGCAGGAAGCTCCAAAGAGGTTGGCGGCTTCTCCTCCAAGCCCTGGGGGTCCAGCCCGGCATGGGGCGTGGTACTCAGCAGGTGCTCAATGAATGCTTCGCAGGGAGTGCTGAGCTACCGCTAAGGAGCTCCTTGAATGAAGATCAGAGGGTCCCCATTGAGGGCGTTGGACAAGCTCCAAGACCCCCCGTCCCCCAATTTTGGGGCACTCACTGTTTAGCAGACAAGGGCCCTCACAAAGCTGAGGGAAGCCTGGATATTATCCACCTTCTACAGAGGAACACACAGAGGCTCAGAGAGGTGCAGTGACTCGCCCAAGGTCACACAGCCAGAAAGTACCAGAGCTGGGCTTTGAACCTCCTGGGGCTATTGGTCCCCATAGCCACTGCTCCACGCTGCCTGCAGTCCTACTCATGCATGAATGAATGAATGAATGGCTCCACGAATACATGAATGAATGAGTGCGTGAATGCAGGAGAAGGGGTTGGAGGAGGGGGCCGAAGGCCAATGTGTTCAGACTTCACGTGGCCCCCCCAGCTAAGCTGGCTCAGGTGTTTTCACTGCTGCCGGGTGCCACGTGCCCAGTGCCACGTGCCTCGTGCGTCACGTGGTCTGCAGGGCGGAAGGGCTGCAAAGAGGCGGTGACCACAACCCTCCGCGGGCTTGGGCTCTTCCGGTTCACAAACAGCGCATGCGCAGCGCACCCAGTGCGGAATGCCCGCTGGGGCGTCACGACCACCCGACGGGCAGCCCGAGGCCACGTGGCCGGCGAATGACCCAGCCAGCGTGCGGGACCCCAACGCTGTGGCCCGGCCCCAGATGCTGCGGGCAGGAGAGACGCCGAGCGCCCGCGGGGTCGGCGGTCCAGCCACGGGCCTGGGCTCTCCGGAGGCGGGGACGTGGCGATGGGCGCCTGGGAAGACACTGGCCCCGGCCTGGCGCCCTGGGTGGAGACCTGCGCCGCCTCTTCCCCGGCTGGGCTGCGTGGCAGGTCCGCCACTTGCACAGGGAGGCCGGAGGCTGGCTGTGAGTTTCCGCGGGTGGGCCGCGGACTGTTCCAAAGGAGTCCCTCGCCTCTTGGACCAGAAGATCCTGGGAGAGCCTGCTTCTTTCTCCCCGTCTCATTCACCCCAGAGAGGCCAAACCCCCCCCCCCCCCCCCCTTAAGAGACCCCTGGAAGAGAGCTCCCCGGTTCTCTGGTCGCCTCCTCGCGGATCTCAGCAACCCCGCACCAGCAGGACGTCCCTTCTTGTAGCTAATCCAGGAAATCGGGCCCGAAGACCCATTTCCCCGCCGCCCGGCCTGCGGTAGGGCTCTGGCCGGCGGGCCGGGCCAGCCATTGGACGGTCACTTAGAAACACTTGAATTTTTCCCATGACCTCTCCTGAGATAAGAACATTTCGTCTCTGCCCGGGTCTGATCTTCGCACTGTCTGGTTTTGAGCAAGAGAGAAATGGCCCGTTCCGGAGGGTCCCGGGGCGGCATCTACCAATGTTGTAAACGTCCTTGCTCTTTGCCCCAGGCGTGCTTTTCTGGAACCTGCCTGCAGACACCTGCCTGTGGACCCTGAGATGGACGTACAAGGGTGTTCGTGCCACTAAGTTTAGAATAAGCGAGCAAAAGGACCCCCACCCCCACCCCCACCCCCGTGCACGTGGGGTGGTTAGAGAGACAGGGGCCTGTCCTCGGAGAGGATACTCAGAATTGGCTGTGGGACCAGGGTCTGGAACAGAAATATAGCCAATAATTTTCCAACTTGCTTCTCACATAAATGATTTCGTGTGAAAAATCGCTACCAAGTCGGTTTGATCAGCATCATTTAGCCAAGGAGACACCCATCTCTGCTCAGTGACTTGTTGACGAGCACTTGGTAACACAGCTGGTGAGTTGGGGAGAGGGGTCAGGTGCTAGGTTCAACTTGGCAGCTCACCCTCCGTGTGGGTTGCCGTCAACCTTGCGGGAGGGGGGAGAGCTTTGCACTCTAGGAGGCAGGCCTGATGGGATGGACTCGCCCAGGAAAGTCACCTGTGAGAGGCATGAGCCCAGCCTTCAGCTCACCTGGGCTTCGGGTGTCTTTGGAATAGAGCCGGTTCAGGGCTCCTCTGGGGCCGGGGCAGGCGCTGGGCGAGCTCCGGACCCGAGATCACAGATTGCAGAGTTGGGGGCCTTTGTGTCAGCACACGTGTCCAAGGACACCCTGCATATGCAGACACGTGGTGGTTCCTGGGCCCTGCTGGTGGGACCACTGGTGAAAGGGGACGTGGGTAGCGTTTTCAGAGATGCTGCCGATTGGCATTTCCAAGGTGCATCTCACCCATGTCCATTCCCGTCTTGGTTTAAGAAGCGTGTTGTCATTTTCCCACGCTTACAGCACTGCTCGTTTTCCGTCTTTGTTCCAATAGGTGAGAAGTGGGACCGTGCTGTTGTGTTAGTGATGGCGCTCTGATTCCTGGTGAGGTAGCTTTTCCTCATGGAGTTCCTCTGTGAATGATCTGTTTCCATCCTTAGTCCCTGTTGGTACTGGCTGTGTATCTGCTGATTTTCAACTTCTTTGAGCCACAGAACTCTTTGTTGTAATAGACTTTTACTAGGAATGCTAACATATGTTGAATGAAACTCCAGCTGGAAGTGGGGATGGGATACCCAGGGGCATCTGTGGGCCTCCCTTTGCCTCTTGCAGGGGCCCCTAGGGCTCAGTGGAGCATAGTTTGCAAATAATTGGCATAGTCCTACCACTCAAGCTACACATGGGGAAACTGAGGCCCAGAGTCACCCAGAAAGGTCATGGCTGAGGCAAGTCTCCAGGCCAGGTCACCTGACTCGGTCAGTGCTCATGCAAGGAGGATCCCTAGGTAAACAGATGATCAAAGCATCCAGGAGTGACTGTTGCATAGCTTCCTGTCTATGCTCCTCACTTTACTTGTAGTGTGTGTGTGTTAGTTATTGCAATGGCTTGGACTTCCAGTTCAATATGATTGGCAGTGGTGGTGGAAGTGATGTGATGATGGTGATGGAGGTGATGATGGAGGTGGTAGAGGTGGTGGTGATGATGGTGGTGGAGGTGGAGGTGGAGGTGGTGGTGGTGATGGTGGCTGAAGTAGGTGATCATAATGATGGTGTGGAGATGATGGAGGTGGAGGTGGAGGTGGTGGTAGTGATGGTGGTGGAGGTAGAGGTAGAGGTGGAGGTGATGATGGTGGAGATGGCAGAGGTGGTGGTGATGGTGGTGTTGGAGCTGATGGAGGTCCTAGAGGTGGTGATGGTGTTGTTGGAGGTGATGGAAACCCTAGAGGTGGTAATGGAGGTGATGGTAGAGGTGATGATGGTGGTGTTGCTGGAGATGATGACAAGGCTGCTTGTGGTAGTGCACATTCTTGTCTGGTTTCTGATTTCAGCGAGCATGCTTCCAACGTTTCCCAGCGGCCAAGATGTTTGCTGTGGTTTTCTGATCAATACCCTTTTTCTGATAAATAGACATGACTTTCTGTTCTTGAGTTGCCAAGATCTGGGGTCGCCAGTAGGTATTGAAGTTTACCCAATGCTTGCCAGTATCTACTGTGATGAGACAGGTCTCTCTTCTCGCTGTGAGGAACGAGAGGAGACCATCCCTAGGAAATCTGAACGAGCTGCTTTTGTGTCCAGCAGGGAACGTCTCCCTCGCGTTCACTTCCCCTGCCTCCTCTTTCTCCCTACAAGGCAGACACTTTTCAAGGCCCAGGGAGCTGGGCACTAGAGGAGGGCGAGGCATCAGAATAGAAATGATCTCCTCGTGCTGGGTCAGCGCTTTCCGCCAGCTCAACTTCTGCCGCTGTTTCCTGTGCTAATCCCAGGGGGAGCTGCTCCCCCCACCGGTTCCAGACATAGCCCGAGACATTCTGAGGTTGCCTTAAAATGCTGGTGGCAGACAGACGGGGGATCTTGAAGCCTTGCATTCCTCTCCAGGATACCAGAGGGGGTTGGGGAGGGTGGGGGGGAGGCTGGGAGGGTGTGTGGTGGGGGAGGAATTTTTCTGGGGGGGGGGGGGACTTGGTTCGGGGTATGGGGAGAAGGGCTGGTTGCTAGGCAAAGTCGGCAGAGATGAATCATGTTCTGGCGTGAGTGGGGTATTGGCAAAAATGCGAAGTTTGTGGAATTTTTTTGTTTGAGCTGGAAAGGAATATGGATTTATTGGGCCCAATCCCTCATTTTGTAGATAAACTACAAATACAGGGAGGGGCAGAGGTTTGCTCAGGGAGTAGGGACGGATCTCTCGCCTCCTAACTTTCCAGGGCCCTCACTGTGGGTGCAGGCCCACGGCCAGAACAAACCGCTGGGAGCGGGTCCCACATTGTATGTAGTCATGTTCTAGGCATCAGAGATTAGGTGGTGACCCCCAGACACACTCTCCCTGAGCAACGCAAATCCAAAGGGGTCTGTGCTTCGAAGGAAATGAACAGTGTGATGGCCGAGTGAGTAGCACGGGTTTCTGCTTAAACCTGGGTTGATGGGGTGGCCTATCTGAGGAGGTGACACTTGAGGTAAGAGACCTGAATGGAGGAGGCAGCCTTGTGAAGCTCTGGGGAAGAGGGCTCTGGGCAGAGGGGCCAGAAGGTGCAAAGGCCCTGAGGTAGGAATGAGCTTGGTGAGTCTGAGGGACAGCAGGGAGGCCAGAGCCCCTGGAGTGGGCTGAGCGAGGTGATAGGCGGGCAGAGCCGGGGTCAGGCGGGGCTTTGGAGGCCATAGGCTCCACGGAGAGCTCTTGTTCCGCGGAAAGTAGAGGCCTGATC
Source organism: Myotis myotis (assembly GCF_014108235.1). NCBI lineage: Eukaryota > Metazoa > Chordata > Mammalia > Chiroptera > Vespertilionidae > Myotis > Myotis myotis. Next base: position 4,198,665 of record NW_023416325.1, on the reverse strand, counting down.
TCCCTGTCACTCCTCCTGCCCCGTGGTGCCCGCCAAGGGCCTGTCCTTTGGATGAATGAGCACTTTAGTAAGCACCTATGGTGTGCCAGGCTGTCCTGGGCACTTTGTCTGTGCAACCTTAGTTCATCCTCTCAGGTTGTCCATGTGAGGAGGACAAATAAGAGAGGCCCCCACTGGCCCGGGACCACCTAGCCTAGGCATCCTGACCCAGGTTCTCTCCCTGGAGGCCCTCAGCTCTGTGAGCGCAGCCAGAAAATGACTCGCCCGCACAAGCTGATTGTCCTTTGGTTCAGCAACCTAGAAAAAGAGTGGGAAAGGTCAAGAGGAGCCGCGGATCCCGGCAGCGGAGCAGGAATGCCTGCCAGGAGGCAGGGCCATGCTGTCCCATGCCTTTAGGATGAGACACCCTAGAACGGATGAGCACCCGCTCGAAGGGAGATGGTCCTCAGGGGCCCGGCTGCTGTGGGAAAGTGAGCAAGATTCTGGGGCTGACGGGCAAATGGGACAGTGTGAGAAGCTCCCACAAAGCTCCTTTGCCCCCAGATATTAAGCCCAACAGATGCCTGGAATTCCGTCATTAACCAGTTCTTCATTGGTGGTAAGCATTGCTCTTGGTTCCTTTTCTTGTAAAGTGCAAATCTCCTTCGGAAAAAGAGAAGAGGAAGTCTCAAATCCAATAGTGCGACTCATTTTAGAGATTGTAAGTCAGCGGTTCTCAACCTGTGGGCCGCGGCCCCTTTGACGGTCGAACGACCCTTTCACAGGGGTCTCCTAAGACCACCCTGCATATCAGATATTTACATGACGATTTATAACAGTAGCAACATTACAGTTATGAAGTAGCAACGAAAATAATTTTATGGTTGGGTCACAACATGAGGAACTGTATTTAAAGGGCCAGAAGGTTGCGAACCACTGTTAAGTGATAGGGGCTCTGACTGTGGACAACTCTTTTTTTTTTTTTTTTTTAAATATATTTTATTGATTTTCCATAGAGAGGAAGGGAGAGGGATAGAGAGTTAGAAACATCGATGAGAGAGAAACATCGATCAGCTGCCTCCTGCACACCCCCTACTGGGGATGTGCCCGCAACCAAGGTAATGCCCTTGACCGGAATCGAACCTGGGACCCTTCAGTCTGCAGGCCGACGCTCTATCCACTGAGCCAAACCAGTCAGGGCACCGTGGACAACTCTTAGGAGCCATCAGATTTGGAGCTCCCCATGGGGTCAACGGAGACTCTTGTTGGGGCTACACTGCTGCCCATCGCCTCCCTTTGCCCAATTCTGTGTTATTAACTGCCCTTTCCACAGGCTTTGATCTCGGGGACACTCCCCAATAAACACCTTGTGTGCTAATTTCCATCTCAGAGTTGGCTTCTTGAGGAATCTGACCTGTAACAATGATGGTGATGATGACAATGATGGTGATGACTATGATGGTGACAGTGTTGCTGCTACTGCTGATATTGGTGATGATGATGGTGACAATGATGGTGGTGGTGATAGTGATGATGATAGTAGTGATGGTGGTGATGATGATGGTGGTGGTGATGATGACAATGACAACCATGACAGTATTGAGGAGGGTTATGGTGGTGATGGTGGTGAAAATGGTGGTCTTAGTGATGGTGATGATGATGGTGATAATGATGGTGGTGATGATAGAGATGATGATGATAGTGGTGATGGTGGTGATGATGGGGATGATGGTGATGTTGATGACGATGGACATGACCATGATGGAGTTAATGATGGTGATGATGATAGTGACGGTGATGATACTTATGATGATGATGGTGATGATGGTGGTGATGGTGATGATAATGGTGGTAATAATGGGGATAGTGGTAATGTTGATGACAATGATGGCATTATGATGATGGTGATGATAGCTAACAGTTAGCATGCACTTACCACATGCCTGGCACTGTTTTTTTTTGTTTTGTTTTGCTAGACATTTGATAATTTAATCCTCACAACAGTTCTATGCCTTAGGAGCTAGTTTTCTGCCAATTTTACAGAAACAGAAACTGAGGCTAAAAGAAGTTAAGTATCTGCTTAAGGTCACATGCAGAAATCATGGCAGAGCTGGGACCAGAACCCAAGCCCCCAAGTCCCCATCCAAGGTTGTTCCCTAATGTCCTGCTCAAAAGGGGCCAGTGACACAGGGTGGCACGTAGTGTTTGGGCAGAGGGAGGTCCAGCCCAGCCCTTTGACCCATTGGCCCAAGGCCCCAGGGCCAGGAAGGGAGGCCGGCGGAAGCTCTTTGGCACCGTAGCTCCAGGCAGTAAGAGTTGTCCTCACTGGGGGTGGAGGGCTTTCGAGTTATTCTGAGAGCTGGGCTTCTCTGAAGTGAAGCCAGGGGTGGAAGTATCTAACATGACATTTCCAAAGATAGCTGGGCGGGGCTGGTGCCGTGGTGTTTGAGGCTGGCCCTTGGGAATAGCTGTGCCGGGTGGTTGGCCAAGCAATGTGGAGTGAGCTGGCCTGTCAAGTGGTATGTGACAGAAGTCACATGGGCGTGTCTCCTGCTTGGGTGCAGCGAGACCGCTCTGCTTACTTTCGGAGGCCTTGCTGTGAGGCTGGTCCCTCGGCACACAACATAGGTTGTTAGGTTAGAGCAGCGGTTCTCAACCTGTGGGTCGCGACCCCTTTGGCGGTTGAACGACCCTTTCACAGGGGTCGCCTAAGACCATCCTGCATATCAGATATTTACATGACGATTCATCACAGTAGCAACATTACAGTTATGAAGTAGCCACGAAAATAATTTTATGTTGTGGGTCACAACATGAGAAACTGTTTTAAAGGGCCAGAAGGTTGAGAACCACTGGTCTAGAGGCTACAGTATTTAACAAATAGTAATGACAGCACTACTACTAGTAACAATAGTGGGGATGGTAGCAATAGCTACTATCAGTAATGGTAATTATGCCAATGCTAATATCTATATATATAAAAGGCTAATATGCAAAGTGTCCCCTTGGGAGTTCGACTGGGAGACCGGGAGTTCGATCGCTCGCTATGACATGCGCCAACCACCAGGGGGTGGTGCAGAATGAAGGAAGGCCCTGGCTGGCCTTGATCGCTGGCCAGGCCTAGGGACCCTACCCGTGCATGAATTTCGTGCACTGGGCCTCTAGTAATAATGATAATAGCAATAGAGAATGCAGTGGCAGCCTTGGCCTAGAATCCTGCCCCCACCACTTCCCCGCTGTGTGATGTTGGACACACCACTTAACCTTTTTGTGTCTTCATGTGTAAAATGAGATAATCATAGTGTTTAGGATTTCTGTGAGGAGTACATGAGGTCCCAGCAACTGTGCCTGGTAGAGTCAGGGCTGAAGTTTATCAGAATCATGACAACGGCCGAAACAAAGATGCACTCTTTTTATGTGCCACATGCTCTATGTGCATGATCTCATTTATTCCTCATGTCACCCTGACCGGGTCGGCGCTATTATCATTCCCAGTTTACAGATGAATAAACTGAGGCTTGGGCGGCTGAAGGCTCTTGTTCAAGGTCACACAGTGGTAGCCAACATTTGAACTCACCCTGTCTGACTCCAACACTAAGGCAGATGTGGGGAAGTGGTGGGAGGGGTGGAAAGGAAGGGATTCAAGAGCTCTTTGGTGATGAGAAGTGACTGACATCTTCTCACAAAACTGAGCCTCCATCAAAATAATTTTAGCAAACTGCTTTGCAATGTGCACAGCACTTCATGGTGGGTTCCACCCATGAGTGAGGACCTACTATGCGGCTGGCACATTGGAGACTCCTGGGAGCTTTTAAAAACACCAGTGCCCAGCCCCCACCCTGAGGGCTGTGATGCACAGCCAGGTGAGGGCCGTGCTGTGTGGTGGTGAGTTGGCCAAATGAATGGATTGGGCTCATCCTGTTGGCTCAGCTTCTTCATGCAAACGCACAGGGCACAGGTGAGCCCCTGATGTGCGGTAGAATCCCCGGTATGTTCCGCCAGAAGGAAACGAGGCGGGAGAAGCATGGGCTTTGGGGTCACCCAGCCCAGGTGAGCCGGCTTGAGTCTGTCCACCTATTCAGTCAGTTTCCTTGTTGGAAACAAACCTCAGTGGGTGGTCATGAGAATGAGCAGGATCACAGACGTCAGGGCCTGGCACAGAGCACGGTGCCTGGTGCCTGATGGACAGGTGTAACTCACACGTCAAGATCTCCGTGGGCCTCCGTGGGCGAGCCCACTTGGAGAGGCTGAGACCCATTTGGAGACCCAGAAACGCTAGACCTGAGCTCATCGGAGGGTGCACGGTGCCCCCGTGTGGTTAAAACTAAGTCTGTCTGGGAACAGGAGTGTCTCTAATGTAAATTTAAAACAATACTCATTGCTTTTAGCGGCACCACCTCATACTTGAGGTTGGGGCTATTCTGGTAACATCGTTTTGGCTGTTTACAAGCAGCTTCTGATGCGCAGAACTCAGCTTCAACTCTCAGGGGATGTTAACAGGGACAACAACGTCTCATTTAAAAAGTCTCAGACGTGTGGTGGGGAATTGTAGTGTTGTCACATATAATAAAGGAGAGACCGCGCAGCTGGGAGGGCTGTGAATTAAACAGAACACGCCACCCAGGGCAACCTGACATGGCCCCACCCGGCGGCTCTAATTTGAGGTCCTGCCCTGAGGTCTCCCAGGCTGTGTGTGGAAGGAAAGGCCTTTGAAGTTCTGAGCCTTCTCCAGAACCCATGGGGTTTCAAAATATCTTCGTATATTTTAAAAAGAGGTGTATTTAAGAGAAGAGGCAGCTAGCTTCTGCCCGAACCAAAACCCACCATCGGAAAAGACAAACACATCTTCCTTTGGAAGGGTGGAAGGTCTGAGATTGTGAGCCGCAGTTCCAGTGTCACGCTGTCCCTAGGAAACCAGGCCGCCTCTGGTGGGATTTTAGCTGGCACACGACTGTGGGAGCCTCAGAAGGCCCCTCTGCCCTGAGCTCACTGCCCATGTGCAGACAGTTCAGAATGAACTGTGTGACTATCATCCCTGTGCAGGCAGGGCCCGGGACGAAAGCAGCTGCTTCCCTATGGCGTGGCTTGTCTGCCACCATACAAATCAGCGTCACCTGCCCCGACCTGACACAGAGCTCTGGGCCTGCATTCTGTATTTTAGGCCCCGGCCCCAGGTGCTCTGCACCTGTATTTGGTCCACAGCTTGAGGGAATTGTCTAAGCCAGCACTTGTAGATTTCAGGATTTCATAAATGAGTGAAATTACAAGTATCTTCTGTTCTCACTTGGAGTTGTCAACCTACTGTTACTCTGCAGAGAACAACCCAAAGTGATGGCCACCTCCTTTCCCCTCACCCGTTTCCTGAGGGGGCAGTCTCCGTGCAGTCCGTCCCGCCCACGGTGCTCGGGAAGCACTGTTGCCATGGCCCAGCACCTGGGAACCCAGGGGGCTTTGGGCAGCACTCGGGGCGAGTGAAGCATCCGAGAGAGAAGGCTTAGAGGAGAAAACCATTGTCTTACACGCTTTAATTTATTATATATATGCAGATCTGTTCTATGTACAATACTTGGTTCTATCAAACAGTCGTACAAGGCATTCTATTGGTAATCCTCCCCAAAATAGATTCAGATAAAATAGATCTTTGTGCACTTTGTGGACTAGCAAAACTCGACTTAACTGATTTCAGTTTTGAGGCCGTACATTCAATTCAAAATATACAGAATTAGGATTAAGGCGGTAAGAGTGGGCTGAAAGAAACCACAGGATTCGGAACTGAACTGTATTCTCGCGTCAGAGCCACAGTGTGAACAGCAAGGGTTGTGCGCATGGCCTTTCACTGTAGTGTGAGGAGCTTCCTGGAATCTAAGGTGATGCACGGGGCGGGCAAGCAGCTGAAGGCCCTGCTGGAGGTGCCAGGGGCTCATTTCTTCTCTGCCTCTCCTTTCTTGGGTTCTTGCTTCAGTTTGTAATCAGCCAGGGCGGCCTTGATCGCATCTTCAGCCAGCACTGGAAGGACAGGAAGGAGAGAGAAGCTGAGTTTCTAGACAAAAACAGTCTTAGGAGTGGAATTTCTAAGAGGCGAGGGCAGCGGTACTGGGCAGGGCCTCACGGTCACCCAGGTTAGTTTCTGAGCCTCTGCGGATCGACTTTCTTTTCTATAAAACTGGACATCCTGCTGTTCTTGCTGGGACTGTGTGAGGACTTACTATGTGGCTGGCACACAGTAGGGACACAACAAATATTCGTTCTCATCTGCTCACAGGAGACTTAAGGGAATGTAGTGGGTGCTGGGTAAGCTAGCAGCGTAACTTAGGTCATGTCATTTGCTGATAGCATGGTGTCTGCCACATTACTCTCTAGTGATCTTAAGCTTGAACTTACTTAGGACTGAGGCTATGGAGGAAAATAAAAATTGAGAGGGCTGGAATGAGAGCAGAAAGCAAGCCAAAGGCAGAGCCTCAGCTCAGGTCTCAGGACCAGAGAAGCTGGGATTTTTCTGAAGTGTGTGAAAATGTTTACAAGCTATGTCCTTTATTCATGGCTACTTGAATTCCAACTCAAGTGGAAAGAACTTGGGTCTTAGCAGACTTCCTGAAGACTGCATCGGCACGTCCCTGTCCCAGTTCTCGGCTCTCGAGTCCTCTCCTGGCAAGAGACCTGGCTCTCTGCTGGTGTTTAACTAATTTGGTCAGTAAACTCCCGTCAGTCTATTAGGAAGGCTGTTCCCATTCCCTCCTTCCCAAGAAGGTTGAGAGGAGGGGGAAATAGCTTTAAATTTAAGTCAGAGACTGAGCTGGAAAGCCAAGCATCAGTCTTAAGACATCTGGGCTTAGTCATCCCATAGATGCAGATACAGAGCAACGTATGTGGATAGGAAGTGAGGAAATACACAACGAATGGGGTTATGTGGAAGCTGACTTTTCTCTTCTGCGGCCCTCACTTTCCTGCAATGGGGTGGGAACAGCACAGATTCTGGAATCAGAGACTGGGGCGTAGACTGGGGCTTTCTCACTTAAGAGCCGTGTGACCAGTGCTTTAACCGGAACCCGTTTCCTCATCGTAAGGGGAGAGACATGGCACCTTCTGTGGCCTGAAGGATGTCGCTGAAGTTTACAGATGATGCTATGGAGTGCTCAGCACGAGGCCTGGCACACACCACCTCCCAGAGGCTGTCCTGGCGATGGCTGAGGCCGTGGGCTTGAGCCCTCGAAAGGTTATAAACGGACTCCATGACCACAAAGGACTCGTCATTACTCTGTCACAAATGCAAGTTGACTCCATTACCCAATTCCTCCCAACTGTCCGGCCGCTGGCCTTTGGGGGCAGAGACTTACTGGAGCAGTGCAGCTTCACGGGGGGCAGGCATAGCTCCTTGGCGATGTCTGTGTTCTTGATGGTCAAGGCTTCCTCCACCTGAGGCACATGGGAAAGACACGCAGTGTCAGCGAGGCTCTGTCTTGAGGGACAGACAATAACCTGGGAGGCCCCAGAGGCCCTCAGGACAGGGTGAATGGGGGTGGTTTCCGTTAATAACCCCAAACAAAGGACCCAGGACCTTCTCAGGACCCCACCTGGGTGTCAAGGCTGCAGGTGGGATTCTTGGATAGGAAGTGTGCACAGCGGGGGGCTGGGGTGAGCAGGACCCGCACACACACTCTAGGAGCTGAAGAGAACCTGAGAAGTCTCCTTGGAATCAGATTTGCTGGAGACCAGAAACATGAGTCTTTCTTTAAAAGGCAGTGACTTGCTATGCTGGTTTTGTGACTATCAGCTTCTCTGATGTCCTTGTACCAAATGTTTAGAGTAAGTCCCTTCAACTAGCAGTGCTGATGGCACTAGGCGGTCGGAGGGGGCGGACAGGCTGTGGCACTCCAGCACTGTGGCAGTGGCACAGGTGGGTCCTGGGCTAGGAGCTCCCTTTGGGCTCATCCCAGGCTGAAAGGAGACTAACTCCTCCCGCCTGGGGCTCGGTCCGGAGCCTGAGGGCAGAACAAGAGGCAGGTGGTTCCTTGCCCCCCTGGAACAGTCCCAGCATCTTAAGGAAAGCCAGGTGTCCCCCTAACTTCCCAATGCCACTAATTCTACTCCATTATGACTTTAGTTCTGTTCCTGGGAACTCAGGATGGGAGGATGTAAAGGTCAAAGAAAGGCCCTCTTCCCCTATTTTCTGACCACAACTCACAGGCCCCTCGGGTCAGGTCCTGGGAGCACAGGTGCCTCGTCTCCCTTTCCCCCCTTTCCCTGCAGACAGTTGGTGACAAATCACCGCAGAGCCACCTCCTGCCGGACAGACCAGGCCTGTGCTTCCTTGGCACCAAGGAGCTTGCCAGCCAGAAGGCCCAGAGCCACGGAAAGCAGGTGGCATGAGGCGTGGCTTGTGCTTCGCTGTCGAGCTGCCCAGCTCCTTGAGCAGTCTTCTCTATAACCTTGAACTTGGTCCCTCGGGGTTACAAGGATGAGCAGCCTGCGGTTTAGCTTTTCTGAGAGGTTTGAATGACTAGATTTTAGGAAGTCCAGTTCTTCACTGGGCTGGGGACCTTCTGCAGCTGCTGGGGAAAGAGGCGCTGGCAGAGAAAAGGATGGGAAAGATGTTCCTGCCTTTCTTGTTCAGGCCTCTCCACTAGGAGGGCCTGCCCCCCCCGACCCCTCACTGTTTGGATGTGCTTGCTCACTCTGCCCCTCCCTCGATGTGCGTTTGACTCTTCAGTCTCTGTTAGTACAGGCCAGTTTGTTATTCCATGAACCCTTAAAAGCCACCTGCAGTTCTTTCCGAAACAGGATGGGAGGAAATAAACAAGAAAACAAACCACTGCACAACACGCCCTGACCTGACCGACACGCTTAAGAAATTACACCACCAGTGACCTTGGAGAAAGCTAAGGTTTCTTTTAAGCTCTATCTTGTTAGGTGGAGAGGTGAGGATCTTTTTTTCTATTTAATTAGAAACAAAACATCACAGAAAACCCCGAATAAAAATGATCAACAACAAAAAAACCCCAAACTAAAAAACTCTTAACAAAACAGAACAATCCACTGTTCCCAATGTGGAGAATTTAATAAAAATCTGGGCAGGAGAAATTAAAAAGGAGTCTCAGAATGTATTTTTTTAAATCAGTTATTTCCGCCCCCCTCCACCCACCAGACCTTTCCCTTAACTGAGCGCCATGTTTGTGGAAAACGTGACTTGATGCTGTCAGTTCTGCGAGTGATCTTACCGTCTTTCCTTTCACCCATTCGGTGGCCAGCGAGCTGGAGGCGATTGCGGAGCCGCAGCCAAATGTTTTAAACCTGGCGTCCACGATCTTCCCCTTCTCATCCACCTGGATCTAAAGAGACAGGGGTGGGGCTGTCTGTAGAAGCGGCACTCACAGGGCTGCATGGGCTCTTCCCAAGACCTTGGCCTTGTTTCCACTTGAAGTTCTGGCACTAATGACGATGTTTCCTGAGTCTGCTTTGTTCTGAGGAGCTCAGGGATAAGAGTCAAACATAGACAATCACATAGGCCTGCGGTACAGATTAGCTAAATAATGCGCCCCTTTGAAGTTTTGTTTTGTTACCCTCGCCTGCTTTTTGGCTATGAAGTTCTGCTCACGGCTGCTGTGTCAGTCTGCCCTGGAAACGCTGGGGGAGCCTACGCTCACGGTCTCTAGTTAATGCTTTTTCCTTGGACACCAAACCATGCAGTGGTCCCGCCCTGCCCTGTTGCTGTTTTCTAAGACAGGCAGGCAGTTTCTGGCACGCTGCCCTCCCTCCATGAGGAAGCAGATTGTGAATGAAGCTTCGGTTTACCCAGCCTTCCTGTTGTTGCCTTCAGTTTGGGGGAGGTCTGCTTTATTGGATTTCTTATCTCACAGGGGATGGCTAGCTCAACGGCTGTGGTTTTCCTTTGGTAAAACACAGAACCTTTTGCTTAACTGACGCTGGAATTGAAGCTGATTCAGTGAGCAGAACAGGGTGATCAATTTACTGTATCGGAAAGGGTCAGCACAGTGTACCAGCAGGAGCGCTAGGACAGGCTCATCCTGCCTCGCAGGAGTCCAAAGGGAGACCAAAGGAGACGGTGTGTGCAAGTCTCTGTGAACTACGATGCACTGTCGGCCAACAGGTTCCATTCCCGTCCCCGATGAAAACCAGCAGTACCTGTAATTTCATCACGTCGCCACACGCTGGAGCCCCCACCAGTCCGGTCCCAACATTTTTGGATGTCTTGTCAAGAGACCCCACGTTTCTGGGATTTTCATAATGATCGACAACCTGAAATGAGAGTTAAGAGAAATCAATGATCACTCTTTTTGGTCTTGACTTGATGGTAAGCACCAAGTCAGCAACCTGAACTTGGCAGGCAATCACTAAATGCCAGATTTTACCCGGGTGGGAAGGCTCACGCTCAGGTCAACGAGAACCGTTTGTGACCCAGAGTCTTTTTGCGTCTCCTTTCCAACGACCTTATTAAGAGACTTGTGATACTGGAGGAAAATCATGTCTTCATTCCAGAGGCTTTTTAACCACCTATAACCGTTGGACCTTGACCCACCTAGATGGCCAGGTTTGGGCTCAAATGGCATTTTTGTTATTTCCAAATACAGCCTCTTCTCAAAGGATAATAACGAGTCAACAATTCTGAAAGTGACTATGAGCCATAAATTGAAGGCTTTCCCAGAAGCCTCGAGGAGACTGTTACAGGGAAACGATGCTATGAAACGTGTCCAAGTGGGTACGACGATAAAAATCAGGTCCCATCAAGATTTCAGGGCCCCGAGGCCTCCCCGGTGCAGCAGCGCACCCCGGTGGCCAGGAGGCGGCCAGCCCGAGTCCCTTGGGCGGGCACTGTCCACAAAACACACCCCTGGGTGGGGGAGGAGCCAAGTCCCGGGCGGCGAGCTGAAGCCAGGAGAGAATAAATGTCTATTCAAACCGGCACACGGAAGGCTCTAATAACCTTGAGGTTTGTTTTTTTGTTTTTTACCAGTTAACCCAAGTGTGCCGATCGTCCGGCCCCCCTCCCCCCTCCGTTCCGACCAGGATGCCGACTCCAAGCCCAAGGACCTACAAGGTAACATCCAATCGGTACTGTTTGCCCCCATGGTGATTCACCACCTTCTTCGGTTGGTTGTGTCACAATCTCCCGCCCAAGGGACTTGACACGCCCCCCCCCCCCCCCCAAGGGCTGCAAATCACACACCCATCCCTATGCCCCGCCCCAAACAAAACACGAAAATAAACACACGACTGCGTACTGGCTCCACTCGGGGCTCTGAGCTCCTACAACATAGCGGCACCTGGAAGGTCCCTCTGTGCCGGGCACCCTGCCGAGGCCGCCACAGCACCCCCTTGTGTAGGGGCTGCTCAGAGAACCCCTTTCCGAATGGGGAGCAAGCTCGGCGAAGGACAGCGCCTTCCCCGAGGTCACTTGACCGGGGCAGTGGTCCAGGCGTCAGGCCGGCAGGTCCTAACAGGACCCTCCTTCCCGGGCTCTTAGGACGTTCAAGGGCTGGGATGCAGGGCGTCGCGGCCAGCGGCAGGGCCCACGGACAGTTATTTTTTTTTCGTGCGCGGTCAGCGTCACTGCGCAGCGAGGCGAGTGGAGGCAGTGTCACGCGAGGGGTGGGGGGGGGGGGCGATCCCTCCATCCAGGGCCGGGCGCCATCCCCACCCGGGCCACGGCGGGGGCTCCCCAAGCGGCGCAGAGTCCCGCGGCCACTCCTCCCTCGGCTGGGCCTCTGTCCGGCACCGGCACCCTCCAGTCCCCTCCGAGGTCCTCGTCCTCCCGCCCCGGTCGCTGCGGACCCCGCGCATCCCCCTTCCAACCCCTACCTTCTTGTGATAGAGCCGGGCGGGGGCTGACAGCTCCCGGGGCGGCAGGCGCGGGGTCCGGAGCAGCAGGACTGACGCAGCCCGCCGCAGACGGCCCGCTCCAGTCGCCGCCATCTTCCGGTTTGCGCCTGCGTAGGCCGAGCGCGAGGCCGAGGGGAGGGGCGCGCCTGGACGACGTCACCGCGGTTGCGTGCCCGCGCCCTCACGCTCCGGGCACGTGTCGCGCACGTGTCCGCGCTGGGACCACGCCCCTCCGGGGGGCGGGGCGCGGAGCGGGGCGGTCTAAGGGGCAGGAGGGCTGGTCCTGGGTGCTGGGCTCTGGGTGTAAGAGGACCTCGGGCTGGAATGCGGGACACACGTTTACGTCCGCCGAGCCCACCGCCCGAATGCGGCGCGGAGGGCCAGCCCGTCCATCTTTCTCAACCCCCACGTGCAGCCGAGGCCTTGTCGGTTCCGAGCGGCTTAGTGACTTATCCAGAGTTGCTCAGGAGTTAGCTGCACTTGGGATTCGGATTCAGACAATCTGCGTTAGAATCCCGGTGTTGCTCCTTCCTGGTTGTGTGACCCTAGGCAAATGACATTAGCTCCCTAAGCCTCGATCTTTTGTAATATGTAATTCAAGGACGATGTTTTCATTCATGGGCAAGTACGTGTGTAGTACCTACTATGCGTCAAGACGCTGTACCAGGCTTTGGGAATCTAACGGAAAGAAAAGCAGACATAATTCCTGCCTCATTAAACTTACTGGGGAAGGAGAAAGGCAGTAAGTAAACACACCAGTGCTCCCCTACCTCAAAATGGGAGGCTTAATTAAGAAGGAAACGAAACCCTGTCCTGATTTTTTAAAAACGTACATGTCTATATTATCTATTTCTGTACAAACTACAGTAAACTTATATGACAATATCTGGCAATTGAGAGTTCCTAATTAAATGCCTAGTAGTGTAATTTATTAATGTTGGTGTGCAGAATAAGATCTTATAAAATGAGAAAACTCACGTGTGCCTTTAACGCCTACTAAGCATCAGGCATTACATAAAGGGGGAAGAATCTTTTTGGGAAATGTGTTTTTCTCATGAATGGTGCATCGATCCCTGAGGACTTGGGGTTTTCCCTGCCTTTGCGGGTCAGCTGGCGGGGATATTTGAACCAAACGCCAGGTCACACTAGGCAGTAAGGTATTTATTCCCAGTCATTTTGACCTTCTCCAGATGGCGCCAAACCCTTAACTAAGTCATCAGGCTCCCTCCCGGACTTCCGCTAATGGCCCCACTTCCTGTCCAAGGACCCCATTCTGTCCGAAGTGAGACGGAACACACGCCGTGTTAGGGAGGTTATTGTTTTTCTCAAGAGAACTTTCACAGGTGTATGAAAATAACATGACTTGCGTGTATTTAGAGATTTTCCCCGTCACCTGAGGCTCACATTTCCCTTTCAGGCGCCAAGACAGCGAGGTTTTTGATCAGGCGCGCGCCGCGGACAGCCTCTACCTCCAGGGGTCTTAGGCGGCCCAGGGCAGACCCGGGAGTCGCTGGAAGCGCAAGATGGCGACGGCGGCCGCAGCGTCGGCTTCGGAACCGGAGACCGATCCCAAGGCGGGGCCCGAGGCTGAGGGCGAGGAGGACGAGGCGAAGGCGGACAGGACGAGGAGGAAGGTGTTAACGCGCGCCGTGGCCACGGCGGCCTACAAGGCCATGGGGCCAGCGTGGGATGAGCAGCGGGAGGAAGGCGTGAGTGAGAGCGATGGAGACGAGGAGTTCGCCATGGCCTCCTCGGCGGAGAGCTCCCCCGGCGAGGACGAGTGGGAGTACGACGAAGAGGAGGAGAAGAACCAGCTGGAGATTGAGCGGCTGGAGGAGCAGGTGCGCCCGGGGGTGGGCGGCGGGGTCCCCCTCTCCCCCAGGTTCCCGGGCCTGACTCTCCTCCTCCCGGGTCCGGAGCGGTAATGAAGCCGCCGGCCGGGGCAGCAAACCCGCTATTCACCCGCAGCTCCCAGCGTTTGGGGCGCTTGCCTGGGGCTGTGCGGGCGGCATCCCATGGCAGCCTCACCACGACCCAGGGAGGCGGTAGTGTGTCCCCCGTTTTACCGAGGAAACGGAGGCTCTCCGTGGAGGGACTTCTCCGGCGCGAGGCTACACTTCCTGCAAATGGGGGGCCACACCTCCCCCTCCCAGCCTCCCCGTGGAGCTACGCCCCGCAGCAGAAACACCGCTCCCCTCGCCAGGGAGGGGTTTCCCTCTGGGAACGAACGGTGATGCGGGACCATGGGGTAGGAAAGGCGGTATCGACCTTGAGGACGGTCGTAAGAATGGAAAGGTAGGGGTCTCGGCGTCCGGAGGCTGAGGCCCCGGCTGTGTGTGCTTGGCCGGGTTTTTATTTATTTACTTATTTATTGATTTTTTACAGAGAAGAAGGGAGAGGGATAGAGAGTCAGAAACATCGAGGAGAGAGAAACATCGATCAGCTGCCTCCTGCACCCCCCCCCCCCCCACCCCCACCCCCACTGGGTATGTGACTGCAACCCAGGTACATGCCCTTGACCGGAATCGAACCTGGGACCCTTCAGTCTGCAGGCTGACGCTCTATCCACTGAGCCAGACCGGTCAGGGCTTGGCCGGGTTTCTTCGAGTCTTTGAGCCTCAGCTGCCGCGTCTGTAAATTGGGAGCAGCACTTCCGTGTCGTGTAGTTGCGATGGCGGCAGTGACAGCTGCCCAGCGCCTCGCAGTAACCGGATCTCTATCTAAACCAGTGGTTCTCAACCTGGGCTGCACATTAGAATCACCTGGGAATCTTGTTAAAATCCTGATTTCTGGGCCTCCTCCTCCGGAAATTCTGTTTCTTTGTTACTAATGATGAGGGCCAGAAATCAGGATTTTTTAAAAATATACATTTTATTGATTATTTTTACAGAGAGGAAGTAGAGGGATAGAGAGTTAGAAACATTGATCAGCTGCCTCCTGCACACCTCCCACTGGGGATGTGCCCGCAACCAAGGTACACGCCCTTGACCGGAATCGAACCTGGGACCCCTCAGGCGTCCCAGGCTGACGCTCTATCCACTGAGCCAAACTGGTTAGGGCAAGAAATCAGGATTTTAACAAGATTCCCAGGTGATTCTAATGTGCAGCCCAGGTTGAGAACCACTGATCTAACCTGTTAACTCCAGTGCGGTCCGGGGTCCCAGCAGATGTAAGTTAGGATAATTTGCGTTAAGGTTAATAGAGGGAGGGACCACCGTGTTTGTGAAGGTGGGCAGGGAAATGGGGAGGGGAGGTTGGCATCCCAGGGCTAGTCACAGCAGGACCTGTGTCCATCTTCAGGCCTGAAGAGGGGAGGGGGGACCGGTATTTTGAAAGGTGTGGATAGAGCACCCGGGAAGCCAAGGCCTTTGGTCAAGGGGTGCAGCCCTGGTTTCCAATCAGGGGGTCGGGGTGGGAGGAGGCATACCCTGGCCTCCCTCTCTTCCTCGTTCCAAGCATCTGCTGGTGCCTGCTGCTGGGCAAACCCTGCTGGAGGAGAGAACCAGAGACCCATCTGTGTGGTCCGTCTGGCGGGGGAGGGGGGGGTGTGTGCGGGTGTGTGTGTGTGTGTGTGTGTGTGTGTGTGCCGTGAACTTAAGCACATTCTTTCTCACGTGCAAGCTATTTCAGTCTCAGAGCCTATGGCGTCCCAGCTGGTAAAATGAGGGTTGTTGTAGTGTCACCCCCCCCCCCCCACACACACACACACGCAGGGCTGTTGTGGACCTTAAGTGACAGTGTGTGTAAAACTGCTGGCAGCGTTTGACACAGAGTAGGTGCCATGCAAGGCCTCCTTTCTCCTTTCCCTGCCTTTGCCGTGGGTAGCATGTGTCCTTCCACAGGCCTCTGTTATTTCTCCACCCCCAGCTCCAGGTCCAGTTTGTGCCGGTAGGGAGTTAGGAAATGGGTTAGATCAGTCTGTGCAGTGGCTAAGCCGCCTCCCTGTTAGAGCTTCCTTTGTTGTTCACGAAGTTCTGGGACGGGAGTAGACCAGCGTGTGCGCTCACTTGTCAGTGCGGAGTGAGCTCTGTGAAATGTCTTGTACGTGCAGCTCAGCATGCATTTCATGTACAGACTTTCAGAGCACCTCCTATCCATGCTATCGTCATTTGGGCTAGACATCAGAAATTTAGACCAAAAATCACCCTGGAGGCAGTTCCTCTACGTCGTGACTTTTATACCTTTGTCTTCTGAATTACACATGGTGCTCCTGAGGGATGTTTGCACAGGCCTTCCTCACACTAACCGGTAAGGGCTCTCCCACCCTCTCCAGGCTCAGAAAACACATTCAAACCCAGGGAAGCTGTGAGTCGGTGGGGGACGGGAGAGCCTAGGATGTTCTTTAATGAGGAAAGCACATCTTTCACAAACTCAACTTTTTAAACTCTCGTTACTCGTGTGCCACACTTGACAGTCAGTTTGGAACCGTCAGTGTGTGGTGACAGCCACTCGAGCTCATCCTGGTGCAGGTGAGGACACTGAGGACCAGGGGAGACGAGGGCATGTGTGTCCTGGCCTCGTCCAGCCCTGTCGAACCATCACATAATCATGGATGGGTTCAGCTTGTCAAGCTTTATAAATCACGTGTAAGAGAACCTTGCTGCAAGTCTTTTAAGGTTTTTGAAAGAATCAGGTCATATTCTTACCTGTTATTGATTCTTCTTTATCTTTTTTATGTGAATTGATACATACACAGTTCACATCTGTAAATTAGAAAGTATGGTAATCAAATGAACACCCTTCGCTCGTCTGCGGGTTAGAGCTGCATGGGTACTGCTGCATGTGTCTTGGGCGCCTTCCCTATCCCAGTCCTGCCTTGCCCCTTCTCTCGTGCCCCCTCCTAAAACCCAGTAACTACGTTCTTGAATCTTCTGTTTCCTTCTATTGGCAAACATACAGTTTTATCACTCAGGTATGCGTCCTTAAGCAGTGTGTTGTCCACTTTTGTTTGTTTTTGAGCTTTTAAAAAAGTCCGTCATGTTATACATAATCTTCTGGGACTGCTTTCCACCCAGCAGTGGGTTTCTAAGGTTCATCCATGTTACTTGTCATTGCAGTTTATTCATTTTGACAACTGTTTGATCAGTTCTAGCATTTGGATAGCTATAGTCCCGCCCCCCCCCCCCCCCATTACAAACAGGCTACAACAAAACATTGTTTCTGTTGAACTGTGCTACTGTTGAACACGTGTAAGAGTTTCTCTGCATTGGTGTTTTTCCAATTTATCTATTTTTTTGCATCGGTGTTTTTCAAACTGGGGTCATGGTCATGGGTCATGAATTCAGTTTGACTTTCCTGGTATTTACGTTTTACCACTGAGTGAGGTGTGGCAATCTCCCTTCCATTTATGTCCCTTTGCATCCCTGCTTTTTAAATATCGTTGTTTTGGGTTTCAGGTAGTCTTACTAGTAAAACATTGTACATACAATTTAGAAAACACATAAGGAGAAGGATAACTTATATAGGGTGTCCCAAAATTCACGCAAGAAGTAATTTTGATAGAAAACACAGGTTTATAATTAAAAATTGTAAATTTTTTATTGATTCATAAAGTATACAGTATAGGGTTATGTATGGAATAGCACATCGGGTAAATGGCCTCCACGGCTTTGCTGGCACATACGCAAAGCCTTGGTCTTCATTGTCCCTGCTCCTGGGCCATAATTGGTACTTGGTAATGCTTATCAAATTGAAGGGATTGAAATCAAAGGGCAACAGATATTAGAATCTGATTCAATAAACCAAGTAAAATTAGGCTTTTATTTTTTGTTGTAGTTGTTAATGCTCACGCAGAATTAAAGTCTTGCGTGAATTTTGGGACACCCTATACTTACCCACTTTTCTGCTCTTTCTTGTTCTTCTTGATGCCAAGATTTCTTTTATCATTTCCTTCCTCTTTGAAGAACTTCCTTTAGCTATTCTTTAAGAGTGTAAGTCGGATAGTAACATATTTTTATAGTTTCCTTTTGTCTCAGATGTATGATAGCTTTTTAAGCACTTATTTTAATTTATTGTTTAAATTTTTAGTTTGAAAAGTTTCAGGTATAGAAATAGACCTTTATGTGCTTATCACTCAGCTTCAGAAGATATCAGTCTGTTGTCATTCTTATTTCTACCAATAGGGATCTTTTTATTTATTCAGTAGAAGAAAAGAGCTGTTACCTATGTGCCTGGCATATGCTAAAGCACGTTACTAAATTATGTTTAAAATCCTCACAGGAACTTTATGAGTCAGAAAACGGTGATTCCCCCATTTAAAGTGAGGAAATGGAGGCTTAGGACAATTAATAACCAGCCTAAGGCCACACTATTGCTTATTTGTTTTGTTAGAATGTTTCCTGTATTTCAGAGAGAACCAAGTGTGTGCTGATGGGAATTGTGACGGACTTGAGGGAACTTTATGGTTATTATAAAAAGCCTCTTGTATTGATCTTTTTTCTTCCTTTTCCTGAGGTTTCATTTCTGTTTCAGAGGCTCTCCCAGGTAGCACATTTATTTTGTTTGTGACAGATGTGTGCATTGTCACCAATGGTAAAAAAAAAAAAAAAAAAAAAAAGCTAAGTTATTTTGATGATGGCATTTTAAATTTCACCGGCTGTTTCTTTTCCTTTTAGCTGTCTATCAACATCTATGACTACAACTGCCATGTGGACCTGATCAGGCTGCTACGGCTGGAAGGGGAGCTCACCAAAGTGAGGGCGGCCCGCCAGAAGATGAGTGAGATCTTCCCTTTGACAGAAGGTAACTCCTCACCAGCCGGGCTGCTTTTATAGACACCGAATTTGCAAACCATGAAGTGCCCAACAGCTGTAGAATATTATGATTTTAGTGATTTGATCTTATCTGGAGCCATAAACTTCTGTGCTTGGTGCAGGCTTTAAGAATTGAGTTTTTGTGACCTGTGCCAGATTGTGTAAGATGATGAAACGCTTGCCTGCTGATGACTCCTCTACATTGCTGCTTTCAGACCGCCCTCTTGGGAGGGAGGTGGTAACGCAGGCTGTTGTCTTGTAGAGCTCTGGCTGGAGTGGCTGCACGATGAGATCAGCATGGCCCTGGACAGCCTGGACCGAGAGCACGTGTACGACCTCTTTGAGAAAGCCGTGAAGGATTACATATGTAAGTTCCCGCAGGCGTTTTCCAGGGGGCCCGGCAGTGTCACCTGCATCAGTCTCTGCTGTCTAGATTGTGTTGTGAGATGCTGTTGCCCAGAAGACAGCATTCGTCTAGCAATTAGGAAGATTGAGTTCATCTATTATTGTTTATGGTTTTCAGTTGAAGATATTTGGTTTTAAGACATAGGCATATCTCACTGTATTGCACTTAGCTTTATCGCATCTCACAGATGCTATTTTTTCTTTTTTGTTACAATTTGAAAGTTTGTGGTAACCCTGTGTTGAACAAATGTATCAGCACCATTTTCACCAACAATCTCAGATGAGAGTTAGCATTTTTTTAACAAAGTTTTAAAAAATTAAGGTATGTACATTTTTAAAGACATACTCTATTGCACACCTAATAGACTACGTTATAGTATAAACATAACTTTTATATGTACTGGGAAACAAAAAAATTTGTGAGATTGGCTTTATTTCGATATTTGCTTCATTGGGGGGTGGGGTGGAGGGGGTGGCTGGAACCGAACCTGTAATATCTGAGGTTCATTTAAGTGGATGAATATACTCACACCCAGCACTTACCTGGCAGGAAGAATTTACATGGTAGTTCCAGATGACTAAAGGTCACCTTTTACACATTGAATAGATTTTTAGAAGTTTTGGACAGAATTTTTATTTTTCATATTAAAAACCTTAAAACTTCTTTTTGAAATAATTCTGTATTTATAGGAAATTGCAAAAGTAGCACAGAGAAGTCCTATGTACTTATTTCGTCCAGTTTTCCCAGTAGTTTATAACAGTAGTATAGAATCAAAACCAGGAAGTTGACCTTGGTGCAGTGCATGTGTGTCGTTCTGTAGATGTTATCCGTGTAGCTTCCGGTGGTCACCACTGCGCTCGAGGTACAGACCCTCCCCCACCACAGAGCTCCCTGGTCTCCTGGTGCTGACCGGTCAGCAGTGCAAGTGAAGGTGGATGCCTGACTTCCCCTTAAGACCCTTCAGCCGCCCCTGTTGATGGTTAATTCTCTAAACATTGTCTCTACATATATTGGGGAACACATCAGTGCTGTGGACAAAACGCATTAAAAAGCATTACAAGGTCCCCCCCTCCCCCTTTTTAAATTAAGCCCTTCTTCCCCATCTGATTTTCCTCAGTCTTCACTCTGGGCATTTCCCCTTGAGAGCAGTGTCAGCACTTAGTAGGTAGACTGCCCAAAGGGAGAGGATTTTTTCTGTACCTTTACCAGCCAAGAAGAATATAAACTTTTTTACTTTTTATAATTCAAATAATGAAAATAATAGTTGTTTGGTGAATATAAAATTATACTGAATGTGCCTTTAAAAGCTATCCCGTGTCTTTGCTCAGATGGTGCCGGCCCTGTGGCCTCTTAGAATCTCTGAGTTCCAAATGCATGATGTACCTTGTTTTCTGCTGGTCCTGTTACCCCCTTCTTAAGGTCTCAGAGTCATTAACAGCACCAGCCCTCTCTCTGCAAGGATCTTTTGTCCTTCCAGGCCGCCCGTGATGGTTCTCAGTCCCTTAGGGTTTGCAGTCCTCCCTGCCGGCAGGCCTCCGCTGTCACTTAGTGCTGATGACAGCGACTGCCCTTCCACCAGCTGCTGCAGGGCTGCTGTGGGTCGGGGACCAGGTGACCACCTCCTTAGAGGATGTCTCACAAGTCGTTTTGAATGGGACCCCCAGGGGATGTGTTATTTTCGGGAGCTTCAGTGTGTGCAAATTGCCACTTGTTTTGAATGTTCAGAAGCCACTCTGCCTGCTTTTTATTTTGTTGTCCTTTTTATTTATTTTTTTCTATTCTTTGTATTTTAGTATTTTCCTATTTAACTGTTTTTTTAATATTTGAAGATGCCAAGGATGGCCTTCCTGTGTTTCTCAGCATGTACTCACTCAGTAGTGGGGTGGTTGATGCCCCAGTAGTCGGAGATGGCTAGGCCTTTTGGCTCCTCAGAGGCCCCCCCCACCCCAGCGGACTGGGGAGGGCTTGAGGTCCGCACAGGAAGAGGAGGAGGGGGAGGGGAGGCCCCTATCTCCCAGTCTCCCCCTGAAAACCTCCCTTGGCTCCGCAGAGGTTTTGAAAACCCGGCTCCTTGGTCTTGGAGGAGCCTTGTGCGGAGGCTTCATGCCTGTTCTGAGCTTGGGGTCTAGTGACACCTTCTTTTGTTTGTCTCTCAGAGTCACTGTGGGCTCGGTACCCTTGGGTTTTCTCAGTTAAAATGCCGTTTCTCATATTTGCCCCTGTCAAGATTAAGTGTTGAGAGGGGGCATGATGTCATCTGTTGAAAATTACCTTCTCTGAGAGGAGGAACCGCTTCACAGACCATCTGTAAACTTGACCTCCCATCACTCAGCCCTTCACCTCCAAGAGCTAGCTCATTTCCATTTTTTTTTTGCAGCCCATCTGGCAGCTTTTTATTGGTGCACGAAACAAAGTGGCTAAAGCTTTGGCTAAGTTCTTGAAATAAACCTGCCTTAGGAAAACATGGTCATCTTCAAATTGGCTTCTGTATCTAGCATTTTTATTTTACAAAGTTAGTGTATAGGCTTCTGAAATTATTTTTAGGTCTTTGAAAAGTACAGGCAAACCGTGTACAGTAAGAATGGATGCATTCATGAAGATCTTTCAGTGGTCTGGTCTTAAAGTTGTGGGAGTGAGTAGATAAAAATTTAAAAAGAGTGAAAGAAACAAAGCAACCAAGCTTTTTTTGTCATTGTTTAAAGTCATTAAAAACAGAGATTTTAAAATACAGATTTCTATTAACAGTATTGGTGCTTTTAATGTTTTTCATTTTGAAAAATTCTAGGCTTTGAAATCTTTCTGAAGATTGACTCAGATTCTTAAGTATTTTCATTGAAATCTATCACTGAGTTTCTTCAGTTTTAATAAATAAGCTTTATGATCATGGTCTTTTTACATATTACCTCTTGGCATATACTGTTTATTCAGCAACATCTCAACGAATATACCTGCTAGGAACATTGTTTGGGTAGACTTTCTTTTTAGGCTGCAGCATTAGTGTAGGTGAATTGGGATGCATATTGATGATGCTCTTACCTTTTTGCATGAATGAGTACTTTTTTGGTGGGCACATTTCTTTTGTTATGCCTCATTTTTGATATTTGGGTGTCTCATGTTGTTAACTAACAGAACTCTCCTCATTTTTAGGTCCAAACATTTGGCTGGAGTATGGCCAGTACTCAGTCGGTGGGATTGGTCAGAAAGGTGGCCTGGAGAAAGTCCGCTCTGTGTTTGAAAGGGCTCTCTCGTCTGTCGGTTTACATATGACCAAAGGCCTGGCCATCTGGGAGGCTTACCGGGAGTTCGAAAATGCGATTGTGGAAGCTGCCCGGGTGAGTTCCCCGCCTCCGTGACCAGTGCTTGCCTTTGAATAGTCGGGCTGTCTCTGTAAGTGCTCTTGGAAGGACATAGTTAATAAAATGGTCTTCGCCAATTCCTTAGTGTATGGGCAGGTAAATATATGAAATAAAAAGTTTTTTAGACTAGCAAGAATGATTTCTTACACATGACTCTACAATTTGTTCTTGATACTTAAAAATACTACTGCTTTAGTTACTGGTTCCAGAATAAAATACAAAAATAACCGTGTCACTACCCCTTCCCCACCCCCTCCCCCCAAAAATGTCCAGTAGAAACTGTGAGAGATTTGACCCAATCAGAATTGCAATTTTTAGACTACAACTTACAGAATTTTACTGTCCCTCTCCACTCTGTGTGGGTGCACAGTTATTGATACACAGTGAAGCCCTCTAATGTTTGATTGTTATTGTTAAAGTAACCCAGTTCATTCTTGAATTACGTCCCTGTTGAAAAATTGGCAGTGCTGCCTTCAGCTTTACCACGCATTACCTCATGTGTAAGAGGTCATAATTTTTTTTTTTTTTTTAGTTTGAACTAAAAGTGTGTTGAAATAAATTTTTTTTATGAAATAATTTTGAGGTAGGAAGGACCAAAGTTTGTCATTTACTACAAATTTACTTCTTTAGCCCATGGCTGGCTTCCTTTCCCCTTTTGACCGGGAACAAACCTTTGATTCACAGCTGGAGAAAGTGCACAGTCTCTTCCGGCGACAGTTGGCAATCCCACTCTACGGTAAGACAAGAGCCAGCCCTTCGTGGTTTTTAAAATGCTTTGGGGTATGTCATGTGATTCGGCCTTTCCCAGCATCCCACGAGGCAAATGTGGCTGGTGTCCTTACTCTCACTGGACAGCGTGACTGTGGACGAGTCCCTTGGTAAAAATGTATCTTGAGTTATTAATGCTCAAGTTAGTTATGAGGGTCAGAGGCAGGAAGTCCCAGTCGTGTGGACATTGTTGGAGAGGCAGAGAGGCGGCTCTCTGTCTCTGAAAGGAATAGAGAAACTGACTCCCTGTGTTTTCTGGGGAAGCTGGATTGAATCAGAGTTCCATTCGGAGCATTTTCTCTTGAGAAGTACCCTCTTCCATGACCTGGGGAGTTTACGTGGGCCTGGACCATTCCTCGGTGGGGTGATCTGGTTCAGGAGCACCATGGGTCGCAAGTATTCATACCTGAATTTCCTGGGGTTTGGTAAGGATTCTCCTTTTTTGGGGAATATATATTGGAAAGCCACGCCTTTGAGGTTCTGGAGCTGGAGCATGAGCAGCACTGGGAGGATTTTTCCGAGCATGGGAAGAGTTTGGCGTTGCCATCTTGTTTGTTCCCTAGACCTGGTGTACTGTGCACCCTCAGACCCTCTGGATAACTTGACTTGAGCCCAGAAGTTATTTCTCATTTTACTTCACAGCTTACTTGGATTTCATTTAACAAAGTATAGCCTGTCTCTCCAGTTGAATCTTTGGGTGACATGCAGAAAAGGCTAGAACGGAACTGGCTTGTAGATTTCATCTCATCCCAGTTTGAGGCAGCGTAGCATAGTGAGTAGCGTTCAAACCCTTGCTCTGCCGTTTCCTGTGGACAGTGCAAAATGGGGATCACAGTAGAACCCACATCATAGAGTTGTGAGGATCAGACGAGTTAATGGCTATGATGACTTAGAACCTAGGAAGTGCCAGGTTAAGTGTTGTTAAAGCTTTGCTATTAGTTTCATGAATTCTGATTGATTAATTGGTAGGACTGCCTGGGATAGTATTTGGAGACAGAGTCTAAGGCCAAGTGTGAGCTCAGCAGGAGAGCTCAGGATTTGGTCATAAGAGCTGCTATGGCCACTGATGTGGGAGGGGTTAGTGGCATTCGACTCTCATGGTTTAATCTATGTTTGGATTCTTAAGATCCAATTACAAGACCCAAGGGGCTGAATCCATTTTTCAATAGATATGGAGGCAACATTTGCAGAGTATGAAGAGTGGTCGGAAGACCCAATACCAGAGTCGGTAACTCAGAGCTATCACAAAGCGCTACAGCAGTTGGAGAAATACAAACCTTACGAGGAAGCACTGGTAAGTGTTGGCTGCTTTTACAGTAAACCTCTCTCTGTAAGCTTTTCCCTGATCGGTAGTTGCAAGTAAAACAGTTTCTTTAAAACTTGTTTTATTGTGAAATATATAGAGTGTATAAATGTCTATTACAGTTTACATACTAATAATAAAGTGAACATCCATGTACCTACCACCCAGGTTAAGAAATAGAACATTGCCAGTACCTTAGAAGTCTCCTATGTGCCCCTCTCCGATTGCCTCCTCTTCCCTCTCCCGAGAGGTAATCACTTTCCTGACTTTTGTGATACTCATTCCCTTGCTTTTCTTTATAGTTTTACAACCTGTGAACGTATCCTTAATTAATATATTGCTTAAAGTTTATTAACTTGTATATAGTGGAATCATGCTGTATATTTTTTATTCAACCTGATCTGGGGTTTTACTCATTGATAAGTATAGTTCCAGCCCATTTGTTTTGCTACAAAGTTGTCTGTATATAAACGATCTATCCATGTCCTTAGTTGGGTTATTTCCAGTGTTCTGCTAGGAGCCACAGCGTTGCTTGGACATTGAACGTATCTCTTGGACACAGGGAAGCGAGTTTCTCTAAGTGTGTACCTAGGAATGGAACTGTTCTCCAGGTTGTCAGTTTACAGCCTCCAGCAGCACCTGGGATTCCTCCTAGCTTTTGTTACCTTGAATATTGACATACTTACATTTAGCCAATCTGTTGAGTCTGAAACGTGTTCTAATGTGCATTTCCCTGATTACTAACGGGGTTGAGCATCTTTTCACATCGATTGGCCATTCAGATTTTCTTTTTTTGGTGAAGTGCCTCTGTGGTGAAAAGTGTCTTTGACACATTTTCCTTTTGGTTTATCTTTTTTTTCTTTTTTCTAATTGATTTGTGGGGGTCCTGAAACTTAAATCTTCCTTTCGATCGTAGGTATTGCAGAATCCCCCCCAGTCTTAATTTTAATGTACATGGGTTTATCATTCTCCTCCTTATTGTTTGTGCTTTTGCTAGGCTTAAGAAATCTCTCTATACTCCAAAATCATTAATGTACTTAGCTCTATTTTTTTCTGAACGTTTATAATCTAATACTTTATGTTTAGGTATCTATTTGGAGTTGATTTTTGGGTATAGTATGAACCAGTTTCATTTTTCCATATGGAGAACCAGTTGTTTCCGCACTCATTCTCTTAATTCATTCTCCCCTCACGCATGTGCAGCCCCACATCTGTCACAGATGAGCTGTCCATTTACGTGTGGATCTATTTCTGGCCTCTTTGTGCCATCCCACTGGTTTACATTATATCTTTTTTTAAAAAATATATTTCTTTATTGATTTAAGGGAGGAAGAAAGGAAGAGAGAAAGAGAGAGAAACATCAATGATGAAAGAGAGTCATTGATTGGTTGCCTCTTGCACGGCCCCTACTGGGGATCAAGCCCGCAACCCAGGCATGTGCCCTTGGTCAGAATCGAACCCAGGACCCCTCAGTACATAGGCCAATGCTCTATTCGCTGAGCCAAACTGGCCAGGGCACATTATATCTTTTTAAAGATTTTATTTTCTAGTTGCTCCTGATATATAAAATGTAATTTGTTTTTAATTTTTTATCTAACTTGCTAGATTCTTACTAATATTAATAATTTATGCCCTGGCAGGTAGCTCAGTTGGTTAGGGCATCATCCTGATACACTAAGGTTGTGGGTTTGATAACTCTGGTTAGGGCACATACAAGAATCAACCAGTGAATGCAAAATAAGTGGAACAACAAATCCATGTTTTTCTCCCTCCCTCCCTTCCTCGCTCTCTAAAAATTAGTAAATAAAATTAAAAGTAAGTGATGGATTCTTTTGGATTTTCTGTGTTGACAGTAGTTGTGTTTTTTTATATAATATTATTTGTAAGTGGCATTTTTTTCCTTTTTCTTGGTCTTAGAATACTTTTAACTTCATTTACCGTTCCTCAGACTTAGTCTCTTGTGATCTTGTATTTCTTGCCTTTTTGTTTGATCTACAGGCATCATTGTTAATTTTGCATCATACAGTCTAGTTTGTTTACATTTACTGCATGCATGTCCCGCGTTCTGTCCTCTTCCTCCCTGCGTCCTAGGTTTTCCATCTGGAATCACTTTTCTGTTGCCTGACGTCTCTCCTTTAAGCTCCCACACTGGACATTTGCTCATAACAGATTTTCCAGATTTTCTTGGTTTTTGTTTGAAAAAGTTTAACTTTGTTGCTCTCCTTGAAAGTTCATTTCTCAGGATATAGAATTCTAGACTGACAGTTGTGTTCTCTCAGCAATTAAAGATACCTTTCTGCCTTTGGCTTCTGTTGATGACACGTCAGCTGTCTGTCTAACTCTTGCTTCTTTGAAGGTAGCTCTTATTTTTCCTCTGGTTGGTTTTGCTAGCTCTCTGATTTGTGTGATGCCCTACAATTTCATGACCGTAGGCCCAGGTGTGGGTATCTTTGTATTTATCCTGCTTGTGGTTTGTGGGGCTCCTTGGCTTTGATTTTGGTCTCTCTCGTGGCCTAAAGAATACAGATACTGAGAGCCAGGCCACCTCCAGTTTGAATTTTAGCTCTGCCGCTTAGTAGCTCTGATTTTGGGCTTGTACTTAGCCTCCTTGTGTTTCATTTGCCTTGAATAATATGGGGGTAGTAATGATACCTGCCTCATAGGATTGCTGTGAAGATCAAAGTCTTAATATATCTTAGGCCAGCAAACACTTAACCTTCACTTAACCACTTTCACGTAGACCTTGTCCTTAGTATTTCTTTACGAGTTTGTTGGTGATTTTCAGGATGCTTTTTATATTTAGTCCAGCAGTGTTAGTAGTTTTCAATGGCACAGTGTGTCAGGGTCACTAGTTTGTCATGTATACTAGGAACTGCAGCTCTAAGACAGCTTCTTTCTATGTTTAGAACATGTGTGCTCTCTCGCTGGTCTGCATGTGCTCCCTCTCTCTCTTACCTGTAAATGATTTTATGTAATTTATTTCACAAAGCCTCATTAATGACAGCCTCAGCCAGTTCAGTTTTGTTTCGACTATCAGCAGAGTGTGGCTGAAAAGAAAAGTTGAATAAGAGGGTTTTGTTCAAAAAGATTTTGATTGTACGTCTTTGGATCAATAAACATTCAGCATACCTCTTCCAGCTTCTGCATGTGCCTGTACTTGGCAGGAGCTGGTATTTGGAATGAGAAACCTGAACTAGCACAAGGCACCGGATTACTCTAGTGTGGCTGCTTTCTCTCCTCCACTCAGTAGGCCATGGAAATAACTTCTGTTTTGGAAGGATGGCTTGCATTGGTCATTGGCGAGGGTGCTTCTCCTTCATTCAGTTCCTGATTTAAATTCCCAGTAGTCCAGGGATGGATTTAGAAAAGGGTTTGAGGAGCTTTTGTAGCTAATGCAGTGAGTGACGGGGCACTTTTGTGGGCCCTGATGTGCAGAGGTTCTGAGCGGGGATTGGTGGTTCTTGGAGTAGCCAGTCTCAGCAGAGTTGACTATGAAGATGTGTTGTGCTTCCTGACAGTATCGAGCAGCTCATTTCAATTTCTTTGCTGTTCTCCTTTGTCCAGTTGGAAGCAGAGGCTCCCAGGCTGGCCGAATATCAAGCATACATCGATTTTGAGATGAAAATCGGCGATCCTGCTCGCATTCAGTTGATCTTTGAGCGTGCCCTGGTTGAGAACTGCCTGGTTCCAGACTTATGGATCCGTTACAGTCAGTACCTAGTAAGATAACTATTCTGATTTCATTTTACTTTTACCAATTTGGGATCTGTCTAAAGAAAACCAATAAGAGTGCTCAGAGTTAGTTGTATGCTGCCCATCTCTGTTCTCCTAATTTATCCTTCATCCTCCTTCCGTTTGTCAGGTCACTTAGGAAGTTCTCCGAGTGTTTTAGGATTACATAGTCTTACTATTAAAAACTTTATAACAGATTAAATTAAAAAAATTTTTTAACCTTTTATTATGGAAAAATGTAATCACATAAATGTAGACAGATTAGTGAAATGCAACCTTATGTACCCATCACCAGATTCAACAATGACCTAATGGCATTAATGTAGTTTCATCTATAACCTTACCTACGTTCCCCATTCCATGTTGTTTTATATTAAATCCAGAAATCACATTTCCTTGGTAAATATTTCAGTATGTGCGTATAACAGATTTGAATCAGGGTCCAAACTTGGTCTCTACATTATGATCGGACATTTAATCCGTAGGTTGCCCACTCCACCTCTCTTCTCTCTCACTCCTTTTGTGATTTCTTTGTTGAAGAAATCAGTCACGAGAGACATTCCTAAGGAAATTCCGTCTGTCAGTTGGTGGTTCTGGAAATGTCTCGTGGATGGTGAACTTTAAACCATAAATTTTTATCTCCTAACCCTAGAATTCTTTGTCATAGGACCGGCAGCTGAAAGTAAAGGACTTGGTTTTATCTGTACATAATCGTGCTGTTAGAAACTGCCCCTGGACAGTTGCCCTGTGGAGCCGGTACCTCTTGGCCATGGAAAGACACGGAGCTGACCATCACGTGATTTCTGGTGCGAATGTTTCTCTTGGAAGCCTTCAAAACTTCTTGTACCAAGTCAGAGCTAGGGTTCTGAGGACGCCACTGAGTCAGCATTTCCCAGGGTGTTCTTGGGAGAGTGGGTAGTAGTGACAAAAAGGGCTCTAAGTGGGAGGTAAACTGGTTGTATTTCTGACTTCTTAGAGCTTTTTAACATGCTGATGTTTATTGTGATCTTCCAGGAGCCTTTTCTCCAAACTTACTTGACCTGGAACTCTTACTGCCTTTTCTAGAACACAGCGTGTGCCTTGCCGCAGTAGCTGTCCTCTTGAACATGTCTTTCTAGCTCATTGCATCTTATTGTGACGTTGAATCATATAGTATTTTATAGTCAGTAAAGGTTTTTATAATAATCTTGATAACTGTACATTTGTTTCTTTTTTCATTGGCCACAAACCCTGTCTTTTTCTTCACCTCCAGTGACCTTCGAGAAAGCTTTGAGTGCTGGCTTCATTCAGGCCACTGACTATGTGGAGATTTGGCAAGCATACCTTGATTACCTGAGGAGAAGGGTTGATTTCAAACAAGGTATTTAAGTTCCTGTGCTTTATACCAGAACTGCTTTTTCTTAACATATCTTTTGGTGAAATGTTCTAGTTGCCCAAGTACATTGTGATTGGGCAAATGTTATAGACCAGCCATTGGTACCCCCCGCCCTCCCCCCCCCCGCAAAAAAAAAAAAAGCTTTAGCGGTTTAAGTCTTGAACAAGTCATGCTGTGGATTGTAAAGGAAGGGAGTAATGGTCCTTGGGTTTTATGCTGGCTTCTGCTAGCTTCTGTCTCATTTTGTATTTTTCTCTTCCCTCCCTCCTGTATGTTCGAAATAGTTCTCTAAGTAAGACTGCTGTGTTTCTATTAAATCTTTAAACCTCTGCAGGACTCCCTTTTCTTTCTCTTTCCCCTCAAAAAGAATAGCAGCCAGAACCCCGTCTAACTTGTTCTTGCATGTGACCTTCAGCCATTCTGCTGGCTGGGGGGACCCCACACGGCACCCTGTGCTCACTGTTGTCAGTGTACTGCCCGTGCTGAGCTCTGCTCCAGTCTCTTTCCCACCGTGTGGTGAGGGCAGGGGCTGGCAGTTTCACTTTTGTGTCCCCAGCACGGTGCCAGGCGCATAAACAGGCCCGTGGGCGTTTCGGTGTGCGATAAGAAGAAGGCGTGGTACGGGGTTTCATTAAGCAGCCCTCTTGCTTCCAGACTCCAGTAAAGAGCTGGAAGAGTTGCGGTCCGCCTTCACTCGTGCTTTGGAGTTTCTGAGACAGGAGGTGGAGGAACGTAAGTGTGGCTCCGGCCCCCTGCTCGTCCCGTTGTGTTTCTTGCTCTGGGTTGAGGTGCCTTTTCAGGCAAAGGCTCTTGGTCTTTAAATTACTTTCTGATTTTGATGACTTCTATTTTTAAAGGTTTCAATGAGAGTGGGGATCCAAGCTGCATGATCATGCAGAACTGGGCCAGGATCGAGGTAAATGTTTTTTGTCAAATCTGTCGGTTTCCTCTGCCTTTGAAGGGCCTTTGTCTACTAGTGTGGCTGAATTTGAGTCAGAATCCCAGCTGATGGTCTAGGCCAGTGGTTGGCAAACTGCGGCTCACGAGCCACATGCGGCTCTTTCGCCCCTTGAGTGTGGCTCTTCCACAAAATACGACTTCTGCGCATGGGCCACGAAGTTTCAATCGCACTGTACGTGCGCACCTGCACATGGTATTTTGTGGAAGAGCCACACTCAAGGGGCCAAAGAGCCGCATGTGGCTCACGAGCCGCAGTTTGCCGACCACTGGTCGGGCTCTGTAGAGACCTGTGCTGTTTACCTAGCTTGGTGCACATTTGTTTATATCTTAGTGAAAATATTAGCTCCCAGGAAGAAGATGTGCAGCAAAGTCTGAATGCCAGGCATTCACTCATGTACTTCTCGCCCTTTCCCAGTGTCTCATTCATGAGAGCGTATCAGGTGGGCACTGTTTGCCCAGGCACTTGACTGGGTGCTGGGGAAGTGAGGTAGACATAGTTTCCTGCACTGGTAAGATTTAATCTAGTGTGGAAGACAGGCGATTTGATGAATAGTCACAGGGTATCATGAGTTGAGTGTTATTATTGGACCAAGGACCCCCAGGGGAGTAGGACATGGACCTGCCCTGATCGCCAGCTCAGAGAATTGTAAGATTCCAGTGTTTTATTCTCTGAGGGAGTCAGCCAAAGAAACACCTCCCGGGCAGTGTGTGGGTGGGGGTTCGTGTCACCGTCTTCAAGATGAGGCACCTGAGGTTCAGAGAGATGAAGCAACTTGCCCAAGTCAGTAAGTGGGGGGCTGGCATTTGCTTCTGGATGAAACTTTCTTCTCGACACTGCCTCTCAGATTAACCCCTTATAGTTATTAAGTTTGATAAAAATAAAAAGCGGCTAGTCGGTACTGTGGTGCCCACGGGCTCCCACTCTTTGTTCTCAACAAGAGGCCTAGGCAGACACCTTGAGGCTTGTCACTGCAGAAAGGCTGACGTGGTTGGCCTGGGCCTGTTACCACGGAGGGCGGCCTAGGGAATGTCAGGGATTTATGTCAGTGATCATTAGGGGATGGCTCTTTCGGCAGGTCTGTCTGCAGTCTCTTCTGGAAGGGGTGTTGGTGTCATCAGGTTCAGGTGCTTTCCTAACTGGGCCTTGTCATCTTAGGCTCGACTGTGTAATAACATGCAGAAAGCTCGGGAGCTCTGGGACAGCATCATGACCAGAGGAAACGCCAAGTATGCCAACATGTGGCTTGAGTATTACAACCTGGAAAGGTAACGAACTGGGTGGGGTGACGGTGCGTTGTCAGGAGTAACTTGTCTTTAGTCCCGGCTGACCTCGGCTGGCTTGGGCTTGCTCCTTGCAATGGGCCACTGCCTGCCTTCATCGCTCTTTCTTTAATGGGCCGGGCTAGAGAACCTAGCACATAGTATTTTGTGTCTGGGCTGTTAAAGCTATGTGTTTCTTTTAAATTTTGGTGTGTTTTTTTCTTTTTTTGGTTGGTTTGTTTTGATTTTTGGACATGAATATTTTATTTGACTTTTTTGGGAGCTATTTATTTTTATTATATCTGTTTTGTATAAAAAGTATAAAATACTAGAAAGCACAGAAGGAAAAAACCCAAATTATTTACAATTATGGACCCAGTAGTAACCACTATTAATTGTTTGGGTATATTCTTCGAGATTTTTCTGTCTAAAAAATGAAAATGCAATTGTAGTGCCCCTGTTACAAACCTCTAAAATGACTTTAAGGTATGCCCAGTAATATTGATAACATGGGGAGGACATAAAGAATATGACCAGCTTTGTTCTTCAGTAGATCTTGAACACAGAAGTGAAAGTTTCCTATAATCCCACCCCCAGAGATGACACTATTAAAGCTTGTTGAATTTTCCTTCAAGTCAGAGGTTCTCAAACTTTGGGTCTAGAACCTGTTGGCACTCTAAAAGTTTGAGGAGCCTCCCTCCCACAAGCTTTTGTTTATGTGAGTTATCTAGGACTCTGATATTTACCACATTAGAAAGTGAAAATGGTGTTCCATGAAAAAACTAGATTAGATTGCACCCAGACACCAACAGTGTTTTCTTTGCTACAACGTTGTACTTGGGGTACAGAGGAGAGCTTTATGTGGAGGGTGCTGGAGCCGGAGCTGCTGGTCCTGTGGCTCTAACCTGTGAGAAGCTGCCCCTCCCTCCTCGTGTGCCTTCTGCTTCTGTCCTGGTGGCAGCCTGTTTGCTGTCTGCCCTAGGGCACACGGCGACACCCAGCACTGCAGGAAGGCTCTGCACCGGGCCGTCCAGTGCACCAGTGACTACCCAGAGCACGTCTGTGAAGTGCTGCTCACCATGGAGAGGACAGAAGGTAGGACCCTCGGCTCTGCTTCCGGCTTGGAGTCTGTAAGGACAGACTGTGCACGGCTACCCCGTGAGTGGCGTGACTGTCACAGGGCGCTCCCCATGAGATCGAATCCTCTGAGATCTCCAGATCCAAGGAGGGCCCTGCATTGTATAGTTCTAGCGTGGGTTCTCAGAATTCTTTGTAGGACCCTGTGCATCCTAGCGTCTTTAGCAGCATCCCTGGCCTCTCTGCCCACTAGTTGCCAGCACACCTCCCTGCCCCCAGTCGTGACAATAAAAAATGACTCCAGTTGATCCCTGGGGTCAGGATCACTCCAGTTGAGACCCTCTGCTCCAGCATGTCATGCACGCCA
The DNA here is from genome assembly GCF_014108235.1 of Myotis myotis. Lineage (NCBI taxonomy): Eukaryota > Metazoa > Chordata > Mammalia > Chiroptera > Vespertilionidae > Myotis > Myotis myotis. The sequence continues at coordinate 4,165,495 of NW_023416325.1, read as the reverse complement.
CAGGAGCAGAGGCAAATGAGTACTGTGTGCATCACCTGCGAAGTTCAGAGCCTCAGTATTGTGTCCAGTAGGAAAATAGACAATGTATTCCTGGGCAGTGGTCTGGATTTTGGGTGGGAATCCCTCAGAACTTGAAATGAAACATCCAAACAACAACAAATGACAAAACATTTCAACATTTATCATTTGAGATGCTCAACTGTCATGTCTTATACCTTTTACATTGGAATGTTTTCATAATCTTTGCCAGGGAGCACCCGTAATAGGTCATATTCTGGTTCTCAAGTCTCTCCTGAAAATGAAGGGATGTTTTAATCCCATCTTGGAAGGACTATTGGAATTCGAAAACTTTCAGTGAAATCACCTTGAAATGGGGAGCTGACTCTCTGAGGGGAGAGCTCTCCTGAGGGTGGGGAAATTAAGAAAAGCTTCCCAAACCCCAAAATGGAAAGTTTGCTTCTTTTTCTATCAAGGTACTTTAGAAGATTGGGATATAGCTGTCCAGAAAACGGAAACTCGATTAGCCCGTGTTAATGAGCAGAGAATTAAGGTAATGATGCTGTCTATATGAAGTCTTGGGATCCTCTGATCGCTGTTTTGACCGTGTTTGCGATATTTTTTGTCAAACCTTTGAGGTCTTTCTAAAACGTGTCTTTTGCTTAGAAAGTATTTATTATGACATAGTTGAATCAATATTTAAACCAGTCTTTTGTTATTTTTTAGAACAGCTTTAAACTTTAGCCCCAGCAGTAAATACTATTTTATGTAGTAGGGGAATTTTGGCCCTAAAATTTACTAGAATAGAGGAAAAAACAGGAAGAGCCTCTTAGCCTAGTGGTTGGAATATGAACACCCCCAAGTCAATTAGGGCCCCAGTTTCTTAGATTCTTTTCTTTCTCTTGGTGAATAATTACTGGGGCTGTTGTGAGAAATACTGTGGATTTGAGAGGAATCCTGAGAGGCCGGAAAAGCCCTGGCAGGGAAGGTTGTGAGCACATTTTCCATGATCTCGTCCTGTCACTGGGTATGAATCCCACTCCCTGGCCCCTTTCGTCCATTCTCATTACAAGGCGGTGGAGTGTATGTCACTGCTCCGTCCAGTGATGCGTCATCTGCCCCTTTTCCAGGCTGCGGAGAAGGAAGCCACCCTCGCCCAGCAGGAAGAGGAGAAGGCTGAGCACCGGAAGCGGGCCCGGGCTGAGAAGAAAGCGCTGAAAAAGAAAGCAGCCAGAGGCGCAGACAAGCGCAAAGCCGATGAGGATGCTGAGAAAGAGTGGCGCGGCGACGAGGAAGGTAAAGCTTTTCAGAAAGTTTGCTTTGGAACAACTCACCTTCCAGAGAAGTTGCAAAAAAACCCAAAAAACAGTACGAAGAACTTTTTTTCTTGAACCATTTGAGAACAGGTGCTGGCAAGACACCCCATCACCCTTCCTGTCTCTGCCTACCTCTGTGCCAGGTACTGCCCTGCAAGGGACCTGCGCTCTACTGCCTCCACTGCGCCGTTGCCTCCACTGCCCTCTGTGGTGCCATCCTCACCCCACGGGCTCCCGTACCCCAAGCTGTCCCTGTCCCATGTGTTGACATCCCCTTCTTCCTGCCCAGGGTGCAGTATCCTGTACCATTGCCTAGCCCAGTGGTCGGCAAACTGCGGCCCCTTGAGTGTGGCTCTTCCACAAAATACCATGTGCGGGCGCGCATGTACAGTGCAATTGAAACTTCGTGGCCACACTCAAGGGGCCAAAGAGCCGCATGTGGCTCGTGAGCCGCCGTTTCCCGACCACTGGCCTAGCCCACTGCACAGACACCTGCCTTCTTGCCCCCACCTATGGTTTTGAGTCGGTAGAGTTTCAACCGGTGTTTCTGTCAGCCATGCCACTTCAGGAATGGGCAGGTGTGGGTCAGATTTATTTGAGCAAAGTCAGTCAAGGTAAAGAATTGTCTCCAGACATTAAGGAACTCTGTTCATTTTCCTGGTACAAAGCTGTCAGCCAGAGGGAAATGGGAATGGAGCCATCATTCAGTTGACCTCTCTTGCACACCTTTTTGGGGCGTTCAGAAATGACCACAGTAGCTCATTGCCCCTCAGAGCTCCTGGTTTAGCAGATAAGGCAAACGTGCCAGGTGACTGCGGTGGTGTGGTCAGGACTGTGGCAGGTTAGATGTGAATTATGGTGGAAGTCAAAGGAGGCATGAGTGGGTCAGCTCCTGCAAGAAAGAGTTCAGGAGTGATGTGTGCACCTTGGCATCGGGGAGGAGTGAGTGACTGTTGAGTGGGAAAGAAGGGAAGCCAGACAGAGCTGGTGTCAGCACGAGGCACAAAACAGCCTGGCACTCTCTCTGAGCAGCAAATGACTGGGTGTGTGCCCCGATGCATGCTGGGGGCCAGGTGCATGGGTGGTGAGGCTGCAGCAGCAGGCAGGCCAGCTGGCTGGGCCCCACTCAGGGATGCTCTTGAATACAGTGTGCAGGGTTAGACTTCATCAGGAAGCAGTGGGAGCTTGGTGGAAGGGTCTGGAAGTGGGGGGTCCAATGCCAAATGGGTTTCAGTGTTGCGCCTCTGGAGAAAGTGGGGAGATGGGTTGGAGTAGAATGTTGTCTAACTCTCTTGAAGGACACAAGACAATAGTAAACCCTTTGTAGAGCTTTCCAGTGTGGCCATGTGAAGCACACACTTCAGAGTCACCTAAGTGCTTGTTTAAACGCAGGTCCCCAAGCCTTATGCTTGCTGACCTGAGCCTTAAGGGAGAGGGGCCTTGGATTGGCCAGCTGCACTTGACCTTTTCTATAACTGAGTAGACAGTGAGGACTGTTTCTACTTGAGTCAGCCTCCTCACCCGCATGTCATCAGAGTCCAGAGCGTGGTGGGCCAAGCCTGTGGGCCAAGATGGACCTGGCAGGTGTGGTGCTTGCAGGTCAGCGGGGAGGAGTGAGTTGGTCACGTGCCGCTGCTGCCGACTGGCTGTCTGCAGTGGGAAGAGGGCGTACAGGGACCGGCTCAGTGAAGGGAGGAAAGTTAATTGTTGCTGCTCTTCTCCCGACAACCTGTAGAGCAGCCTTCCAAGCGCAGAAAGCTTGAGAACAGCGTTCCTGCAGCTGCAGAAGCAGCACCAGACCTGGAAGAGGAAATGGGGCTCTTTGGGAAAAGCGCATCTGCAGACGTCACCCCCCCCTCAAAGCAGAAGGAGAGGGCCGCCGCCGCCTTGAAGAGGGACGTGCCCAAGGTGCCCCACGACAGCAGCAAGGACAGCGTCACCGTCTTTGTCAGCAACCTGCCCTACAGCATGGAGGAGCCGGACGTGAAGCTGCGGCCGCTCTTTGAGGCCTGTGGGGAAGTGGCCGAGGTCCGTCCCATCTTCAGCAACCGGGGCGATTTCCGAGGCTACTGCTACGTGGAGTTCAAGGAGGAGAAGTCGGCCCTGCAGGCGCTGGAGTTGGACCGGAAGAATGTAGGGGGGAGGCCAATGTTTGTTTCCCCTTGTGTGGATAAGAGCAAAAATCCTGACTTTAAGGTATGTTTGTGGGAAAAAGAGTGGCTTTCATGCAGGGTTGCTATAGACTGACTAAATATTGTTTTTTGGTGCAGCAACTAATATTGCAAACATACATGGAATAACTATACTGTTCTGAGCTGGTTAATTAAGATCTGATTCAGGCTCAGTCACTTGGAGCTTGCATTAGCTGATACATGATCATAAAATGAGGAATTGTAATAATGGCGATGGTCCAGTGAGTGCATAGGAGTGACAAGGGACTGTGCTAAATGTTTTATGTATTACCTTAGGGCAGCGGTTCTCAACCTGTGGGTCGCGACCCCTTTGGGGGTCGAATGACACTTTCACAGGGATCGCCTAAGACCATCGGAAAACACATTAAATATATAATTACAGATTGTTTTTGTAATTACTATGCTTTATGTTCAATTTGTAACAATGAAAATATATCCTGCATATCAGATATTTACATTACAATTTATAACAGTAGCAAAATTAGTTATGAAGTAGCAACGAAAATAATTTTATGGTTGGGGGTCACCACAACATGAGGAACTGTATTAAAGGGTCACAGCATTAGGAAGGCTGAGAGCCACTGCCTTAGGGGATCCCCACCCAAACTCTGAGAATAGCTACTTTCATTGTTGCCATTCTGTAGAGGAGGGAAGTGGTAAGTGACATGCCCAGTTAGCCTTTCCCAGCATCCAGCCTCAGCTCTGGTCTGCCCGGCTGGGCCTGCCGGAGTGGCCAGTGTGCTGGGCTGGGCTTCTAATTGTTGGTTTTCTGCCTCCTTCCTTCCTAGGTGTTCAGGTACAGCACTGCCCTGGAGAAGCACAAGCTGTTTATCTCGGGCCTACCCTTTTCCTGCACTAAAGAGGAACTCGAAGAGATCTGTAAGGCTCATGGCACCGTGAAGGACATCAGGCTGGTTACCAACCGGGCTGGCAAACCGAAGGTCAGTGTCGGAGTGGACGGTCAGCACACCGCCCTCCAGGCTTGGATGAAGCCAGTTCTGCGTCTGTGCAGAGATCACTGGGGTCTAGAGTGGGTTCCTAGTTTGTCTGCTAAGAAACAAATGACACGTGAAGGATAGGTACATTAGGCTCTGCTTGCATTTGGAATCTGTATCTAGTTGTACTAAAAATATAAGGCATTAAAAAACACTCGCATGAATTCGCAGAGGAGCACACGAATTCCAGACTGTGGGGCCTTGGGGTGAGGGGCTGCCCTCTGCAGTCTCCTTCCTGCCCGGACTTGGCCTCCAGCCATTTCCTCAGCTCCCTCCACCCCCTTAATCCTCTTTGCACCACATTTTTAGTAGCGGACCCATGTTGTTTAAACATGAGTTTGTATTACCTTTCTTCTCTGCCCCCTCCCCCGCCACCCCCATCCAGGTTAATCAGGAGTTAAAAAGAAATAAGGAGGGCGCACACAGACATTAGGCCCACCTGGGCTGCTCCCTGGGCCAGGCCACCTCAGCCGAAAGCTGGATTTACACTGGCCTGTCGGTCTTTTTCTTTCTTTTGCTGGAGCAACCACAAGAGGTACTGACCTTACAAAGGTTATTGAAGTTACAGTCAGTTACAGAAGTGGAAAGTCGGGCAGGGAATAAACCTGTAGACGAAGGATGGCACTGGTGGGGTCGGTCACCTACTGATGGGGCACCTGTCCTGATCTGACCCCCCAGCACCTGACCTGGCTGTGGCCTCTTTCAGGGCCTGGCCTACGTGGAATACGAAAATGAATCCCAGGCATCGCAGGCTGTCATGAAGATGGATGGCATGACGATCAAAGAGAATGTCATCAAAGTGGCCATCAGCAACCCCCCTCAGAGGAAAGTTCCAGAGAAGCCAGAGGCAAGGAAAGGACCAGGTGGCCCCAACGTACCCCGGCAGATATATGGAGCGTAAGTGTTTGCATGTTAGCCAGTGCAGGCTTTGTCCCGTCATACCCGGCTGGATTGGTTTCCTGTTAGGACAGACAGCTAGGGCCTGCTGTCCCCTGTAGTCCTGGAGCAGGGTGTCCAGAGCATGTCCCTGCAGCGCAGCCCTTCCTGGTGTTGGCCAATTGTGATTTATTTAAAGTCCTCTTTGCCAGTTGAATCCATGTGTTTAAACATAGCCTGACAACCAGATGCTGGCCAGGGTCAGCTACAGATCAACCAGGGGCCACCAGTTATTACTTGGAAAGGGTACATTCAGTGTCTGCTCTTCCAGGCGGGGGAAGGGAAGGACCCAGCTCTCTCTGCTGCCTCGCGCCCTGCACCGCCCCAGCACCACCGGAGCTCAGGCCGAGAATGGCCCTGCCCTGAAGCCAGCGGTCACCACCTCAGAGGCCACTGAGGCTCCCAAGATGTCCAATGCTGATTTTGCCAAGCTGCTTCTGAGAAAGTGAACGGGACTCAGAGAAGGGAGATGCCTTACTTCATGCTGGCCGGGAGGACACCATCTCCCAGCTGTACCTGGGTACGGAAGGGCCCAAGGCAGCGCAGTTTCCCCTGGTGTCGACAGAAAGGGAACGGGTGTCCGAGCAGAGAGGCTTCACATGTTCCCTCACATTGAGGGTGACAGCAGGAAAACAGTCACTCCATGACTGGGCACCAGGTAAAGTTTCTAAGGTATTTTTTGTCTTTAAGAGAAATGGGAGTGAAACTTGGACACACCATTTTGAGACACACTTGTCCAACTGTTTCAGCCAACTCAGGCCCCTTCTTATAAGACACTTCTCTTACACTCTGTATAGTCCATATGCCCGTCACTCTTTTAATTTTTAAAAGACAAAACGGCAAATGCTAGTAATTCACCAGAATGGCCTATTTTAGTAAAGGGGTGGGGATAGGGCCAATCACCTAAAAAATATTTGATGGGTTTTTGTTTTAGGGGGCTGTGCGTTTTTATATTATGTTTTTGTAAATGACATGTCAACCACTGTTTTATGTTTCCTCAAAGCAAAATATCTGACATTTGTTTTCTATAGGAATTCTGTGTGCCACCTGCTGTGGACCATTTTCTTTGCCTAGTGAATAGTGGACTGTGTTGTTCTTTGTCTAAATATTGAGTTTCAGCCGTTGGGTTTTATTTAAATACCATGTCAAGTGCGGACTTAAATTTTCCTCATTTAGCTTTGTTTATTAAACTGAAGTTCTCTTAAGAACCTCTCGCAGAATGGTACTCCGCTGTGCAAATATGGGCGTGTTTTGAAATTTGCGTACCTTGCTTTACCTAACAGATGTGTAAGTAGAACTTTTAAGTCAAAGTGACTATGGGATTTGACTTACAAATCTTTTCAGCTGTGATGTGTCTTCAGCTTTAAACTTCATAAAGAATAGGGCTGAAGTCCTGACACAATCCCTCCTGCATCCTTCTGACAAATGGGACCATTTCTTGAAAAAGAACAAAGTCGTCTCAGGCATTTATTTAATACAATAAAATACTTTATTAGAATCAGTTATTTGTTAAAATAATATCCTTCACATATAGCTAAAGTGCCAATTTCTATAGTAAAAGCAAGCACTTCCATCAGGCTTCCTTGGTGAGCTTATAAAATCAAGACAATAGATTTAAGGTTAAGAAATACCTTATGGCAGCATACAAGTATGAAAATATTTTTATAAAGGTCTGAATAACTATCACCTTGGGGCCATGTCATACATCTTTATGCTTATTTTCCAGAAAACCATTCTGAATGTGCTTGTTAAACAATTAAATAACTATAAACTAAACACCTGCTACATAAGAGCAGTGCCCTCATTGCTACCAGGATCTGAATTCTCAAATCAGACAACATTATGTTCTCACTGACATTCAAAGTGCAGCACCGGGTTAGACATCATGGCTCTGCCCCTGGAACGGGAAGCAGAGGTTTCTGGCCATTCTCACTAATTAGCAGCAGTTTTATTGGCACCTGGGCCGTATGTGATTGAAAGAGAAGATTCTACTTCATAGAATGACAGCTTGCCCATATGACATAAACCATAGTTGTTAGGCAAGTAAGGCCACTCCAAGGCAATCTATTCTGCTTCCCCCAGGGGGACGCAGGGCCTACAGGGGCTGTGGGAGGTGGGGGCAGGTGAACAAGTGCTGTGGTCAAAGGGTTTTTGTGGTTTAGCACAAACTGGTGCTCTAATTCACTATCAAGATGCTTTTTTGGTGTTGATGTGGCATCTGATTTAACACCTACCAATAGAAGACGTTAAACTCAGGGGGGTGAGGGCAGACTCGCCCGACTGCACAATACCTGGTTGGCAGCAGGATTCAGCTGTTTGGTGAAAGCCCAGGGAACTTTCAGACTAACATCTGGTCTGAGTTGCTGCAAATGAAGTGAGAGAAACATCAACAGAAAAACCAGGGTGGCCATTCCCCTATTAATTAGAAAAATAGTCTTAATATGGAAAAACACCCTGACACTAGAGTTTGCAAACTATGGCTCTTCCCTGAAATAAGCAAGGTACCGAACTAGAAATGTCAACACTCGCTGCTTTCGTTTTGTATCTCAGAAGTTTGCCCTGCCAGTAAGAATTAGTCACAACACTAATCTTTGTAGGGAAGCAAACATCTCTAAACAAGCAAGCTTTCAATCATTTCTCAAAACTGGGACCAGGTTTTCCCCAGGAGTGCTGACCTCCAGGCAGTCTCCGAGGAAGACCCGGCGGACTCATCCTGTGTCTCTGGACCTCGCCCCAGTGCTGGCCTCTCCTTACCTTAGTGCAAATTCTGCTCCAGAACTGGTCTGGTCACGCAAGGAGCCCTGGTGCCCCAATGCCTGCTGGGACCACCACAAGAATGGGCCACCAGCACAGATGGCAGACACATTTACTGGCTCAAAAGAAGAAAATAAATAACTTGGCTGAATTATAAGTTATCTTAGAGACAAGGCTTAATAACTTAGTTATTTTCTTTAACTAAAAAAAAACATTTGGAGGTAAAGAACGTTTAAGTTCCTTATCTGTTTCCTTTTGTTTTGGAGACGACAAGGTTTCTAGAAATGCTAAGTTTTGATTTTTTTTTCTCCCCCTGGAAACCTTCTGTCACCAAGGGAAGATGTAGAGGGTTAAGGTTTCACAGGTAGCGTCTCCTTGAACCCTGAGTGATTGGGTTTGGCCTCTGGCAGTGCCACTGGGTACTCTGTTGTGGCAAAGAGCAGGGTGTCCAGGGTGGTCTCTGTACACTTGGCAATGAAGCGAATGAATGGCCTCACGTCGCCTTCATTGGCGACCTCCAGTACGTGGTAGTACTCAGATCTCTGCTCCTTGCGGATGGTGATGGGTGGGTAGCCCGCCTGCATTAGGATGAGGTTCATCAGCAGGCGTGAGGTCCTTCCATTGCCGTCAATGAAAGGGTGGATGTAAACGAGTTTATAATGGGCCAAGGCTGCAAACTCCACTGGGTGCAGATTCATAGCATCCTCGGAGTTGAGCCACTGTATGAACTCTTGCATCTGCTTTTCCACATCTTGAGGATGGGGAGGGATGTGGTGTCCCACAAGGACCTGTGTTGTCCGAAACCTGCCGGCTTCCACGGGATCCACGTAACCCAGCACGCGCCTGTGGATCTCCAGTATGTCGCTGATGGTGACGGACCCCATGCGGGAAACCAACGTGGTGTTGACGTACTTCATTGCCGCGTGCATGCCAATGACCTCGTTCTGCTCCTCCAGGCTTTTCCCCGGCACCGCATAGCGGGTCTCCAGGATGTGCCTGATTTCCGAGAGGGTGAGGGTGTTGCCCTCGATGGCAACCGTGTGGTAGATGTGATGGTAGTACGTTTCCTCCATGACCCTCTGCAGCGCGGAGTTGCCCTTGGGGATGGACATGACCTTCCTCACTTTGTCGTCGATGATGCTGAAGTACCTCTGGTCGATCTCCTCCACCAGCGGCAGCGTCCGGTCCCGGCTGACCAGCGCTTTCTCGTGGTAGGGCGAGATGGTCAGCGCTCTGGTGTACAAGAAGTCTGCCTGGATGATGTCCTTTTCCTCTTCGGAGAAGATGCCAAACTCGGTGAGCGCATCCACCGAGTCTGGGTCCATGCTCAGGGCGTGCAAGAAGAGCTTGTGGGCCTTCTTCCGCTTGCCCTGGCGTTTCATTTCCAGGGCTTGGTGCAGAGCTGCTTTGGCTTCCAACCGAGCGGCTAGAAAAGAGCCAAAGGAGCATTATCAGGGAGGGCAGGGAGTGGCCAAGGACACTGAGGTGACCTGTCAGGGGAAGACATAGCCTTGGGGTTGTTCTAGGCAGGCTGCTCATGCCCAGTGCCACTGCACGTATGGATGTGGTGGTTTTCCATTTGTCCCCAGAGCCATTCTCTGCACCCCAGGAGGTACTACCTGGCCCCCTGCCTTCAACTGCCATATTGAGTGGCTGTGACCCTGGGGCCACAACTCCCATCACTGGGCTCTCCCTGCATCTTCTCCAGCTCTTGGCTGTTCTGGTGATCCATCTGATGGTGCCCCTGCCGCTAGGCCAGGCTGGGAATAACTCCCCACGGGTGCTAGCTCCCTAGGCCTCCCCATTCCCGGGCCCTTTCATTCCTTTCATCTTCAGCCACACCTGCTTGACATCTAGTCTTCCTTCCACCGTCCCCCAACGCCCCACTCCCCACCCTCCGGAAACCCAGTATCAGTATCAGCCACACACACTGGGCTTCTTTTAGTTCCTCAAGTGCCCAGGCTCTCCTACCCTCTGGTCTCCGCTGGAGCACTCTCCCCTCACAACTTCCACTGGGTCACTCCTGCTTACACTTGGTCTCAGCTTGGGCACCTCCTCCTCCAGGGAGCCTTCCTGGTGTGCTCCTGTGACCCCTTCGCTCCCCCATCACCACATGGTGGCGCTGTACCTGTCACCTGTCTGCTTATATAGGCTGGCTGGGAGGCCAGGGCTGACTTCTTCACTGTAATACCCGTGCCCTGCCCACAGGACATGGTAGACACTAAACATCTATCCCAGTGGCTCTCAACCTTGGCTGCACACTAGAATCACCTGGGAATCTTTTTAAAATCCTGATTTCTGGGCCTCAGAAGAGAGTAATGTCAGTATCGTGGGGGAGTGAGAGGACTCCATTGCTTCTCCCATATAATGTACAAAAAAACCACTGTAACTCAACAAAGGATCACCCACTCAACACACAAATGCACCTAAAAGATCCACGCACAGGAACATCTGAGGATGGGAAGTAGGGGAGGTGGGACAGAGGAAGGACAGGGACGGAGACGAAGTTCAGTGTCCACTGTGGCTCCAGCGAGTGAGGTAGGTAGAGATGGAGAAGTGTGTGCAGCCTGCAGTGTAAGGGGCAGGGCAGGTTCCCTCCAGGAAAGAACATCGCCCTTCCCCGCCGCCCGTCTAGGCTAAGCCAGGTAGAGGTAGCTGGGAAGCCTTAACACAGTGGTGCCCACCCTCTGCCGCGGGGTGGGGGCGGTGGGGGGAACTGAGCTGTGAGGCCGCAAACTTGTCTCCCCTGCCCCAGACACCCTGGCAGAACCCGGGAAAGGAAGCTGGGAAATGAAAGTCCCTGCATCCCAACAATTTGGGGATGAGGCAGAAGTGCAGAGTGGGCGTCATCTACACAGCATGGCACTGGCAGGAAAACACAGACCAATGGAGCCGGGATTGAGAGTCCAGAAATAAGCCCACACATACAGGGTATCCCCCCAAAATATATACGCACAACGTTTGTGATTCCATTACACTTTGAAAATGAAATGTGTTTTCATAAACACTGCCTTTATAATTATGCCAAGTGTGTATGCATTTTGGAGGGACACCCTATATATATATGGACAACTAATTTTTGTAAAAGAAGCCAAAACATACACTGGAGGGAAGGAAAGTCTCTTCAATAAATGACACTGGGAAGACTAGAAAGCCACATGCCAAAGAATGAAACTGCTATCTGAGACCATACACAAAACGTAACTAAAGTGGATTAAAGACTTGAATATAAGACCTGAAACAATAAAATACAGTCAAACCTCGGTTCTCAAATGTCTCTCATCTCGAATAATTTGGTTTCCAGCCAGTTGTTCACAGAAAAAGTCTTGGTTTTCTACCTGACAACCCTTCCATGCTGATACCGCAGCATGACAAAAAGCATCTCTTAAGCAACAAAGGAGAGAATGCTTTTGTTGCTGGCGAAATGGACAGTTAGCACAATTTCAAAACATAAAGAGGCCATCAACAGGGCTGATGTGTGAAAGTGCTCACAGAACAACCACCAGGCAATTGAATAGGTAGAAAAACTTGGTAACTGGATAAATGAGAAGCAGGTGGTAATAGCATTGTGGAGGCAGTGGTATAGTTTAAGGCTAGTAGGGGGTGATTTGATAAATTTAAGAAAAGTATTTACAGATTAAACAGTCCATTAGATATGTACTGTGTATAAGAAAGGTAAAACAATCATTTGGGGATCTGGAACAGACAATTCAATTTACATTATTTCTAATGGGGAAAAATGATTCGGTTTTCGAACAACTCGCTTCTCAAGCACCTTCTGGAACTAACTGAGTTCGAGAACAGAGGTTCCACTTATATACAAAAAATATGGGCACTAAACTTACAGACCTTGGTCTCAGGGGTTTCTGTGAACTTGACCCCAATGGTAAGGGAAGTAAAATCAAATAAAGTGAAAGGTACTGCAGCAAACCAAAAAGCTGCACAGCAAAAGAAACCACAAAAACAAAAGGCAACCAACCGAATGGGAGACGATATTTACAAATCACACCCCCAATACCGGGCTAACATGCAAACTATATAAAGAACTCATACAATCCAACAACAACAAACACCTGGATTAAAACATGGGCAGAGGACCTGAATAGACGCTTTCCAAGGAAGACATAAGAGCCAACAGATACATGAAAGGATGCTCAACATCACTAGTTATAAGGGAAACGCAAATCAAAACTACGAGATACCATCTCACACCTGTTAACAGTGGCTATTACCAAAAAGAAGAAATAAAAGTTGTAGAGGGTGTGGAGAGGGAGCCCTCTCCTGCTGGTGGGACTATAAGCTGGTGCCGCCACTATGGAAACCAGTACGGAAAGTCCTCAAAAAATTATGAATAGAGCTACCATATGACCCAGCAATCCCTCTTCTGGGAATCTACCCAAAAAATTTGAAAACAACTTATTCATAGATATTTGTAGTCCTATGTTCACTGCTGCATTATTCACAATAGCTAAGACATGGAAACAGTCCAAGTGTCCTTTGACGGATGAATGGGTAAAGATATGGTACATACATACAATACATACACACTTAACCGTAAAAGAGATGAAATATTGCCATTTGCCATAGCATGGAGGGATCTTGAGAGTATCATGCTAAGTGAATATCAGATGGAAAAGGACAAGAACTGTATAAATTCGCTCATATGGGGGATATAAAACAAAAAGCAACAAATGAACAAACAAAAACTCATGCAGACAACAGAATGGTGGTTCCCAAAGGGGAAGGGGCAGTGGGAGGACAAAGAGGGTGAAGGGGGTCAAATACATGGTGACAAAGAGAGACCAGACTGTGGGTGGGGAGCACACAACCGAATATACAGATGTCGTATCATTCATTGTACACCTGAAGTTTATGTTACCAATGTTTCCCCAATAAATATAATTTAAAAGTGTGAACAACATAAATGATAACAGATAAATAAAATATGGCACAATCCAAAAAACCAAGAGCCGAAGAGACGGCCACTCTGTCTTACCTGGGGAGGACGTGGCCTTGACCACCAGCAGGGCCGCGTCCTTGGAGGTGACGCTGAGTTCCGTGGATGGGCTGGTGCACCTGCTGACGGCATGCTGGGCCCTGTCCAACCTGCTCCTGAGCAGGGAGAAGCCTTTGAGCAAGGCCAAACACTGCTCCTCCATGGCCCCCAGCGGCAGCAGCAGGGCCAGCAGGGACCCCAGCGCCATGCTCAGCAGCATCACCCACAGGAAGCGGCCCCAGATGGGGACCCATTTTGGTTCAGCTACGGCCACCACTGAAGCCATCGGCATGAGTGTCATCTGGACTCAGGGGTGCGCCCCTTGCACATACCCACAGTCGCCGGAGAGAGCGAGCCGGATCTGAAAGGAACCAAGAGTTGTAGGAGATGAGCCGATACGTTTAGGACATGTTCCTGTCTCCGCGAGGGCTTGGAGACCCTACACTTCTTAACTCACTATGACCAGGGAGTGGGGGCAAGCAAGGAGTGGGTATCAATGGGGAGGGGCCAGTCTGGAAAGCAAGGCTGCAGTTGCCCAGCATTTATTAAGCACCTGCTGTGTACCAAGCACAAAGGACCTACACATACCCCCCTGCCATCCACAACAGGAGCTGATGCTACTGTCACCCCCCCTCCAGACGAGGAGACAGGCTCAGAGAGGCCAAGTGTCTCCTGCCCGAAGTCACCCAGTGAGCCAGTGGCAGCCTTAGGGCTTGAACTCAGCACCCCGTGGCTCTAAAGTCTCCCCCCTCCATCGCAAATCCTTTTGTGCTGAGCATCTAGGACAGTGGTTCTCAACCTGGGCTGCACATTAGAATCACCTGGGAATCTTGTTAAAATCCTGATTTCTGGGCCTCATCCTCCGGAAATTCTGTTTCTTGGTTACTAATGTTGTGGCCTTACCCCATAACGAAGAAACAGAATTTCCGGAGGATGAGGCCCAGAAATCAGGATTTTAAAAAGATTCCCAGGCGATTCTAATGTGCAGCCCAGGTTGAGAACCACTGGTCTAGGAAAAAAAATAGTATACACACACACATCCAGATTGGCTAAGCCAGTTCTGAGGTCCATCCTTTTCCGATCAGCACAGCTGGTGGCCTGATTTACTGCCCAATGGCCCGCCACCTCTCCCGCCCTTACCCTGGTATCAGCCGCAATGCCAATCCCCTCTCCGGCCTGCCTTCCTTTACTGGCGTGTATCCCCGAGACGGTGGGGTCCCCGCCTAGAGTTTGGGCAGCCAAGCATCTCAAAAAGAACTCTGGGTGAGGGCCAGAGCGAGTGACCCCTGGCCCTCTGTGCCAGGGGCTTGTGGTTGGGGCTGGCGTTGGGGGGGAGGGGGGCAGGGATGCAAGCACCAGGATGCTAACAATAAGCATTTATTGGGCAACTATGGAGAGCTGAGCGCTAGCCACGCACGAGGCCACAAGCCTCAGTCCCTGGAGGAGGAAAGCTAGCCAGCTCCATTTTACAGAAGGAAACAAGCCACAGGCAGGGTAGGCCAACCCCCAGAAGGCCCGCAGGGAGGGAGTACATCGAGGCTCCGGGAGCCGAGCCCAGGTGCGTCTGGGCGCAGGTGCCGGGCTTCCCCTCTCCCGTATCCACCCCCAGGGCCTGTGCACCTGCCCCGGCTGCTCCCGGTGCTGGGCCTCCACGATGAAGGCGGCTCATTAGGTTTCTGGTCGCTTCGGGCTGTGAGTCTAAGGGAGCAACCTGGCTCCATAATGGGACATCAGAAATGGCTTGGGACGCGCTCTAATGGGGGGACGGAGACGGCGTGGGTCCCTGCTTCGTCCGGGTGGTCTGCGCCCGCTCCCCGAGCGACGGGCTCCTCGGCGGGGCTGCAGTTGGCCGGGGACCCGGCTGAGCGCCAGGAGGTGGCTGTGTGCTCCCGGAGGCGCGCATTCCTCACCCCCCGCGACGACAGGAAGGGGAAACCGAGGCCCGGAGAGGGAAGTGGACTGCACTAAGGTCATTCTGGGGAGCCGCCCCTTTCCGAACCGCTCACCGCTCCTACCACCACCCCAGGGCTCTCGGCCCTGCCGCACCCTTCCCCACTCCATCCTTCCAAGGCCCTCGGGCTCGCCCCCGCCTCACCGCGCACCTCGGCCAGGGACCACCACCGCCGCCTCCTTCCCGGCGTTCTCAGGCTCCGCGGCGCGAACTCGCAGGACCTCCTCCGCCGCCGGCCTTCTGGCCCCGCCCTCTCCGACTCGCCATTGGTCGGCCCGTCACGCTCCTCACCGCGGGTTGGCTCCCTTCACTGGTCCGGCCCTCGCACTTCCGGGTTCTCGCGTTGACGTCGGCTTCCCGGGAAAGACTCGCCGTGGGCCACTCTCATTGGCTGGCTTCTGCGTAGCTCTTGAGCCCGCCGTAGCCAATCAACAACAGGAGAGGCGGGACCTGGGAGACGGCGCGAGCAGCAGGTGCAAAGAACGCTGCGCGGGAGCTCGGAAACTCGCAATCCCGCCCGCATCTCCCCTGGCCTCAGTTTCCTTAGGTGTAATATGAGGATGCTGATGACTTGCACCTCTCCACCCTGCTAATCTGACTTCACAGCCCAGTTCTTATCCTCCACCTTGTGCTACCAGGATTAGCCTTTCCCCTTTCTCTCACCCTCTCTCCTGTCCTCCCTGACTTTTAAATTTGGATCCTCCAGAGAAGGGCCTGGCTGCTTGTTTTGCTTTCTAGAGAGACAGAGGATTTTTTTCCCCTTCATGCAGAAGCTGAAACCTCCATTTTTTCTGAAACCTCCATCTCAACTCACAAATATTGAAACATCCAGGACCTGCCCAGTAATTCTAAGCATTAAGATGTTACGTCAGCCCGGCTGATGTGGCTCAGTGCTCCAGAGCCGACCCATGAACCAGGAGGTCACGGTTCAATTCCCGGTCAGGGCACATGCCCGGGTTACTGGCTCAATCCCTAGTAGGGGGCGTGCAGGAGGCAGCCGACCCATGATTCTCTCTCATCATTGATGTTTCTATCTCCCTTTCCCGTCCTCTCTGAAATCAATAAAAATATATATTTTTAAAAAGATGTTATGTCAACCGACGGTCGTTGGTGCCAGTGCTAACAGGAGTCTCCACTTTGGGCCCTGGTGAAGTGAGAGACGATGCAGTGAAAACAGCCCCGGGGTGAAACAGCACAGCTGTGGGACAGCAGGCTGTGAGGTGGCCTAGCAGAGGCGGCCCCAGCTGGGCATCGCAGCCCCCATGGGACAACACTCCTCGCTGGTGAGCTAGCTGTGGTGTTACAGCTCAGCTCTGCCGTCAGGATCTGACCTCCTCTGCAACGCACATTCCCTTCGGGGTGTCACCTTTGGAGTCACACAGCCCTCAGTTCAAACCCCATGTTTACCACTTGCAAACTGAGTACATTCAGCGATTTGACCTCGCTGATCCCAGTCTGCTTTTTGCAAGTTTGGGACAATGTGATGACAGGACAGCCTCTGGGGTTTTGTGTGCGGGCGAAGTGACAAGTGTCTGCTATTGCACTTGTTTCCCAGAGGAGGGCCTGCTGTATAAGCAGCTAAATGACGGGAAGTGGTTGGTGGAGTGGAAAGCAGTGAGGCTCTGGGGTCAGACAGGTGTGTGTTCAAACGCAGGGCCCAGTACTTACTGTGTGACCTGGAGCAGGTCACTTATCCTCACTAAACTGGGTAATATGGGGCTTGTGGACCTATGTCCCCTCCTCCTGGGCGTAAGGTGATATAATCATCTACTTTTATTATTTTTTTAAATATATTTTTATTGATTTCAGAGAGGAAGGGAGAGGGAGATAGAAACATCAGTGATGAGAGAGAATCATTGATCAGCTGCCTCCTGCATGCTCCCCACTGGGGGTCAAGCCCGCAACCCGGCATGTGCCCTTACCTGGACTCGAACCCAGGACCCTTCAGTCCTCAGGCCGACGCTCTATCCACTGAGCAAAACCAGCTAGGGCAATCATCTACTTTTATCCGTTTTTCACCCCTTCTTAGGATGCCAGTGCAAACTCTTTAATGAGTTTAGGCCATGGTAACAAATCCAGAAGCCATGTGAGAACCATTAGTGAGCCAATAGGGAAAGGTGGGGAGTGTGGCGAATGTGAAAGCACCTGTCTTATTCAAAGTGGGCAGCAGCTTTTCAGCTCTAGCCTACATTTATTATGCTAGGGTGCAGTCCAGAAAATGGCAGGTTTTCCAATTATTTTCAAAAGATGTGTCAGGCCTAGATTTTTCAGCAAAATCTCCAGATTTTTAAACAGTTGGCATGTTTACTTGCCGACTATAGAGAGCTGCCAGATCCCTGCTTAAAGGCTTTTAAAATGGACGGGAAGCCAGCCCATGAGTCTGCTCACCTGACTGTAGGAATTTAGAGAAAGCTGGCAATAGAAAAACCATGTTATGAGCCTTAAAGACACTGAAGTCATTAAGGTTCCTGAAAATAACTATAAGAAAAAAAAACACCAAAATAAAATGGGCAGGAAATGATGGCAGTGAACTCAGGAAGCAACTCCACAAATGACTCTGCAAATGGCTGCACCACCGTCTTTGGACACCAGGGGGCAGTAACCCACCTGGCGTCACTTCCCCGGTTCAATCCCCATTGTCAGGAGCGCACACTCAATTTTCTTCCTGGACTTTTGTCTGCATTCAGCAGTGTTAAATGCACAAAATATGGTCCCTGAAGCGATATTGAAACGTTATTTTTCTCCGTCTTAAGGATTCTGTGTTGGGTGGAAATTGCCTCCCTGAGGCCCACAGAGGAGCTTTCTAAAAGCTTACCTTGACACTTGACAAAGAACCTGGAAAGTGGCTGTACGGGAAACGTGTCCATTATGCAAAAACCAAACAAAACCAAAATAACCCGGAGGCGTCTCTAAGAAACAGCTTGCAAGCACTTCTTGCTGGCAGAGGCAGATCCCAAGACGTAGAAAACACAAAACTCCCCAACTTCAGGCTGGCTAGCATTGGGGTGGCTGCAGAACGACTAGACTCCCCTTAAAGGACATACACCATCCTGGTTCTCGCTCCCTTCACCCCCAGGCTCCGCTGTTTCCCAGCCTGCTTGGATTCCCCCCACACCCCCACACCCCAACCTAAGGATGCCGCAGAAGAAGCGACTCTAGCAGCAGCCGTCCTCCCTGGCTGCTGACCCTCCTTATTAGGGATCCCCAGTGAGGTCAGGCCCAGGTTTTAAGCACCTCCAAGAGACAGACTTTTGGGGACCCTGTGCGGGTGCTGCTGGGCCGATGGCTCATGCTCTGGACCCAGGATGTTCCACACATCATACGGTGCTGAACTGATTTTCGTTCCATTAAGCCCCGAATCCATTAAGATCTCAGACATGCACCTAAGTGGTGTTTTCAGAGCAAGTCGTTTGCGGACGTGATATTTCTTACTTTCAAAAAAAAAAACAACCCAAAACATAACTGCTGTTTTTTCTTGCTAACATCACCACCAACTACGCTATCCCTTAAAAGCAAGACGGATCGTTATAGATCTAACAGGAGACACAAATAACGGGAAAAATACCCATGCACGACTGTGCCAGATATTTTTCTATGGAATTATGAAAAACTTCAGACGTACAGAAGGCACAGCTAATACAATGGGTACCTGTGTACCTGCCACCCAGTTACAAAAACACACACCATATCGTCTTACCAACGCCACCCCTTTCCCTATGACATTCCCTACCCTCCCTCCCAGCGGTAACCACCACCTTGAATTTGATGCTTATTCTATCCATGAGTGGCCTCTTGGTTTTACCCATGTGCGCATATTCCTAAATAATGTATGGCGATGTTCTGCATGTTTTCACATGTTATATGTACCCTATGTATCCTTCTGCAGTTTTTGGTGTGTGGGGGGGCAGCATTATGGCTTAGAGATTGATATCCATTGTAATATACTTAGTTCTGGCTCATTAACTTTACAGTGCTGTGTAGTATTCCATTTAGCTACGGATGGGCATTGGGATCGGTTTCCGTCCTTCCCTATGACTTCTGCAGGCCTGAGACGTGCGTGCCTGTGAGAACAGTGGGCGCCCAGTGGCTGACCGCCTTTCCCCTGGCTGGTGAATGAAAGCTTTCAGGGCCTGTCACTCTCACTGGCCGGAGACACTGCCTTCTTCTGCCGAAAACGATGGTCACGGAGACACGGAGACTGGCTCAGGTGTTCCCGATGCCCTTTAACATCGCGGCCTCTGAAGATGTGACCTGCGTGGTCATGGGGGGGCTCAGGGTGGCCACTTGGCTGCCTGAAGCACAGCCCTCGAGGAACCCTTTGTGCACCCTCCTTCCCCCACTTTCTCAGACATCCCTGCTGCAGGGCTGCCGGCAGCCCCTCCTGGAGGTCCATCGGCCAGGCGGCCCCTCCCGCAGGTCCATCAGCCTGGCGGCCAGGGCGCGGGGGCCGCTGCATAGAGAGGCTGCACTGCACCCTGGGTCCAGATTGCAGTCCCTTTAGGACGAACCCCAGAAGCTCTCAGTGGCGCTTTCTGTTGCCATAGTAACGCCAGACAAGGAAATTAACATGGGTGCTTGGCTAGCCAAGAAAGCCAAGCTTTTAATGGCACTCCCCTCTCTTAAATAGATAAGAATTCCTAGGAGGGCTTTGGATAGACATCAAAGGGCCTTTTTTCAGGTGCTGAGAAAACACTCTTTAAAAAATTCTCCGAAGGGAGGGCAGCCCTAATCAGAGAGATGGTGGCGGCGGCTTTTGGGGAGCTTAGGAACCTGAGGACTAAGTTTAGAGCCAACGCAACTTTCTTCGCTTGTTAATAACAGCTTTCTCGAGATACCATTCGCATGGCACACCATTCATTCATTGCACGTGGACAAGTCGATGGCTGTCATTATACTCGCCGAGTTGCGAAACCATCACCACAATCGATTTTAGGACATTTTCATCGCCCCAGGAGAAGCCCCATACCCTTTTGCAATCATTCCCCGTGTCTCCACCACCGTCCTGTCCTCCCTCGGCCCCTGCATGGATTTTTCCCGTCTATTTCCCGTCTGCATGGATTGCTCTGTTCTGGACATTTCCTGTGCATGGACTCATACACTAGCTGGTCTTTCGTGACTGGCTGCTTTCAGCATTTCGAGTCTTTGCCTCCTTCAGGTCCTCCACGGCTTCTCCGACAGACAACAGCTGGAAATGGAGGGGAGGGAGCTGGCTCCTTCAAGGCCTCCGAGCCTGGCCCTCCCTCTTCCACCTCGAGCCTTTCCAGCTGCTCCGAGACGGTAGTGGGACAGTGGCCCCGCGGAGCACGGCTGGACACGTGTGACGCCAGCATGGCCACATGCTTCCCACGGAGGCGGGGGCAGGAGAACGCTGAGCACAGCCAGCCAGGGCCCCTCAGTGCCGGGCTCCGCATCACACGCTGAGACGATCGCCTTGTTACAGACCTTTTCCTTTTCTTTTTCTGAGATTCACTGAAAAGCTGCCTCTTTTACTTCATGAAGACGTTTCTCCGAAGCTATCATCTGGGTCAGTTTCCTGGTTTTCAGCCATAAAAACGCATGTAGAAATGATCTCACTTTTCACCTCTGCTAGTCTACATATTTTCCTTGATTATTATCATTATTTTTAATTCTCACCTGAGGATATGTTTCTTGATTTTAGAGAGAGAGGACGGAGGAAGAGAAAGAGAGAGAAAGAGAGAGAAAGAGAGAGAGAGAGAGAGAGAGAGAGAGAGAGAGAGAGAGAGAGAGAGACATTGATGTGAGATAGAAACATGGATTGGTTGCCTCCTGTACAAACCCTAACAGGGGACTAAACCCACAACCCAGGCAGGCTGTGGGAAACACAGAATTCCCCGAAGGTGGTGAGCTGGGCTCCTGGCCCAGGGTGAGCATTTGATGAAGGCTTGCTGTTATTTTTAGCCTGAGCAGCCAGAGGAACGTGGGGTCCCCAGGTTGGAGGACCACCCCCGCTCCTCACCCCTCGAGCGGCATCCCTCACCCCTTTGGGGCCAGGGAGCCGGAGACATCTTCTGGCTACTTCTGAGCGCTCGGGCCAGATGGCTGGACAGATCTGAACCCTGACAGTTGGAAAGAAGCTGTGGGGTCTGGAGAGAGATGTTCACGGTCCACAGAGGCCCAGGGCACCCAGGGCCCGAACAGGCCTCAGCCATTGTTTCTGGCCCCGGCAGGCGCTCCTGTGCCAGCGATGGCAGGCGTGCGGGCGGCCAGGTGTCCGCCGTGAATGCCCCGCTCTAGCTGAGCTCCCAGAACACCAGCCCGCTGCCGGTGGACTTGCCCAGAGCCTGTACTGGCTGCGTTTTTGTTCTTGTTTAGTTATTACATTAAGTCTCCTGTGATTACAGAGCCGACAGCTGGTGAGGATTTGCATATGGCATGAAATTAAGTTAGTTCGTTTTAATGTCTAAACTGAGCAGGGCGCGATTTGTCTGGTGAAAACTCCGTCTCCCTTATCTTCGCTGGCGCATCTGCTTTGGGCGCTGGCTTCTAACGTCTTCAAGTCTGATTTCTCCCCGCTTCACCCAGGGAGGCCGGGGTCCCCCACCTTCCCCCCCGATGAGAAATCCAGAAGGGATTTTGCACTTGGAGCTGAGAATGCTCTCTTTCAAGTTTCAGGAGGAATTAAGACTCAAGGTTCTGCTGTGAAAAGACCAGCGCCCCTGTCTCTAGCTTTGTGTCTTTTCTTTGCTGTGTTGCCTTGGGCAAGTCACTGTCCCTCTCTGGGCCTCCATTTCCAAAACTGTCCAACGAGGACTTGGAAGTTGGTAAGCGCTCATCTGTTGGGGTGTTTGTGACATCTGCAGTGGGGCAATTTTTCATTGGGTGGGCCTGGATGAGGTATTGCATAGTGTTTAGCTTCCCTGGTCCTTGGGCATCGTATGCCAGCATCCTCCTCACCCCCCAAGTGCTGCCAACCAAATAACACCTCCTTACACTCCTTAATGCCTCTGTAGTATCTCCGTCAGTGATGATAATAATAAAAATGCTCCAGCGATCTGCCTCGGGCCTGGCCACCTCTCACAGGGGACCTGCACAGTCCCCAGAGCGCCCTAGGGCAGTGGTTGCAAACCGCAGCTTGTGAGCCACATGCGGCTCTTTGGCCCCGTGGCATGGGCCACGAAGTTTCAATCGCACTGTACGTGCGCGCCCACACGTGGTATTTTGTGAAGAGCCACACACAAGGGGCCAATTTGCCGACCACTGCCCTAGGGAATTGAGCAAAGGCTACCCTGTGTGTGACTGTGCCTACTGGTTTGTCACAGGAACGTTCCCAAATCATTTTTACAGTCTTACCTTAGGACAGTGATGGCGAACCTTTTGAGCTCGGCGTGTCCGCATTTTGAAAAACCCTAACTTAACTCTGGTGCCGTGTCACATATAGAAATTTTTTGATATTTGCAACCATAGTAAAACAAAGACTTATATTTTTGATATTTATTTTATATATTTAAATGCCACTTAACAAAGAAAAATCAACCCAAAAAATGAGTTCGCGTGTCACCCCTGACACGCGTGTCATAGGTTCGCCGTCACTGCCTTAGGACCTGCTTCTAGAGAACACAACCCAAGGCAGCCGCCAGGGGGCGGTCTAACCCAGAGTGACGACGACCTCTGAACCAGATGATCTCACATTCAACACATCTTTGGTGTCGAATATGCTGGGATGCCCTGGGAAGAGTGTTGTCCAAGTCCTGTGTGACCTTGGGCAAGGCTCTCAGCCTCTCTGAGCCCCAATCTTTTCATTTGAGAAATGGAGGCACAGATTCATCCCTCCACCCCGGGGCTTGTAAATTGGAAAATGATACACCATGTAAGGTGTGTAGTTTCCTCTGGGTTGGGGATTTATTTATGTCGGGTCTTTGTCTACCTTTTATTTTATTATTATTATTTTAAACTGTATATTTTTACTGATTTCAGAGAGGCAGGGAGAGGGAGAGATAGAAACATCAGTGATGAGAGAGAATCATCCATTGGCTGCCTCCTGCACACCCCACACTGGGGATTGAGCCTGCAACCCCGGCAATGTGCTCTGACCGGGAATCGAACTGTGACCTCCTGGTTCATAGGTTGACACTCAACCACTGAGACACGGTGGCCGGGCTTTTTAATGGGATGGGACTGTGTATTGAATACGTCAGCTATGGCAAAATACCAAGGACCAAGGGGCTTAAAGAGCAGAAATGCATTTACTCACAGTTCTGGAGACGGGAAGTCTGAGACCAAGGTGCCAACTGGGTTGATTTCTGGGGGGGCCTCTCTCCTTGGTTTGCAGGCGGCACCTTCTGTGCTGACGTGGCCTTTCCTCTGGGCACACAGCGGGGGGGGGGGCAGGGAGGAGGGGGATAGTGAGGTCCTTTTCTCCTTTAAGGACACTAGTCCTATCTGATTAGGGCCCTACACTTATGACCTCTTTTAACCTTGATGACCCCCTTAAAGGTCTCATCTCCAAATACAGCCACAATGGGGTTTATCGGTTCAACATATGAATTTGGGGAGACATAAGCCCATAGTATGTCTATAAAATGCTTGCATAATGTATAGCAGATGCTCCCTAAATGCTCATTTCTCCCCCCTTACTTCTTCTTCCCCTCACCCTCCCTCATCCCTCCCTTCTCTTCCTCCCAACCAGTGGTACATCCACACAGCCCCAGCCTCCGTGTGTTCTGGAAACACCTGACCTCTCACCCCTGGGGAGGCAGAGTCAGGCGCTCCAGACTGGGCCTGAGATCCCGAACACGCAGTGTTTGAAATAAGAGCTGTTCCGCTCGGGCCCACAGGCAGGTGGGCCCCAGAACGAGGTTTAATTAAAAAAAAAAATAGTGCCTACCTTGAAAATACGATTTCACTTCCAAATGCCTCTTTGCAGCTTCTCTTGAAATAATTAGCGGAGCCCCCGCCCTGGGCCTGCATCGTTGGGAGGCCTTTGCTGGCTTGAGCTGCACGGCTGCCAAGCCACCCTGGGGAGACAGGGAGAGTGGTTTGGTTCCTTCCTCCCCTGCCTGGTCTGGTTCAGTAATTATTACCTGCCCGTCCCCTGTAGGTATTAAGATCTGCAACCGCTGGTTTAAATAACCGTGACTGAACTTCAGCAGAGCCTGGCTTGGGCCCCGACTTTCCCCAAATGGACAATGGGGTTAGTAGACTTTTGTTTTCTATTCCTTTTTCGTGGGCTTTACAGCTCCTTGAATGTGGGTAGGGTTTGGGGTGCAAGGGGGCTGGGGGAATTGGGGACCAGCATTGTGGTAGGCTGGTTGCATCGATGGTCCCAGTTAATACCCTACCTGTAGCCATGCCCTTTGTCCTGTAACTCCTGGCCCCTCCGACTCTGGGCTTGACCATGTGACTTTCTTTGGCCAATGGGATATTAGCAACAACGCAAGCAGAGGCTGGAAAAAGTGCTTGCCTATTCCCACTTGCTCTCTTGGACTTCAGCAGTCAGCATGAGAATGTGCCTGGGTTAGCCAGAACACACGCCCAGGCCTGTACACGAAAGACACATGCATGTGGGAGATTAGCCCAGTTGTCCCGTCTAAGGCCATCAGCCCAACATCCCGCTGACCGTCAGACGTGTGGGTGAGCTCAGCTGAGGCCAGATGACCTGCCGGCCACCCTGCGGATTTGCGAGCAGTAATAAAAATAGGAGCTGGTTTAAGTCACTGAGTTTTGGGGATCATTTGTTACGCGGCATTATTGTAGCAGTTGTAACTGATGCATTTACATTCTATGTAGGCTCCCTTCCACCTTCCTTCCCAGTCTTCCTTCCCCTCTCCCTCTTTAACTGGTATTTATTGAGCATCTACTATGTGCCATGGGTACATTCTGAGCAAAACTAGGTATGGTCTTTGTCCTTAGGCTGTTTACAATATTGCTCGATTTCTATCACCCACGTTGAAAGACTGAACTTCAACAAGAAGACAGTTCATGGTTAGAACGCGTTCTGCTCCAAGGTGACCTGGGATGGGTCTCTCCCCCATAGAGGGGTTAGTTATAACTTCTGTCTTTCCCATTCTAATTGTTCCAGCAGCCACTGCAGAGAGCGCCCCTGATAGAAACAGTTCTTCCCAGGAAAAGAGAGATCTTTTTGAAAAGATGTGGACAGCGGGGATGTTCTTAAGTAATTCATATAAAGAGTGAGGGATTCCCTGTATTGTTTTTATAAGGTAGGGCGAGTTTTATGGACTGCACCGATTGATGTATTGTGATGCATTATGTTTTGGTCCGAGGTCTATGCAGAAAAGCATGGCGTTTCTCTGAGTTCTGGGAAAGGTACCATAAATAAAAGTGGTGGTTTACTTCTGGGCTGGCCATTTCCTCTAATAATGTGAAGACATGTCAACACCCATTTCTTAAGGGCAAAATATGAGGTTCTCCCCACAGAGGAAGAGTGACTAGAGCTTGCTGGGTTCTTTAGACTCTCAAAGGAGGGGGGAGGCCTGGGCCGGAGCCTGTGGCCTGGACAGGTTGTGGTCCTCAGGCTTCCAACGGACCCATCTGAGTTCAGGTGAATTAGGGGGGTTGGCACCATCTGACCCCGGGCTCTTTCCGCCTCCCTCTTCCGTTTGGGTGTCGTTCCCAAAGACGTGCCAGCTCTGCAAATCCCCGTGAACACGGGGAGGCTGGTCACGGTCCCATTCCTCACCCCGGTTCCCCCATCTGTAAAGTTACCCAACGATGACTTACAACCTCTTACTACCAGCAAGACCAGTGCCATTCCTTCTCTGGGTTTATCTTCTGTTAGGTACGTCTCAGAGACAGAAGACAGCGTGTTTGGGAGAGGAAGGGCATTTGGGTTTGCTGTGTGTTTGAGGGATGCTGTTCGATGCTCCTCGGATGATGTGAGGTGGCTGGTGCCTTCAGCAGAAGGAGCGCTGAACCGGGCATGAGTCCTGGTTTGGCCATGCACTGTGTGGCCTTGGGAAAGTCCAGTCCTCCCTCACTCTTGGCCTCAGTTTATTCCTCTGCGTAGTGGGGCGGCTCTCCCAGCTCTGGCGTTCTAAAATTGGTTGAATCCTATGTGTCGGAATGTAAGAGGGGGTTTCCCTCCAATCCCCGTCTTACCGTGGGGATAGAATCCAGAGTGTGAGTCAGGGTTATTTTGATGGAAAGCCTTAAAAACTGAGTTCAAATGGGCTGGGCCAAGGTAGTTTTCTGGCTGAAAAATCCAGGCACTGCCATCAGGCATGGCTGGACCCAGGTGTCCTTAACCAGTTTAGAAACCCTGATTGAAAGGGAGAACCTTTTCCCCAGATGTTCTAGCAAAAGTCCCAGGGCTGAATGTCATTGGCTTAACTTGAGTCACATGCTCACCACTGAGCCACTCTGATTGGACAGACCTGGGTCATGTGCTCACCTTGGAGCTGGGGGCAAGGCCAGCCCCATCTAAAACCACCAACTGAGAGAAGCAGAGGTCCCTCAAAGGACAATGAGGCCCAGAAGGATGAAGGATGGGGAATGGGTACCAAGCGATGGGCCCACCGCCAGGACCGGGCTGGGATCTTATTGATGGAACCTTTGCCTTTTTCATTCCTGGAGTCCTGAATGGCAGAGCTGGGTGAACGCTCAGGGACGATGCGGCTCAACACCTCCCAGGCCCGCATGTCACGGATGAGGAACCTGAGGCCGCCTGCCCACCGTCCCTGAGTGTGGAACACACCATCCTCCACAGCCTCAGGGGGCGGGCGGCCCCAGGCCAGCTGATCTTTCTCCGTCTCTCCGGGTGGCTCACACCCACTGCCCCCTGGGAGGATCCTCACCCCACATGGACCCTCCAAGCCTGCAGCACCCTGGCACGGATCACCCACCACCCACCGCTCACCTGTGGTCCCGCGCTCAGCAGCCTTGGCACTGCGCAGAGCTGGGTAGAAATGCAGAATTCCAGGCCCGCGTTGGACTTGCTGGATTGGGATCTGCATGGGAGCAAGGTCCCCGGGGACCGTGTGCTGCAGGCCGGGGTTTGGGAATCGCAGGTCTACACCCCGGACCGCGGGCTTCCAGGGTCTGTGAGCCCCTCCACTCTCGCATCTGGATCCCAGGCAACCCTGACAAGGGCTCTCTCCTCCTACGGCCTTGCAGAAGAGGAGGACATGGAAGATGGTGGCATGCTCTCGAAGGCTCTAGAAGGTCTTCTTCACACCTGACCTTCCTCCTTCCCGAGTTGCCGTCGTCCTGGCCTTCCCAGCATCACCGCGGATGGCGTGAGAGGGGCTCGGGGGCCTGAGATCTGGGGCCGGCCCTGGGGCTTTGGTGAGTGGCCTGAGTTGGAAAGGACACATTCTGGGCTTTGCTTTTCCATCCCATTAAATGAAGTGAGCAGCCCTGGCCGGGTGGCTCAGCTGGTTGGGACGTCGTCCTGTACACCGAAAGATTGGGGGTTCAAGCCCCGGTCGGGCTCTATCAGGAGGCAACTGATGGATGTCGCACGACCTCTTATATCAATCTCTCTCTCTCTCTCTCTCTTCCCTTCTTCTCTCTCTAGAAATCAATAAAAATATATCCTTGGATGAGGATTAAAAAAAACAACCACGAAGTGAGCAATCCTTGCTTTGTTCTTCTCCTAGACCCAATGCCAAGGTTGAGTGAGGTCAAGGACATGGATGTGGGTGACAAGCCTGAAGCAACCTACAGCTCAGGGCCACATTCCTTTCTCCCCCACACCTCAAGGAGTGTGTGAGGTCACTTCTGAGGTCCTCCTCTCTCCTCTCCTCTCCTCTCCTCTCTGGACTGGGCTCATCAGCGACTGGCTGGGCGCATGGGGCCACCAAGGGGCCACCAAGGGCCCAGGCCATTAGGAAGAGCCTAGGAACATGAACTACACCGCTCAAGTCCTCTAGGGGGCGCCGGACGCGGCTTCTAACCAGGGGCCCAGGAACCATTTCTGGGAAGCAGGAAGCCCTGCGGTGTTTTATCAAATGTTTATGGCTGTTGGTTTAGGGGGTGAGTTTACAAGGCCCCGCAGGCTGAGCGCTGGGAAATTAAATTCCTTGCATTGTGACTCAGTCCTAATCAGCGCCAGCCACGGGATTTATGGGCTGTAAAGTGTGGCGCGCAGTGCAGGCGGGCCTCGCTTCTGGCTTCCAGCCCGTGTCCTTGGCCAGAGGCCTCCTCCCAGAGCCGGGGCTCATCTGCCCGTTTGTTCAGGAAACAGGGCTTGGAGCCACCTGAAGCCGGAGGAGGCACGGAGGGATGATTTCCTGGACTGTCCAGAGGAATCAGGGCCCTACGGCCAGCTGCATTCCGGAACAGAAAGAGAGCGAATTTCTGGTGTCCCAAGCAGGGCGGGTGGCAGGGCCTAAAAGTGCTCTCCCTCGGTCGGAAGACTAACCGTGGAGGGTGGAGCATAGGGGATGGTACTGGGCTGTGTGTCCAGCCTGGACACAGCAAGGGACACAAAGAAATCAGAGCTCGACAACCACTCCAGAGACACTGTGGCCTCTCTGGGGAGATATGGCTCAGTCAGAGCTCATAGCTGAGGCCGGAACAGTGGGCCGAGATTCTGAGACGGCCAAGAACCTCATAAGCTGAGAACATCAAATCCAGGAGAGCTTCCCGGCGGAGGTGGCCCTGAAGGAAGGGCAGCGGTGGGCTTACAGAGAAACGGGGAAGACAATGACATTAGGTGCCCCAAACATAAAAACTCTTCATACCATTGAGTGCCTACTACACGTACCTTCATGCTCCCATTCAACCCGCACACAACCTTATTCCTATCCCCATTGTACAGGTCGGGAGACTGAGGCCCAGTTAAGTCACACGCAGATGTTAATTGATGGAACTGGGATTAGTGCCCACCCGGGTTAGCCCTGGCCTCTGGCTGTGGCTTTCAACCCCTGTCCTGCTCCCTGCACCAGAGAGGAACTCAGGAATTCCAGGTCCTGGCTGCTTTAAAAAAAAAAAAAAAAAAAAAAAAAAGAAGCCACCTTTTCAATCTCTTTCTTCCTGGCCAGGAAAATTGCCTGGGGGGTAGAGGGGAGGGGGGAGGAGGGATGAAGTAGGCAATGACCAGGCCAGGAAAAGGTTTCTCCCGCAGTCTCCTATAGGAGAATAAATTCCATTCATCGTCTCTCAAGAAATGGTCCCTGTTTTCATTTTTCAAAAAGGGCAAAGGAGAGTTGCCTCCAGAGAAGCAAGGGGTCTAGGCCTGCTTCCCCCATGGCCAAGGCGCCCTCTGCTGGCAGGATCGTGAGCTCTAAGGAACATGACAGGTGCTGGTCAGCTGGCCTCGCAGCGGGCGGTAGGGAAATCGGCTTTGGCTTGATGATATTACCTGGCTGTCCCCACAGAGGTGAGAAAATAGACCTAAATCCCCCTGGCTTTGTGCCCCTCGCTCCTCCCCACTTCACCCCTTGCCGAACCGGTGGTTCAAGCAGAAGATGGCTATTAAAATAGCTGCTTCAAAAGTGGGTTAGCTGGGGGAAATGTTATCAGAAGGAGAATTGTGTCGGGGGGGGGGGGAGAGAGAGAGAGAGAGAGAGAGAGAGAGAGAGAGAGAGAGAGAGAGAGAGAGAGAAGAAGAAGAAGAAGAAGAAGAAGAAGAAGAAGAAGAAGAAGAAGAAAAGAGAAGAGAAGAGAAGAAAGAGAGATGCAAATTAGCCCTTATGCTTTCATTAAAAGGATTGTGTGCCTGGCTGGTGTGGCTCAGTGGGTTGAGCGTTGACCTATGGACTAGGAGGTCACAGTTCCATTCCCTGTCAGGCACATGCCTAGGTTTTGGGCTCAGTCCCCAGAGTGGGGGAGGGGGGGTGCAGGAGGTAGCCAATGGATGATTCTCTCTCATCACTGATGTTTCTATTTCCCTCTTCTTCTCCCTTCCTCTCCCTGAAATAAAAACATATTTAAAATAAAATAAAATCATATTTCTAAAGAAGTAAAATAAAATGATTGGGCACCTTCATAAAGGAACAGTACTGTCTCAGTGGGGCATGGCGAGAGAAATCCTGTAAATAATCCTGGGAACACATGTTCACACCTACATGTATTTCTAGATTTTTTTTTCTATATATTGAAAATCATGATACCCCTGATTCTAACCCATCACCATAGAGTTCATTCTGCTTTTCTTTCTTCTCTGGTTTGAAACTCCCTTCTCTGATGGTGAGAAATCTGGCTGCCCTTATTCCAATATGTTTAATTTTCGATCAGTGAAGCCATCCTCCTGTTACTGCTGTCATTTCTATCTTGCGTGGACGCCCTTGTCATCCTGCCTCTGCTCTCCTCCCACCTTGGTGGTCCCCTTGTGTGGATAATACCCTCCTCATCCTGCTTGGACTCTTATTGTTGTTCCTGTTGTTATTGTCATCATCTTGGTGGGTTAGTGGGGCAATGGAGTGGGTGCTTCTCTCACTTAGACAATCCGCTTTTATCTAGCCAAAAGGGCCCATCCTAGAGGCTCACGGGCGTGTTTCTATATTCATAAGATGCTTCTCTTCAGTCCCCTCAAAGAGGTCAAAGCAATTAAAAATCCTTAATTAGTACCCAACGTTCAGCCACTGATGGCTGGTTCTGAGTGCTGTGCCTTTATTCTCTTCCGCCGTCCCCCGCAGAAATCTAAGAGAGGGAGGGTACATAGCAGCTGAAACGATCCCCCGCTCACTTTCTATAAAGAGGAAAATTAGCTGCTCTAATAATCATGCATATTAATGTATAGACAATTTCACTCAATTAAAGTGATGATCTATAATTTTGCCTCGGAGCTTTATGGAGGCCATGTCAGTGACGACCGAGTGGAGTTGGGTGCTCTGCAGAGTTGACGCATTTGGCTTAACTCTCTCACCTCCATCTGCTGGCTTCCATGTAGGATGGGACCTTCAGTTCTTCTCTGACCAAATGTTCAGTGCTCCGAGTTTATGCTTTTTATGTTTCTAGGGCCTAGAAAATATCATTATCATGGCAGGTTTATGAGTTTCTGTCCAACTCACACTGATTCTTTTTCCTGGAACACTGCCCCCCCCCCTCACCACTACAAATCCTCTGATGCACAGGGTCCCTGGGATGTGTACTCAGGGGTCATATTTGTTCAATGAAGTTCCTCTCTTCCTGGTCAGAGCTGATTGGCCAAAGCAGGAGACCCTAGCCCTGGATGGGCCAGTGAGAGGCTCTTCTCTGGGAATTTGGGATTGGGACCACGAAGGACTAGTGTCAGAGGGATGCCTTTGAGCAAAAGCATAACACTCAGGAGCTGCAGGCGATTTCCTAGCCCTGTAACTGGCATAGGGTACGTGCTCAATAAATGTGAATTTTTGCTTGAGCTCCACTAAGAGAGGTCGTTCTCCATTGTTGAGCAGCACCGGTTGTTCATTCCTTAGCACTCGGATTGGCTAGTTAATTCAGCCAACACAGGACTGTGCATATGGTGGCCAGATGATTTGCCTCTCCCAGGAAGAAGTTGCCTCATAGATGAGAACTCTCAGAATGCTGACCTCCTGCACTCTCCAGGGCCACCAGCCGATGTCCTTAGGGTAGGATTTGGAGGTAGGACCCTGAGCGGTGCTGGAGTGGTTTAGACAAACCTTAGAGTTGGGAGATGTGCGTTCTGGTTCCAGTTTTCTGTTTAAACTTGGGAAACATACATCCCCTCGACTAGCCCATTTCCCACTGGAAAAAGGTGGGTGTGACACACTTAGATCATTTAGCCTCGGGCCTTCATGTGCATCAGAATTCTTTGGGGTGCTGTGTCACAAGACACATGGGGGGCTCCGCCCCTCAGATGTCGGAAGGAAAGGTGCCCCAGAACACACTTCAAGCAACTGTGAACTACATGATATGTGACATTTCCTCTCTGTGGTTCTGGCACGGTTGCAGCCCGCACCCGTCTCCACCTTTAGCACTTTGCTTTCTGTAGAAGTCGGGATGAAGTAGTCCCCTTGTGCAACCTTTTCCGCAGCAGGGAGCTTTCCATGGTGCTGAAGTCAGTTCCAGGGCTCTGCAGAAATCCTCCCCCGTTGGCATCGTCCCAGTGGCTGTTCTTTCACAAAGGGAGAGCGAATCCACCGCAAGGGCTCCTCCACCTGCTCTGAAGTTGTTCCAGCCTTACCTCTGCTTGGCGGCGAAAGAAGAAACCACGTTCTTATTCCCACGCCACGCTGCCAGCGAGCTGGTTTCCATGACAGCAGAGAGAGGGAATAAAAGCCAGGCTCTCACCTACAGAGGAATTAAGGGCCGCCCTCTTGGAAAACAAACAATGACTGCAGGAGAGTGCTGGCAATGGAGGAGTGTCAATTCATCCAGCCACATAGGATGGGGCTCTGAAAAGGAGAAGGTGTGGGGGTAGGCGCCCGGAGGGAGAGGGTGGTTTTGGAAGGGCGTTCATGGGGAGAGGGATACAGAGTAATGACCAGGCAGTGATAACATCTCACTAGTCCACCTCATTTTAAATGTATTGACAGACACTTTAGGCCCTCAGTACGTCCTATGGATTTTACTCAGGCAGAAACTTGGACTTCAAGTGGAGAAGAGATTCACACAGCACCTTCTCGCTGGCTCTTTAGTGCTTGGGGCTTCTCATCCTCGGCCAGGACTTCCCCAAGCACTGACATGCCTCCCCCTCCTCGTCCTCCTCTTTCTCCTCCAAATCTGCTAGCCCCTGTCCCATTCCTTCTCATCCCTGACAACGGATGCCCCTGAGAGGCCACTCTTAGCTAGAGACCAACAGTGAATGCAAGGGCTGCTCTCTCAGGTCAAGTTTATTTCTGGAGGCAGCATTCTAATCTAAACTGGCGACTCCAATGGCAAAGAACTGGCACTTTGTCAGATTAGGGAGGGAAAAAATGTGAATACAGGTGCATCTCCTCATTCTGCTCATATGAAGGGTTGCTCTCACATCACCCCGAGGGACTAGCTTCATGTTCTATATATTCTCAGGACAGCCTTATGGCAGGAGCTGTTATTATCTACATTTTGCAGGTGAGGGACATGAGGCCCAGAGGGGTTAAGTAACTTGCCCAAGTTCACACTGCCAGGAAATGCCAGAGCTGGGATTGGAACCCAGGCCACGGACATACCAGTTGGACACAAGTGTCCAGCTGGACAAGAGCCAGGATAAGCCCGCTCCAGGCACCTTGCTTCTTGAAACCCAGGGCACTTCCGGGACTCTCGTTAATTTCAAAGTGGTTTCCTTAATCAGGAGGATTTTGAAACCTAGCAAGACATCTAGAGAGAAGGGGGGTTAGATGAACCCCGGAGGACTTCTTGGAGAAGGTGACACCTGAAGGGGAGAAGGAGCCGGCTGTGCAGACACCTGGGGGCTGAGAATTCCAGGGAGAGGGAACAGCAAGTGCTCAGGCCATGGGGTGGGTGGAGTGAGCAGGGGTTTCCCCAGCATTAGAAGGAAGGTCGGGGTTAGTGAGGGGAATTCTACAGGAGATGAGGTCTGAAGTGCAGACAGACCATGTCTTTCCTTGTAGATCAGGGTGAGAAACAGGTTTAATTTCAAGTGCAGCCCGAGCTCATTTGCTGGAGGCTCCCAAATGGGGAGGGACACACGATCCAATTTAGATTTTAAAGAGAGGACTCAGGCTCTTCGTGGGAACGCCGGCGAGGGAGCCGGCGCGGGAGCCAGGAGAGCAGCGAGGAGGCGGTTGCCTGGGACGGGAGCAGCCTTGGCTGAAAGAAAGATCTGGATTCCCAATGTATTTTGAAGGAAGAGCTGATGAACTTGCTGACAGGTGGGATTGGGTTGAGGGTGATAGACTTGAACTTGTCTGTCTCCATTTAGGTCCAATTCTATTTTAATATTAACCTTCCCATGATGATTAATATCACTGCGCCTCCGATTCCTGGGAGGGCAGGAGAAGGGAGCCGTAATAGAGACTCACACTGAAGTGATGCCAGAGGCCTGGGTCATCGCCCGTCTCCGCTACTGTCTGGTTAAGTGATGTTGGCTAAACCCCCCCCCCATCCCCTCACCCACCACCCCCATCCCTAGATACGCAGGATCCCAGTGCCTGGCGGAGGGAGGACACATGAACACCCAGGGTGTAGAAAGCAAGGAAACGGAAGCGTGTGTTAGGATTTCATCAGGAAATGTCTCCATCCCTCTCTCTTTAAAAAAAAATTTAAATTGATTTCAGAGAGGGAGAGAGGGATAGAAACATCATTAATGAGAGAGAATCATTGGCTGGCTGCCTCCTGCACCCCCCACGCTGGGGATGAAGCCCACACCTTGGGCACGTGCCCTGACCGGGAATTGAGCCGTGACCTCCTGGTTCATAGGTCGACACTCAACTACTGAGCCACGCTGGCCGGGCAAAATGTCCCTCTCTCTGCTGGCTGGCCCCCCTCCCCTCTGCTGTCTCGCTGTGGCTCAGGGGACACTTGGCTCCTCCCTGCGATGGCACCAAACAGGGCGACGGATGCCATGTGGCTGCTACAGTGAAGGAGATGGTGAGTCCTTGGGCGCTGCTGTGACCTTCAGCTGTGACCTTCAGCTGTGGCAGGGAGAGTGCTGCACCCCAGGCAGAGCTTCTGACCCTGGGGAAGGGCCGTTCGCTACTGGCAACACCTCCTATGAAAAGCCTCCCTTTCCCTTTCAGGCTGTTCACTGGCCTTCACCAGATCTGACTTGGCCTCCAGGACACTCCTGTGCTTGGGGCGGTGGGGCGGGTGGAGGCGCGTGGACAGGGAGTCTTCCCTCTTCCCACCTCTGGGCTGGTGGCCCCCTCCCCACCTTCCCTCGCTGCTCTAGGCTTCTCCCATCTCCTTCCCTGTCTGTCCGTGTCACCCGAGCCAAGGAGGACTCCCTGCCCCCCAAGTGACAGTTCGTTTTCGGGTTCCCTTATTCATGTTTCTATTGCACAGGTGATGGGAGGTGCCGTTCCCCCTAAGCATTTCCCAGGAGCCTCTGTCCAATCGAACAAATGGCTCTGGTGGAGCAATGTCAGGCATCCTCACGGACCAAGGGGCGGAGTCACAGGGCTGGGCAGCAGTTCATTGGTTGTTAAGCAACACGCCCCCTCCTCCCCCCGTCCCCCCCAGTTTATAAAAGTTGTGCGGGCCCCATACATTACCCAATACAAAGAACACAAAAGGGCACAGAGAAAATTAAATAGCAAATTCCTCTGTAATTCCTCCAGGCAACCATTTCCCCTGGCAACACACACACACACACACACACACACACACACACACACACACATATTTACCCAAAATAGCAAGCTTTGCATAGTCTTCTTAGTTTTTTTCATGTAGCAATATGCTGTGAGCAGACACCCGCAGCTATAGCTATGCTAACCCATGATTTTTATTTTTCAAATGGAAAAATTTCCAACAACCGAAACAGAAAAAAATGCCTGTTCTGCCATCCTCACAGCCCTCAGGCTAACCGCGACCCCGTTCAATATCCCAGCTTCCTCTCTGCACAGAGGCACTGGAGTGCCAGCCCGATGGAGTGTGGGCTTGCTTTCTCCACCCCACTCCCTGAGCGTCGAGAGGCTGTCTGGCCTGTATGAGGTGCTCGGCAAATACGGTTGAATAGACGACAAAATAAAAGATGCATCTTTAATAAGGTGCCTGCAGTAGAGTTCAACCTGCCCAAGTTCCCCCCCTACCCCCCTGCCTCAAAAGCGTGGAAAGCCCTCATTGAATACATGACATGCATCTTTGACTTTCCAGGGAGAACACTGGCGTTTACCTTTGAGCAAAACCATCCCTTGATTCTGGGTGTGAGCGCTTGGCGGGCAGGAAATAAGAACAATATCTATGCACAGCTCTGAAACGAGAATGCCGAGGCCGCAGACGGAGCCGTTAAGTATTCCGAAGAGAACCTACTGCAAACTGGGTGGGTTGGTGGAACGTGCCCTGCAGAGTTGGGAGAAAGATCTGTTTCCATACTCCGAGTCAGGTTGCTCTACCCCTGGCTGTGCTTGCTTGCTCTTGAGAGATGGGGTGTGTCTTCTCACCCAAGCATCCGCTCCCTGGAGTTGGAAATCGAGGGCCAGAGCTGGTGGTATTAGGAGGTGGAGCCTTGGGGGAGGTGGTTAGGTCTGAGGGTGGGGCCCTCGTGAGTGGGATTAGTGCCCTTATAAAGGGACCCCAGAGAGCTCCCTTGCACCTTTCTGCCTGATCCAATCAGACTGAGTTCTAGGACTTCTGAGAGAGAGAGAGAGAGAGAGAGAGAGAGAGAGAGAGAGAGAGAGAGAGAGAGAGAGAGAGAGAGATATTAATATACGCAGAGGAATTGTTTTCCTGCTGGATCTCTAGTTGCTGGGATGTGAGCGAGAAGCAGTGGGGCGGGTGGGGGGAGGGGGGAGACACCTGAAAGTGAAGCTAACACAGAGATAAAAGATAACAGAATTGAACAAAATCTTGACGCTGTCTTGGGACACCTGGATCAAGCCACACTTGAACTCGCAAGTTATGTCAGTCAGTGAATTGCCCTTTAGGCTGAGTCAGTTTGAGTTGGGCTTCTGACACTTGGAAAGTCTTGCATCACATAGCAACAGAGGTCACCTTCTAAATCAGTTACTTGCACCTGGCCGGTGTGACTCCGTGTTTGAGCATTGATCTATGAACCAGCAGGTCACGGTTTGGTTCCCAGTCAGGGCACCTACCCTGGGTGGCAGGCTCGATCCCCAGTGTGGGGCTTGCAGGAGGCAGCCCATCATCATCATCTCTCTCTCTCTCTCTCTCTCCCCCTTCCTCTCTGAAATCAATAAAAACAATCAGCTATGTGCACTAGAACCCTTGTCTCAGAGTAAGTCTCAAGGGATCTCACACCTGCCCTTGACAAGCAGTGAATGGAGGAGGTGGGATTCGAACCCCGGTCTGCCTCTCTCTGACGCCTGTGCACTTAGCTGCTGCCCTAGAGCTTTCTGTTAAGCTCCACACGCCAGCATTCCGGGTGTCTGCAAGGCCGCCACGGTGTCTACGTTCTTTGCCACTCGACAAGCCTGCAGCCGTGACCCTGCTGGACCCGTGCATGGACGGACAGTGGGCAGATTCCGCAGAGCCCCGTCTTCTTTATGATGGAAGCGGCAGGGAGAGCGGCTCCCCTAGGCCAGTCCCGGGCTGGAGTTCTGTCCTGTGGTGGGAAGGAGGAGGGGGAGTCCGTCGCTGTGAGGAACGGGGCCGGTGTGCTGATGCTCACACTAGTTAGCATGCTGCCCGAGTACAGTGTCTCCAAGCTGGCCATCTCTCAGCCGGGCGATAAAGTAATTTAACGAGGGCTGTCTTCCAGGCTGGAGCTCCCGGAGATTGCTCCCCATTTATCACGGAGGAAAAATCTGGATCCGCAGCCCCGCGGCTGCCAACCTCCTCGAGGCTGCACGCCACTGATCTTTGAATGGTGAAGTTCTGCCGTGGGTAATGGAGTCAGAGCCCATCCGCCCCAGTGGCCGCAAAAGCGCTTCTCCACCCAGTCCTCGGCCTGATGCGAATCCCCGGGCTCCATCTGGTCCTCGCAACAGAGCGGGAGTTGGTGGACCCCGGGAAGGGCCTGCTGCCTGCAGGCTCTGCCTGCTCTGCTGCTGTGCCATGATGTCACTCAACAGAGAAGAGGTGGGGAGTGGAAGAAATGCGTTTCTGAGTACCGTTGCAAAATGGGTGGGAAGTGTACGTGGGCCTACATGCAGGGGCCTACAGAAGTTTTCTATACAGACCCTGAGAGTAAATATTTTAGGCTTTGCAGGCTGTATAGTCTCTGTGGCAACTGCTCAGTCCTGCTGCTCTAACATAAAAGCAGCCTCTGCCCTGACCGGTTTGGCTCAGTGGATAGAGCATCAGCCTGCGGACTCAAGGATCCCAGGTTCAACTCCAGTCAAGGGCATGTACCTTGGTTGCGGGCACATCCCCAGTAGGGGGTGCGCAGGAGGCAGCTGATCGATGTTTCTCTCTCATCGATGTTTCTAACTCTCTATCCCTCTCCCTGCCTCTCTGTGAAAAATCAATAAAATATATTTAAAAAAAAAAAAAAAGCAGCCGCAGATACTACGCAGGTCAAAGAGTGTGGGTGAGTTCCAATAAAACTTTATTTATAAAAAAACAGGGCTGGATTTGACAGGCCGGCGGACCCTGAACGACAGCACCCAATTTTTCCTTCCTGACAATACTCGATTTTCATTCCACCTTTCTTGTGCTCCTGGGAGACTGACTCCACCCCCCAACCATTGGGGATGGGTTTTGATTGGCTTAAGCCGATCAAATTATTCCTCTCCTGGCAGGGCGAGCACTTAAGCCAATCAGGGTTGGCATGTGACCTAAGGCAGTCCAATCAGAAGGACTGTCAGGACCCTTGCTTAATGTTGGGAGGAGGATGCTCTTCTCTTGTGGAGTGTGTGGGTTTCAAGCATGAGGTCTGGAACTTCTGCAACTACTTTGCTTTCATGAGGAAAGACTTTTTGTGGATGAAATAAACCACAGGGAGGGAGTAAGGACCAAGAGAACTAGAAATGAAGAGTGGGCCCTGAGACTTCCCACGTATATGTTACTTTTTAAAAATGCCAGTTATACATAGGTTTTATGTATTTGTAGCTGTAAGGCTCTTAAGAGACTTTTGTGTGGCTAAACATTGTGCATTATGGATAGCACCTAATTTAGTAATCACAGCAACTCTGTTCAGAGGGCCTTCCGATCCCCACTTAAGAGAAACTAAGACATAAAAAGATTAAGTGGCCTGTCTAACGTCCCACAATATAGACACCGTCACGCATGTCGCAGAAACTCTCCTTTTTATGACCAGTCTCAGAAGCCACACACCATCATTCATTTATTAAAAGCAAGGGATGAAGTCCAGCCCACATTCTATTTAAACCACCACCGAGACTGATTCTTGGGTCAGGTTTTCCCCCACTTTCATCAACTGTGATCAGAGGCAGGGCCATGTTATAACATGGCGGTCCCCTCCACAATCTTTTGGAAATGGGTGGAAAATTTTTCTAGACAGGGGAGAGGTACAACCAGAGAAGAAAGTGTTCTTTTCCTCCAGCTCCAGAGAGAAAAATCCCAGGGAAGGATTCTGATTGGCTCAGCTTGCATTACATGCCCTTCTCCAGAACCATCAATCACAGTGGTCAGGGGGCAGGGTCTGGTGCTAGAATAAGGGAATGGAAAAAGGGATCGCAGGTGGCCAGGCACAAAAATTATTTACTTATACTTATGATAAGTATTACAAATATATAAAAGGGAGAGGGGAGGGCAAGGATCTTCAAGAATATATAATAAACTCTCAGAGGAGGGGACAACAAAACAGAGACTCGAAGGATGAGTAGGACTTAGTAAGTAGACGTGTGGGAGGAACAGCTTTCCAGGCGAGGGGAACAGCAAGTGCAAAGACTCTGAGGCAGAAAAGAGCTCTCTGAGAAACAGAAGGGCCAGTGTGACTGCAGTGCAGCGAGCGAGGTTGGGGGGAGGGGACCCAGAACAATACCGAGCAGGAAAGATGGACAGGGGCCAGACCTTTTCTTACTTTATGGAGTGCAAAGAATTTGTAACTCAAAATCAAGGGGAAGCCATGGAAGGGCTTTAAAATACGCATGCAACACAATCAGATATGGGTGCAGGACGATCCCTGGGGCTGGCGTGGAGGAGAGCTGGGGATGGAGATGGCAAGAGGTGGACGGAGTCCAGAGGTGGTTAGGAAGGAGAGGGGAGAGGGAGACTTGGCTGTGGGCTGGGTGCAGAGGGAGGCAGAGGCACTGTTGAGCTCCAGGCATAAAGGGATGCGTGGGGACAGGAAGGGAAGCACAGTGAGGGGGGGCGGTCCGGAGCGGGGTGAAGGTGATCCATTTAGGTCTGTGCAAGTGGCGTTTGAGGCACCTCTGAAACCTCCAAACACTAGCGCTGCCGGCAACTGACAGATGATGCCTCTCCCTGCAGGGCGAGCACTCTACGACCCACGAAAGCTGATTTTATGACCGCAATCAGGAGGCAAATGGGGGGGGGGCAAAGGAAAACACCCCAACTGTACTGTGGACACTCAACTGTGTTCAACTCTGCAGCCCCAGAGAGAACCGCCAGGCCAGGGGTGCGTGTAGGGAGACAGCGGGAAAGGGGCCTGCTCTAGTCCCATCCTTCGAAGATTCTAGGGCCGCAGACCCTGGATTCAGTGCAATTGAACCGAGACCGACAGGGCTGTGGAGCACCTGTCTGACCGCGGGCTTCACGGTGCACATTGGAATTCTGCCTTCCTCTCAGGCCGCCCTGGAGAAGACGCGGAAACTCACTCTCCCTGGTCCGCATGGAGAGACCTTATGTGTGAATAGAGGCAAAGACCCCAAAAGAAAATAATCGGGCCAAGTCATCAAAATGAAATGAAACTCACATGCTAAGTAGAAGCTCCGCCAGGTCTGCCGAGTGATTAGAATGGAATGGAAATCTGTTTTTCTTTCGGCCCGTCTCCAGCCTTTTCCCAGTGTTGTGTGTGTGTGTGTGTGTGTGTGTCCCTCTGAAAGTCAAGAGAAGTCTTAACAAGCACCTCAGTGAATGATGCGGAGTTCTCTTGGAGTTTTCAATTTGGCTGTATTGATTTATAAGGTCGTTTCAATTACTGGATTCTTCTTGGTGGCCGTGTGTAGGGCCATGGTACGTGAGAATCATGCTCTATTGATCCCAGGTACTTAGACGGGGGGCATGCATGTGTCTGCGTTAGATGGATGAAGTTGCAAATAATGAAGCTCCCCACGCAACATTTATTAAATGAAAATCTAGAATTCATTAACACAAGAACTTGTCTTATATGAGAAAAGAAGGGGGGAGAGGGCCCAGAGGAAAAAAAGTAGGGACTCCTGTAGTTATTGTGAACATAATATATGAAGCAATTTGAATGTAGGGGAAGGCAATTTGGAATCTTATTAAATTTTCTTCTCTCCTTTTATTGTGTGAGCATGGTTGGGTGGCTTCCGGGGAGTCATCGATCAAAGCGCAGGTACGTGGGGAGGCAGGGACTGGAAACGAGACCCGTTCCCAAATCTTTGCTCTCGTTAAAATGGGATTGCTTTCCAGTGCCTAGTATCCGGCCTGATCAGGTACACAATACATACGAGGCTGTCAGATTCCATTTCCAACTCATTTCATTCATTCATTCATTCTCTCACTCAACAAACATGTATTGAGAGTTGATCATGTGCAAGGTACTCTGTCAATCACTCCTAGGATCCTAGGGCTGTCCTAACAAATTACCACAAACCAGGTGGCTTAAAACAACAGCAATTTATTTTCTTACAGGCTGGAGGCTAGAAGTCCAAAATCAGGGTATTGCCAGGGCCTCGCCCCCTCCAAAGGCTCTGAGGAAGCATCTGTCCTTTTCTCTTCCAGCTTCCGAGGTCCCAGTCCCTGGCTTTGTGGCAGCATCTCTCTTGTCCTTGTCTCTGTCGTCACAGCACCATCTGTCCTGTGGGCCTGTGTCTCTAGATCTCCCTCTCTCTCTCCTTATAAAGACACTAGAGGCCAGGTGCACGAATTCGTGCACAGGTGGAGTCCAGCCGGCCCACCCCGATGGGGGCCTATGAGGGCAGGGCCAGCAGGGGGGAGGGGACACAGGAGGTTGACCACAGGTAAGTGAACACTGTTAAGTGTGGGTGTGTAAGCCTTCTGGAATTGACAGTGGGCATTTTCTGTTTTTGTCTGCCGAGCGTCCCTGTTTCCGTCTTAGGAACCGGCCATCTTTCCATGCATGGTGTTCTACGGCGGGCACCTGGAAGCCATGCCCTGGCATCGTGCCCCAGTCCTGGCTGTGGTTGATTCAGTCAGACATGGGCACCTGAACCCCACTGAGTCAGTCCGTGCCTTGGCTGGGAATTTGGAATGCAGACCAAGAGGTGCAAGCCTCCACCTTGCTGATCCCCGTGGTGGAGCAGGTGAGAATCCGGCACGGGCACCACTCCACTGTGTTGCAGTCTCGGAAGCTGAAGAGAGTGGTCGTCAGGGGGAGAGCAGGAGGAAGCCAACTGGAAGAGAACTCAGAGACGATTCCCATCGTCCAGCCTCACGTTGCCCTGGAGTTTTCTGAGTATCCTTAGGAATTCAATCCTCCCTTTTCCCAATCAATGAGATCAAAAGGGTTTCTGTCATTCGCAACCAAGAATACCGTGGCAAGTGGCAGAAAAACGAGCAAGCCCTTCAAGTAGCCAATACACAGCTCCACGAGTCTTAACTAGTAAATCATCCATAACGTCTTTCGACCTACGATATCCGCTTAAAATATTGTGAGCATCTTTCTGTTTTGGTAAATACACACAGGGCATGGTTTTACCCTTCTCACTGTAGAACGCTGGTTCTCAGCATAGGCGATCTAACCAGTGATTTCTGCCGTCTGATGCCCCCCATCTCTCTGCTGTTGCCCTGGCAACCATCCTCTCTGGCCTGGTTGCCAAGGACAGTTGTCTTTGTCTTCTTTTTCCACTCCTTTGTTAGAGACGATGTATTTTTCTCCCTCAGGTAGGACTTGGGTTCCCAGAGAGGATCGTCTTCGTTCTCCCTACTCACCTGCTCATTCCTGAGGCCCCAGAGGATGGACAGGCATCGCCAAAAGCTTGGCCAGGGGATTAGGGTGGCAGCTGGCCTCTCTCTCTGGTGACGCTGGGTACTGATCAGGGAACCCTTGGCCTCGAAGGGACCTAAGTAAATGCCCGGCACAAGCTAAGCATAGACTCCTTTGAACTTTGTGTTCTTGCTGGCCTTGTGGTTCAGGACACACTTTGGACTTGGACTAACCTATAAAGGTTAACGTGCTTGTCCAAGCTCATCCATCTGGTGCTGTGAGGGCTGGGATTTCCATCTGGGCTTGTCTGACATCAACGTCCGAGCTCCTGGCTCAGAGAAGGTGACTACCTCGCAAGATCACACTGTACGCAGTGGTGTGGCCAGCGGCTTCCTCCAGTTCCACCTTCCCTGCCCCTCCGCGCCCCACCCCCTCCAGCAGACTGAGGCCCATGGCCCTGTGCCTGGAACCTGTTCAGAGCCCCAGGGAAGGACAGAGTGCAGGAGTGGGGTTGGGGGTTTCAGTTTTCATGCCCCCCTCCCCCCCCCCGCCATGGTTGAGTGACTTTCTAGATTGGGTCCAATTCCCAGGCAGAGCTGAAACATGTCAGGCATTTAGCAGAACCAAGCCAAGCGGGCGGCGTGCGGTGGGAATGGCAGGGCTAATGCTTTGCCAGTGGTGTTCAATGACCAGCATGTTGTCAGACATGCCAGCTCGGGAAGCCGGTGTCAGCCACGGCTCCACATCTGGGCCAGATAGCAGGCGGAGCGAGGTGGGGCACAGTGTCTGTGGTTGCCCCAAAAGGGGGCTGCATGCCTCTCCATCTCAGACACTGGGCATCAAAAATAAATAGAAAAAAAAAGTGCACCTGGAACAGAATCACGCGATGGGCACGGGAGGTAGACGAGGGTGTGGGTAAAGGCAGATCTGTGAAGGCAGAGCTCGGTGGACCTCGCTGGGTGACCTTGAGCTTGCATGCTGTGACTCAGGTTCCTTTTTTTGAGGCCCTCATGAAGCGCTAGGTCAGCGGTTCTCAACCTGTGGGTCGCAACCCCTTTGGGGGTGGAACGACCCTTTCACAGGGGTGGCCTAAGACCATCGGAAAACACACATATAATTACATATTGTTTTTGTGATGAATCACTATGCTTTAATTATGTTCAATGTGTAACAATGAAATTGGGGGTCACCACAACATGAGGAACCGTATTAAAGGGTCGCGGCGTTAGGAAGGTTGAGAACCATTGCACTAGGTGCAATAAGTGCATTTCCTTTTTTAAAAACATTCTCTCAGCTTTATGAGGTATAACTGACATACAGTTAATTGCCCGCAGCTAAAGTGTACGATTTCATGGATTTACACACATTCACACCTAGGAAACTATCGCCATAACCAAGATACTGAGCACATCCATCACCCTCAAAGGGTCCCAGGCCCCTACGTCATCTCCCTGCCCTCCCTGTCCCAGTTCTTCCCAAGGAATTTCTGGTTTGTTGGTTGCCACTAGTGACTAATTCTCATTTTCTAGAATTCCGCGTACATGGAATTCTACGTGTGCCTTCTTGCACCCCGCATAATTGTTTTGAGATTCATCCATGCTGTCGAGCGTACTAATGCCAGCGCTGACCCCTTTGTGAGTCTTGTTTTTGTGAGGCTCAAAGAAGGTAAGTGGGTGGGTGAAATCACGTTTGAAATAATACAGCCACATGGTTGTCAACTGCATGATTCTTCAGCTACCTTCTGCCTAAAGTATTTGCCCACCCTTACTCCACGCCCCTGCACTTCACATCCCCACTGCTGCGCAGGTGGGCGGAGGATGGCTCCCGGCTACCCCAGCTCTGCCCAATGAATTGCCTTTGTTGGATGAGGGCTGCCTCCTCTGGGTCACCCCTCCCACAAGGCAGCTGGCTGCCAAAGCCGGACAGATCAGGGCAGGACAAAGGGTGAGTTCCCACTCATGCTCTGCGGCTCCAATGCTAAGTCCCCGGTAGGGTGTCACCCTTGAGTTGACCAGCCACATCCCTTGAGACAAAGAGATCATCTCAGACCCTTCCCTGCACCATGGACACCTTGATTGAGACTGAAATATATTCCAGGTAGGTGTTTGCCTTCCCAGCTCTCAGGGCTAAGCCAGCACCACGGCTTAAGGTCTCATATACATGTACCGTCATGTGATCCTACCCAATGCAACTTTGGGCAAAATGATGCAGAAGTGGGCTCATGGCCAGGGGACCCATGGGTCCTACCGTACCCTTCACTCTCCGGAAGTGGTTGAAGGACTAGCTGAGACGCCAGCTGGGAGATGGCGCCCTGTGAGGTTGGCATTCTATCCTTAAGGAAGCAGAATAGTCCTTAAACCAGTGGCTGCTATAGGTCGCTGTGTCAC
The DNA here is from genome assembly GCF_014108235.1 of Myotis myotis. Lineage (NCBI taxonomy): Eukaryota > Metazoa > Chordata > Mammalia > Chiroptera > Vespertilionidae > Myotis > Myotis myotis. Next base: position 4,120,547 of record NW_023416325.1, on the reverse strand, counting down.
GGGGCCTGGGAACCAGGAGTTGAAAAGTTGACATCGCCCCACTCTCTGGAACTCTCAGTGACCTACTTGCAGGATTTCTGTGGTGTCCCCAGGCCCCCCGTTTCCAAAGGGGGTGGCGCTTCCATCGGGGACATGATAAGAGTCTCAGTACACGTACAACTGTGGCTGCCACCTTGGCATTGTGGGTAGACCAGAAGGCGCCGTCCTGGCAGAGACAATGGGCCCTGAGTATCAGGAGCTGCCGGGCGGCAGCCTCACAGAGTCAGGGAGACAGGCTCTTGGTGCTCAGGTGAATCGCCTGGGGTATCCCTTGGTGCCCCCCACGCCTAATTATACCTGAACACGGGTCATAGTCTGATCTAGCATCCTGTGTCTATTCATTAGTTGGGGTCTATCTACAACGTGTCATCTGCTGTCTGGCTCCCCTGAGATGTAGTTCTTTAGGAGAGGCGAGATAGACCAGTGGTTCTCAACCTGTGGGTCGCGACCCCTTTGGTGGTCGAACGACCCTTTCACAGCGGTCGCCTAAGACCATCCTGCATATCAGATATCTACATGACGATTCATAACAGTAGCAACATGACAGTTATGAAGTAGCAACGAAAATAATTTTGTGGTTGGGTCACAACATGAGGAACTGTATTTAAAGGGCCAGAAGGTTGAGAACCACTGAGATAGATGCTTCTTTTTCCCTTTACTTTCCATTTTGCACGGTAAAGAGTTGGTTCACCAGCACCCTCCCTCTATGAGTTTCATTTTGAATCATTATGAAGTGGAGGACTCAAGCGCATCTGATGTCAAACCCAAACAAGGAACCTACATTTCTTCTCACTGAGAACCCAGCTCTTCTATCCCCTAGACTCCTTCATTGAAAATCCTTTGCCCACTAAATCCACTGCAGAAAATAAGAATTAATTAGTTGCTCTAATTTTAATCAACGAAAGACATAAGCAGGAGTCGTATAAGGTTATGGTTGGCAGGCAAGTCCCAATGTGACTGTCCTGGGTATCCAGCCTTCCAGTCAAAATGAAAGACTCGTTAGTCAATGAGCTCTTATCTCATGCCATTAGCCCCTTCTATTGAAAGTGCCTTGAATACTCTTGCTCCCATTTTTGGCTCCAAAAATCCCTTCTTTAAAACCATCTACTTAATAATACCAGCCAACATTATTGAGTTCTTGCTAGGGGAGAGACAGTATTCTAAGTACTTCAATATATTGATCCATTTAATTTTTACAATCACCCTAAGAGGTAGACATTGTTTTTTTTTTTTTATCTCCCTTAGTGGATGAAGAAATTGAGTCTCAGAGAGGTTAAGTGACTAGCCTGAAGTCACACAGCTGCTAAGTGATGGAGCTGGGACTGGCAACCCTGGGCCCATTCTCCCACATGGCAAGTAGTAGCTGCCTCGAGACTGGGCATGTGCCCTGCATTTCTCCGCAGCGCCCGCCTGGCCCTCTTCATTCATTGGCATTACCTGCCTGTCCCCTGCAGGAATTTGAGTTTAAAGATCTCCGATATGCCTCCCCACCCCTTCACAAGTCTTGCGATTCTACTTGCGATTCTAGGGAGCTTTAATTGGGTTGGTAATAAGAATGGATGCCTCATCTGAACCTGCCCAGGGAGTAGTTTTATTTGTCCTGGATCCCACGCTGGGCTGGATTTATCCACGCAGAATCCCGGTGCCAAATTTAGCAGAGTAAATTGTTTCCCAAATGTAGGCCAAAGCCTCTAATTTGAGCTGTAACTTGGTAACTGTGTGTGCAATTACCCGGCGAGGTGGTGGGTGATGGACACGTTCAAGATGGGCTCGGGGAGCGCTGGACTCCATAATTTCCTCCTGTTTCTTTCTCCTGCCACAAGAAACAATTTTCTTCCTGATGGACTGTCTTGGCGGATTCGGCTCTTCCTTTGGCCGCTGGAGACACCATCGAAGGTGTGGTTCAAAGACCGGACAGCTGCCAAGAGACTACAAAACTGGGGCCCTGCCCCACAGTGTCTGCTGTGCAACTTCGGGTTACTTTGTAAGGCTCTCTGGGCCTGTTTTCTGAGTAACATCCAAAGCCAGGATGAGCGGATGATACCATGAGATGATCATCCATGTGTAAGAATCACAGAGGGATGAGAGGAGCGCCGTCAGTTAATCACATACCTGGCTTTGCTTGACCTTCGGGTCCATGGCAACCGGTCACCGATCTATTTTGCGACAAATTCCACATACTCTTCTATCCAGATTCCCCCAATGTTAATACAGCACCCTTACTTTTATCATCCTCTTACTCTAAAAATACACATGCATATATGAGTGCCTATGCATATGTATTACTTCCCTTTGCTTCTTGGGCCCCTTCGAGTCTGGAACGGGTCCTCTGTCTTTAGTTGTCGATCATGACCTTGCTGTTTTGGAGAATGTCCAGTTCTTCTGCAGAGTGTCCCTCAGTGTGGATTTGTCTGTTGTCTCCTTGTGATTAGATCCAAGTCGTACATTTGCGGGGAGAGGGGGACTATCACAGAAGGATGCTAAATGAATTATGAGCCAAGTATATGGGAGTTCTATGCGCTTTTTTTTTTTTGCTATTGTTCTGTATGTCTGAAATAACTTTCCAAAACTTAAAGCAATCACATACTAACCAAAAAGGCCTTAGATTCGCAGTCACAGCTGGACATTTTCTTCGATGTTTATTACATTCCAGGCGCTGGGGCAGCGCATCCTGTGTTGTCTCCTTCACTTTTGGTCCTCACAGTGGCCCCTTGAGGTCGGTAGTGTTGTCCTGTTTTACAGACCAGGAGACTAAGGATCAAAGGCTTAAGGAACTTGCAGGCAGTCACTCCGGGAGCAGGAAGCGGACTCAGGATTCCACCCGGCATCCCAGGGGGTCAGTTCCTTCCTGGTGGGGAGCCGGGGAGGAGGCAGGAACTGTGGGTTAGAGTGGTAGTTCTTGAAATGTGGTCCTTAGACCAGCAGCAGTAACTGACTAGAAAAGTGACTCCTTGGGTGTCACCGCACATGTCCTAAATGGACACCCTGAGGGCACCATGACAAGGCTATTCTGCTACTCATGTTAGAGACCCCTGGCTTAAGAGGCTAGTGCTTGCCGCCCGGTGGTGGCAAGTTATCAGCTCTGTGTGTCATTCCCCTATTATTTATGAGGGTTCATTAATATGCAAATGTCTGACAACTGATTGGCTTGCCTGGGCATGGTTCCATGCATCTCATAAATCAGAGGCTGCTGTGTTTCCTGTTGCCTTAATCCTCTAACTGTGGGCCGTTCTGTAGCTGCCATGAGATCAATAAACCCTCTACTCAGAGGGAAATGAGCCAGGCCGGCTCCCATATGCCCAGAATTTCTGCTGCTTGGAAGCTCCCCGGGGTCCCACAGAATTGCAAAGGGGCCCCTGGAGTCATTGGATTGAGGTTTACATTTCAGCTTCACCAACTCCTGGCTGCATGGGGAGAGCCAGTCATCTGACTTCCCCACCCATTTCCTTATCTGTGAGATGGAGGTGGTAGAGTCCTAGGACTGAGGAGTGTAAAAAGGATTGGTCCTTGTTTTCTCCCAGTCTTGGCCTCGGAGAGGGTCAGAGTGACACACCCAAGGTCACACCACCCTCTTGTGGGGGAATCAGGCCCAAAGACAGGTGGCCTGGTCCTCATCCAGTTTTCTTTCTCCCACGCGAGGACCCCTGGCCCTTCCTGAATCCATCTGGGGGCGGTGTCGTCACTGACAGTTCAGTTGCTGGGCCGTGGCTGTTGACGGTGGGGAGAGTGGGGTCTGCTTCAGGAGTCTGGACACGTGGCCACTGGTGTGACCATCTTTGGATACTGAGAGAACAGGCAGGAGACACCACCAGGTGATGAAGGTAGGCACTGTCCCTACCCTGAAACACACGCCTTGGTCATCTGCCTTGTTCTCAACTGGTCCGCAAGCTGCCTGGTTGGTGTTGGCCGTCAAGCCCATAGGTCTTTGCTCCTTAGCCTTCGGTCCTTAGTCTCTTTGTCTGTGAAATGGGACAACAGGATCTACCTCGAGGGGCACTGGGAGGACTGAAGGAGACGATGCACAAAATATGCTCCCAGTCAAGTCCGCCGAGTGACACACCCTCCCTGACCCTCAGTGTTCTCATCTGTGAAATGGGGATAATGACAGAACCCGTGCAAAGAGGTTGCTGTGATTCCTGCTATTGTTTCTGCTGCTCCATTGTTCGGATGTGTCTTGATTTGTTAGCTGGTCCCATTTGCGGGGACTTCTAGGTTGTTTCCACTTTTTGCTGGTACAGGTCCACAGTCCCTTATCCAGGCCCTCTGACACCAGTGTTTTGGGACTTGGTGGGGCTTTTTTTTTTTGGGGGGGGGGTGTTTTTTCCTGAAGATCAAGTGCACATCTTATTATTTTTATCTTCTAAAGAACTTTACATTTTATTTTTCAATTATAGTTGATATTTGACATTATTTTGTATTAGCTTCAGGTGTACAGCATAGTAGTGAGATAATCATACTTTACCTAGTGTTCCCCCTGATATTTTCAGTACCCGCCTGGCACCATGCATAGTTATGACAATATTGCTGATTTGTTCCCTGAGCTGTACTTTATCCCTGTGACTATGTGGTAAATACCAGCCTGTACTTCTTCCTCCCTTCATCTCTTTCATCCAGTCTCCCCTCCCCATCCCCTCCGGCAATCCCCAGTCCGCTCTCCGTGTGTATGGGGGCGTGGTTTTGGATTTCAGACGGGTTATAGGGTACATAAATCATATACTGTGTAATACCACTGGGGGTGGGGGCAGCGCCCTATAATCGTCACATTAATAAATTCTTCAGTGAAACCCATAAACATTCCCACTAAATGGGATAAATAAAGACTATAAATAGCCTCACATTGGTTCAGGGCTGTGTTACTGACAAGCGAGTGTTGGCTCTAGACTTAGGGCAACACCTTCCGGTTGCAAAGCCTCCTGGGTGTTTGGGTTGCAGATCCATACGTGACTATGCACGTGGGCAAATATTTCTGTGAGATGGCTTTCTGCAAAAGGGGTCGCTGGGAGGAGGAGTCTGTCCATTTTTAAACGCGGACTACGTGTTTGGAAATTCCCATCCCCAGTTGTCTTCTGAGCAGCGTTCGTTCTGCGCGGGGACGACTATGGGAGTGGAGGCCTGGCTCATGAATCCTGGGGTGGCTGGAGGTCTCAGGGGTTAGCGGGGCCCTGCCCACTCCCTGAAGTCCTTGGGGGAGAGGCAAGGCTGCTCTGGGCACCTGCCAGGAGGGTGGGGCTGTGGCAGCGGCAGGAGCTGGGCTTGGAGGGACAGGAGCTGCAGGAAGAGACAGGTGAGCTCCCCGCGGCTTGTCCGAGAGGCAGGAAAGCCCCCGAGGGTGCTGGCCTGGGAGCCCTGGACGGAGCCAGCTGGTGTGGGAATTAGCTCTGGCTCTCTGCCCACCTCAGAGCCCAGAGCTCCGGGCCAGGGCTGGGCTGCGTTCCCCTCCCAGTCTCTCCATCTGTTTTCATCAGAGGAAAAAAATATCCCTGAGTGGAGACGGGAGGAAGGCCTGCTGCGGCCACAGCTGTTGGAGCGGGGGGCATGGGCTGGTGCCAGGCGGGAGTCCTGGGGGGCTTGGCAGGTGCTGGGTACCCCCTGTCCTGGGGGAACAAATGCAGGGACATGAAAGAAGCAGGTGATGGGTCTTCCCAGCACCTAGGACTTAGTGGCAACTTCATATGCGATTAGCGGGGAGGAAGAACAGAGCAAAAGCAAGAAGCCAAGTGATTTTACTGGCAGGTCAGAGCCAACATGGCCTCCCTCTGTCCCCATTTTACAGATAGGGAAGTGGAGGCCCAGAGCGGGTAAGGGGCTTGCCCAAGATTACCCAGCTGGCGAGCCCCTCAAACCCTTCCAGCCTCTTCTACGGAGTCACCCCATCTCTTTGGCTTCAGGTTCCTCATCTGTCCCATGTGTGTCCGGAATCAAAGTTGATCACATCCTTCCTTTGTATAAAACCTTTCCGGGGCTCTCCAATGCCCTCAAAATAAAGACATGGGTCCTTGATGTGACAGACATGTCCTGTGTGGTCCGACTCCGGCGGCTCCCACCCACTCTCCACCCAGCATCAGCCTGTGCCTCACTCCCTCCCTCTCGGCCCCCAGCTGCCCTGCCTGCTGGCCGTGCCTCCACCACTCACTCCCCTTCCCGCCACAGGGCCTTTGCACAGCCCTCTGCCTGGTGGCTGGGCACCGGATGCCGGCGTTTCAAATCCCACCTCTGCCGCTCCCCTGCGGGGCGACCCTGGCAAAGTGCTTAGTTTCGTCATCATCGCTCCGCTCACTAAACAGGAGGGAAGGACGAGGGCAGGTTCTTAAAGGGCTGACTCTGCCTTTGACTTTGGAAGGACCCTTGGGGGAGGGGCGGGGGGAGAGGGAGACAATGATTCAGGCATGAAAACTAAATTACTTGGCCATAAATCCTCAGAAAATGGCTTTTTCCTCTTTCCTCCCCGACACCCTGCCACCTTCCTAAGTCACAGGATGCTCTTCGAAGCGTAATGACACCATGGCATCTAGGGCAGCGGTTCTCAACCTCCCTAACGCCGCGACCCTTTCATACAGCTCCTCCTGTTGTGGTGACCACCCCCCCCAGCCATAAAATCATTTTCGTTGCTACTTCATAACTGTAATGTTGCTACTGTTATGAACCGTCATGTAAATATCTGATATGCAGGATGTATTTTCATTGTTACACATTGAACATAATTAAAGCATCGTGATTAATCACAAAAACAATATGTCATTATATATGTGTTTTCCGATGGTCTTAGGCGACCCCTGTGAAAGGGTCGTTAGACCCCCAAAGGGGTCGCGACCCACAGGTTGAGAACCGCTAATCTAGGGCAAGGCGTGCGCTTCAGGGAGAGCAAACCTTCTTCCCGGGCACTGTGACATGGGCTGATTCTCCTGGCTCTTGGCCTTGAGCTGGGAAGATGGGGACTTTGCACGGATGATTGGCTTTTGAGAAAAGGGGAGAGCAGCCCAACTGTGGCTGTGGGACAGGCTGCAGATGTGGGACAGGCTGCGGCTCAGGTCGCTGCCCCCTGCGGAGGAGGCTTCACGGTTATGTCTACAGTTTTGAGGACAGAGGATGGGAACCTTTCACTGGCACCCTTTCTCTGAGGATTTACTTTAAAATACAACCTGCTTGCCCAGCCGGTGTGGCTCCTATGAACCAGGAGGTCATGGTTCGATTCCGGGTCAGGACACATGCCCGGGTTGTGGGCTCGATCCCCAGTGTGGGGCGTGCAGGAGGCAGCCGATCCATGATTCTCTCTCCTCACTGATGTTTCTATCTCTCCCTCTTCCCTTCCTCTCTGAAATCAATAAAAATATATTTTAAAAAATAAAATGCAACCGGCTTGCCAAGACCCGAATGCTCAGGTCCCTGTGTCCCGCTCATTTCCTGTGCCCTCTGTTCTCCCCTCTCTCTCTGCTCCAGCCACACTGCCCCCCTGCCCTCTGGCGATTCCTCAAACACAACAGACTCTTTCCAACGTCAGAGCTTTGCACCTCCCGCTTCCTCTACCCGGATGCACGTCCCCACATTTCCTGCAAGTAGTTCCTCCTCGCCCTTCAGGTGCCAGTTCAATTGTCCCCACCCAGAGAGCCTTCCCAACCGCCTTATTTAAGGGGACACGTGTTCTCCCATTGTCATTTCCTTTCCTGGAATGAGAACTTTAAGGATCTACTCTCCTAGCAGCTTTCAAATACGCAACACGGTGCTGTTACCCGTAGTCACCATGCCGTACGTGACCTCCCACGGCTTGCTTTATTTTTGTAGCTGGAAGTCTGTACCTTCTTGGCTCCCTTCATCCATTGCTGCACCCCCACCCCCACCCCTGGCAATCACCAATCGGTTCTTTGCATCTATGAGCTTGGTTTTCTTTCTTTTTAGATTCTACATAGAAGTGAGAGCATATGGTATTTGTCTTTCTCTGTCTGACTTATTCACTTAGCATAATACCCTCCAAGTCCACCCATGTGGTCACAAATGGCAAGATTTCACTTTTTTTTTTTTTTACGGCTGAATAATATTCCATCGTATACGTGTATTCCACATCTTCCTTATCCATTCACCCTTTCACAGGCATTTAGGTTGCTCCCATATCTTGGCTATTGTACATAATGTTGCAGTGAACATGGGGGTGCGGATATCTTTTCCAGTTCGTGTTCTCGTTTTATTTGGACAGATACCTCAAGGCAGAATTGCTGGGTCCTGGGGGAGCTCTGCTTTTAATTTTATGAGGCATTGCCATACTGTTTTCCACAGCGGCTGCACCAATCTGCAGTCCCTCCAACAGTGCACGAGGGTTCCCTTGTCCCTTGCACATGTTCTCCCAGTGTGTGTGTGTGTGTGTGTGTGTGTGTGTGTGTGTGTGTGATCACATCCCCCTGTTCCTCTCCTCTCAGCCTGTATTGAAGCCTTCAGTTATTTTAAGATCAGTGGTTCTTAAGAGGGAATGATTTTGTCCCCACCCCTTGGGAGCATCTAGCAATGGCTAATAAAGATATTTTATTGTCACAACTTGGGTTAGGGCGGGGAGAGCCCAGGGATGCTTCTAATACCCTATACGGCACAGGACAGCCTCCCACACCAAGTGTCTGGCCCAAAGTGTCAACAGTGCTGAGCTTTTAAGAAACTGTGACTCAGTTGCCTATATAGCCACCTTGGCCCTCACATAGGTTCAAACACTTTTACCCCAGGGAAGCCCAGCTGCTTGGCGCTGTCCGCGGTGCTGAAAGGAACAGGCCCTCCGACTGAGTCCCCCACAGCTTGTCCAAACCCCAGCCTTTCTCCATCCTATTTGGATGTCCCCAATCCCAGGTCAGACGGTTGTACATAGAACTATACAGCGTCGGCGCGGGAAGCGTCCTAGAAGTCAGCTAGTCGAACGCCCCTCTGTTGCATTAAAGGGAAACGGAAGTCCAGAGTCCAGCGTGGCTGTGGCCGTGGAAGAGGAGGCTGCAACAGAACACCACTTACCGCAGCTTAGGAACTGCAGGTGTCATTTGCCTGGGCCCCTCTCTGCTCAGCACAATGGGGCCAATGACGTTTTGCCACCTGAGGACTGTGGTCCCCTGATTGAGAGGCACTTTGAAGTAGCTTGTCCCCGAGTCACATCAGCCCTAGAGCAATAAGGACTTGGCAGATTCGCTCCTGCGGTGCCCAGGTCAGCTGGGCTGGGCAGGCCCCGGCTGGGTGCCCGGGGGCTAGGCAGCCTGTCTTCCAGGGAGCTGATTCTTCAGGTCAGCACGGTCTTGTGTGCACGCACAGATGCGGGCATCCGTTCGGCTTAATGCAGCCCCGGGCGCTTCCTGTGCATCTCACAGCCCCAGGCTCTCGCTTCTGACTCCGTGAAACCATCGATTCCTCCGTCCATCAGAGAAACAGACTCCGGGAGGCTATTCTGTGTGTGTGTGTGTGGCGGGGGGTGGTCTTTACAGAAAGCATTGCTTTTGTGCATCTTGAGGAAACAGTCACCTAAAGCTGCCTCCCATGGAGGGCCTGCACGTGTCAAGTGCTTTATATATTGCCTCTGATCTTTATAAATATTTTTATTGATTCAGAGAGGGAGGGAAAGGGCGAGAGAGAGAGAAACATCAACGATGAGAGATCACTGATCGGCTGCCTCCTGCGTGCCCCACACTGGGGATGGAGCCCACAACCCGGGCTTGTGCCCTGACCGGGAATCGAACCGTGACCTCCTGGTTCATAGGCTGATGCTGAACCACTGAGCCACGCTGGCAGCGCCGAGTCTCCATTTTACAGATGAGGAAGCTGAGGCGAAGGGCCCTATTCTACTCACACAACTGCGGAGTGGCAGATGCCGGTTGTACATCCAGGTCTGTCTTTTAGAAGCCATCTCTGTGTTTTGGGGTCTGTTTGGCCTATGACATTTGGGGCTCAGCCTCAACAGCTCTGTAAAGGGAGCCTAGGGGGATCTGAGGACAGAGCCGTGGTCTTTAGGGTACATGTACATGGCCTCTGGCAAGCCATTTCACCCTGCTCCCTGCCTCAGTTTCCCCATCGGCAACCACACAGCTCCATCATCCTCAGGTGTTTGCCATTATACGCAAACAAGGTGATAAGGCCCCCGAATGATGTTTTCATAACAGCAGCGGCAGTGGCTGTGCTTTATTGAGCACCTACTGTGTGCCAGGCATGATGTCGGGAGATCCGTTAAGCTCTGTCTCCTTTAATCCTCACCCTGTGAGATGGGTGGTTTCATTCCCCGGGGTGAGCTCTGGGCCTCAGTCTTTCCATCTGTACAGTGGGGGTGATGTCGTCACCACCGCACAGGGTGGTTTGGGTAGTAAACGAGTTCATGTATACATGTGATTAGAATGCGGCCTGGCACACCGCAAATACAGCATAAGCGCCCTATCACCAGGCACATCTTGTATCTGGGAAAACTGAGGCTCAGAAAAGTAGACGACTTGCTCAGGACCACACAGCCGAGAAGTGGCAGATCCAGGTCTTCAACCTGTGGGTTAAGAACCCCAATGGCCACTCTTTCACCTCCTGATCAGAGCCCCCCTGGCACTTGGCAGTGACCCTGGTTTGGGGGGTACCTTGTCCTGTTCCAGACATCAGATGGGATATCCTAGTCTCTTTAGTTTTGGCCTGTCCTCTCTTAGCCCAGGGAAGCCACAGTCCCTCTCTCTGAGCCCCCAAGGCCATGGAAATAAACACAAAATTAGCTTCGCACTCCCAGTGTCCAGAGGCAACGGCAGGCCTTGAATTATTCAGGCTGTTTGGGTGTGAGCTGTTAGTTTTCCACGGCTCTCGCCTTGACGGTCGCCCTGACAGATTGATGGACGAGCCAGTAAAACACTCCGAGGCCAGGAGGAAAATTCTTAATCATAACTCACTGATGGTTGCGAGTGTTTGCTCTGCACTGGCAGCTCCAGAGGCGCGGCCTGGCCGGGACCTCCCTCGCTGTCCTCTGATGAGGCTGCAGATGCCAGCTGCAGAGTCACCCTAGCAACCGGCAGAGGGCTCGGAGCAGGACTTTTGAGACTGGAACTCTTCCTTCATTTTATTTTATGCTTTTATTGTTTTAAAAATGAAGGTGCAGCCCAGCCGGCCTGGCTCAGTGGTTGAGCGCTGACCTATGAACCAGGAGGTCATGGTTCAATTCCTGGTCAGGACACATGCCTGGGTGGTGGGCACGATCCCCAGTGTGGGGCATGCTGGAGGCAGCGATCCATGATTCTCTCTCATCGTTGATGTTTCCATCTCTCTCTCCCTCTCCCTTCCACTCTGAAATCAGAGAGAGAGAGCTGCCCCTGGGGAAATGAATTTTTTGGTTTGTTTTCTGTTTTTTAAATAAGAAACAGCTAGACATTCTAAGTGGTTGTACTTTTTACAATTCTCACCAGGAGTGTCTGAGAGTTCCAGTTGTCCCACATCCTCGCCAACACTTGGTATTATCGGTCTTTTCCATTGTAGCCATTCTGGTGGGAACCAGTGTTATCTCGTTGTGGTTTTATTCTTCTCATGCGCTTATTGGCCATTTGCACTTCTTCTTCTGGCCAGTGTGTTTCCAACTGTACCTCACGCCCCTGGAACTCTGCTCCTTGGCATGAGGTCTTCCTCCCAGACGTAGGAGCTTGCGGGCTAGTGTCTGGAGTTGTGAGAGAGGTAACACCCCAGGGGGCAAGCCTCACACAGTGGAGATGGAATGTCATAGACACAGCTTCTCATTCCTTCAGTGGGTTGACTGAATCCTTAGGAGGGCCCCAGCGGGCCTGAGCCCGCTTTCCATTGCGGTCACCAGCTCATGTTCCTTCCCCGTCTGCCGATCCCACTCCCTCACTTGTTCTTTCTGAGATGCCTCCAAATGAAGCTGCTACATTCACCCAAGTCTTTGTTTCAGGATCTGCTGGTCGGATTCATGGAGCCCACGTTACGTGGACCGGAGGGAAGAGCGCAGGCTCTGGGGTCAGAGAGCACTGTTCAAGTCCAGGCTCCTCCGCTAAATCTCCGTGCGATCTCGTGCCTCGGTCTTCTCATCTGCTAAATGGGGATAATAACTGTCCCATGCTCCCAGGGCTGTTACCACAGTGAAGTGACACCATGTGAGGTGCTTGGCTCATGGTGAGTCCATAATAATGGGGAGTTAATGTATTGTTATTACTATGATTTTATTCAACCCTTAAAGCTGGTCTCTGGAGGAGGAATGAGGGCCAGGCATTGTGTCCCTTCCTCCCTACCTCTCCCTCCCTCCCCCCAAGCATCTTCTCTTCCAACATCCCTGGGAAGGGCAAAGAGGGTAGGAGGGAGGAGGAGGCTTGACATTCCTCTCAATCCTGCAGTCACACCCGTCCCTGGCCTGTCCCCCTTGGCCTTGCAAAGAGTGGACAGAAAAACACTACATTCTGATAACAAAGGGTGTGACAAAAGGCAGGAGTGGCCTCGAGGAATATTGATGGGGCTGTCACACGGAGTGTCTCCAGATTTCCCCGACAGTCCCAAGGTGAAGAAGCAATTTTGTATCTGCCATTAATCTTGCAAATAAATGCATGATGTGGCCGCAGCTGGGAGTTCTCATATTAATTGATCGCTGCTGCGGAACTGAGTTCGGAGCTCATTAGGCAGGGCTGGGAGCGGCGGCCGTGGGCTCACTGTGCCGTCCTGGCGCCGGGTGGCACACACAGCCCCGGCCTGTTGTCATGTGATGCTCGGGGCTCCCCGCTGGTACCGGGACTGGCATTCAGAACCCCAAAGGGATGGAGGAGGGGGTGCGGGTTGGACATCGGCAGGTGCGGAGGACCTGGGGTGGCTCTGACCCCTGAGTGACCTCAGGTCATGAGAGAGTGTGCAGCTTCTACTTGGGAGCCCGGGTTCAAGTGGGGCCCCCACTCTGCACCTGCGGGAACTGGGTCACTGCTCCTCCCTGAGTCTCAGGTCTCTCATTGTTGAAGGAGATTACACCAATGCTCAGTACAGAGGGGTGCTGTGAGGGTTACATGAACTGTGCCCATGTCTTCAGTCAGAGTAAATGCCCTGGGATGTGATGACCGGATCCTAGGGGAATCGTGCCTTCCAGCCCCAGCCCCAGCCCCCTGTGCTGTGGGAGGGTGAGATGCTCCCATTAGCGCTCCATCTCTTAACTAGATGCCCATGCATTTGTATTTATGGAAATGGGGTGCCATCCATCACTGACACCCAGGCTGGGGGAAGGACTGAAGAGCCGGTGGGTAAGGGATTGGAGTTGTTTGGGGGAAGGGGTGGGAGCGTCCAGGAGGCACTCGGGACCTCCAAGGAGTGAGAGAGGGACGCCTGGCATGTGTGTTGGGTTTTACAGTTTATAGTGGATGCTCATATTCATTGTCTCATCGGCTCACCTCCCAGGTCAGAGAAATGGACAAACTTGGCTCCTTTTCCTGCCTTCCTTTTTCCTGAAATCTCTGAGTGACTCACTTCTCACGCACGCCTCAGGCCATCTGCGTGGGGCCTCTTTCATATGTTTTCTTCACATTTCAGAGCCTTTTCCAAAGCTCTCTATGCAACCACTAGCTCAGCCACCCGCTCATATTCAACCAGCCAATGAAGCCGTTCGCACAATGAACCAACGAGTCATCTAGTCAACCAGCTAGCTATCAATCAACGAACTGACCATCTAACTAGCTAACTAACCACAAAATCAAGTAACTAAACAACCGACTAGCAATCAATCAACTGACTAACCGAGCAGCTAATCCACCAACTAGCCAACTAATCAATGAACCAGTCAATCAGACAACCAACCACTCAACCATTCAATGAGCAACTTAATAATAAATCAACCAACCAACCCACAGCCCAACTGACCAATCAAATAACCAGCAACAAATCAGCCAAAATATTCTGGGCAAATGAACACAGTGAGATTCTGACTTGACCCAGGAGAAGGGCTGTCTATATACTTATTTATGAAAAAGTTTATAAATAAGAATGAGGCCCCTTCTGGGAGGGGCCTCATTCTTGCACACTCCCTGCACAGCCCTGGGCCAGGCATTTTCTCTATGGACCCCACTAGAGCAGCGGTTTGCAAACTGGGTTCCCTGGGGTCCAGGGTTCTGTGGAAGGGCCCTGGGGTTGTTTGGGAAGCAAAGGGCAGCCAGGTGGTGGGTGCTGGGACTGTCTTCCCTGCTTCCACCGTGGGATATGGAGTAAGACTTTGAATAAAGGTTAGATGCCTTAAAAATTTGTTTTAAATGTTTAAAACCCAGCACAGCGGGCCACCTCTTTAGCTCTAAGATCAACGACTGTGTGTGTGGATGTGGGGGAGCCATGAAGGGGACCCCGGGCTCCGGCCTGCAGTTTCCAGCAGGCAGTGAAGGCAGGGGCAGCTCCCCCACGTCACCCTGGGCCTGGGAGCACTGCATGCCAAGGCCTGGCTGCTGGGAACTGGATGGACTCAGAAGCTCCTGGAGACCCACACGTTGGGGAGGGGCTGAGGACAAGGTCCCCCAGGCGCGCCCCTCCCCCCGACCCCATCGCATCTCCTCACCTGTTTCCAAGCAGAGCCTGCCTCCCCTGGCCCGGGTTCTGCTGGGATTTCCACACAGCTCCAGGCAGGCCAACGGGTGACCTGGGACGCAGCACCCACTAGGACTGATGCTGAAAGGTCTTCAGATGAGGACCCTCATCCGCCGTTTCTCAGTCACAGCTGAGGGGGAAGGCCCAGCCCCGTGTGGGAAGACCGTGTGCATCATGCCAGCCACCTGGGCGGGGTATGCAGCTGGGAGTCCTTTGCGAGTTTCAGCTCCCAGCAGCGAAGAGCAGCCAGATGGAGCTCAGGGCACTTCCCCCTGCGGGAGAGAGGGCACAGCGTTGGGGGTCAGGCCCCGGGTTGAACCCCGCTTCCCCGTGAGACCTCGGGCAAGTCACGTCACCTCCCTGCACCCCTGTCCCCTCTTCTGTAAAATGGGGTTGGTCAGCGGTTACCACTGAGGAGGCCGAGAGTGGGACGCATCTCTGTTTAGGGGGCCCTCCACTGTATGAATGGAAAACTGGCCAAGTGGGGGATTTGGGGAAGAGCCGGGATTATCACTGAGGTTTCTGCATTGATGTCTCTTTTCTTAACCCCAAGACGTTTTTTCCTCTCTTTTTGGGGGCTGTTTCCTCCCGCATGTTAGAACCACGCTCTGCTGTCTGGCTGTGTCCTAACACCCGGGCTGACTCCAGGAGCCTCAGGATCGCACTCTGCTCCCTGTTTTCTCAGCAATGCCCCCCTCTCCCCCCCGGGTGTGGGCTTAGAGCTCTCCCAAAGGTACATGAAACACCCCCAGGCGGCCTGCCCGCTGATCCTAGGGCTATCACTTATTCAGGAGCACCTCCTAAGTGCCTGATTTATGGGTGGCAGGCGAGCTATGTTCTGTAGGCAGCTAGGGTCGTGCCATTAATTTTTCAGAGATTAAGAGCATGATGGGGAAGATAAATGGGGTGATTCTGGGGATCCTGGGAGAGCAGCTCCCGGGAGGGGTCCCTGCACCCCTTCATGCTCACCTGGCAAGAAGTGAGTCCCTTTCTGCTGCTTTTCGGGAGGAGATCTGCTCCCAGAACAGGGGGATGGTCCTTCCTGGAGCCACAAGGGGTTCTCCTACCAGAATCGGAGATATTTCGATCAGAGAGTCGCAGACGCTTAAGTCAGACGAGTTCTTGAAATCGTGCAGTCCAGTCTCCTCATTTTACCGACGGGGAAACCGAGGGTGGGGAAATGACCTTGGGGGGCCACTCCACCAGCAGCTGCACCCCGGCTCTCCCTGGGGTCTCCTCCGGCGCCTCCTTTTTCCTGGAGGCAGCGCTTCGCCGCGGGTGGAGGAGAAGGACTTCTGAGGGGTGCTGCCATCTTCCCAAGCTCCCCACTTACAGAAAAAGAAGCCGAGGTTCAGAGTGGACCCTGCACCTCTTGACTGTAACTTGCACAGGGATCCCTCGGCTTTGTGCAGCTTCTCTGGCTCCCACCTCGAGTGCTCAGGACACAACAGGTGCAATAAATATCTGTTAAATGGATGCAGGTTGACCAGCATGGCTGGTACCAGAATCCCGTGATCTAGAGCCCGCCTGTGGGCTCCGTGGCCAGTTTCGGTAACAGCACAGCCCGTCCTGTTGCGTCTTACGTCCCAGGTCTCATGAGCAGCAGGCGGGGACATGGAATTCCCACAGGTGGGAGCTCCGCCTTCCGGCCAGTGGGAATATTCTCTCAGGCTTCCTTTTCTTTCCTGTTCTTTTCTTTATCTTTATCCTCACCCAAAGGATATTTTTCCACTGATTTTTAGGGGGAGGGGAACAGAGAGGGAAAGACAGAAATATGGATGTGAGAGGAACACATTGATTGGTTGCCTCCTGCACTGGCCTGCAACCGAGGTACATGCCCTTGACCCGAAATCGAACCCGGGACCCTTTGGTCTGCAGGCCAATGCTCTATCCACTGAGCCAAACCGGCTAGGGCTCTTCTTGGGCTTTCGAACTCCCAAGGGAAACCCATAGGGTTGGACAGTCCCTGAAATGCTTGGCTTTGGGCAGAGAACCCCCTCCTCTCCTTTGAGGAGAAATCCGCTGCTAGAGAAGCTACTCTGAAGGCTCCTTTGTGGGTTTCAGCGCCCAACAGAGGAAAAGCAGCCAGAGAGAGAGCCCAGGCTTCTGGGGCTGCATCTGAAATAGCTCCCAGGAGGGAGGCCTGAGAACTGGACTAGGGTGGGGAGGCAGCGAGACAAGACGGGAGTCAGAGGCTGCAGAGTCCGGAAGGAAGCGAGGGGAGCTGGGGGCTCCTTCTAGGTGCAGACGGTGCCTGGTGACTTAGCACCAACTGAACATAGTGATGAGGACATGACCTGCCTCTGCAGAAACCATGAGCCCATTCTCGAAACAGGAACACAAGGCTGGTTGGAAGGATAGCCTCCAATTCTAGTAGGTCCAATGCACAAAGACTGTTTCAACGTCACAGACGCTGCCTGGGCACCTACTGTGTGCTGCGCTCTGCGAGAGGCTCTGTGGGAGTCAGGAAACACGGGGCTGCACATGGTTAAGAGAATGGGTTCTGCCTGGAGCCAGACGACCCAGGTCTGAACCCCGGCTTTACCACTGAGGAGCTGTGTGGCCTTGGGCGAGTCCCTTAACGGAGCCTCGGTTTCCTCATCTGTAAAGGGAGGGTAACGGTATCACGGTTGTTGGGAGGATGAAGCAAGGTAATACACATAAAGCACTTGGCAAGAGGTCAGCGCATAGTGTGTACTCAGCAAGTGTTGTTGGGTAAAGGGAGTGCATGTCCCTGGCGTTGGGCAGACGGGGCTGCAGGGACAGTAACGCCCAGATCACCCGGGCAGTCGGCCCCTACTTGTAGGCCCTCACTCACCTCCCCCTCCCTGCCTCCCCCAGGGACTTCTGGGGGTCTCCGGGGGCACTTCCGCCTGCTCAGGACACTGCCCACCCACATCCTCCCGCTCTGAGCATCCGGGGGAAGTCGCTGCCCACGTGCCATTTAATTTTCCAAGTAATTCCTCGGGTCTGGTCTCTATTTCCGAGGTTACGCACTGACAGTCTGCATCCCATCTGTGGCCTCAGACACAGTTTGATGGATGGCATGGCGTTTCAAAACCATTTGAGGCAGCCTCCATACACCGGGGGATTCCGCATTTAAAGAAACCATATTGTGAAGATATTTTCAAAAACCAAAATATGCACACATGGTTTCTGCTCGGCCACGAGGGGCTGGAGTGGGTCCCCGACCACTGTCTCCACCTGGCCCTCAGGCCCACCCGCCCAGGGCTCCCTCTACTCACCACCCACCCACGCCCACCAGCTCCTGTGACCATCATGGCCTCTGCAAGCATCCGCGCCCCCTGGTCCATGGCTATCGGGCCCTCCCCAGGAATCCACTCCAAAGACTTTCTAGCTTCCGACCTCCGCCCCATCCCTCGCCCTCAGATTTTAAAACAGGCGCAATTGATTTGGCGAGGACGGGTGATTAATTAGACACGAACGCTCGCTGCAGGAGAGCCTCCGAGGCCGTTTTGATCTCGATGCCTCTTGAATTTCCCTGCCTTTGGGGCTGCTGCTCGATGATGGTTTAGTGTTAATGACAACCATCGGCCCAGCACCCCGCCTCCCACCCCACCCTGGTCCCTTTCTCCTGGAGATCTGTCTGCCCCACCCTCTAGGGCTTGGTAGGGGTGGGGGTTCGGGGCTGTCATGGGGCTCTGGACCCGGACACACACACACACACACACACACACACCTGGCAGGCTGCCAGCATACATTCTGTCTCTCCCCACACACTGTTATCACCTCCAGGCGATGCTCAGGGCTGGAGGAGGGGTGGAGAAATGGTGAGGAGCAGCAGCTGAGATTGGAGAGGTTTCCTTGAGGGAGCTGGCCACCCACAGGCAGTGCTTGGCCCAGCAGAGACTGGAGACGCCAGGAAGCTTGTAGGAAGGGCAGACTCCTGGGCCCAACTCAGACCTGCTGAGTTACAACCTGATTTTCACCAGACCCCCCAGGCAATTCTCGACCAAAAGCACTTTTCAGCTCGATCTGGGCCCCAGCACACGTTTGTTCAGAGTGGATGAAGCCTTCTGTAGTGGTTCTCAAATGACTGTGGGACCGGATTCTTACCAACCCCCACCTTGCCCCCGGCCCAGGGCCTAGTGCAGTGATGGCGAACCTATGACACACGTGTCAAAGGTGACACGCGAACTCATTTTTTTTTGGTTGATTTTTCTTTGTTAAATGGCATTTAAATATATAAAATAAATATCAAAAATATAAGTCTTTGTTTTACTATGGTTGCAAATATCAAAAAATTTCTATATGTGACACGGCACCAGAGTTAAGTTAGGGTTTTTCAAAATGCTGACACGCCGAGCTCAAAAGGTTCGCCATCACTGGCCTAGCGCATAGTAGGTGTGCAGGAAGTTTTTGTAGATTTGAATCCTCCATAGGGGTTAGGTTTTCTATGTAGGTCTCAGCCTTGGCCACACACTTGACCCCCATCTAGGGGAGCTTTAAACATTATCGGCCACTGGGCCCCACCCCCAGAGAGACTAACTTAATGAGTTGGGCGTGGCCTGTTATGTCCTAGCCATGGCCTGTTATGAGTATGTCCTGGGAATGGTCTGTTATGTCCTAGGCATGTCCTGTTATGACTATGTCCTGGGTGTGGCCTGGTCTTGGAGACTTGATAGCTCCCTAGAGTCCCAAGTACAGCCCTGGCTAAGAACACTAGGCTGGTTGGTGCCTATGATAAAAAAAATCTGAGCGGCCAAGGCAAATCCCTCTTTCATATCCCACAGGGAGGCTGATGTTGGAGACCCACTCGCCCTCTCTCTTTTCCCTCAGTGTTGGGATTGGATATCCGTTTCTCCCGCTGAAGAACCCTTGCTGGCGGGCACTGCGGGGTCAAGGCATTTGAAATACGCATCTTTGAATGCAAGGATCACACTTGGGGGCGATGGCACAGGGTGAGATGGTCACGGCACGAGGGGCGCACGGGATGTGAGGGCTCATGCACATTCCTGGGCGCACCTGCCCTTTCACCTCCCTCTCCTCGCCCACCTCCTCTCGTCCATTCCTCTTCCATCTTTAGATCTCAGCTTGGCCACTTCCTCCGGGAAGCCTTCTCTGACTACCCCGGGGGGATAAGCAGGTTTCTTGGTCCTATGCTAGCAAAGAATGGTGCTCTTGTCAGAATGCAGTTGGCAGGCGGGGGAGGTAGGGGCGTGACATCTGGCGCCCCCTTCTGGGCTGAGGTTCACTGCGGTCCTTCATTGTATGTCTGGGTCACATCACCGGGGCTCAGTTGAAATTGCAGTGAGTGATTGCATGACTCAATGAGCAAGTGAATGAATGAATACATGCCGTTCTGCAGGCACAGGTAGTTGAGGGTCCACAATGGAGGGAAGGTGCTCTTCCGTTCCACACGGCTTCTGTGTAGACACGTTTTATCCGATTACCACGGGGGACCCTGTGGTGTGCAGTGAAACGGGGCTGTGTTTCTTAGGTCTATAATTTTCCAATAATTAGGTTTTCAGGCACGTATGTCTTGCGGTTTGAATAGGATTCAGTTATAGCTCTGTTGCTAAAGTAACCGCATACGTAAGCCCTCAAAAAATGTGCTTTAATAGTGATGGGTTACTGTGAATGTGTGCTATTTAGGTAACTTGCAATATACTGGCAGGGCAATATAATTACATGGCTGGGTTATTTTTAATTTCATGGGGCAGCGTTTCTCAAGCCTCTGTCATCCAGTGCCACCTTTTTGATTTTTGCCCTGCTTGGATACCACCTCTCAGGTGTCACGAATTTAATATTTTTCTTTAAATCTCATTAAAAAACGTCAGTAAACGTACTCATGAAAAAATATCAGTAAGTGTCACTCACAAGGAAAATTGAGATGATCACAGTAAATAGAAACCAAGGATTGCTTTTCTCAACTAGAAGCTAACCACCAACTATCCCTCACCCAAAAACAGTGAAAATAAAACAATGGTATTCAATGCTAGCAAGGCACTGTCGCCTGTCTAAAGCTCCGAGCCCAATCCGTGCCGGTTCCCTCTGTTATAAAGGGAGATTGGCAAGTGTTGGAGAGGGTGTTTAAGACCTGTGAGCCCTACATCGAGACTTCCTACAGGAAGTGACCAAGTTGCCATCTAAAGACGGAATAGGAATTTACGAGCAGCGGTGGGAGAGGAGAGGGAGGTAAAGTTACCTTGTTTTTCTCCAGTTTTTTTTTTTAAATCTTTTTTCACAGTTTATTTTATTTATTTCTTGTTATTTTTTTATTGATTTCAGAGAGGAAGGGAGAGAGAGAGATAGATAAAAACATCAGTGATGAGAGAGAGTCATTGATTAGCTGCCTCCTGCATGCCTCACACTGGGGATCGAACCCAAAACCCAGGCATGTGCCCCTGGCCGGAATCAAACCCCGGACCCTTCAATCCGAAGGCTGATGTTCTATCCACTGAGCCAAACCGGCTAGGGCTCCCCAGTTCTTTCTAATAGCCACATCAAAGGGTGAGACTGAGTGAGTCTTAAGGTGTTTTTTTTTTTTTTTTTTTTTTTTTTTTTTTTAACCTCAACTTAAAGTTAAGAACCACTGACAAAACACAGATACCTTTGAGGTGCAACTGACCAGGATTGGAACCCTGGTTATACCACTTGTTTGCTCGGTGACCTGGGGCAAAGCACATCCCTTCTCTAAGTCTACATTTTCTCAGCTGGGAAATGTGACTACCACCGGCCTCAGAGGACTGGCATGAGGCTTATAAAAAGGCGTTGGAGCCTGGCCGGTGTGGCTCAGTGGTCAAGGGTTGACCTAGGAACCAGAGGAGTGGGGTTTGACCAAGCAGACAATCTGATGATCACGAAGCTTGTGGTTTTCAACAGTCGTTCGATGATTGATTCATCCCGCAAACATTTCTTGAGCATCTATTATGCACCAGCCATAGCACTAGAGGTCCAGATATGCATCCGATTTGTGGTCTCACGTGTATACCCATGTAAGATTCTGGAACCCTTTTGAAAATGTTGGACCTGCCTTTTCAGAAAGCCTTGTGCCACCCAGGCACACCCATGTAAATTTTATGTGGCCTCCCGGGAGGCCATCAATAGATTTCCTGGGGTTGGGGGGGGGGGCGGGGGGAGGGCGCGGGCACAGGTCCCAGGTTCAGAATCATTGTTATACCCTAATAAATGAAAAAATAAAATAAAATTAAAAGATGTCATCATATTTGTGTCATTGTACTTGCATAATCCCTTGACGCTTGACTCATTATCAAGAATTTTCTGCCTTTTAGTGTAAGAGTCACAGACTTTGACATTTGAGCATCAGTTTCAGCAGGAAGTCCAACAGATGTGGTCCCAGGCCACACGGAGCCTCCAATCAGGGGAGGAATTCCCTACCTGCCCCGGACATCTGCCCCCTGGCTCTTACCAGCAGCGCGCTGGGAAGAAATAGGGGGAAGTGAGCAGAAGAGGGGACATGCAAGTGGTAGAGGCATCGGGGTGCTTGGATTTCACCAGGCTTGGTGACCTCCAGTCAAGAAAGGGACTGTGGGTGGCTGAGTTCAGCGTGGTTTTTTATTTTTATTTATTTTATTTTAAAAAATATATTTTTATTGATTTCAGAGAGGAAGGGAGAGGGAGAGAGCGATAGAAACATCAATGATGAGAGAGAATCATTGACAGGCTGCCTCCTGCTCGCCCCCCACTGGGGATGGAGCCCACAACCTGGGCATGTGCCCCGACTGGGAATTGAACCGTGACCTCCTGGTTCATAGGTCAATGCTCAACCGCTGAGCCGGCCGGCGTGGTTTTTATAGTATTTTTTTTTTTTTTTAATTTATTTTTCTGCGTGGTTTTTTTAGATGCCATCAGAGCCCAGTTAGGGTTTGGGGAACCAAGATGCCTCAAATAGTGAAAACCAAGGTGGGCAGCTGCGGGCACGGAACGAATCCAAGAGCACTGCCACCCATGATCTTCAGCTCTGGGAGGTCCACCCATGACTTCGCGGGCAGTTTTCCATAACACACACTGGGTCCTGTGACAGCAGTGAGGGTGGGCAGATTCCCCCTCCTGCCCGCCCGCCTGCCTCCAGAAGGAGTGAATCGGGCCAGAGCCAGACAGACATCTTTCTGGGTGAATCATTCACAGCTTCCTTTGCTGAATTCGAGATGAGCCCTCCGGCCCTCATCCCCTTCCTCTCGCCCCGACATCTCAGGGAGGCATGTGGAGAGCACTGACGCAGGAGGCAGCCAGCTGCCGCCAACAGGCTAGAGGGCAGCCCAGAGAGAAACCTTATTTATCAGCCTTCCAGGGCTCAGCGCCTTGGAGGGCGGCTGTCTGAGCAGGGACCAGCCCGGGAAATGAAGGAAGGTGTTGATTTAGACAGGGGCTGTCTCCTCACATGCTTCTTTCTGATCCTGTGATTGCAGCTTTCTGACGGGTCACGGAGTGTTATAACGGATAAGAAAGAGGTCCCTGGCTGGAGCTCAGGTGGTTGGGCCTTGTTTATGCACCGAAAGGCCGCTGGTTCGATTCCAGGTCTGGGCACATGCCCAGGTTGCGGGCTCAGTCCCCAGTAGGAGGTGTGCAGGAGGCAGCTGATCTATGTTCTGCTCTCACATTGATGTCCTCCCCGCCTCTCTCCCTTCCTCTCTCTAAAAATCAATTTTAAAAATATATTTTTTAAAGGATAGGAGCTAGGAAATGATTGAGAGTCTATGTTCCAGGTACTATGCTAAGTGCTTGATATGGGTTAACCCAAGTCATTGCCACCACCACTCACTGTTACTATTACAGCTTCTGTGCCTTCTATTATAACCTCTCTGAGGCACAGAGAGGTTAAGCCACTTGCCTTAGGTCACACAGCTGGTAAGCGGTAGGGCAGGATTCAGACCTACACTGTGCTCTCAATTACCTCGGTTGCTACCTGGAAGCCCTCTGGCAGCGGGCAGCGAGCAGCGGGAGTCTTTTCTTTATCATCTGATAGGACATGGGCCCTGATGAATGAAAAGGCCCCCACGAGCCAAGCCCCCAGGCCCCCTGCTTGAGAATCGTGACCCCTCTGGCTCCTGGGTCGTGGGGAGATTCTAGGAGGCAGTCCTGTGGGGCTGGGCTTTCCTGGCTGCTCCGGAAATGTTTTAATGTTTACAGAGCTGGTACAAGTCCTTCAGCTGTGCCTGCCAGGCGGGGTGGGAGCACGTGGGTGACTAGAAACCAGGGGCACCTGTGTGCCCGGGGGACGTGCCAGATGAGGATCTGAGGTCTGGGACCCCCAGGCGTCACCCACCCGGGCCCAGGCCCAGGGCCCCCACCCCTCCCGTCTCTCCTCAGAGGCGGCCGCCTGAGTTTTGGGCTGGTCTCTGAGTCAGAGGCCCCGGCAGGAAAATAAACTTTCTGTACTAAGAGGAGGAGGGTGAAGCTCACTTTTCAAAAATAGGAGAAGCAGCCCCGTTGCTATGACGAATTTCTCGTGTTGCTCCGTGTTTTTTAAAATTTTTATTTTTTTAATGACCCACATAAAAAGGTACATACGGCCTCCTTGTAAAAATCCATGGAAAAATCTCCCTCTGAAGCCTGATTTGAGTGAGGCCTGAGGAGCAGGGGGGCCGGGAGAGCCTGTTTGAAGGCCATGGAAGGCTCTGGGGTCGCTGGCATTTTGAGGACCCCACCCGCATCATGGCAAAACTCAAAATGTCCCTCCAGGTCCCCGGACACATGCCAACGTACACAAACAGCTGAAAAGGTTTTAAAATACTTCTGAAGACATAGGGCTTTATGGGGTGGACTTTTGTTGGAGGACAGAGCAGGAGGGGGAAGGCCAACACCCGCCACCCCCCTGCCGCCCCCCAGGTCCGGGGCAGGCATTGCTAATCAATCACTGTGCTCTTTCCAGCCCGGCCTGGCTGTGACCTGGGATCCCCTGAACGCAGAGCTCCCGGGTTCCAGGACCAACCGGCTGGAGTGGAGCGTCAGGATGGAGCTGGCCCGATCGGTGTGGCTCCGTGGTTGGGAGTCGACCTATGAGCCAGGAGGTCACAGTTCCCGGTCAGGGCACACGCCTGGGTTGCAGGCTTGGTCCCCAGTGTGGGGCGTGCAGGAGGCAGCTGATCAATGATTCTCTCCCATCATTGATGTTTCATCTCTCTCTCCCTCTCCCTTCCTTTCTCAAATCAATAATATATACATATTAAAGATGAAGCTTGATCCGAAATCTGGGAACTATAGATTCCAAGGGAATAAACAGAGGCCTCTTAAATGCCCTGTAGGCCACTGCCTCTCTCTCAGGCCCCAATATCCCTACGTCAGGCCTTAATTTCCAAAATCCTGTTAAAAAGCCATACCCCACCCTCCCAACCCCTTTTCACTCCCAGGAAGAAAATGCCAAACTTACCCAAGTGCAGAATGGTGGCTTCTGATGGTCTCCGTTCTTCAGGGGGGCGGTGGGGTTCTGTGCTCCATCCCCCACCCCTGGCATCCAGAGCCCTGGCCGGCCCAGAGCCACATGTGGTTCCCAGCTGATCAAGCCGCATCACAGCCTGGGGCTACAGGTGAGGCCCACAGCAGTGCACGGAAGCGGGGAGAGGCACTTCCCATAAACCCATCTGTTCTAGGCCATTAGGCAGACGCGCGCAGAGCCAGGACGACGGGCCAGGTACAGAAGGTGCCTAGCAAAGAGCAAAGCTGGGAAAACAAGGGCCTCCCCCTGGGTGACCTTTCCTCGCCTAGCATCTCCTGGTCCTGCAGTTGGGACCCCCTGACCCTCCTCCTTAAAGATAACATCTGGGCCTCAGTTGCATTTCAGCTCCAGCCCCAGCAACACAGCAAAACCAGACGCTGCCTCAGGACCAGCTGCCTTGACTAATGACCCCCTGCCCTGGCCCCGGCCAATCAGTGGAGACCTGGACCCTGAAAGGACGCACCTGCAAAGCTGATGGATCTTCTGATGAAACCTCCCCTAAGATTCCCACCAGCAAGAGAGAAAAATACCCTCCAACAAAGGGCCCCCCCGCACCTGCTTCACCCGCCCCCCCACCCCCCCGGGGGAGCACGCCCATGCCATTCCCTCCCCGCTTCTTCCCTCTAAGGGACCCCAGGAGACTTGCAACCAGGGGAGCCATGGGCAGCCGCAGCTCGTCCAGGGCTCACCCCTGAACCTGCCTCCAAGGCCCCCTTTTCTCTGACTTCTCGTGACCTAAGCAGCCCAGCCACGAGGCTCTCCCGCTGTTCCTTCTGTGCCCTCCCTGTTTCTCTGTCCTGTGTGTTGTTGCCGCGGCCAATCAGTTCTTGCTTCCTTTGGTAACACACCCACAGGTGGGGCTCCCCTGGCTCCCTCCCAGGATCCCCCAATGTGCTTGATTTTCCAGAAAGGCTGGCTCCCCACTCCTCCCCTCTTCTCCCTCTTCCTCCCTCTTCCTCCCTCTTCTCCGCCTCTCCATCCTTACCTCCCTCTCCCCCTCTTCCTCCTTCACTCCTCCTCCTCTCTCCTCCTCCCACAGCAGATGAGGAAATCGAGGCTCAGAGAGGCGAAAGGACTTGCCCCCGTCACAGGGGTCACAGGGGTGGAGACAGGGGTTCAGTCAGATCTGGTCTATCTCACCTCAAAGCCCTCCTCCTCCTCCTCCTCCTTTTTTCTTTTTAAATATATATATATTTTTTATTGATTTCAGAGAGAAAGAAACATCAGCGATGAGAACCATCAATCGGCTGCCTCTTGCACGCCCCCTACTGGGGGTCCAGCCCGCAACCCAGGCATGTGCCCTGATCTGGAATGGAACTGTGACCTCCTGGTTCATAGGTCAACGCTCAACCACTGAGCCACGCCGGCCGGGCAAAGCCCCCCTGCTTACCCACGATTCTGTAGCCTGACAAGAAAACGTGTTCTGGGACCCAGACTGTATTCCTAATGGAAATGTCTGTATCTGTGATTTTCAGACTCGAGCGAGCTCCGGCTCCCCCAGCAGCTGGCTCCCCCACAGCCGGCTGGGCGCTGCCCCCGAGGGCCCCATGCTGCTGTCTGCAGTGAGGTCTGGGAGTGTGCATGCCCCCCAGGCTCCCAGGCAAGGCTGCTGCTGTGGCCCCCCTGGCCTCTGTTAGTCACGGACCTTTAGGGGGTGATGCACGGGCTCCTGTCGTGTTGTGGAATGTCCTCTCCTTTGGGCCAGGAGGCTTTGGGGCTGCTGCTAACTGCGGGGTGACCTCGGGCGAGTCCCTTGCCTTCTCCAGATCCAGTGCTCCCATCTGTACAGCAAGGCAGGATGAGACAGAAGCTCTTAGTCCGCTGGGCAAGCCTGGCAGAGGGGGTAGGAGAGGGGTCTGGAGTCAGGCTGGGTCTGACTTCTGACTCTAGGGAGCTGTGTGACCTTGGGCAAGTGACTTAACCTCTCTGTGCTTCCAGTTATTGCCTCAGAAATGAACCAGTTAGACTAGATCGTTTTTAAGTGTTAATCTCACTGAATTAACAGTCGAGGATGGTGGGGAGAGAGAGGTGAGGTTCTAGGGCTGGTCAGATGGTGAAGGATACGTTCCCCCACCTGCCCAAGCCTTTGAGGTGAACCTACTCCCTCTCTCCCTCCCTCCCTCTCTCCTTCCGCTCTCCCCTGCCCTCCCCTTCCCTTCCTGTTTCCTTTGCACACAAGTTATTTTCAGCAGCCTCAGCTGAGTCAATCAGATCTGTGGGCATGATTGGGGCACCCTTGGCAAAACCACTTCCCCTCTGTGGCCACAGCACCCTCATCTGTAAAATGGGCACTTGACTCCTCCCCCGGCTGCATGGACAGCGCTGGGCCCGGGGCCATGTGCTCGGTAGGCCCCTCTGTCAGTTCTTTAATGTGGAGGCAAAGGGCTAGGCTCTGGGGCCAGACAGCCCGCCTGGAATCTCTTCCAACCGACCAGCTGTTGGCCCTGGACAAGTGACCTAACCTTTCTGTGGCCCAGTTTCCTCGTCGGTAAAATGGGGACAGGCGTAGTCACTGCTTCCTGGGGCTGCAGTGAGGATACGCAGCAAGGGCCCAGCACACTGCCTGGCTGTCAGCCGTCTGGATGACACCGCTGATGATGGTGATGATGATGGGATGGTGCGGACGCTAAGCCAGGCATGGTGCAGAGCTGGGGACAGAGCAGGGGACGAAATACATCCCTTCCCCAAGGAGTTCCCAGTGCAAGGGAGAGACGCCCTCACAGGCAGGGACAAGTCCACAGCCGTCAGTGCTGTGATGGGCGAGCCCAAGGGGCTAGGGGAGCCCAGAGCAGACCCCCTCCCCGCCTCTGCCCCCCCCCACCCCCCAGGCAGGGAAGGCTTCCTGGGAGCTGCTCCCCAAGCTGAGACCTGAAAAGGGAGCAGAGACCCTTTGAATAATATGAACATGTGTCCATAAGGATTTTGTATAAGAAAGTAATTGGACAAGCCTGTTCATTACAGCTAAAAAGTTGAGAATAACCGAATCAACCACCAAAAAGTATTAATCGAATAAGCTAGGGTGCATTGAGTCAATGAAATGATTAACAGCTGGTCAAACAGGGTGCGATACATGTACCTGGTCACTGAATGAAGAAGCAGGTTACGACATGGCGCACAGAGTGGGACTGAGTCATTTTATATTTACATATGAAATACGTGTGTGTGTGTGTGTTCACACTAGAGTGCTACTACTATGATTCATCTTGGAGGGTCAGGGCTGGGGATGAAAACAGAATTTGTCTTTAAGCCACACAGGGCCTGAACGCAGTTAAAGGTCTGATGTATTCTGCCCAGAAATGGTAAGTCACTGCCTATCCCCCATCACGTATGTGATTTTTGCTTTCCTATAACATTTAATAAAAGCAAACATGAGAAAACATTGTCATCTTTGTTCATTTGATACTTAAAAAACCTCATTGCTGTTTTACTTTACAAAAAAAAAAAAAAGAGGGAGCAAGAGGTTATCAGGCCCGAACAGGGACAGGAAGGGCACCCAGGTGGGAGGAACAGCACGCACGGAGGCCTGGGGTGAGAGGCGCCAGAGCGGTGGGACACCCGGCAGCCAGCCCTCTGGAGGCCCTTGTGGGGAGCACGGTGCTTCCCAGCTGAAGTGCTCCCCGTTTGTGCTCAGCCAGTGGGCACGGCTCCCAGCTGGGTTTGGCCGCCAGAGGGGCGGGTCGACCCCAACAGGCCTTGCCACGGGCCACCACCCAGCAGCCCAGGCCCTGGCTGGCAGGGACAGCCGCCCCAGCAGCCCCCACTCCCTGCAGCTGGCCGCCCCCGCCCTCGTTCGGCCCAGTTTCCTGCCCCTCCCTCCCGCTCCCTCCCTCCCTCCAGCTGTTTCTCTGGCGGAGTCTGTCCCTTGCTTGCGGGACAGCAGCCCCAACCAGCTCGGAGCTCAGCACAGACTGGTCTCCCCAGGAGCCTCTCAGGGGGTGAAGGTGTTCTAGGGCGGGGGCCGGGCTGCGCTCTGTGGGGTTCGAGGAGATTTTGAATGAATGGATGAACTGCTTTCCGGGCAAGCAGCCACAGCCACAGAACAGTGTGATTGGGAGAAAGAAGTCGGGAACGGGACCTCCTGCACAGCCCGGCGTGGCCTGAAGCAGAGGGGAGCCCTCAGGAAGACCTGGGCGGAACCAGCCTCAAGGTACCATGCGTGGCTTTGACCCACCCGCAGGGGCCAGGACAGGGGCGTGCTAGTCCAGGAGAGAGGTCTTCCCCTTTGGTTCTTCTTAAAAGTTAACTTTTATCCAAACGACTGGAATTCTACTCTGATGTTCAGATTTCCAAAGGCATGCGTGCACATTGTAAAAACCGGCGAGCTCACCGGAATGTTAAAGGCAGGAAGCTCAGCGTTTCCCTTCGTTCCTCTGTTCATCTCACAGCAGCCCCACGAGGGAGGTGCTTTCAGAGTCCCCATTTTACAGGCGAGGAAACTGAGGCTCAGAGAGGGGAGGGCACGGGCTCAGGGCTGTAGGGACAGTCAGCTGGGAGGTCAAGATTGGCATGAGCCTGGTCAGTGTGGCTCGGTGGTTGAGCGTCGGCCTATGAACCAGGAGGTCACAGTTCAATTCCCGGTCAGGGCACAGGCCCAAGGTTACAGGCTCCATCCTGAGCTGGGGGGTGTGCAGGAGGCAGCTGATCAATGATTCTCATCATTGATGTTTCTCTCTCTCTCTCTCTCTCTCTCTCTCTCTCTCTCTCTCTCTCTCTCTCCTTTCCTCTCTGAAATCAATAAAAAAATTTTTTTAAAAAAGGATTGGAATGAAATGAGAGTCATCACCACGGGGCAGCACTGACTCTTGGGACAGAGACGAAAGAGGGGTCCTAGCGCAGAGGTGGTCTCCCAGGTACCCTCCCCATCAGTCACTCGCTCACCCTCTCACTCACAGACCCATGATGTTTGTTGGGTGCCTGCAATGTACCCGACACATGTAAGCATGTAAATGGGGATACACACACTCACTTCCCCACCCACCCCCCGCCCCCGTTTCTAAAATTAAATTTATTGGGATGGCATTGGCTAAAACGATTGTACAGGTTTCAAGTGCACAGTTCTACCATATGTCACCTGTCTATTGCATTGTGGTTTCACACTCACTTTTCCACCTTCGTGTCTGGTCATCTTTCTTGTGCTTCACCTCGGACTGTGGGCCCCCTTCCCTGTCATCTTATTCCTCCACCATCCAAATGACGGCATGGAAAACGTGTCTTGTCTTGGGGTTTATTGATTCATTTCTCATCAGGGAGTTTCCGATTGTGAATAGCGCTGCAGTGACCACTCTAGGACGACATCTTTGTGTTTGCTTGCTTTTTTCTTAATTTTATCTCTTTTTTTTTGGTGTGTGTGTGTGTGTGTGTGTGTGTGTGTGTGTTTAAATATATTTCTTTATTGATTTCAGAGAGGAAGGGAGAAGGAGAGAGAGATAGACACATCAATGATGAGAGAGAATCATTGATTGGCTGCCTCCTGCACACCCAACACTGGGGAATGAGCCCGCAACCCAGGCATGTGCCCCTGGCCGGAATCGAACCTGGGACCCTTCAGTCTGCAGGCTGATACTCTATCCACTAAGCCAAGCCGGCCAGGGCTGTGTGTGTTTGTTTTACGGACAGTTTTCCAGAAGTGAAATTGCTGGGTCAAAGGTTTGCCTGTTTTTAAGGATGTTGAGGCTTTGGGACATATTGTCCCCACTGGTTGTGCTGGCTTGCACTTCCCTGGCCCTGTCCTGGGTGCAATATTCTCCCAGCTCTTACTAGTAAAATGTCCCTGATGAGAAAGGTGAGCTAACACGTGGCCGCCTCACTGTACATTCCTTTATCAGCACCGAGTAGCCTTTATAATCTTATTGTTCCCCCCCCCTTTTTTTTTTTAATAATTATCCTCTTCAAGTCCATTTCCATTTTCTGTTCCCTGTTAGCTTGTTCACCTTTTTCTTATTGACATTTAAGGGTGTTTTTTTTTTTTTGTCTATGAAAGCTCTGAACCCTTTGCCCGCGGTCTCTGTTCAAAGTTTTCCACTCCCCTCTCTGTTTTCAGATGAGCACATTTTAAATGGGAAAGCCACAACAACGAGGTTTGTGGGCAAAATTACAAGAAAATAACACGTAATAACTAAGTGCAGTCGGCCCTCCCTCCATATCTCGGGTTCGGCATCTGCAGATTCAACCAACCGCAGGTCGAAAGACTTTGTGAAATAAAGAAGTGTTGCTGTTGCTGACATACACTACATGGAATTTAGTTACAATAGATGCACCTGCATTTTTTCCTCATTCTTCCCTAAACAATAGAGTATAACAACTATTTACACAGCATTGACATCGTATTAGGTGTTATAAGTCACCCAGAGATGACTCAAAGTATATGCGAGGATGTGCGTGGGTTATGCGCAAGTACCACACCGTTCTATGTGAGTGAGTGAGCATTTGTGGGTTTTGGTATCCACCGGGGTCGCGGAGCCAACCCCCCGCGGATACGGAGGGATGCCTGTCATGCTATTGGAGGTGAGTCTGCTCCCTCAGCCGGGTGTGGCTCAGAGAGGGGAGTGAGACAGCGGCCAGGCCCCGGGTCTGCTTTCTCTTTCCCCGAAGGGCCTGGGCCCCAGTTTCCCTTCTGGAATCCCCTACTTCCTTTTCAAGACCAACCTCCTTGCCGCTCTCGCTGTCTCTTTTGCTTCCTCCAACTTGCCGAGAGGAAAGACTTCTCCAAATGTCTGTGTCGCTGGAATGAACAGCATCAGCTAAGTCAGGCCTCTGCTGGCGGGAGGAAGGCGGCTTGACATTTTCTTAGAAGGTTTAACTGAAACCCGCGATGCTCAAGCCGTGTGGTGCCCGGCACTGAGAAGCCCAAGGGTGGAGTTATTTATCCCTT
Organism: Myotis myotis; assembly: GCF_014108235.1. Classification (NCBI taxonomy): domain Eukaryota; kingdom Metazoa; phylum Chordata; class Mammalia; order Chiroptera; family Vespertilionidae; genus Myotis; species Myotis myotis. The sequence continues at coordinate 4,088,691 of NW_023416325.1, read as the reverse complement.
GGTACACAGGGACCTTCGCTGGCCTCCTCCAGCCTTCAGAGAATAGATAAACCTGGCTTTGGGTAAGTACTTCCCTCTTTGGCTGAGCCCTTATGAAAAGTCCCCCTTACCCCTCCAACTGGGTCCACACCTATCTCCACTAGGCTCTCTTGGTGCCGGTACTCACCCATCACAGTGCCCATCACACTGTCTTGTAATTGCCTGTCCTGCTGTCTGTCTCCTCTGCTGGCCTGGGAGCTCCTTGAGGCCAGAACAGGGTACTATTCTCTCTGTATCCTCATCCCCCTGCACAAGACCTAGCATGTAGCAGGTGCTCAGTTAAACGTTCATCGAATAAGTAAAGTAGCCAGGCCTCAGTTTCACCATCTGCAAAATGGGATGAGGGAGCTCGACTAAAGTCTCATCTCTTAGATGTTTACTTAATAACTCCTGTCAGTTGGCAAACCATGTTATTGCTATAATTTTCTCGAATCCTCAGCATGGCTATGATGATAAAGGTGCTATTCATACGTCTGTTTGACAGATTAGGAAACTGAGTCCCAGAGAGGGGTTCTGATGCTAGACCTCCATGAAAGGCCATAGAGCACTATGGCTATGGGGTTGGGTTCTGTTGGGTGGGTTTGATCCTGGCCTGCCACCTGCCACCTTAGTGACAGAGAACAAGTTATGCCTTATCTTTATACCTCAGTTTCCTCATCTATAAAATGGGAGTATGAATAGTAATTCCCTCCTAGGATTATTAAAAGATTAAATGAGATGATAGATGAGGAGCACATAGCAGAGGGCTTGTCATGTAGCAAGGGCTTTATAAACATTAGCTATTATTCTGTTATCATTTCTATACCACCATGCTATCTACACCCGTGACACCCATGGGAGCCAAGTAGAAATAATTACTGCTTTCTTTACCAGTCGATCATTAATGCCCAGGTTCCTGCCAGTGTCCAAGAAAACCAAAAGCCGATTTCATTCTCTTTGAGCTATGCTTGCACAGGTGCAGTTATCAGTGCCAGTTTTGAGGCTACGAAGTAGACTCAAGACTTCTCCAAGTGGAATCCTGGGATTACTGACATGATGATCAATAATCAGGAGAATCATGAGTATTTCTTAAAGCTTCATTTTTCTGAGTCAGAATATCGGAGGGTGGGCTGTGCAAAGTCCGCATTTGGAAGCCACTTCACGGAGGAGTCTGATGCACCCCAAAACCTAAGAACCATTGCGCTAGAGTAGTTGGCCGTCTCTTTTCCTTGCCTTTGCCCAGGTCTCCCGGTTCTTCGATGCACACCGAGGTTTGTTTTTTTTCCTTTCTAAGCAAATATATATGTACTTTTTGCAAGTTATACCCTGTGTCAGCAGTTGAGGTCAGGCGGCATGCTGGAGAAGAAGTGAAACTTTGTTGTGTTGTACCACAGAAAGCAGATTCTGTGCAGACTTGGGAAGTTTCTTAAGCCACAGAATCCTTCTCTCCAATGAAAATATAGGGGGGGAAACAGATAAAGGTGGTGCTATCCTAACTGAAATAGGAGTGGAGGGCTCCAGGCTTCAGCTCATTAAGCATCACTCTCACTGCTAAAGGACCTTAAAGAATCATGATAGCTCTGTGGAGCAGGGTGAAGCTTGCAGACCTACTCCCAACTGTTACGAGACCAAAGTTCTTGACCTTTGCTGAATATGCTCTGTGACCTTGGACAGGGTACTCTCTGGCCATAATCATCTGTACATAAGGAGGCTGACTGTTGTATTTGTCAGGGTAGTAGCTGCCGTAACGGATAGACCCAAACGCGTATCATGGCTCAAACAAACAGGCGTTTATTATAAGGCAGGCATTTCTGAATGGAGGGTGCTCCTCTTCCAGGCGGCGATTCAGGGACCCATCTGATGTCCCTACTGTCCCCATGGACACTGTCTCTGAGGAAGGAAAGCATGGAGGTAGCCTGCTTGCTTCTGAACTGCCTTCTGCCACACCTAAGAACTAATCATGTGGGCAATCTAGTTGCAAAGGGGGCTGGGAAACCGAGTTCCTAGCCAGGGTGGCTTCTTTCCAGCAATAGCTGTGTATTGTAGAGGGGAGATTGGTTTTTGTGACATCTGGCTGTCTTGGCCACAGATATGGTGGCTTCTTGGGTCTCTTCCATTCTCTGATTCTCAGTCTACATTTTTGTCAATCCCCATCCAACATGCTGAGGAAATTCCTACATTCCAGGCCCCTCAACATGGATTTCCCTGGAACTTAGTCAACAGCTGTCCTCTTTCCATTCTGGAAAAAGGAAGCAAGAATAACAATTTTATGGAGCACAGCACATTTATCGAGCCAAAGCTTTTCATCTCCATGATCTCACTTAATCCCCTTACAACCCTGTAGAGAAAAGTTTCAGGATTATCATCCCCATTTTACAGATGGAGAAAATGAGGCTCAGACAGGAAAAGGGGTCTTCCCAAGGTCACATAGGTCATAAGCAAAGGAATTGGGATTTGAACTCAGAAAATCCTACTCCTGCCCTAGGGTCTCATTGCCTGTGCATATGTATGCCAACACATGCACACGCAGGTGTGTGTGTGTGTGTGTGTGTGTGTGTGTGTGTAGTTAAGTCAGGGTTTTCTTTGGGCTGTATTCCCCCAGGGCTGGGCACTGGGGAAGTGGAAATGCAGGGATCATGACCCAAGTCCCTAGAATGAGCCAAACTTACTGATTATAAGGCAGCTGGGTGTTGTTCTTGCCTGAGGAAGCCCAGGGCATCAGGGGCTCCTGGATGACGCTGAGGTCTGGACCAAGCCAGGCACATAGTGGGGGCTTGGGATCAACTTCTTGTATGAATAAGCCTGCAGAGGAGGAAAGTTCTATGAATGTGAGAACTTCAGATGAGTCAGGTCCAGTTCCTGTTCTTACGGCCTTCAAAGGAGGGGAAGCAAACTTACGACATATATTTTCATTTATTCACCCAAAAAACATGCGTTCGGACCTTCTGTGTGTCTGGTACTCCGTAAGGCCGAACGATGAAAAAGACAGGATTACTTGCCCCCATGTGAGAGATGAAAAGAGTGAGGCCCTGATGGGTTAAGGTCATTTGGTGGGACTAGGACCTGGGCCTCCTGGTTTCCAGTCTGAGACTCTTTTCATGACTCTTGGGCGAGGGGCTGGGCCGGGCCTGGGATATAAGGAAGGAGGGTTGGCAGCCACTCTGCGCTACTTCTGGACTCCAGGACATGCTGGTTTCAGGCAAAATTAGGAAACTTAGTTTTACTTCTCTTTTGGAACCTCCCTGTTTTTGCAATGTTGGGCACAAGCCTGGTAGAGAAGGAGTAGAGTGTCTTGCCCCGCTGGATGGAACCGGGGGCAATGATTCTACGGAGTACGGGGTGCTGTTGAAGACAGAGATACCAATGTCTGCTTGGCATCTGTTGACACAGAACATGGTCATACTGGTCTAGGGTTTAGATCCCCGCTCTGCCCCTTAACCTCCTGTGGCCTCAGTGTCCCCATCTGTACAATGGGGACAATCTCAGTGCCCACTTCATAGGGTCCTCGTGGGATTAAATGACTTACTACACTTAAAGCACTCAGGACAGCTCAAGGTCAGCCCAATGAAAGCCTTTCTATTTTGATTCTCAGGCTAACAGGCATTGAGATGCGCCTTTGCACATCTGGGCTGATGAGGGCATCTGGGCACCCTGTGCCTTCAGGTTCCTAGGCCAGTCTCCTGGCTTCATGCCTCACCCCATGGAGAATTCTGGGCTCCTGTGGTAGGAAGGTGCTCCATCCACCACAGACACACTCTGGTAACCTTGGCGTCACAGCAGCTGACTCAGTCGGGTGGTCAGCTACTACCCAGGCAGAAAGTTGGAATCGGTTCTGCTTTCTTGGGATGTAACTTGGGTTCTCTGATCCCAGCCTTGGGCTCATGCTGAGGGCAGCTCTTGTGCAAGGAGGTGGGTGAGTATGAGTGGGCGACTGATGCAAGAATCAGCAGCTAGCGCACTCGGTTGTTCCTTCTGCGACCTCGGGCCAGAGAGACAGGAGAGCTGGTGAGAGGCCCCGCCTCCTGACACCATCACAGTGGGGGACAGGACTTCACCGTATGGATTGTGGGGGAGGCCCCAAGCACCCAACCATAGCACTGAGCCATTCCCCACTCCCATTTTTCAGATGGAAAAAGTGAGGCTCAGAAAGTGAGAGGGTCTTGTCTAAAAGTAGCGAGAGAGCCGGGACACAGCCTCCACGCACTCCCCCAGCATTTGCTGAGCACCTACTGTGTGCCGGGAGCAGGGGATACTGGGAGAGGCGAGCCCTGCCCTCAGGGATGTCAACAGAATGGGGTTCATCTAGCCAGAAGGTTGGCTTTAACATGCACGGGGGCCAATTGCCCCTGGCTCGCAAGCCCCCAGGACAATCCCATCCATCATCCATTCAGCTCAGGCGGTGAACACTGGGCCGTTTGGACCTCACGCTTCTTGTTAAATGCACTTGAGTTAGTGCCCGTCCGGTCCATTCAGTACACAAGGTCCTGCAGGCGCAGAGGGCGGGCAGCGCTGAGGGGTGCAGTCAGGAAATACTCTGAGAAGGAAGCCTGCATTTGAGCTGGTTCCAGGGATGAATTGGCCTTGAGTGCTGGGAGGAGAAATTGGCCAGAAATAAAAGATATCTCAGCGGGGAGAGCAGCGTGAGCAGAGATTGAGCGACTTGACGAGGAAGGGATGTCTGGGGTGGTGGGCGGGAGCAGGGCGCGGCCGGAGGCAGTCTGGACCCTCTGCCGGGCCTGGCACGTCCCACCCAGTTTTCCGGGTGGTCCAAAGGCAGCCCGTGTCACCGGAGCAGCATGCCATGGTCCCCAGGCCTCGTCCTCTCCACACTCGGTGCTTGACCTTGAACATCTGGACGACGGAGGATTTCAGACAATCTCCAGCTGATGGAGTTGGAAATCCCAGAAGGCGTGCGGGCCCACGGCTCACTCTCCTGGGTAGCCTGTTCCGTAAACAAGCCTGGAGAAGAGACGATTCCTTGGCTACGGTGGCTTTTTTGACTGAATCCTGGGTCCCCTCTCCTACCCCGCTCAGGACTGGCTGACAGAGGTAGGCACAGAGGTCGGGAGAAAACGAGGAGTTTCTTCCAGGGTTAAAGAGAGTTGATTTAGGGCGGCACCTGTGGCCAGCCTGCGACATGTTTACAAGAGGGAGAGAGCCTGGCGGCTGCCCTAGGGCGTTAAAGTTTCCACTGGCCTCCCAGCCCGGCGGGAGGTGGGCTGACTGACGTCAAGTGCGGGCCCTTAGGGAGCCTGTGCGATTTCCAATCTCTTTTACGACAGCCTGAACTCACAGGGGGCCTCTTCAGCTGTCAGGGATGTGGGTCACGAAGAAAAAGGGTCTTCCTCCAGCAAGAATGGAGCGGCCGCCTGCCCGCCCAGCGGGTAGAAGCAGAAACCCCGCTGCTCCCAGGGACCGGTTGGGAAACCCGTTTCTGCGGCGAGCCGGCTGCCGGACCCCGGAAAGGTCGCTTCCCGGCTCTGAGCCTCGGTTTCCCCCGCTGTGACTCAGGGATCACAAAGGGGCTTTCCTCACGGGAGCAGGGTCCGTGTTGTTCACGTGAGATCGCGCGTGGCACAGAATTGGGGCCGAAACCCAACACGTGGGGCCCGGAAGCCCTGAGCCAGGAGGGGCTGAGGAATGCCAGGTGTAGATGGTGCCAGCGGCACAGCTTTGCCCAAGCCTTGCCCTCTGTCTCCTGTGTTGGCGGAAAGCTTGGCACGGCCGGGCGGAGGCCTTGGACCGCCAGCCGCGCCTCTCCCGGGGAAAGCGGGCCTGTCTGGCCTAAATGGGCCTTTCTTTGGCTGTTTTTCTCTCCCCTCCTGTGAGAAGCCGCAGACACGAAGGAAATCAGGAGCAGGGCTCTGGGGAAGGGCAGGGCGGCTTCCCGGAGCCTGGCTGGGCGATGCCCTCACCTCCCCATCCCTGAGTCCTGGCGGCCTGGGAGAGGGCACGCCTCAGGCGGGGGCCCTGGGCCGCCCCCTGTCCTGCCGGGTGGCTCCTGGTCCAGGCCGGCTGGCTTCCTTTTTCGTTAAATGTATTGGAGTGACATGGTTAATAACATTACCCAGGTTCCCAGGCTCTCTGGTCACTCATATTCTGGGTCCTCTCCCAGCTCCGGGGCCTCACATTTCCCAGCGCCCCGGGAAGCCTGCAGCGCCCCGGGAGAGTCCCTCCTTCCAGGAGCCCCCCGTGCTGTTCCCCAGCCTGAAGGACAGGTAGTTTTCACTCGCAAGTCCCGGCTGAGCTCCTGCCCAATCCTGTCACCATCAAAATGGTCTTCTGGGGCCAGCCGCCCCTCCTGGAGGGATCATGGCAAACTCATTGGAAATGTTGGAGCTGGGGCAAACGGTCCCATTTTACAGCCAAGGAAACTGAGGCCCAGAGAGAGGGCGTGTGCTCACTCACTTTTCTCTGTCAGCCAGCCTCCCTCTCTGCCTTTGACGTGCGTCCCTCTTCCCCAGATCCCTGGCTCCCCGCCCCCCCCCCCCCCAGCTCCTGTCCTTCTGGGCTCTTCACCGAAAGCCCCCAGAGCTGAGGGGCCGGGCCACTTCCCGGGCGCGTGACCAGGGCAGCCGCACGGCCTCGGCAGGGCCTGCCCCGGGCTTCACGCTCCGCAGTTACCGTCTCGAGACGCTGAACACTTTCTGCATAAGGTGTCTGCGTGTTCACGCTGCACGGGGTCCCCCCAAAGGATGTGGCTGGTTCGCAGAGCGAGGGGAGTGAACATCCTGGGAGGGGTCGCACCGGGGCTGGGGTGCTGCGTCCACGCCCTAGTCCTGTCCCTGCTTCTCGTCCACCCGGTAGTCACTACCACCCAGACGTGCCCCCGGCCTCCCGGGGCGCTCCCACTGGGTGGCTGTCCTTCAACAGCAGAAGGCAGCGGCCAGGTTCACTCCCATTTTACGGATGAGACCACCAAGGTGCACAGAGACTGAGCCCCCTGCCCAGGGCCCGCAGCTGGCGAGCCTGGCTAAGCCGACTCTGAGCCTGAGCATCCGGGCTGACACCATGGGGGCCCCGGCAGGCCCCGCTCCCGTCTGTGACTAAGGCTCGGCCTTCACACCTGCGAAGAGAGGGGACGAGGGACGCTGTCCCTGTGCAGAGCCAGGGATGTCTGAGTCCTGGAAAGTTCCTGACGCGGGGGCCGGCACGGGGCTACCTTCTTAAACGGTAGCCCGGCCTCTTTGAGCCTCGGTTTCCGCATCTGCCCGATGGGACCATGGCAGCACCTGCCTCCCTCTCTGGACGAGTTCTGAGCACAGGGCCCGGCACAGGTGGGCGGGCAAGGTCAAGGTCGGGTCGTGCGTGTCCGTGCCGGCCTCAGAACGCGGTGACAGACAAGCGGGGCGTGAGCGTGGCCCCAGCGGGTGGCTGAGTTCTAGCGGTGCCGCAGGGAACAGGGTGGCACCTGCCGCTGCTGGTGGTGCAAAGACGCAGCGTCAGCCACCTGCTCAGGCCCTCGGCCAGCTGTTCTGGAAACCTCTTCAGAGGAAGCCAGCGATGCCGGAACCCGGATGCCTAGACTGGAACGCGTGGTCCCTCCTGCCCTGGTAGTGTCTAGGGACAGTGGCTCCCGGCTCAGGAAGGCTGGGGAAGGCTCGGCGTTCCCCCGGGGCGGGCTGGTTGCCAACGAGGAGGCTGGGAGTGGACGGCGTGGCCCACCCAAGGGAAGTATTCAGGACGCTACTTATCGTCTGCATTTTCCTCCTCGGCCTTGGCGGTACTTTCTGTCCCCACCCTCGTTTCCCTTCCTCCTTTCCCTCTTGATTTATGTTCTCCTGGGCCCACCAGCCTCTGTGCAGATGTATTCTCCCTCCCTTCTGGACCGAGCCAATAGACAGACAGACCTGCAAGCGGGACACTGGGCGGCTCCCCTCCCCCTGCTCAGGGGGAACAGCCCCTCCCCCTCACCCCCCACACCCCCAGAAAGGGGCTGGAAGGCAGGGGGTGAAGATGGATGCTGAGGAAGTGTCCGCTGAGGTTGACATGAGGAAGTGACCCCGCTGCCTGGGGAAGGAGGTGACCGCTTATCCTGTGTGACTTCTGGCAGATGACCCAGGTGATAGAGCAGGGGCTGCTCCAGTTCGGTTTAGCAAAAAAAAAAAAAAAAAAAAGGTCTCATTGACTTCATGGGTTTTTCTCAAAGTTCTGCTGGTGGGGGGAGGGGTGAGGGAGAAGAGAGAGGGGTGACCTGCTCTGGAAAATAACCAAACACAGGCAGGGTTTATTTATGATTATTTTATTTCCGAGCTGTGACTCGAGGGCTCAGGGGACACGGGAGGGGAGGTCCCAGATGAAGGCGCACCCCCCCCCCCCCACACACTCCCCATTTACCAGGCACAGGATTCTGCCCACTTTGCTCGCAGCGGCCTTCCCGTGCCTAGTACAGCGCCTGGTACACTGTGGGGATGTGTCAAATTAATGGAATGGAAACAATAGAGTTTCTGACGGCAGAGCTAGGATTCAAACGCGATGTTGTCTGACTCAAGAAGGAGTTCTCTTTAAACATCACAGTCCAGAGGCACTTTTGCTCGAGCTGGACTCTTTGTACAGGTAGCGTGACCCACCTGCCCCGGATTGCCTAGAGCAGTGGTTCTCCACCTTCCTAATGCCGCGACCCTTTAATCCAGTGCCTCATGTTGTGGTGACCCCCAATTTCATTGTTACAAATTGAACATAATGAAAGCACAGTGATTCATCACAAAAACAATATGTAATTATATAGGTGTTTTCCGACGGTCTTAGGCCACCCCTGTGAAAGGGTCGTTCGACCCCCAAAGGGGGCGCGACCCACAGGTTGAGAACCGCTGGCCTGGAGCATTCTGGTTTGCGTGTTGAAGGCCCCGCCTCTCGGGACACGCCAAGCGGTGCGTCCTGTGGATGCGAGCCCGTGTCCTCCTCACATCGGCCCCAGTTGCAGGTGGAGAGGATGAGTCTGTGACCTCAGACCGCACGGCAGGCGCAGGGCCAGGCGGCTGGGGACCTGGCTCTGCTGCAGCCGGGTGCGGCTCCGGGGCCACTTGCCGTTATCTGCCCCGCGAGGGTGGCAGAGCTTCCGAGCCTCCAGCCTCTCCAGCAAGCGTTCAGGACCCTGGCATTTCCTCTCGCCTGGAACCAGCTGCTTTTTCCTGTTGAGGGTGAGGGTGGGGGTGGAGGGTGGAGGGGGGGCATGACTTTCTCAGCAAGACCCTTCGGGGGCCGAAGTTGGAGCTCTGCCTTGAGAACGCGACAGTGATGGGGCGGAGGGGAGGGCGCCTGTCCTTCTTCCCTCAGGGCCTGGGAACTGGGTGGGATCTCACATTCCCAACGACCTGGCTGCTGGCAGCAGCGCGAACCCTTTCGTCAGCTGCCTGGGCCGGAGCCAGGGCATTCCAAGGGACCAGAACCTTCGCGGATGCCCAGGGCGCCTGTGCCCGAGGCTGCCTCCTGCGCAGGGTGCAGCTGGGGCGGCTCGGGGCTCCGGGATCTCTCAGGGGTCCACCTGGCCGCACAGGCCCCTGCAACCCCTCCCCCCTATTTGCCCCAGAGCCTGGTGTGTGGCGACGGCACTGTCCAGAGGTGGGTGAGTCGGGTCACTGAGGGCTCTCTGAGGGGGGCGGTGGATGTGTGCAGCCTGCAACGCTGCCACCCCGGTGCACAGGTGGGGTCAGGGGGTGCAAAATGCAGGGCTCTGCATCCAGTGGGGTCCCTGGCGGGCAAGTCATAGAAAGTCAAGGGCAGTCACGGTGATGGAAGACGTGGGTCCTGGTGTCAGAATAGCCCGGGTTCAAGTGCCACCTCTGCCCCTTCCTAGCCGTGGGATCTCGGGCTAGTGGTTTGGCTTCTTGGTGCCTCAGTTTGCACATCTGCAAAATGGGAATGGAAATACCCACCTTGAAGGTTTGTTCTGAGTAGAGGCACCAGGTACCCGGTCAGCGTCCGGTGAGTGGGGGTCAATGTCCTCACCCCAGCCTCTCAGATTCTGTTCCTCCCACCCCAGGGCTGCACCCCGGGACCCTGGGCTGGCTGAGGACTTCTGAGGCCCCACAGGGCAGCCTTGCTGGTGAGATGTAGAGAAGAGAGAGGTAGGGATGCTACTTGAACGCTTGTCACAGCCATCAGCCCATTTAAGCGGCTGGGTCCATTAGAACACAGGCTCTGGACTCCCTGAGGCCTGAGTTCGAGTCCTGCTCCCACCTGGTGCTGGCTGGTGCTCTGATTAGGTTCCTGTCGGCACCTCATGATCCCCTGTGAAGTGGGGATAAAAACCATGTCCTCCTGGCATGGTGGGGGGGGGGCTTGTCAGGATGCGGGGACCTAAGGAAGCCCTGGCCAGATGCCTGGCCCCTGTCAACAGGATCATTTTGTCTTCTTGCCCTTATCACTGTGCTGCCTGTACTGCCTGGATTTGTGTCGCGTGCGCAGTGAGGCCGGGGGAGCGGAGGAGACTAGAAAAGGGCACCCCAGCAGCGGGGCCTGCAAGAACCAAGGCTCAGGCCTGGGACCGCTGGGCTCCGGAACCAAAGGGAGTGGGTGGGTTTGGAAGGACGGGAGCTGCGAGGTCCCCCTCCGCGACCCCTCCCTGACCCCAGGCAGGCACTTCCTGTGGGTCCTGCACCCCCGACCTGGGGCAGTAACCCCAGGTCGCTGACCTCTCCCTAGCTGGCCCTGGGGAAAGGGGACCAGTGTTCACACGTAGGGGCCCTCCCCTCCTCTCTCTCTAGCTTATCTCAAGGGGGAGCCTGGTGTGTGGCGACTGCACTGGTGGGTGGGAAGGATCGAGTGTAAGCACTTTCTGTATGTCATGATGTTTAATCCCAGAACCACCTTCTATGTAACAGCTACTCCCATTCCCCCCACTTTCCAGATGAGGAAACTGAGGCACAGGGTGGCGGAAGGGATACTCCCTGGGTCCCTTAGCTGGCTGGGATTAAACCCAGGCAGCCTGGCTCCTGAGCTGGTTCTCAGCTCCATTTAGCAAAGGCTTCACACCCACCAAGGCTCAGCTCAAATGTCACCTCCTCCAAGAAGCTCTCCTGATTTCCCCAGCCACCCATCTCTTTGCTTTGTCTAGAGCCAGGGCCTCAAACTCAGCCATTGAAAGGGCCAGGCAGGAGACAAAAATGACCAAAGTAGGGACACTATTCACTCGCACAAAGAAATACATGTTCCCCCATTATGGTGGCTGGCAGCTGACTCCTTGCCCCTCCGGGAGTGTGGAGACTGGGCCATCTCACTCCCCCAGCATTTAGCAAAGAGGTGTGGCACTTACTAGTAGAAGGGACCCACCGCTGTTTTTTAAATGGATGTTGGAATGCACCGACCCATGCTGCTTCCTGAACTTGCCAAACCTGTTCCTGCCTCAGGGCCTTTGCACGTGCAGTTCCCACTACCTGGAGTGCTCAGGGCTTTCTGAGCACTTGACCTCAAATAGCATCCCCTCCGGCACCTCTATGCCCTGCTTCTCTTTATATTTTATCTGTAGCCCATATCATCCCCGGCCGTTAGATTTGTTTTATATTTCAGCATTCACATAGTGCTTTGATGGACCAGGCATGCTTCAAAACTTTGCCAGTGCAAACTCGTTTAATCCTCGCAGCAACCCTGTGAGGGAAGAGCTAGGATCACCCCTATTTGTCAGTGGAGGGAACCGAGGCACAGAGAGGCATGGTGACTTGCCTAAGGTCACACAGCTAGTGAGGGGCAGAGCAGGGATTCAACCCAGATGGCCTGGATCCGGATGTGTTTGCTTTTTTTTATGGTTTATGTTTGTTACCTGTTCCTCCCCCTCGAGAAGGCCAGCCCCTCCAGGGAGGGACATGTCCCTTTGTTCCCTGCTGTATCCCCAGGGTCCAGCTCTGGGCTTGGTGCATTATAGGTGCTTAATAAACATTTCTTAGAAGGAGGGAGGAAGGGAGCAGAGAACTGGAGGGAAGCGTCCTTGGCTTTCGAGCTTTCCGCCGCTGAATGTCAAGGCCATCTTATTGGAGGCTTCTCCTCTTCTTGGAGGGTTTGAGTCAGCCTGAGAGGGGCCCTGTCCCTCCCTCCCCATCCCTCCCTCGCCCTCCAATGGGGCCTCTGTTTTCTGACCTCTCCCAGGCAAAGGTGCCAAACCGCACTCCTGGATCCCTGGGCCCATGCTGAGCACACTTCCTCCTCTGACAGGGCCTCGGAGTTAGAATGTTTGGGGCTGGAGACAGGAAGCTTCCAGAACAAGACAGCCCGGAGTGAGCGGGGCTGCTGGGCAGCCAGTGAGGGGCCTGGGCGGGGCTGCCCTGGGCCAGATGTGCTCAGGCCTCAGTGCTGCTGGGGCATGAGCCGAGGGGACAGGAGAAGGCTGGGAAGGGGTCCTGAGGCTGCAGCCTCCAGGGGTCTCCAGTTTAGCCAACATCCCTGGCATCCAGCCCTGCTCTGAGCAGTTCCGGGGGGAGCCCGGTGCCTTGCCGAGTCCTCCTTGGACCCTAACATAGTGGACGGCACCGAGGGAGCAGCAGGAACATATTCCCCAGTTTCTCCTTTCCTGACAGTAATAAGTAATGGAGACTGTGACAGGCACGAGGCCACGCACGTCACCAGCCTTGTTTTCTTGAGTCCTTACAACTCTCGGCGATACGGGCTCCAGATAAGGCGTGTGAGGCTCAGAGAGGTGAAGTAACCCGTGCGAGGTCACACAGCCTGATGGGCTGGAGCTGGGAGGAAAACTTAGCTCTAAGTGATACCGAACATGATTCCGGGGAAAACCAGACTGGAGCTCCTGATTCTACGACTGAAAAGGGCACCGGGCCCAGAGCGGGTCTGCCTCGGGCTGGCCCGTAGCATGTGGGTTTTGACTTCCTGCAGGAGAGAGTTCACAATCCGAGTCCAGGTGATGGGAGAGGACAGCTTAATAAGCTGGGGAGGGTGCAACAGGGAGGGCGTAGGCTGGAAGAACAACAGGAGAGCTTAGGCAGACTTCTCTGGCTCCCTGGGAAGTCAGAGCAAAGGGGGCAGGTTCAGGGATGAGCCTGGGACGAGCTGCCGCTGCCCATGGCTCCCCTGGTTGCAAGTCCCGCGAGGACCCTTTGAGATTAGGAGATGCGGGTCTGAGAGGGAAGAAGGGGGGAAGGGAAAGGCGTGGGCCTGCTCCCGGGAGGGAGAGCATGTGCTGGGTCTTCTGTTTTGAGGATTTTTAAAGGCTGGGAGTTTAAGGGAGGGTGGGGGTCCTCATAGAATATTCATCAGCTTATCCAGATGTGTCCTTTCAAGGGTCGTCATCTCCACTGATTGGTCAGCGCCAGGGCAAGGCAAAAGCAGCTGGTCCTGGCGTCTCCCACCTTGTTTTGCTGCTTTTCTGGTCTTGGAGCTGAAATCCAGCTGAGGCCTGGATGTTCTCTCTAGGGAGATGACCTTCCGCATCTGGCTGTAAATGGCTCAAGCAATTTGTTCAGCTGTCTCCGTTTCTTCCGCCCAGTTGCCAAGGAATTTTCCTAGCTTCTTACTATCCTGCTTCAATCCTGCTCACTACTCACTTGCTGGGACACTTTGGGAAAAGATCACCAAACGTGTCTGAATCAGTTTGCTCATCTGTGAAATGGGAATAAGGGGGCCGTGACATTGTTTGAGAGCCTCCAGGGGGCGGGCTTTCCTTCATCCCTCTCCTTCATCTTCACCGTGCACGGGGCCATCGCTACGTCCCAGCAAGGCTGTTCCTTTTCATGCGTTCATGCCCCGGGCCGACAGAGTGAGGCACTGGCTTGATTTCAACCGAGGGGCTTGAATCAAGTTGAAAAATGCTTTGCAGAGGCTCTTGCAGATCATGTGGGGGTGCCGGGAAGGGAGACAGGGCCGAGCTGAGGTGGAGGAGCTGTAGCCACGGCTTCCTCATCCGGCCAGGGCAGCGTGTGGTCTGGGAGGAGGCAGCTGAGCGGGACCGCAGGCTGTGGCCTGGCTCCCAAGCCTCTTTGGCATCCAGATACCCTCCAGACTCATCGCTGAGCTCCGATGATTTCCAGGAACACAGATCTTTGCTTTGGTTTAGAACCTGCGAACTAGACTCAACCTGGTTTCCTCCCCACGCCCCTCCCCACCCCCCCACCGTGGGAGAGAAACGCTGCCTGTGCTCACAGATACGTCGCCGTCTGATTTTTTCTATAAAGACATCTGCTGGGCACCTACTGTGCGCTGGGCACTGTGTCCATAGCATTGCTTCACGACATGCTCACGGTAACTCTAGGAGGGAGAAATGGGATCAGCCCCCTGTTACAGATGCGCACACTGAGGCTTGGAGAAGAGAGGTAGTTGGTCCACGTTCACTGAACTAGGAAGGGCCCTTGAAACTGGACTCCCAAGAGTGGGCCCCTCTGGCCACTGGGTAGCTTGGGGTGGGGACAAGTCTGAAACCACCTTGTCACAACAAGGACCCCAGACTTACTCATCATGGCATCGTGGTGGAGAGACTTTTAACTTAACCTTGTATCTCCAGCCCGGAGATCTTAGATCTGCAAGGGGTCCCGAGAGAACGTTTCCTCCAAGACCTCTTGATTTACTGAGAGGAAGGCTTTATTATTGTCATTTTATAGGCGACTTCACTACAGCTCAGAGAGGTCAAGCAACTTGCCCAAGGTCACACAGCATGGCACTGAGCCATGATGTCTTTTTGTTGGCCCATTCAACCAGCATTTTTTTTTTTTTTTTAAAGCTGAAAGGGGGCCTTTGAGACCATCAAATCCAACCTCCCTGTCTTACAGATGGGGAAATTGAGGCCCCAAAGAGCCAGCGATGTATCTAAGAACATTTGCCAAATAGAGCCTGCAAAGCGTAAAAGAGCACTCGGTTCTTAATCTGTATTCAAATCTCACCTTTGCCTCTTGGTAGCCACACGACCTTGGGTAAGACTCTTAACCTTGCTGGGCCTCAGCTTCCCCGACTCTATAATGGGGGCAATCATAACCACCACCACACAGAGTTTGTGTGGGGTGACATACAGAAAGTGCGCCTCAGCACCTTGGCACACAGAGTAAGTGCTCAATAGAATACTGCTATTTTGGTGGCTACTATTAATATTCGTTAACCCTGACGCTGGTATTCCAAACTCCTTACCAGGATGCCTGGCTGGGTCTCGTGTACCGACCGGGGCCCTGGGGTGAGTTTCAGGGGCCTGGTGAGGCTCTCATTCATCTGACAGAGCAAGAGAGAAGGAAGGAGGGAGGGAGCCAAGCCCAGGGGTGGAACAGAAGGGCCCCAGAAGCAGACAAGCCGTGTTCTTAGCTTCCTTGCTCCTCTCCCCCAGCAGGTGGGGGCCCTGCTGATGGGGACAGCGGCTGTGGCTGCCACCTCCCGGGGGTCTCCAGGTGCCAGGGAGAGAAGCCATGCTTTGGGGTCGTATCTGCTGCAGCCTGGGCCTCAGGGCTGAGGGTGGGCTGTGCGGGCCTGGATTGAGGGGGGCAGGGTTCAAGAACTGACCTCTCAGGGGGCACCCGTGTTACGCACCAGGGGACCTGGCCCTGGGTGGGTCTGCCTCGGGCCAGCTGGCCGTGGGTAGGTCCTTGGCTTCGTGTGGGACACATTTCACAACCCGAGTCCAGGTGACTGGGAGGGTGCATTTACTAAAGCTGGGGACAGTGAGACAAGGGAGGGCCTAGAGTAGAGGAAGCAACAAAGAGCCTTGGTGGGGCTCACTGGGAAGTCAGAGAAAAGGGGGCCGTGCGGACAGGTCAGGGGGTTAGCCCGGGACGAGCTGCCGCTGCCCATCGCTCCCCTGGTTGCAAGTCTCTGGGGTCCCCCCCGGAGTCTAGGGAGTGCATGCTGCGGGGGAAGGGAAAGGCCCGGGCATGTGGGTCATTTGTCTGGAGGGCGTTATCTCTCCCCTGCAGGCAGGAATCCTAGGGGAGACAGCAGGGGAGGGTTTCAGCAGAATATCTGTCAGCTTGCCCAGACGTCTTCTTTCAGGGCCATGGTCTCTACTGATTGGCAGCTGGTGGGAGTGTCCCTCACCCACCTGGTGCAGCTGCTTTTGGGGGCCCCAGGGGCCGGGGGCTGAACCACAACAGAGGCCTGCAGGGACGTTATCTCTAGGGCAGTGGCCTTCTGCATCGCCTGTAAACTTCTCTGTCGGTTCGGCTACCTCAGTGTCCTCATCCCACTTGCGCAGGCATTTTCCTAGCTTCTTACTATCCGCCTCACCACAAACCCTCAGAGTCCGGGCTCCAGGCCCGCGCCGGGAGCAGGACACCGGCGCATCCCACGGGCTGGCTGCTGGCCGGGGGAGACGGTGACCACCACGGGCAGCCGCCCCTGACCACATCCCGAGCCGCTCTTGAGATCTCCCCGGGCACACTGCCTCGCAGACACACCACGCTCTCTCGCTCTCGGCTGGGGATTATTTGCGTGAGTGGGTGCCTCCGGGGGATTAGGCAAATGGGGGACTAGGCCTCCCAGTCCTGTGGGATGTAAGAAAGAGAGAACATTTGTTGCCAGGCTACCTCCAGGCGCAGGCCCTCTGCCCCATGGCTTGGGATGCAAGCAGAGTGGCCGAGAGGACATGTAGGGTTTGTTTGGGGGACTCGTCGCTGGGGGCCGAGGGGCATTCTGGCCTGGGAAGAGAGACCTCTATCCAAACATTTGTGCTGGGGCCTTTTGTGGCTGGGAATGGCGGCTGGGTCTGCGATAAAATAGGGTTTGCAAAGAGGCATTGGCACTCCCCCTGGGCGAGGGGTGGGGGCCTTAGCTTAGTCCTAGGGTAGGCAGGGGCCGGACTGCTTGGGCCTTAGGGGTTTGGGTAAGGAGTTGGTGTTATTCTAAGGGTATGAGGAGCAGCTGAGAACTTTACTTTTTAAAAAATATATTTCTATTGATTTCAGAGAGGAAGGGAGAGAGAGAGAGAAACATCAAGAATCATCCATCGGCTGCCTCCCCCACGCCCCACACCGGAGATCGAGCCCGCAACCCCTGCGTGCACCCCATCTCAACCAGCAGGAAGTGGGCAGCCCGTGAGGCAGCCAGCGCCTTCCACCCGCGGCGGTGACTCAGCGTGAGCTCCCGGTGTGGGCGTGGGACCAGGGAGGAAACGCTCCCAACACAGAGCTAATTCTGTCCGGGGCTGGCGGCCAGGCGCACCGCTGGAACAGCAGCTGGCGCTGTGTGGTTTCGGGGTCTCGGGGTCCCTCAGAGCCGGAGATCCGGGGACTGGAGCCCTGAGGGGTTTCCTGGAGCCACCTGGGGGTGGGGGCTGGGAGGCCCCTTTTCTCTGCCCTGAAGGGTGAGACATGGGGATGGGCAAGGTGGGAACCGGGCAGGCAGCAAAGGCATCCGGACCCACAGTCAGCGGCCCGGCCTGGGGGACACGGGGACGTTGCTGGGGAGAGACGGACTGTTGTGACCCGGAGAGTGGTGTCTGGAAGGCCTGGAATGTCTCTGCCGCTGGCTGAGGCTGTGCTATTGGACGAGTAGGAGTAGCAACGGGGTCAGGGAGTCTGATTCACATCCTGAGCAGATGCTAAGGGTTGGGTGAGCCTGGCTGGTCACCCCGCCTCTCTGAGCGAGCTCCCACTCCACCTGTGTGTGGAGGATGCACAGTGCAGAGGCCTCCGGGGTGGCAGGTGCCAGGCAGAGTTCCAGGCTCTGGGGATGCACCCGCCACAGCCTGGACAGCCCAGGGTCCTCCTCTGAGTGCCTTAGGGAGGTTCACGCGCTCTCTCGTGACCTCAGTTTCCCCGGCTCCAAAATGGGTGCCCTCTGAGGGGCCTCTCAGCCCCTCAAAGCCTTTCAGAGGCCAAGACGCACAGAGCGGGACGTCCGCGCTGTCAGGGTGGGCTGGGGGTGGGGAACAAGGGAACCGGAGCCAGGCCACACACTGGGGAAGAGCCTCCCGTTTCCCCGAAGGTTCCCACGCCCACGGCTGGCCGATGAGGCGCCTGCTGGCCTGGGGCCGCCACCAGGGGAAGTTAATGCCATCTGCCCAGAGAGCAGCAGGTGGGAGGGCCAGTGAGTGGCTGCGGGCAGCTTGGGCGGCTGGGCACACAGGTGAGTGATGTGGGCAGGTGAGGAGCTGCTGAGCCTCTCAGAGGGGAGGGTGGGGAGGGAAGGGACAGGATGACAGAGAGAGAAGACAGACAGGGAGACGAGAGAGGGAGTGAGAGAGAGAGAGAGAACAAGAAACGTGGAGAGAGGCACGCACAGAGATCGGAAAGAGAGGCAGAGACAAGAGACAGAGGGAGAGACATGAGACAGACAGACACGGACAGACAGCTGTGGCCAGGAGGGTGCCTTTGCAGACTCAGGGTGCCTGTTTGGCTAAAGGGCCTGGGCAGTGACCCAGAGAGGAAGCCGCCGGCACGCCTCTGCCGCCCAGAAGCTTCTCAGCCCTGCGTCCCAGGAGCTTGTGGGCCCCAGGCAGGCGGGCAGCAGCTGGAGGGGGGGGGGGGGGGCCCTGGAGTCACAAGGACCTGGGTTCAAGTCCCCGCTAACTAGGTGAGTGACCTCGGGGGAGTGACCCCCTCCCCCTTGGTAGATCAGTTCTGATGCCAGCAACTCTGCAGGAGTAGGGGGAGGCCCAGGTGATCACAGTGTGTCCGCGGCCCCCCAGCCTCCTCGCTAGGGCCAAGGAGCAGTGGGCTGCGCACGTCCGTGAAGGATGGACGGGTGAGTGAACTTCGCTCCTGCAGCACCCTCCCCAGAGCTTCTGGGATTGAGACACATTCCCATTCGGGCCACTGACTAGACGCAGAGGGGCTTGAGGGCAAATCCCAGGGAACTAGAAGCCTCGCCTTGCCCCATCTGTCAAAGGCACACCCAGAACCCTTCCAGAATGACCTCCTGGAGGCTCCTGGGAGGTTCCAGGGGGCAAAGACCAGAGGATTCTGGAATGTTCCGAGGAGTCAAACAGCGGACAAGGACAGAGTGTGGGTTTGGCCGCTCAGCAGGTTCTGAGCTTCCTCTTCTGTTCAGAACGACCGATAGGCTCTGCCTGGCTTCCGCGAGCCAGCTGTGTGACCTTGGGCCCCTCATGACCCTCTCTGGGCCTCGGTTTCCTCGTCTGTAACAATGCTCAGAACGGCGCCTGGAGTGCAGACAGGGTTGTTTCACAAAAGTTAAGCAGAGAACATCTGTCTCAGGTTTTTGCTCTTGGTGGTGGGAGGACCAGATGTGACCTTGAGCCCCGGTCCCTCCCTCCCCCAGGGTCTGGGCAGCGTGGGACCATCTGCAGCGGGACCTTCCGCCTGGTGACCATCTGGTCCCTGGCAGGGGCTAGGCTCGCCAAAGAGGTGCCAGGGCCTGGGCCACTGCGTAGCCGCCTCCAACTGGGCCGATGCCGTGACTTCCTTGGCTCCTCCAAATTCATTCCCTGCCCGACAGGGGAGGAGGTTGTGAGGGTGGGGCCCTGGGCCTGCCCAGTGTGGCTTCATCCAGGATTCAGTGACCCAGGCGCTGCCCAAACAGAACCCCCAGGCAGGGGTCTGGGGTGTCCGTTTGTTTGCTGTGGGTTTTTGTGGACCTCGGGAGGGGCGGGAGCGCCGACATGATGGCACCCCTCCGTCCATCTCCACCTGCGTCGCCACTGGCCTCCGGAAGCCCCGCGCCGACTGGTCTTACTTTCTTTACTGCATTGATTTCCTTTCAGCCCCGCTTTCTACTCCTCCCCCTCCCATTTCCGCTCCCACAGAACCATTCTAATTGGTTCAATGTGTATCCTAATTGGTTCAGTGTGTATCTTGTGATTCCACCGTGTTCTTGCAAAAAAACAAAAACAAACAAAAAAAACCCAACACACAAAATTGTGCGTGTGGCTGCTTTTGCAAGCATGTTTCCAATGGACTCAGAGCTGGGAGGGGAGGTGGCTTCAGGATGCTCGCATTGCGCTTTGCTGCGTGCGCCCTAGATAATCTGCCTCTTCTAACAGCTGCGCAGCATTCACCCGTCCCCTCTCTTCCAGCCCTGGAGGGCAATCGGGTGGTAGGTATGCGGGACTGCTCTGTACTATTTTTGCAACTTCTTGTGAATCTGTACTTATTTCCAAGTAAAGTTATAAAAAAAAGAGTTACAAAAAGAGAGGAATCTAGAGATTGTCTCCCTCCCAGTCCTGATTCCAGAAGCTCATCTTTTTCACTTTAGCTCATCCTCCCAGCAGCCCTGAGAAGTAGGTGGGGCACATACTATTATTCCCATTTTATAGATTGCACAACTGAGGCCCAGAGAGGGGAAGCGACTTGCTCAGGTGTCACAGCAGACCTCCTGCCTTCTGTATCAAATGGTCCCTGGCATCCTCTCCCAGGGACCTATGGGAACTGTCCAAGGAAAGGACGGGCATGGCTGGCCAACCTCCTGCATTCGTGCACCAGGCCTCTAGTTTATTATAAGGAACTAAAACCAATATCAAGTATAATAGATGTAAACACAAGGACCAACCCAAACCAATGCAAAAACCTGCAGACCAGTGGGGTCAGTGGAATTGCTGCTTTTGACCTGCAAATGTGATTCAGAGCTTCCTTGTGGCCACGTCAAAAAGGGAAATGTGATCCGTCGTAGGACCTGGATTTTCAAGAATGAGGAAGCAGCCCAGTTCCGCAGGGGAAGCAATGGTGTTCCCTACCCTGAATTCTCAAGGGCACTTCTCACTGGGAAGGGGGCTTGATAAGGGCACCCCAAAAGGGCAGGGGGCATTTCCATCGACCAGGACCTACATCGCAGGTATGATTTTCATGAAGCCTTTAAGGAAAGGTGAGGTGGCTCGGGGAAGGCAGCTCCGTGGAGGATGAAGAGTGTGAGGAAGGTCTGGGTTCTCAGAGTTCCAGGCTGAGGCTTATAGGACTCAGAGAGGTGGGGTTGAGGACCCCCTAGCCATCAGGGAAACAAAGGAAGCATGAGACTTGGAAGCAGCGTTCTGGAGTCAGATTTCCCAGCTGTGTGGCCTCGGGCAAGTTGCTTCACCTCTCTGAATCTCAGTTCTCTTACCTGCAAACTGATATCCTTGCAGGGTGGTTGGCAGCACTGCATGGAGTCTTGCATTGCAGTGTTTGGTATATGGTGAATACTCAAATACGTGTTACCTATGTGTGTACATATGTATATATAGTTATAGATACTTTTTTCATGAGCTTCCTGGTTGTGAGGGTTTAAGAAATACGAATAACTAGAATTTTATAGCTCTTTACAATTTATAATTGGCAAAGGATTCATTCTCATGTCACACGACTCTCCTAGCAACATGAGGGAGAGGTTCTTACCCCCGTTGGGGAGATGAGGAGACTGGAGCTTAGAGAAGGAAAATCCTTGCCTGTGTTGCCCTTGTCCTGCCCTTGAACCCAGAGCTGGGAGACTAGTGGGCAGGATGCATTGGTCCTCCCACCTTCCCAGGCTAAGGCCATTTTAGGAGGGAGTTAAGAGTGGAAGCCCGAGAAATAATCATCATCATGATAATAATAAAAAGAACAGTAATAAAAACAATAACAACATAGTGACTCAGTAACAATACTACTCTAAGTTACTTTGCATGTGACATTTAAGCCTCTCAACCATTCCCAATGATTGTGATCGTGCCCATTTTATGGATAAGACAACTGAGGTGCAGAGAAGGTAACTGACTTGCTCAAGGTCATAGGAAGTTCATACAGACTGAGGATTTGGATGTGAGGCAGCCCAGAATCGGTGTCCTTGACCATTCAACCCAGAACTACATGGTCTGGGGACAGAAATGAGCTCAGGATGGGAGGGATGTCTGTGGGGACAGAATAGAGGCCAAATGCAAACTTGTGACTGGGGTCCCCGTCCAGGGAAAGCTGAGGGACTGGGGTGTGTGTGTGTGGGGGGCGGGGGAGGACACATACCAACTGGGAACACTGACTCACTCAGCTCTCAGGAGGAGGGGTGAGGGGTGAGCGGGCAGACATGCCCAGAAGATGTCAGCGCCACCCTGTGCTGGCCCAGCCTGGCCCCCATTCAAAGATGGAAAGAGGTGGCCCCTGACCCTGAGCTGCTCCCAGCCCAGCCGGAGAGCCAGACGTGACGTCATCTGTGTCCCCAGAGCGTCTCTGAGACACTGCAGCGCCAAGTGCTCGGTCCTGAGTCCCCGTTCCTTTCCACCCTCCTCCAGGGGCTCAGACACCCCCCTCCCCGACTGCCAAAAAGGGGGGCATGCTGGGAGGTGGGGCCCACCCTCCTCCCTCCTTCTATCATCTTTTTTGTGGATGTTGTTGTTACTCCTCAGCCGAGGATATTTTTCCATTGATTATAGAGAGTGTGGAAGGGAGGGGGAGTGACACAGAGAGAGAAACAGCGATGTGAGAGAGACACATGGATTGGTTGCCTCCCACAGGAGCCCCGACCAGGGCTGGGGATCGAGCCTGCAACGGAGGTACATGCCCTGGACCGGAATCGAACCCGGGACACTTCAGATCTGTAAGCCGACACCCTATCCACTGAGCCAAACCGGCTAGGGCTCCTTCTGTCATCTTAGAATTGACCTTAAAGCTCAGCTAATGGGTTAAAACGTGAGCCTCCTGGGGCCTGAGGAAGCCTCTGACTCCCAGGCCCGGGAGCACCCCTTCCCGGCCTGGGAGCACTTCTTCTGCCTGGTGTCTTGCAACTGACTATGAGCTCCGTGGAGACCCCTCATTCATCTTTCCCAGCTTCCTGCCTGGAGCGTGGATGTGATGACTGGAGCGCAGGCAGCCCTCCTGCTAGAAGAGCCATTTCCTTGTCCCTGGGGCCTGCACAGCCGGGCACAGGGAATGTGGACACTCAGTCATCACATCACCATTTGAGGGGAGCATGGAGCAATGGGAAGAGCCCGGGTTCTGCAGATGGGGCTCCAATCCTGGCTCTGCCACCTCCTGCCTGGGGGCCTGGGGACCCATTCCTGGGCACCCCTGGAATTTGCTCCCTGCCTGCAGAGTGGTCCGCAGCTCCAATTCAGAGTCCCTGGAGCCCAGAGTCCTCAATGGAATTTTACAAGTAGCTCTTGTGTAATAAAATCAGATGACGGCTCTTATGCAATAAAATATAACCGCAAGTCCATGAAGGAGCGGCGATGAATTTGGATGGAGGGAAGCTGGAGTGATGGGTAATGAAGCACCGACTGGCCGTCTCGCCAGGCTCAGACATCTACCTGCGTGGAGCCCGTTTGTCCAGATGGGAGGAGCTTTGGTGGTGGGAAGTGCAGGGATTCCAGGGCGTCAGGGTCCTGGGTTCCAATTCCAGCTCAGCTGCTCGTCAGCTGGGTCACCTCAGGCACGACCCTGCTTCCTCTTCCGTGAATCGGGAGTGACGACAAGAGGTCCTTTCTCAGAGTGCACCAGCGTGGTGGCTCTGAGACCGGGACCTAGCAGCTGCCTCCTGTTCTCCCTGCAGGTGTTTCCAGCTGTGCACGGAGACTGACTGGCCGAGGACCCACCCCGGAAAGCTTTGGACACCTTAACAGTGAACGGTGAGCCACTCTTGGGGTCTGAGCGCGTATCTCCAAAGGGCGCCAGTCGGGTCCCCTGACCAGGTGGGACCACCACATAGCTGTCCCCTGGGTCTTGGGAACATGGTTGGGACCGAGTTCATGGCCCTGTGCACCTCTCCTTATGGCATTTAGCGTTGTTCCTCCCACTTTTTCCATGATCATGGAATTGTGGATGAATGTTTGATTCCCCCGCTGGACTGTAAGGTGAGGGAGGGTTCCAGAGAGGCAGCAAAACATGGCTGTCCAGAGGATAGATTCTGAAGTTGGGTTAACTCTCAGCTGAATGACCTGGGACGGATCACTTAAGTGCTCGGTGCCTCAGTTGCTTCCCCTGTAAAATGGGGAAGCTCGTCTACCTCGCTGAGCTTTTGCAAGGATGAAGAGCGTTTGTGTATGTCAAGGCTTCAGAACAGTCCCTGGTGTGTAGGAAGTGCTGTCCAGCTATTTGTTAAGTAAATAAAATAGCAAAACGGGAAGTAGTTAAGCTAAGGAACCGGCCTTGTGCCTTGCCAGGGAGAACCCTGTCGGGCTTGCTGATCTTGGTTGGCCTCTTGAAGGCAGTTCCAGTCCAGGTTCTGCTCATGACCTTGGTCTCCCCTTGCAGAGCATGGAGGGGGAGGATTACAACAACTCCTACGATTACCATTATGATTACGAGTACCCTGAGGATCCTGAAGCCATCCTGATTTTGGAGGAGTTTCCACCCCCGGAAGGCGGGGTGATCAGGATCTTCCTGGTGGTGGTCTACAGCATCATCTGCTGCCTGGGCATCCTGGGCAATGGCTTGGTGATCTTCATCGCCACCTTCAAGGTGAAGAAGACGGTGAACACCATCTGGTTCGTCAACCTGGCCATCGCCGATTTCCTGTTCAACCTCTTCCTCCCCTTCCACATCGCCTATGTGGCCGCGGACTACCACTGGGTGTTTGGGACCGCCATGTGCAAGGTCAGCAACTTCCTGCTCAACCACAACATGCACACCAGCGTCTTCCTGCTGATGGCCATCAGCTTCGACCGCTGCATCGCGGTGCTCCTCCCCGTCTGGTCCCAGAACCACCGCAGCATACGGCTGGTCTACGTGGCCTGCATGGTCATCTGGGTCCTGGCTTCCCTCCTGAGCTTCCCTTCCCTCGTGTTCCGGGACACGGTCCTCGTGCACGGGAAGATAGCGTGCTTCAGCAACTTCAGCCTGGGAGAGGCCAACTCTTCCCTGGGGCGCGCTCACCTTCATCCGGGCTCCGTGGGGTTCCGCTGGCACCTGGCGGTGAGCGTCATGCGCTTCCTGTGTGGCTTTCTGATCCCGGTCCTCATCATCACGGCCTGCTACGTCACCATCGTCTGCAAGCTCCGGCGCAACCGCCTGGCCAAGACCAAGAAGCCCTTCAAGATCATCCTGACCATCATCATCACCTTCTTCCTCTGCTGGTGCCCCTACCAAACCGTCTACCTCCTGGAGCTCCACCACACCTCCGTGCCTGCCTCCGTCTTCACCTTGGGCTTGCCCCTGGCCACGGTCCTCGCCATTGCCAACAGCTGCATGAACCCCATCCTGTATGCCTTCATGGGTCAGGACTTCAAGAAGTTCAGGGTAAACTTCTTCTCCCGTCTGGCCAACGCTCTGAGTGAGGACACAGGCCAGTACCCCGACCCCAGCCACAGGAACTCTACCAGGATGTCGTCCATCAACGAGAGATCCTCGAAGAACGAGAAGGAGACCAACTTGTTGTGAGCCCTGCCTGGAGACCCCGACAGACACTCCCAACCTTGGCGTCCAAGGCGCTGCCTTCCCAAGGCCGCGGCGGGAGCCTGCGCAGCGCCCACCAACGCCCGCTGCATTTCACACGGGGCGGACCAGTGTTTTGAGCCGGGTACCCAGGGCTCGGGACCCCTTTCTCCCGGTGGCATGGTGGGCATGGCATGCCCCTTGGCCCACAGCCTTGGACCAGCGTCCCACGCTCCTTGGGAAACCAGCCTTGACCAATGAAGATGACGCCAAGCACAAAAGGGAGAATTCTCCAAAGCACTGCCGTGGACCGCGATCAGCATGAGACAGGGAGACGATGCTACCTACTGTGCGCTCCCCGGAAATGACACAAACATTCTACCGGGTCCGTTCCGGGGGTGAGCGGAGGAGGGCAGAACACGCCTCTCCCTATTTACCTATCCAGCAGCCAGACAGATGTCTCATCCCTCAAGCCACTCCTCTGGATTGGGGCACAGGGAATGCACAGGGCACCTGGGAGAGGAAGGTGACAGATGAGCCCTGGACCGTGCATGTGTGTTCAGCTCTCCTAGGAACACAAAGAACAGGCCCCGAGGGGCCATGCAGGCTCTTGGGGGGAAGGGAAGGAGAAAGGACTTTCCATGGGCTTTGTGCTGAGCTATTTTGGGGGTGGGGGTGGTGCTAGTCCTTTCCCCCAACCCCTGTTCTCACTTTCAATTTGCTCCTGGGGGTGCTGGGTGGAGGGGTCAGCTTCATCAGGAGCCCCCACCCCCTCCTTCCCTAATCTATGGGCTCTGGCTGGAGCCACTCAGAATGAAACACTCCTGGGGAAGGAGGTGAGCAAGGAGGGCCTCTCCTCTTCCTCCACGCCTTGCTAGAGACCAGTCCCAGGGCACCGGCAGGAAGCTACAGGGAGTGCCTTGTGGCTGGGGTGTGCGTCCAAGGGCCCAGTCACTGAACTTGAAGTGGAGGTTGGAGCCTGACCTTGAACTGTGTTCTCTGGGATGCAGGCCTGGGATGCAGGCCCTGGGGTACCAGAGGCACGGAGCTCCTGTGTGCAGCCCTGTAGCCTCTTCTCACCTAGGACAATGCCCTCCTGTGCCCTGGTGTCATCATCCCTCTTACATATGGCAACGCTGAGGCTCCAGGAGGCAAGCAACTGGCCCAACAGCACACGGCTAACCAGAGTCTCTGTCTGAGCCTATAGAGAATTTATCTATTGAGAATGTTCTAGACCAGTGATGGCGAACCTATGACACGCGTGTCAGAGGTGACATGCGAACTCATTTTTTTGGTTGATTTTTCTTTGTTAAATGGCATTTAAATATATAAAATAAATATCAAAAGTATAAATCTTTGTTTTACTATGGTTGCAAAGATCAAAAAATTTCTCTATGTGACACGGCACCGGAGTTAAGTTAGGGTTTTTCAAAATGCTGACACGCCGAGCTCAAAAGGTTCCCCATCACTGTTCTAGACTATAATGATAGCCTGCATTTATTTAGCACTCCCATGATAAGCACTGTACAGGTATTGCATGTATTCCTCACAGCAGCCCCGAGTTAGGTACAATTACACCTGACTTCCCCTTTACATGTGACGTATCTGAGGCTCAGAGAGGTCAAGGAACTTGCCTGAGGGCGGCCAGCTGGTCTCCGCCAGCGTTGGGATTTGAACCTAGGTCTCGTTTGGCTCAAATAAAGCCGCAGAGTCCTAAGGTTTTGAGAGGGGCTTGGGGTTTTGACCATAAATATATATTCCTCAGCGGATTCATATAAACATCTGAAAGGCCTTTTAAGTCAGCTTTGCAAATAGTTTTCCAAAGATGACTCCGCTTGGCAAAGAAAAGGCCGTTGCCCTCCAGCTTCCTGGACAACCATCCACACTCACCCACTGGCTCCCCCTCCTGCACCCAGGGGCCTCAGGGAAGTCAGCGGGACAGCCGGGAGGCAGCTCCTCCTGGGCCCCAGGCCCTCTGGTCTCCGAGAGCTGCATTCTCTTTTCTCCCCTCCCCTCCCCGCCCAGTCCCTTCAGCCTGAAGCCAGTTCTCCAAGAGGCAGCTAGCAGCTGTGATGTCTTCCCAGCACCTGGCAAGCGCCCGAGGCCACGGGCGATTTGGAATCACACCTCATTAGGAGACAAACTGTTCCTTCACTTGTCAGGTCCATTGTGCTCAGGATGAGCCAGCTCTGAATCGATCCCACGCTGCAGCCTCCGCCTGCTTTAAGCAACCTGCCCTTGGACAGCTTGAGAGCAAAAAGGGGGGCTTTACATACTGCCCGGTGTCTCCACCGTCCCCTCCCCATCGTCACAGGTGAAGCGACTCGGGCACAAGATGGTGCGGGACGGGCTCCAGGTCCCAGAAACAGCCGCCGTCAGTCAGCCACTCGGGCCTCTGAGCCCCAGGACAGGCCGCGTGCAGGCCAGGCCGCCCCGGGGAGCCGGGAAATCATTATGTCCTTGGAAAAGCCGATGAATGAACAGGAGCAAAATCCAAACCAGCTGTTTTCCTCCTTCGGGCCCAGCCTTTTCTGCACGATCCACCTCTCCACCCATCCTCCCACCCACCATGTACATAACCATCTCTGCGAGTACATATCCACCCGTCCATCCGGGCCATCACAACCTAGCCAGCACCTACTTTTGGCCAGGCCTTGCGGCAGGCACTGGGAATACAGGGTGATCTGAACATACAATCTCTGTCCTCGTCAGCTCATTCATTGGCGAGTGGGAGAGACAGCCAATCATTAAAAACAACAACAACAACAATTTTTTCTGAATGGAAAGCAACCTCCGTAAGTGCCACGCACACATTGGAGAGGGGTCTGACCCTGGCCAGAGGCCAAGGACACTTTCTCCTGGGAAGAGATGCTTGAGATGCGAAGGAGAGGTCAGCGCTGGTGTGGTGGGAGGTGCGACAGGGGGAGGGGAAGCAGTGTGGGCGTGGGAGGGAGCAGAGTGGACGTGAGGGTCTGGAAGGGGAGGCGCCTGCCACAGAGCCGGTAGACCGACCGATCATAGGTACACCGGACAGAGAGGAGGCAGGGCCGGACTCTGGGCCCATACAACAGTGATGTGCTCAGATCTACACATTGAAATGATGCCTCATGCCCGATGCCCAGGCCTTCTGTTGGGAGGAGGTGTGGGGGGGGGGTGAGGGGCTCCTGCAGCCTCCACATGTGTGTGATGATGCCTGGGCTCTGGGAGCAAAGGTGGCCTTGAGAGAAGTGGACTGACTGATGGAGAGCGATGTTAAAGCTCCCCAGGCTTCCTCCGGGGAGTGGTTAGTGGGAAGCCAGCCCAGGGGCCGGTTCAGCCGTGCAGAGGCCTCGGAGCTGCTCTATTGACGGAACTTAATTGTAAATATTATTCAAATGCACCTCCCAACGCACAATTATATTTCTCAGGGGAGCCCTCTGAGCACACACCAAAGCCCTATAAATCACACACAGATTAACCCACCAGGAGCGGAGGCCCATTGATGCTGCAAGTGGGGGCGGGGGCTGCGGGGAGTCTGTGCAGACAGCACTCCCAGGGCTTGGACTTGGGGTTTAACCTGGAGGTAACTGAGTTCTGTCCTGGGGGATCTTCCAGAGGTCTCCCCCCCACGCCCCCCAGGAGATGGGGACACCCCGAGGCACATCAGCCAGCTACTGCCCTAGAGACATGGTCAATGGGCTGTGGGTGCGAGGTGAAGGGAGGAGGAAACACAGGCCGATAGGACACCTGCCTGTGCTCAAGGCTTCAACAACAACAATAATAATAGTGGGTAATCTGAACTGAGCATGTCCAAGGCTGGGGCACCTCTAAGCACTTTCCTTTCATTTTCTCATTGAATCCTACAGCAACCTCTGTGGAAGGGACCATTCCTATCCCCATGTACAGATGAGGGAATGGGGGTTCAGAGAGGTGAAGGGACTAGCCCAGTGTCACACAGCTAATAAGTGACACAGCTGTGATGCAACCCCCCAGTGTAGAGTTTGACTCTAAAGCAACTTGCAAACCTAAGCTGTCCTCTAAGCAGACTCCTTCGTGGGACGAGGAAGGCGCACGTCAAAATCTCCGGTGTCAGATTTTGAGGAGAGGCGGGAGGGGGGCGTGAGGGATTGCTCTCTCCTTTGGAAGGAGGAAGTGGTGTCTAGATGTGTTTGTCACTTCCGCACAGCCCTGGGAATCTTAGGACTTTTAGAGTTTAGGAGAGATTCTATTTCATCAAATGCATCCCTTCCCATTCACCCATTGTACAGATGGTGAAACTGAGGACTTTTTTTTTTTTTTGCAAATAAGGTGGGGACCCCCTGCCTCACTGACTGCTGTGAGAAGAGATATGTATGAAAATGCTCATGGGAGGCACTTTTAAAGCATCATCATGCTAGAGACCTGGGCATTCACCAAGCCACCCTCTTCACGTCTTAGTTTGTGGTCAAGGTGTTTGGTGCAGATCTGCCCTGAAGGACCCCAGCCCAGGATCTGAAGGGCCCCCAGCCCAGGATCTGGGAGTTTCCAGCAGAATTCTGGCTTGGGGGGTGGGGTGGAGATCTTGGGGAAACCTGGCACAGGGCAAAAACATGTTGTGTTTAAGTCACAAACTTCACCCTTAAAATTGTCCTGGAGTTTAACAGGGGAGGGTTACTCGATATCAGGATCTAGGTGGTAGTTCCGAGTGCAACACAGCATGGCATGGCATGCCCGTGACTTTCTAGGTAAAAACCCAGTTGTCTGAACGTATAAGATGAATGCACTTCCTGCAGCAAGTTACGCCTCAATAAAAGGGTTTTTGAGAGTAAAGTCATTCATGTCTGCAGGAGTGACTCTCCCTTCCATTGGCGCTCTGCGCAGAATCAGGGCAGGTTCTCTCTGATTCAAAAGAATATCACAGACGGATGAGGTCTTTGCAGGGTCCATCCAAGAGCCTCAGGAAGGACTGAGCCCTCCCGGGGGTCCCCCAACCCTGTCCCCCAACTCAAAGGGCCTTAGATGGTTATGACACAGGATCCCATGGGCTCAGGAGTCAGACCGCTGGGGCTCGAATCCCAGCTCCACCATTTCCATCAGCTCAGAGTTAGGGCTAGAATTAGTCTCTATGACCTTGGCAAGCTACTCAACTTCTCCAAAGCCTCAGCTTTCTCACCTGTGAAATGGGTACAATAAGAATTAGCTGCTCACAGGGTTGCTGTGAGGATTAAATGAGATGCCATGTGTAAGCATTTAGCAGATGCTGGGCTCACGCGCGCCACCCTCTTTCATCTACACGGGTCTCCCTGGTCTCCCCGTATCCAGGCTTGCTCCCTACAACCCTCTCTCCACAAAGCAGCCCGAGGGGGCTTCCATCACAGAGTACAACCATCCAACTCCAGGACTGCTCCCTCCATCCTCACCTCCTGCTGCTCTGCAGCCCGCCTGCCTCTCAGAAACAAGCAGCTCAACAGCAGCAACACGAATGCACCTGAGACCGTTCCCACCTCGGCCTTCGCATGGGCTGTTCCCTCTGTTCCCAGCCACTGTGTGCACGACCCGTTCCTCCTCCTCCTCCTCCAGGTCTCAGCTCACCTGTCACCTCCTCAGAGGGTCCCTCTTCACCTGTCCCCCTCTTTAGTCGGCCCCACCCCCATCCACTGCCTATTAGATAAAAATGTTTTATTTTCATGACAGTACTTCGTGCCGGTCTGGAAGCTGCCTGCCCCCTAGGAGCTCTACCAAGGGCAGGGGCCATGTCGGTCTTGTTCGGCTCTGTATCCCCAGCACCCAGAGCAGTGCATACACAGGAAAGGTGCTCGTACTGTTTTTGTTGAATGAATGAATGAATGAATGACCATAGGCTGCTGTTATTTGTGTCATCATCACCATGGAGTTTCATGACAATCACTATTCTGATACACCATTGGTGAAGTATATTCGCATTTTCCCCCATATCGACGAAGCTTGGGAAGGGTGGGGTTATCCCCATTTCACAGACATGGAAACTGAGGCCCTCGGTCGCTTAGTCAGAACTGGAGAAGCCAGAGTTCTTTCCCTTGGACCATCAGGAGCAGTCACACACGAAGGAGATTTCTGTTAATTACACACCAAGGAGGTTTCTCCTCCCTCGGCCTTTTCTTTCCCCTTTGTCTTAATAATGGCAGCCTGAAAATAAAGCAATCAGATGCCTCCCTCCCCCGTCTCCACCCCTCCTCCTATTGTTTTGTAATTCTCTTCTGGCCCAGGGCTCTATCAAGGATTTGGCTGGTACAACTGTGAAGGCCACAGGCTTCCTGTGTTTATCCTTCCACTTTGAAATCGTGGATGGGGCAATCCACTGGGCGCCAGGTCTGGGTCGGGAACTGGGCGAAGCGACGGCAGAAAGCACAGCCAGATACCTGACCCCAGGTGTCCCTGGAGCTCAGGCGCCTGGCCCTGGGAGAGACGGAACTCAGGATTTTCTTTTTGTGTTTCCATCATGCAGATGTTGGGTGCCCAGAGAGCAAACATCTGGATGATTGAATGAGTTTCTGGCGTCGGTCGTGCCTCCCAGATGCTGGTGCCAAGCAGCTGGGACACATACAGGAAGGTGGGAAAGGGGGCTCCCAGCCTTGGCTGGTGGCTGGGAATAGCCTTTGAGCCCCTGATTATGGCAGGCAATTTATTATTATTTAAAACATTTTTTTTATTGATTTAATAGAGAGGAAGGGAGAGGGAGAGAGGGATAGAAACATCAATGGTGAGAGAATCATTGATTGGCCGCCTCCTGCATGGCCCCCACTGGGGATGGAGCCCGCGCAACCTGGACATGTGCCCTGACCGGGAATCAAACTGTGACCTCCTGGTTCATAGGTTGTTCAACCGCTGAGCCACTCCAGCTGGGCATGGCAGGCAGTTTACAATGCCCAGGGCACCGCCCAGGCTCCAGTGCCTGACTGGGAAGGAGTGACTGGCGATGGGATTTCAGGCAGGGTGACAGGCAGCCTCAGTTTCACATCTATCACCCCATTTCATCCTCGCTGGAAACCTGAAGGGTAGACCCAACTTAATTTTAGAGATGGAGACGTTGAAGCTCAAAGGGGTCAAGTGAGTTTCCTGGAACCATACAGCTATCCACCTGTTGATTTTTGTTGAGCACCTACTGTGCGCCAGTCACTGTGCGAGGCTCTGGGGGGTACAACAGCTGTCGCCACCCTTACTTTCATACATCTTTCAAGGTATTAGTGCGTGGCAGAGCTGGGATTTGAACCCACCTCTGTATAGCTTTGTGGCTTCTACTCTTTCCCTCGATATTCTGCTTCCTGAGTTAGAGAAGTTAGTACAGAACAGAGAAAGGCTTTCTGTGTCAAGCCATGGATCTCTCGGGAGTTGGAGAGCAAAGACTCACATCTCGGCTGGAGCTGCTGAATTGAGCTCGATTCTGGGAGCCAGGGTGCAGCTGTCAGCAGCTGCTCCCCATCCCCGAGTCCCCCAAATAGGAGAGTGATCCGATCCAAAGCTTCTCCCTCCTTTGAAAGAGCAGCAGGGGGCGATGGCGCGGCTTTACCCAAAAGAACCACATGCCAACGTGGGGTTGCAGACACCGAGGCAGGTTGAAGGAACAGATCGGGGGTGGGGGAGTGGGGGGTGGAGCGGGTGTTCCCTGGTCCCCTTCAGGTTCATCGAAGGGACCATTGCAGCTGTTGGAATCTGAGATGTCATCCCCTTCTGCTTCCCGAGGGTAAGCCTGGTCCCGGCCCCTGACCCCGGCACCTTCAAGGACAAAGATGGCTCTATGGAAACAGCTTGCTGGTTCTTAACATGCCAGGTGACAAGGTTCTTAGGGTCGGCTGAGCTGAGGATCCCCGATGGGAAACCAGTCCCATCAGAGGTGAGCCAGGGCCGGAACCCAGATGCCCCTACGCCCAGTCCCGTTGTCCCTGATCTACAATGTGATCGTCCATTCCCAGCAACAGCCCCGTCTTTTCCTCACATGCTGGCTCAGACACGTCCATCCACGGAACCTTGAGAAGCAGGGAAACAGAAAACCAGCGCCACTTCCAAGGCCGGGAATATAAATGAAACGAATAAAAGTCCTTCTTATCCACGCTCATTGGACTCGAAGCTCTTTAGACCCACAGCTTGAAACACACCAAGCAAACGTCAAAAGAAACAAGAGGACTTCTTTCCATTAGGAGGCATTTGGCTTCAAGTAACAGAAACCTCCACTCCCAATGGCTGAAGCAAGAAGGAAGGTGCCTTCCTTCCCTACCAGGAACACCTCGAGTTTGGGAATTTAGCAGCTGTGCCCCGACCGGGATTTGAACCAGCGACCTTTGGGTTCATGGGCCGACTCTCAACTACAGAGCTACATGGGCTGGGCTGTTGTAATGTCTTTTTTTTTTTTTTTTTTCCCCTTTTACTGTAGCAACAAAACTGCATTTGCTGTTATCTCTGGGGGCCATGCCTAAGCCAGGTCATTGATTCAGGAGGCTGCACCAACCTGCCTAAATTATGCATTGGAGCTGCACACAGAATGCTGGCTACAGTTTGGGTGTGTGAAGAAAATGTAATTTCTTTGTCTGTAGCTGACTTGGTCTTGTCTATGACATCCCTCTCAACCCCTCCCACACCACCCTGCATTGGCAACAAAACAGCACAGAAACCAAAACAATTAGGCGTTATCCATGTTATGGGTTGCGTTGTGTCCCCCCAGATCCATAGCTTCACGTCCGGATCCCCAGGACCTCCGATTGGGACCTGCCTTACAGAGGTCGTCAGGTTACAATCGGGTCATTAGGTTGGGTCCTAATCCAATATGACTGGTGTCCGTATAAAAAGGGGAAACGAACACAGACACACACAGAGGAAAGAGAGACACAGGGAGAAGGGAGGCCTGAGCCAGCCTCCCCTGCAAGGAACGACCCTGCTGACACCTTGACCTCGGACTTGCAGCCTCTAGACCTGAGACAATACATTTCTGTTGTTTAAGCTCTCTCCCTCCCTTCCCCCCGGTGTGTGGTATTTTGTTACAGCAGCCCTGCCACGCTAATCTAACCCGTTTCACCATTTTAGTCCAAATGTCCGTTTTGCAGGTTCCTGGGCTAAGTCTCCCCTCGGTCAACACACTCACCCTCTCCAAGACACCGCGGGCCCTGCTTCTCTCCTGGTGGTTTTGGGCGCTGGAGGGTGGGGCTTGGTCTGAGGGTCTCTGGAGGTGCGGAGAGCCCTCTGCCCTCTCTCCCTGGTCCTGTGTGAGTGGGAAACCGTGGAAAGTGGACTTCGCTCTGGGCTTGGCTGCTCCCAAAGGTAACCTGCCGCCCTGCACCCCAGCAGCCCTCTTCTCAGCTAGAATTGGGGGGAGGCACCCCAGCTTGTCTGAAGGTCACCCGTTCCCGTCCCATGACCGCCCTGCGGGCTTTCACCCACGTCCAGCTGCGTCAGGGGATCTCTGTAACCTGAGGGGGTCACGTCCCCCTTCTGGGCCTCGACCTTCCCTTCTGATAAATAGGGTTTTGACAAGAGAGCTTGTCAGACGTGAGCACAAGACAAGTACTCACCTGATGCCAAGGGTGTCGATCGCACATCATCTCACTGACTCCTTCCCGAGCCCTGGGAGGCGGCCATGGCCGTGTCTTAAGGATGTGGGGACTCAGGTGTGTGTGTTTCCAGAGCCTTCCGCTCAGCCAGATGACCTCTAAGGGCCCTTTAAGCTCTGACATCCCAAGATTCCAGGCATGAGATGGATCAGGGCTCAAATCCTGCCTCGGCCGCTTCCTAGGCCTGTGACCCTGTGGGCAAGTTGCTTCACCTCTCTGAGCCTCGGTTCCTTCATCTGCAAAATGGGTCCGATCACGCGCACCTTGTGGAGTTACTGAGATAACTAAATGCTATACAACAGGGGTGGCACAGGGCAAATGTGTCTCTTTGTGCCCTTTTCCTACCCACACTCCGAATGCTGTGCGAGGAGCCAGCCAAGGGAGACCAGGTCTCTCCCCTCCGCAGCAAACCCTGCCCTCCCCACCTCCCCGCTGCCCTGCGCCACCAAACTCCAGCCGCAGCAGCTGCGTTTAATTGGATTTAACTTAATAGTTTTATCGGATGCCTTTGGTTCAGGGGACGAAGAGGCCTCTGGGTAATTCGCACGTTTTTTTTTTTTTTTTTCCACAAACCAAATAAAGAGCTGCTAACCATAAACAAGTCCGTTTTAATTGGATTAAAGGGGAGGCTTGGCCTGGGGACTTTAAACCGTGGGGGAGCTGGAGCAAAAAGGGCTCTTGGAGGTTTCAGATTTTCTGCTTCCTTGGACCCCAGAGCCCTTGACACCAGGTGCTGGCTTCCTTCCAGAAGATTCCGGTTCCCAGTGCCCCAGTGGAGCAGAGGAGAGCTGTCCCTGCTCAGATGAAACATTCGTAAACTGATAAGCGCACGGGCTCTGGAGCCAGCCAGGCTGCCTGGGTTCGAATCCTACTTCCGCCTTCTATTCCCTTCGGTCAAGTGATTTTTACCTCCTCGAGCCTCAGTTTCCCCATCTGGAAAATGCCATAGGGTTGCTGTGAGGATTAATTTAGCTCATCAAGTGTTTGGCAGAGGGCCCATGCTGGTTCAGTTCTTGATTAACGCCAGCTCGTCTTTATTTATCATAGTCATTGATTTTCCTCCCAGCAAGTTCTTCCCATCATCACCGCCCCAGGCTCTCCCCATAAGATGAAGGGTTTGTGCCATTTGTTTCCCAGGTTCCCTCTGGCTACAATTTCCTGGCTCTGAGGTCTCAACCCCAGGCCACACAAGTCTCTCCCAGCAGCTACCCTTCTAGCCCATGTGACACCCCTTTTCTCAAAAGAGAAAAGGCGCCCCTTCCTCCAGTCGCTTCAATGTCATTTTCCTGAAAGATTTCAGTGTCTGTTGAGGGCTCTGTTCCTGGTTTGCAGAGGGCCGCCTTCTTGCTGTGTCCTCACAGGGTGCAAAGAGAGATCTAGTGCCTGTTCCTTTTTTATAAGGCCCGGCCCTCACGACCTAATGGAATCCTCCTAACTTCTGAAGGCCTGCTTACCCCCAACACCAGCACCCTGGGGGGTGGGGCTTCAACATATGGATTTGGGAGGCCGTGAGCCTTTAGTTCATAGCAATCCTTGATCCCGTACGTTAGCCAAGGGCAAACAGGTCCCAGAGTTATTGCAAATGGAATTTCTCATTTGCAAAATCTTCCAAAACAGCATTAATGATAATAGTAATGATAATAAAGATAATACCTTTGCTCTTTCCCTCCTTGTGTATATGGTGACTGTGCCTAGCACAACCACCCCAGTCGTTCCATTCTGTGATAATCTCCATTTTAGGGATGAGGAAAGTAAAGCTCAGAGATGTTTGGCTGCTAGCCCCTGATCACACAGCTGAGCCCAAATGTAAGTCAGGTTAGTCAATGCGTGAGAAGCTCCCCCCTGACCCATTCCCACCCATTTCACAGAATGAATGAATGAATGAATGAATGAAGCAATGAATGAGCAGCTCCTCTTTCATTACATTACATCAGGGTTTGTCAGCATTGGCCCTACAAATATTTGGGGTCAGATTTTATATATATATATATATTTCAGAGAGGAAGGGAGAGGGAGAGAGAAAATCGATGAGAAAGAATCATTGATTGGCTGCCTCCTGCATGCCCCCTACTGGGGATCGAGCCCACAACTTGGGCATGTGCCCTTGACCGGAATTGAACCTGGGACCCTACAGTCCACAGACCGACGCTCTATCCACTGAGCTAAACCAGCTAGAGCATGGGGTCATATTCTTCTTCATTGTGGCTGGTTGATATGTGCTTTATAGAATGTTGAGCACTATCCTAGGTGTCTCCCTAATAAATGCAATAGCATATCTCCCTCTCCCAGTTGTGAAAACCAAAAACTATCTATCTCCAGACATTGTTAAATATCCCTGATGCATAATCTCCCCCCCCCCCCCCCCCGCCACCATAATTGAGAACCACTGTTTTAGAGATTAGGGTTTCATATTCGATTTTGGTTGAAGATAGGGTTCCGCTGCCCTGCTTTGGAAATGGCTAGATCGGATGATTTTTAATTCCCTGCTTTTGGTCCTGAGGGTTCTCCATGCTGCCTGTAGCTACATGCAGCACTCTGTGTGTGTGTGGGGGGGTGTATGTGTATGCTCACATCTTCCTGGGGAGACGATGCGTGGTTTTCATTCGATTTGCAAGCTGCTCTGAGAAGCCCTTTTTGCAGTCCCTTCCCAGTCTGACGATTGGCACTTCGAGGGTTTGAGACCCTCTTTCTCTTTTGTTCTGCCCCCCGCCCCTCAAATTTCCCTCCATCAGCGTCATCATAAAAGGGTCTCAGGCCATCGTTTCTTCTCCAGCACAGTCTCTCCTGGGGATGAAGCTGTTACCTTGCTTCCATCAGTTGGGAGGGGCAGCAGTGCAGGCAAAAAGGAGAGAATTTCTGGAGAATCACTGAGCTGTTCGGAGTATGAGATTATTGCTTGGCAGTTGCCATGGGAACCTATAAACCAACTTTGCTGCTCAGAACCCAAAGTCATCTGGGGCTCCGGCTCGCAGCCTGCTGCACGAGTGATGGCCTTGCCTCTCTCTCCTTTCACCCCACCCCTGGGTCCTCGGCCCCACAAAGGCCAGCTGCCTTCTCCATGTCGCTTTGCCAGAACCATCCCTCCCTTCTTGGCTCTGGGCTCATGCCTCCCCCAGGATGCAGTATGGTGTTTAGACATAGGGACTGAGGCTTGGCTGCCTGAGTTCAAAGCCCAGTTTTATCATTCCCCGCTGTGTGACACTGAGTGAGTTACTTAACCTCTCTGAGCCTTGATTTCCCCGACTGTAAAATGGGGAGACCTAGTGTCCCCGTCTCCCAGTGATGTGATACACAGGAAGTGGCTAGCATAGCGCCCAGTGTGTAATTAGTACTCAATACACATTAGCTGCTATCATCCCTGTGCGTGGTTTTACATTCCCCATTCTTCTTGGCTGTTGTCTGGCCAGGTGGATCCTTCTATCCATTCACCCCAAAGTTTGTGAGAGCTGAGAGGTTGGTGGGTGGTGTTAAATGCAATCAATGTATTCATCCTTTGATTGGCTAAATATCTGCTCATCCCCTAGTCTGTGCCAGGAAATCCAAAGGTGAAGTCCCTGACAGAGTTCATGCCCTGGTTACACACACACACACACACACACACCCCACATGGCTAAAGTGATCAGACAATGGCCATGTCCAGAGCTGTGACGGCAGAGGTTAGAGAAGTCTCTGAATTTGGTTCTTGGGTCAGGCAGGGGAGGCTGCCTGGAAGAGGAGGAGCTGAGTCTCAAGGGGGCAGAGATATCAGCCAGAACAAAGCTTTCCAGGTGGAGGGGACACTGTGCCTAGTCACAGAAAAGACAAGAAATGGAACAGTGTGTGCCTGTGTGCTTTGGGCAGCTGTGTGCTGGTAAATACTTAACAACCGGCTCTCCCCCGCACTCCCCAAAAGAACACCCCAAACCAAAACTAAAAATCCTGACTTTGTTGCATTTGCCATTTTCCCTGGTGTAAATATTCTCACTGTGGCCAATTTCAAGCTACCAATGTGATGTAACTGAGTGTGAATTGGAGAGAATATGTGCATCATTGGCTCTTGAGAGCCCGTATGAGTGGGCCACACCACACCACTCATGGGGTTTGAGGATTCAAGTGTGTGTGTGTGTGTGGCGGGGGGGGAGGTTTGTGGGGCAGGAGAAAACCCAGTTCAGCACTACTGAGAGAAAATTCCAGACAGTGAGGGGCATGACTTAAGCCTGCTTCAGCTGATGACTGGTCGCTTTTCTCTGAACACCCTTCATATTCCTGATTCAGGAAATCAACAAGCATTTCCCAAGCACCTACTATGCGCCAGGTGCTGTGCTAGGGCCAGGGATGCATGGATCATAATGCATGGAAGGCCAGGGATGCATGGAGGATATTGACGATCCTTTGTGGGCGTCTGCTGTCCTGGTGCCTGGGCACGCGCCAGTAGTTACCAACAAGGCAACTGGGGACACAACTTGGCCTCCCGCAGGCCCACAGCATCCCTCCCACTGACGCCTGGCTTTTTTGAAAACCTGCTTCAGAAGGTCTGGGATAAGGGTTGGGCATTCTCAGTTTTGGAGGCCCAGGTAACTATGGTTACAGGTTGGGTACCTGCCCCTCCCTCCAGTCCCTCATTGTAGGACACACACGTCTTGTCCCCACCAAGATCAACCGTCTCTCTCACTTCTGGTGACTCCCCATCATTGTTTAGTGAATGACTCAGGATACACAGAAACCGTTTTGTTGGAACACACTCTATTCCGTAATGACTGTTCCGTTCAATTAGCTCTCAGCGGCCTGAAAGGCAGACCCCGGCGGGGCCCGCCCACCCGGATGTCTCCCCACCTGCGTTTGAAATTGGATTTAAGGCGGCGGGTACTGGGGGTGGGTGAGGGGATGAATATTTTATCACCTCTTCCTCCTCGATGTTCCGCCTGTTTCTTCTCATTTCCATGTTTCTCCCCCTGCGCGTTGGCGGATCACAGACTGTAAATTTGAGGGGAAATTGTCAACGTGCATACGTGATAAATAAACATGTTGCTTTCTCGAGGATGACGCGATGATCACCCAGATTTACAGCCCTCCTCGCCGCCGGTGTGTTGCATTTTGGGAGAAGCTGAGCGAGGTTTTCGATTTTTGTGGGTTCCCCTGACCAACTTTCTGCCCTTCGCCCCCATCACCCCCCCCCCCCCCCAGTCACTTAAATATCAGCCTGAAAGAGGGGGGAGCAATTCGTCTCCCTGGAAATGATGCATCTTGACAGGTGTTTTCTTTGGGGACATTATTTATAGCTGCAAAAGCGATCCTACGTGGGGCGCTTTTGTCTCCTCCCTCCCCATTTGCTGTTTCTCTGAGATTGAACGTATTTTTATTTTCCCCGTGGGAAAAAGTACCGGAAAAGTGCTTTAACCCCCCCACCCCCCACCCCGCCCCACCCACCTCTCCACATTTTCTACCCTGTTCTGTCTTCTGTCTTTGGGACAGGCTCTGGGGTGTTGGTTTGAATCCAAGGGGCCTCCCCTGAGCAAATGGATCACCGTCTCTGTGCCTCTGACGCCCCTAGGGCCGCTCTTGCTCTCCCGCGCTCCTCGTCACTAATTTATAGGGAGAACTGAACGCGATATTGCCGTGTCTGTCTCCACCTCCCCCCCACCCCCCACCCCCCACGCCATCCCAACTAGATGGTGAACTCCAGGGGACAGGGAGTGACGTCAGCTCACAGCCGTTCCCCTCCCTCCCTGCTGTCAGCCCAAGGACCTCCTCCCAGGAGCTGCCCAGGAAGAATTGTGGGGGCCTCTCGGCCTTGTCACTTCCCCCTGCCCACATCCGGTCTG
Organism: Myotis myotis; assembly: GCF_014108235.1. NCBI lineage: Eukaryota > Metazoa > Chordata > Mammalia > Chiroptera > Vespertilionidae > Myotis > Myotis myotis. The sequence continues at coordinate 4,048,212 of NW_023416325.1, read as the reverse complement.
TCACCAAGCCTGTGGCTTCCTCCCTCCTCTTTCTCCACCTGATATGCCTCGCTCTGACCCCACACCCCACCTCCCCCCCAACCTCTCCGATTTCTGGTGTCTCCACAATGCCAGGCACGGAGCTGGTCTCGGACCACGGGCCCCTCTCAGGAGGGTCACAACAGCAGTGTCATGACTGACTTCCCTGTGTCCAGGCTTGACGCCCACTCCCGCCCTCACCCCCGCCCCCAGTCCTCACTGTAATAGCTAAGGGATGGGGCAGTGGAGCACATGCCTGCAGATTCTGTTGCTAAGGAAACCACTTCCTTGGTTACTGGCCTGGGTAGCGTGTGTCTCACTGTGTCTGGATCCCGCTGAGTCACGCCCACTCTCCGGGAAGACGAGGAGGAGGAGGACTGGGGAGAGGACAATAGGGTGGTGAGGAAGGGAGGAAGGGCAGGGAGACAGGAGCTCAGAGCTCAAGGGATAGATGTAGAGATGCTTGCACAGCAGAAGCAGAAACCAAGAAAGAGATAATGATGAAATGAGGGAGAGGAAAGAGAGAGGACAAGAAAGGAGAGAGGGTTATGAGCAGCTGGAGGAAATACACGAGACCACAAGAAGGGAAACTGAGAGAGGGGCAATGGGAAGGAACATGGTGAGAGAGGGAGAGCGGGGGAGGGGGCAGAGCAATGCGCCAGAGAAGGGGGGGAGGGAACTGAGGCCGGGCCCCTGGGGGGATCAGGGCTCAGTCTGTGATCAGGATTCCAGCTTCGTTGTGACTCAGGATCAGTCATCTGGGACCAGGTCAGACTGGGCATACTGGTTCAGGCTCAGGCTGGGACCAGAGTCCAGATGTGAGACGGGGGTCAGAGGTTAGCTTGGGGCCCAGTGGATCACCACAGAAGGACTTGTGGGGCCAACAGAAGCCCCCAGAGGAGGAGGGCCCTCCCTGGATCCTGGAACAGCCCCTGACTCTCCCCTTCCTGAGGTCCTCCTTTCCAGACCTCCACCCCCCCTCCCGGTCCGGGCTCCCCTTCCCCCTGCCTGTCCCAGCGGCTGACCACCCTCTCCCCCACTGTCCACGTGGCTGTGAGCAGTGCCCGGGGCCGCGGCCTCTTCCCACAGAGGCCCTCTGCCTGTGCGGACAGAGGTAGGCCCTCCCTCCGGGGCACTGGGAGGTGTGGACACGCAGACTCACCACCCACCCGGGAACGTAGGCCTTTTCTGACTCTTTGCCTCTCAGTGGCTTCCAAGCAGGGGCACTGACACTTCACCCTAGTACCCCTTCCCTCCGTACCCCCACACCTCTCCCTGTCCAACCCCCCCTCCCCACCACACACCACGGACAAAAGGCCTGGGTAGAAGACATCCCTCCACAGGCACCTTCTCACGCCCAGGTTCACACACACAGGCACATCCTCCTCCACGCGTGCGTGACTCCACACACAGGAACCCACACACACCCCAGAAACGGGCTCTTGGCGCACCTGTGTGGGCGGGGGGGGGGGGGGCCGGGGGGGGCAGCCTCGGGACAGTGTCACACACAGAGGCGCACGGTTCTCCACAGGCAGTTCCAGAGTCACCCAGACACAAACGGGTGTGCACCCCAGACACCCCCAAAGAACACCCCACTGTGAGCGCGCCTTACACAACACTCCGCCACGGGTGGAATTCTCAACAAAACTCACTTTTAATGATGGTGTTGACCTGAGGAATCTTCAGACAGAGGCCCGTGGCCCGAGGTGACCGCCGGCCAAGAGCTGGCCCAGGCCATGACCCAGAGGCTCCCAGAGCGAGCTGGCCTGTGGGTGGAAGCGGGGGGAGGCTTCCCCAAAGACTAGACATGAGCCTGGGGGAAAGAAACGCGGTACAAAATACATTCAGAGCCCCTGGGGTGGGGGGGCCCTGGGGTCGTCCACAGCCGACAGGGGAGGGGCTCAGGGCAAGAATCGCAGGTCTGAGCCCCTGGCCCCTTGGCTTTGCATGGCCAGCTTCCAGGGGGCAGAATGTATTAGTCATATTCCTCTTAAAAAAATATATCTCTTTACGCTCGCCTTCTCCATGGCCTCCTGGCTATTTGGGAGTGAGTCTGTCCTTGCACCCCAAGGCTTCAGGGGGGCTGCTGGGGAGGGGGTGCTCCGGACAGAACAGTGAAGAGCTGTGACCTATGGCTTTTGCATCTACGTGATGGGGGCGGTGCAGGAGCTCAGGTGGGAAGCCGCTGGTCTCCAAGGTGGGGAAGCGGAGGGATCCTGGATCCATGCTTTCGAAGATCGAGGATTGGGGACACGGGGTCCCCAGGAATCCTTTGGTTTGATGTCTCAGCTTCGGGGAGCGGCGTCTGTGTGGAAGTGAAGAGCCATCGCATTCGCTTCATTCCTCAAAGGCCTCGAGTGGAGCGGGAAGCCACCCCTTTGGGACTGTGATCACGGGAGGCCGATGGTGCGGGAAGGGAGCTGGGTCTCTTTTGGGTCTGGCCCCGCCTGGCCGGGAGCACCCTTGCTCTCTCACTGGAGAGCGCAGGCCCCGGCGGCGGGGGTCAGAGGCAGTGTGAGCTCCATGTGCCGCACCCGCGGTGGAGGACTGTGACGGGGCTCCCCTTTTCACTCAGAGTCTGCCCGGGCCCTCGGCCATCTGCTGGGCTAACTGTTGGTGCCCGGAGAACCCTGGACGTGGGACCAGGGATCCCCAGGTCACCTCCTGGGCCCAGTGGGGGAGGAAAGGGCAGAATTTGACCTTAGCTCCGTCTCAGGAGCAGTGTGACCTGGGGGTGGGCTGGTGATGCAGGGCCCCACCTGGTGGTGCCGGTGAACCTCCTGCGAGCACTGGGGCTCCCCCACCCACCTGGAGTGTCAGAAACGGGACGCCAGAGAGAAACCTCCACAACCCTTCTCCCACCCAAGTGGCCTGGTGAACCCGGGGCCGCTCGCTGCTGTTTGGTGGAGAGAAGAGCCCGCGAGAGCCCAGCCCCGGGGGGCGGAGCGCCGGGGGCACCTTTCCCAGCACCCAGGTCCTCAGCACCGTGGGAGGCACCCGAGTCTCCGGGACACGCAGGAGCCCGCCCTCCCACGGGGAGAACCAGAGTGGTGGGGGCAGGGCCGTGGGAGACAGAAGCCTGTGTGGCTGGGGCTCCCTGATCAGGGGCCTCCTGGGCTGTGAAGGGCTGTGAGCAGGTGGCTGTCCCCTGAGGCTCCTGTGTCACGCAGGAAACGCGCTGAAGGCCAGCAGCAGCCGAGGGGGCTGTCCCCAGACCAAAAAGGGGCCAGACGGGTGGGCGGGGTCCCCAGGGGTCTCGAGGCCCCTCCCGGTGGGCCCATCATCTGGGGTAGTAGTCGTCGGGCACGCCCGTGAGGTTCCGCCCCTTCAGGGCCGCGTCCACCAGCTTGATGTAGGCCTGGATGGTCCTCCTCATGTCCGCCGTGTAGGGGTCGTACTCCAGCTTGCGCAGCCCCGAGCGCTTGAAGTTGCCGTCCTTCTGGCTCTCCACGCACAGCAGCCGGTCCTCGCGGACGGCCACGCCCAGCAGGCGGACCATCCGGCCCAGCTGCACGAACAGGTCCTGCTTCAGGTCCTCGAAGTGCACCACCAGCACCTTCTTGCCGAACTTGAGCCAGTCCAGCGTGTGCGTGGCCCACCACGGGGCGTAGTTCCTCACGAACTCGGGCCACTCTGTGGAGAGGAGGGAGGGCGAGTCAGAGGGCGGAGTGGCTCCCGGGACCCGGGTCCGAGTGGTCGCTGTCACTCACAGCAGTGAGAACACCTCAACTCCTGGTAGATCTCCACACTCCCCTTGCTAGGTTTGTAAAAGGACAGGATGGACTGTCACCAAAATTGGGAAGGTATTTTGGGGATCGTCTGACTTGATGCTGGGGAGGGGGGAAGGGAGGCCAGCCAGGAGGAGGCTGAGACAGAGGAAGGGAGGCCAGCCCAGGAGGATGCTGGGACAGAGGGAGGGAGGCCAGCCCAGGAGGATGCTGGGACAGAGGAAGGGAGGCCAGCCCAGGAGGAGGCTGGGACAGGAAGGGAGGCCGGGACAGGAAGGGAGGCCAGCCCCAGCTGGAGAATCACGGGGCAGGCTCTCCGAAACCCTGAAGCCAGACCCACTGCTTTCCACGAGGACAATGCCAGGTGCTCCCTCCAGAAGGAAATGTTTATTGAAGGATTGTCAGTGAGTCTCCTATGCCCCGCTGGGGAGCCCAGATGGTTCTTAATAACTAAATCTGCACCCCTTGCCGGGTGATGGGTCCCCGTGATCTCAGTGCATCCTGACGACTACCCTGGAAAGAAAGGACTACTCTTCACTATCACCATTGGGTAAACTGAGGCCCAGAGAGGTGAAGTGATTTGCCCAAGGCCACGCGGCCAGGGAGCACCATCCAGACCAGGCCTGGCTGATTCCAGGTTCTGATCTTGCTCTTTTGTTATTTCGAAGGCACCAGCAGCCTCACCCCTACATTCTCCCGCTGCCTCCCACCCAGCAGGAGCTCAATAAATAGTTCTTGAGAGGAACTGAAATTCCCAGCCGCCCGCCCGAGTTGTGATAAAGGACTCCTTTTTGTCTGTAGAAGACACCAGGCCCTGTGGTGGGGCTCCCGCTCCCCCAGAGCTCCTGCTAGCACACCCTGACTGCTGGGGAAGTATTTATGCTGGTGAGAAGGATATTCTTTATCCCTAAAATAGATTATTTACAATGTATCTGGCTAATTGGGCCTACACTGTTATAATGGGTTGAGACCAGATGTATCTGGGTGATTAGAGAAAATTTAGCATGAACATAGTCTGTTTCACTATTTTTTTTTTTTTTTAGAATTTCCCCGCTCCCGAGTCACCTCCCAGCATCCCCGGTGATTCAGGACAACTGCCGCTCCCGTGGCAGACGCCCCTGGGGATGGAGACAGCACTCAGTCACCAGGGACATAGAGATCCCGACTCCGGGCCTGGCCACTCTGACCATCGCAAGCGGTCGCTGGAAGTGGTCCTCAAGGAAAAGGGAGGGGCGTGGTGGCCAGGTCCCGCAGCGGGTTGGCCTCCTTGTTGGTTGCACACCTCCGTGGGACGCGAACGTGTGTGGCCTAAGCACCCACTGTGAGTCAGGGCTGTGTTGGGCAATGTGCAGGCATTGCCTCATGCAGTGCCCACAAGGAGCCTGAAGAGGAGGAATTAATAGTATTAGCCCCATTTTACACACAGGGGAGAGAGCGGAAGCTCAAAGCACGAAGCCACACAGTGTATCCAAGGCAGGATTCGAACCCACATCCACCCTAGGCTGAGCCTGGCTCCTGCCCTCCTGGCAAACCCTTTGAGCTCCTCATCTTTTCAGCTCAGGCGCTCTTCTCTCCCGATGCTGTCTATGACGACTTCGCAGTCAGACTGCCTGCGTTCAAAACCTAGCTCCTCTCCACGTTAGCTGTGTGTGTGACCTTGGACATTAGTTGATGTCCTTGAGCCTCAGTTTACCCATCTGTGAAACGGTGACTGTGCTGGACCTGCGTCCTAGATGCTGTGCAGATGAAATGGAGTGAGATTTACCAAGGCCCTGGCTCAGGGCCTGGGATACAGGAGAGAAATGTTGGCCCCCAGCACCTCTGAGGTGCCCCCCAGGCCCCATCATTTAGGTCAGAGCTTTCCCCCAAGACCACATGTGATATCCAGGCAGTCTGGGCAGCAGCTGTATCCGCCCCCATGGCACAGATCCCTCACTTAAAGCTACTTCGTTAGAAAGGAGAAGGATAAAAATAAAAAACAAAAGCCTTGATTAGCTCAGGGTTTCCAGCAATGGATTGCTGCCTTCAAACTGGGCAACGGAGGCTCACTGAGCCACGGACCACTGGTCACGGGGGCTGGCTGTGCCGGAACTGTTGCGCACGTGGGCCTGGCCACGCGGCTCCCCCTTCCTGTGGATGGGAGGAACGGAGCCTGATTAATAGCTTCACTGGACTCAGTTCCCCGCGGAATCATTAAGCACAGGCCCTGTTTCATTAAGCAGACTCAGGACAATTCACCTTGTGTAATCACAGCACATAAAACTTTGCTTTGGACCCACTCCAGGGACACCGTAAAATTAATGTTATGGAACCAACTGGGGGGGGGGCATTATAGGAGCCTCAACCCAGCTCTAACCCGGAGGGGACACAGGCCGGGTGGGATGGACACGCTCAACAGCGGGGTGACCTCTGCCCTGAGGGAGGTGACCCTCACACTCAAGCTGAGGGCATCCTAAAGCAGAGACTCTCAAACTTTCAAGTGCGCATGAAGCTTCTCATTAAAATGCAGATTTGGATCCAGTAAGACTGGGCGTGGGAGAGGGGTTGAGATTTGCTTTTCCAAAAACCCCAGTGAAGTCGATGCCACTGGCTGACAGGCCACTGTTGGAGCCGCAAGGATGTGAAGCAGCGGCTGGAAAACCGGAGGGCGCGTCGGAAACACCGGGAGGGGTCGCTGAAACACAGGTGGTGGCCGGGCCTCTCCGGAATTCTGACTCAGCAGGCCAGGGGCAGAACCTGCTGTTCTAACGGACTCCCAAGGGATCCTGACATGGCTGGTGCCGGGCCCAAAAGTGAGGGTCTCAAACCCAAGTGCCAGATGCAAACCCAAATGAGAGAGAGGGTGGGTGTGGGCTGTGGGGCTTGGTTCTTTGGGGAAGGCTCGGGGCCAGAGCTCTGGAGGACCTGAGTCAGGCTTGGGAGGGGAAGGTTCCCCCTCAATTCCAGACTCATATGGGGACCCCAGAACCCCAACATGAGATGTGTGTGCTGAAACCCCCCACTCTCTCACCCCCCGAAGCTTCCAGGCTTAGCCAATCCTAACCATCCCTTCTCTCTTTTTAAAGCTCCCAGCTGTCCTGAATGAGGAAAAAGAGGCAAGGCGGCCCCTTTAAAATGGTCTGAACCCGAGACACTGGCCTATGCCAGGAGAGGAGAAGCTCTGGGCGCCAGGTCAGCAATGCCCCGGGTGAGAAAGAGCCTGGTAGCTGGTCAGCACCCAGCTCAGTCTACACCAGGGGCCTCGGCCACATGACTTCCTCCCTTCCTGCGATGGTGTCTCACCTATGAAATGAAGGGTGATTATGGCGCCTTTCTTACCTCCTCGGACATTAGATGGTTTAAATGAGATAATGAAGGCTAAGTGCCTGCATCCCCCTGAGCTTCTCAAGGGAGTCCCCCCTTTTCACTTGGGCAGCAGGACCTTGGCAGGCCCCCGCCTCTCTCTGGGCCTCAGTTTCCCCATTAATAAACAGAGGATGAGGCAGGGTTCTCAGTCCCGCCTGAACACTGGAAGCAGCTGGGAGCTTTACAAATGCTGATGCCCGGGTTGCAATGCAGTCACGGCCCGGGCGCAGCCTGAGCACGGATTTTCCCACACTCCTCTGGGGGTTCGGATGCGCAGCCGGGCTGAGGACCACAGGGCTCAGATCTCTCAGGTCCCCTCCAGCTCGGCAAGCAGAGGGTCTGTTCCCGGGACAGGCTCCTGCCATTTGCATCTGCAGACTTTCCCGCCTGGCCCTGGCTGGTGAGTGCTCCCTTGCAATTGTTCTGCAAATAAATAATTCAGAGGCCTCTTTGCTCCTGGGAACAATAGAACAAATGCCACCACCTGTCCAAGTTTTCATTCCCTCGCTGAGAGGGGAAGCAAGGCGGAGAGAGGGACAGATGGGTGAACAGGAACCAGGGCACGGTTGGTCAGGGTTTTAATCAACAACATCAACATTGAGGGTGTGATTGGTGGATGCCGAGTCCGCTACATCCTGCCAGGCTCCAGTCCTCTCGGGAGGGACCAGGGCTTCGGAGCAGCTGGGAGCCGGGGGAGGGCTGAGAGGAGCCGGAAGCATCCCTCCTGACTTCCGGCTGGAACAGCCTCGTTCCTGGATGAATTCTGGGGGGCGTGGAGGGGGGGAGAGCTTGCATTTACAGGGGCTCTAAACTGGGTGAGTCCTAACCACAGACATTTCATTGAATCCACCACCGAGGATTAGCACAGTGGTTAAGAGCAAGGGCCCTGGAGGAAGATGCCTTGGGATCCAAACCCCAGCTCCCGGGACTTCCTGAAAAGTCTCCTTGGCCTCCCTGAACGTAGCTTGTCCCATTTGTAAAATGGGTTAATTGTGGGAGAATTGATGTGATTCTCTTTCCCACCATGGAGCTACGGGTGCTAACTAATAGGGGCGTTTGAGACCCAGTAAGGTTAAGGGTACTCAAGACGGCAGACGTTGGGTCAGACCTCAACGTTCTCACCACGACCCTGGGCTGCCACCCACCCCACACTGAGACATCGTCCACGCGGCAGCCACCTTCTCACAACGTCAGAGTTGACTCTCAAACCCAGGTCATCTTAATGAAGTTCGGTGGTGGTTGGGGGGCCAACACTGCCACTTTCCAGCTGTGTGACCTGGGGGCCAGACACTTAACCTCTCTGAGCCTCCCAACCCAGAGCTGTTGGGCTTGTTCATCAAAGTGACCCCTCAGGACCTCATGGGCGACCTCAGGGCCACTTAGCCGTTGACCTTGGTCTGGATTTGGGTCTCCTGACTCTTGAACCTCCTCCTCCCCCCATCAATCAGATCACGTCAACCTGAGGGTCTCCGTTTCCATAATGCACCATGGGTCACATCTGCTGAGGGGCTTGCAGGGTTAAACTTCTAGAGCTGCCCTCATGCTACAGATGGGATGATCTGAATTCAGGGCGGTGGGGGAGCTTATCCAGGAAGTGATGGAGCTGGGATTAGAACCCAGGGGCGTCTTGCTCCACAGCCATGTCCTTAACCACTGGAGCATCCCAGCCTAATTCCCAGAGGGTGATGCTAGCAGACGGGCGGGATGGGGGAAGAGCACTAGAAGCTGAGGTCTGGAGTCTCACGCATGCCCTCAAGGAGGCACTCCTGGACTCCTCGCAGGAGACAGCGCTGGCCCGGTGCACTGCCCGCTGCACCCCAGGACCCCTCTCCTCTGCACCCCTCCTCTCCCTAGCCATACCTTTGCCCTTCCAGTGCGCATGCGCAGCGAAGCCGATGTGGCCGCCGTACTTGCGGTTGAACTCCGCCATGAGGGCCTTGTAGGGGTTGCGGATGAGCAGGATGGCGGCATCGAAGGCCTCGATCTCCTTCTGGCCGCTCTCGTGTGTCTTGATGCAGATGGTCCTCCCGCTGCGCCAGTGGTCCCGCTCACCTTTAAACCCTTGCCATGGGGCGCGGGGGTGGGGGGAGGAGGACACGTGGCAGGTGAGGGGGGTTGGCAAGAAGAAACCCACCCCGCCCCCTGCTGGGCCCCTGCGGGAGTCTCACACATTCACTTGTGAAGGCCTTCATTCTCTTACATGTTTATTGAGCACCTACTATGTGCGAGGCACTGGGATGGGAACTTGGGATAAAATGATTTGCAAGGTCTCTGGCTGACTTAGGTATCCTTCTCCTTTATGTTCCTCTACCCAGGGCACTCCTTCATCATGGCCCTCATTATTACTCATATATTCATGTCGTTATTAATACTAATAATTGTTGGCATTTATTGAATGTCTACCATGGGCCCAGTGCTGTGTGTGACAAGTGATTTATATACTTTGGGGGGTGTGCGCAGAAGGTCTGTACCTGGCAAGTAGGCCATTCCTCCTCCTACACCCTCAACAGGCATCACTACTAGATTAAGGCACTTTGTTCCTGGAGAACAGAAGCTCAGAATCCTTCTCAACACATCGTCCTAAAGCAGGGATTCACTGGAACTGACACATGAGATGAAACCACTCTGGATCCATGAACCAAATGATCCGCAAGGACCCTTCTACAATTTGTGACAATCTTGGATTCCCTGACAAATAGCAGTAGGTAATCAATGTCCCCAAAGTGAACAGAGTTATTGGATCTCTGTGCACAGCTCAGAGTTGCTGGTCAGTAAATGTCTGTGTTGAGGTACCTGCACAGATTAGGTGTTCAAGGAATGTCTGCAGTGATCTAAGCAAAGGGAAGGTACCAAGCACATAGTAGGTCTCAATAAACATGCTCGGTTGAGCTGAGCAGCACACAGTAGGTGCTCAGGAAGGGTAGTCCCATGACCTCCCAGTGTGCCCTTTGGAGCCCAGGCAGCCTCCTCACCTTTGTTGTAGAGAGAACCATCGAAGTAGTAGCTGCCGGTGTAGAAGCCGGTGGCCAGCTCGATGAGGTGGCGAGCCCACGTGTTGCCGGCACCTGGGAAGCTGGCCAGAGCGATGAGCTGCTTGGACTTGGCTGGGAGGAACCTTCTGTCCATGCAGCGGTTGTCTGCAAAGAGCAGGGCATGAGCAGGGGTCAGGGGCAGATGAACCCTGGGTGTGAGTCCCACCCCTGCCACTTCCTAGCCGTTCGACCCAGTGCACATGATGGAACCTCTTCTGGGCCTCAGTTTCCCCATCTGTAAGATCATGCAGTGGGTCTGTGTTGGAGACCCAGGCCTCCCCCTCCCAGCCCGGATGCGTTCCCACTCAATGCCACAGTCTCCATTTCAAGAAAAAAGCTACCAAGGAGGTTTGCAGTATGAGGGATAGAGTTGAGGGTCCTTGGAACCCACCCCCCTTGCCTGGGCCTCCCTCTGTGGCCCATCCAGGATCTCTAAGCCTGGTCAAGATCACCAGCCCTGCCCCTGCCCTCCACTCTCCGGCCTCCGCCTCTGCCCTCTGGCCTGCACAGTATGGGCTGTGTGAAGTGGACTGTCCCGGGCACCTCTGGGAGGGAGGCCGTGGGAGAACACGCAGGATCGCTAGGGGAGGCCTGGCTTACCCTGCACCTGCGTCTGGTACACGATGAAGTAACTGGGGGTCCCGCAGCTCTCAAACTCCTCCGCGCTGCACTTCTGGGCACACAGCTGTTCGTCTTCTCTCTCGTGCAGGGGGAATCGCGTGGTGGGGAAGCCACAGTGGCATGAGGTGCCTGCAAGGGCTGCCAGCGGGTACTCCTGGGGAGGGAGAGGGAGAGGATGAGGAAGAACTCTGCTAAACCCCTGGACACGGAGCAGCCGAGTCTTCCTGTCTCCATCCCTCTCCCCAACTGAGGATCCCGAAACTTCATGAGTGAACCCCACTTTTACAACGTGGCCCCGTCTGTGCACCTCCTGCACTATGGTATTCTTCCAGCTTTACTGAGGTATAACTGACAAACAAAAATTGTATGTCTTTAAGATGATGTATACGTGGTGAATTAATCATCACAATCAAGCTAATTAACATACCCGCCACTTTAATGGTGACCATTTTCTGTTGTTTCCCTGTTATTTATTTATTTGTTTGTTTGTCTCCTTTCAGTCCACTCACTTTTTGGGACTTAAATTTCCAAGGAAGCTTGTACCACTCCCACGGCTTCCATGGTTTCCATACTATAAATGCAAATACGATGCACACACAACAGTGTAATTAAGTTCTCACTAAGACCTTCTGCCTGCCAAGACTGAGCCCTTGTCGGCTCCATTTTTCCTGCAGAAGGGAGATTAGTTGAGGGTAGAGCGTGTTCAAGACACTTCAGCACTGAGATGAGCTTTCTCCTGGAGGAACTGGAAAGAAAACTGAGAAGTAAATGCCTTTCTCACGGCGTGTCACCCGCCACGGTCCATGTCCCTGGCCTGACGGTGAGACAGAACCCACGCCTCGGGGAAAACTGCCTAGATCCACACTTTCAGGCCGAAGAGGATCCTGGGACCTGTACGGACCACAGTCTTGGCTGGGAGAGCGGCTCCTAATGGCCTTGTTTGTTCTATGGGACAGCGAAGTGGGAGCAGGACGACCTGATTCGGAGGGCAGGGGACGGACTGTCCATTGTTCAGTCTGTTTCTACTCAAACCCGACAGCCGAATTTCCCCCGGAAGCTGGCCCAGGAATAACCTGATAACAAGCCAAGGTCGCTCCTACAAGGCTGGGTCCAGCGAGTTTTACCAGAGTAGGTTTGGTGTCTCTCTTAGCAGTGACGGGAACTCAGTCCGTCCCAAGGTGGGACTATCCCTGCCTTTACCTTCCGAAGGCCATGCTTTTAGGCCCAGTTCATTCCCGAGTATTCCTCACTATTGCGAGAGAAACTGACCCGTGTAACTCCTACTCGGGGACAGATGACACGGGCACACCCCTCTCCCACGTCACGGATCACAGGATCCCTCTCCAGCCCAGCATCCTGTTCCTCCAGCCGTTCCACACCGCCCCTCCCTGGGCCCCCCGTCTCACCTTCTCTGTGCAGAGGTCCACACACTTGTCCACGGACATGTTTGGCATGGCGGCCGTCACGGGCAGGGCCAGGGAGAGGTTGTGGGGCCTGCGGAAGCAGCCTCGGAAGACCGCACTTCCATCTGCAGAGCCAGAGGGAAACGGGTCATCAGATCTAGGCTGGGAGAACCATCTCTGACAGAAGCACTTTTAAACAAGAGCCCAGAGAAGGCAAGAGTCTTGCCCGAGATCACACAGTGAAGCAAAACGGAGACTAACGAGCTAGACAGCTCAATGCTCTCCTCCACCTGGGCATCCATCAGCAATCCAGGTCACGGGGATGTTCCTGCTGGGCCACATCACCCCCGCTTCTTTGTCAGCACACCTAGGTCTCGCTTCCCCATTTTCAACTATGGCAACTCCCCATTCAGGGAGCTGAGAGATGCCAGGGAGGGTTGACGGGAGGGAGGGCAGCAAAGGGCCCAGGTTTGTCCTGCCTCTCCTCACAGCACCAGGGTAGCCCTCTCCTCCCATCACCTGGGGGTTTAGAGGGAAAACCCACCCAGTGCTGAGCACCTGCAGGCTGCAAGGGAATGATGTAGGAGCGACTCCCTTTAAAATAACCCCATTTGGAAATATCCCAGTTAGTTGACTGTAAGGAGACTTCCTTCCAAGGAGTGGGTGAGCCTCACCTAATCAGTTGAAGGCCTTAAGAGCCAAACAGGTTTCTCAGAGAAGGACTTCTGCCTTGAGACGGCAGCATTAGCTCCTGCCTGCACTGCCAGCCTGCTGGTCTGCCCTACAGCTTTTGGACTTGCCAGCTTTCTTAAATAAATATAAACACATTCTATCCTTCTGTCTGTGTGTCTTTCCACCTACCTAACCTCCTTCTGGTTCTGTTTCCCTGGAGAGCTCTTGAGTGATAAGAAGTAGGATTATAGGCAATTTTTATTCCCAACTTTTTTGTAAAACTTTTCTACAGTGAATGTGTAGATTTTAATATAATAAAGACAAACTAAAAGAAAAAAGTGGCCCCAGTCAAATTTATTGAAAGGTTCATGAGGCCCAGTTAAAACGGCTCGGTTGTTTTCAGAACTCTGAGCTGCACATCCCTTTCTAGAAGCACAGCTTTCACGTAAAACAAGGGGCGCGGTTGGTGCAGTGTGAGTGTCATTGGTGCCAAGGATGTTGCACACACTGTATCGGAACGAATCCTCAATGCAACCTGTGAGGCAGGGGACACTCTGATCCTGCTTTGCAGACAGAGACCCTGAGAGGTGACACGGCTCCATCACTTTTCCAAGTCCCTCAGCGAGCGAGGAACAGAGCTGGGCTTTGACCCCAATCTTGTCTGACATCACATCCTAGTTTCCATCTCTCTGCTGTTCTGCGGGAGGCCTGCCGCTTCTCACGTGGTGGAGCCCCAGGGATCCCGTGCCGGCCCCATGCATTTCCCAGAAACCCTCTTAGGCCCCACCGCAGGGGCCCGAGGATCACAAGGGCCCATGCCCCACATTCTGACAGAGCCAGCTCCTCACTGCCAGGCTAGCTGAGACGGGGCCTGACCTCCGCGGCTTGGGGGTTTTATGAGCGAGAGGCGAGCAGAGCAACTGTTCAGCAACTCTCTCTTCTGGGGGCAGAGGAAGAACAGCCCGGAACCAGCTGCAAGTGCCTCTGAAGTCCCATTATCTCTTTGTTCTGGGGCTTCACAAAAAAAATGAAGTAAATGTCATCAGGCGTCAGCTTAAAGGCGGGCGTGGAAGAGTTCTCCTTGGTTTGAAAGAGGCTACCTTCCTCCCCCCGCCCCCCGATAATTAGGCCAAGCTCCACTGCATTAAAGATGCAGGCGAGGAAGAAAGGCAGCGAGCTGGGAGCTGTTAGCAGCTCCCTATAATCAGAGAGAGATGGAATTACACAAAGAGCCTAACTGTCTGAGAAGAATTCAAACCAGCCGTTTCCGGGCACCACTGCAGGCTCCCGTGGGCTTGTGCAAATTCAAATAACCTGAATTGGGTGTTGCTCAGCATAGATTGAGGAGTTTTCATTTTAAGAAGATGGGAGGGGTGTTTACAAATACTCCATAACAGGCCCTGTGCTGGATGCTTTCCCCATTTGATTTCACTGAGGGGGTTCCAGCAATCTTTAAAGGTTGGAATTGCCCCCATTTTACAGATGAGGCGGTTGAGGCTCAAAGAGAATACATGGCTTGGCCAAGGTCAACAGAGCAAATAAGTGAGAGAGCTGGCATCAAAACCATGTCCGCCTGACTTCAAAACCCGCGTCGCTCCCACAGCCTTCTGGGATTGTGTGAAGGGGGGAACAGCTAAGCAATTCTCCCCCCTCATGAGGGAGAAGGAGAAAAAACCGTCTAGTTACCATCTCCTTGGTTCTGCACTGCATAATTCATGCAGGCCTGCATGAATGATAAAATTCAGGACTCCCAGACATACATCAAGGGCAAGGAGAGGCCTGCAGGCCAGGCAAAGAAGGAGCTAGAGTTGGTCTATCCATCAAAATGGGACTTTTCCGGCGATCATCTGAGGCTCCCCTCAGCAGAAGTGGTCAGAATGGAGTATCAGTGAGCATAAATCACCAGCATGAACAAAATTCCCCTTCTAACTTTGGAAGACCAAAAGAAAAAAAAAATCACCAGAACTCACAATGGCACACAAAATCCACTACATGAACTGTGAACCATGAAGTCAAGGATCTGTTTTGTTCAGTGATCATGTAAGCTTCATAATACTTTCCCACAGAAAAGGCGAAATGAGAGGGAAAAGGGCTGAGCCCCGGGAGAGGCTGGCCTGCAGACATGGAGACTAGGCAGACCTCAAGGATGGTCAGCACCATGGACAGCCGCCACGGGACTGACATGTAGAGATACTCTTCATTGTTCCGATGGACCTTGCAACACAAATCTTGCAAGAATCTTCCAGGCCAATGACATTTCTTGCAACACCCGATAAAGCCCTGATGTTCTCGAATCACGGCAGGTCTCTGCCCCTGGAGCAGAGCTGCCCTCGCCGACACATTTAGCCAACTGCTGTGAAAAGTGTAATCCAACCAAGAAGGAAGTCCGTTTCTCGGTTCTTTTGTAACAATGGGGAAGGGTCCGTGAGAGTCGGTGTCAAGGCAGAATAGCAGGGTGCCTGCAGACATTTGCTCTGCCAACCTTTTCATTCGCCTGCTGCCGTGGGAGCCTCCCAGCACCTCCCTACGGAAGGTGGATGTCTCCCACCTGCCCCAGCGGTGCCTGGAAGGTAACAAACCTCCTTTGAGTCCGCAGTCTTCAAGAGTTCTGTGCCACTGCTCGGGGAAACACAGTCACGACACAGTGCTGATACCAACGGGTGATGCTACAAATGAGATTTGGTGTCCGTCCTCCCTGCCTCCTGGAGGCAGCAGGTCGTTTCTGTGACGGATGGAATACCAGTGAGTGTCATGTGCTGGTGACCTGGAGCCTCCCGTTCTCCAGGCTTCGCTCGCTCTATTCCCTTTGCCTGGATTTCTCTCCCACCTCTTGGCAATGTGTCTTGAGTCTGGATATCTCCCTCTTCTCCATCACGCGAAACCCCATGTGTCTTTCGAGGCCCTAATCAAACAGCCCTCCTCAGGGAGCCTTCCCGAAGGAGGCTCCATTGAGCCACTTCTGTTCTCTGGGCCTCAGTTTCCAAAACTGTAAAATGGGACATCGGAAAGGAAGGCGCTTCCCACACGGCACCCAACACCTGAACTCTGCTGAGCCTGGACTTTTGCTCGTGGCTAGAACACAAGGCTCTCTCTTTCACCTGGAAATCTCCTTTGAGGAAGATTCAGCTCCAATGTTGCTCCCTTGGCACATACCCCTCCCCAGTGGTCTTGGGTCTGTCTCTCCACTAGACACTGTAGGGGCTGCTCACAAGCAACCATCCCGCCCTCCTACTGTTACAAGGGCAAAACACACCCTTGCTTAGTGGTCTTCATGTGTTGAGACTTATATTACAGCTTATTAAAAAGTCCCAGATGATCAGTGAGCATGTTATTATAATAGGTGATCTCAGAAATATGTGTGTGTGTGTGTGTGTGCATGTGTGTGTGTGTGAGAGAGAGAGAGAGAGAGAGAGAGAGAGAGAGAGAGAGAGAGAGAGAGAATGAATGTCCAATTTGAACATTAACCAAAAGGACATCTGGCCGATATCTGGCTAATGACATTCACAGCCCCATCCTTGTTACCTGGCTCATCCCATCCACTGGTTGTTTGAGTGGCAGCATCTTTCCCTCTAAATACCATGACACAAAGGCCATCTCTTCAGATGGTGAAAGCCACCATCAAAACAACATAAATATTGGCACAAGGGTTCAGTGATGGGGATGATAAATCTACCATCAAATTAAAACCTCATTACATGAATGGCCAAACCAGGAACTGGCTGTGTGAACATTCTCCAGCCTGGATTTTTCATACGCCACCTGCGCCCTCTGCCAGCCAGGCCTGCAGACCCACAGGGAGGCGGGTGGGGCATCCATTTGCAGAAACTGGCCCCTTTGCAAACTGGCAGCAGGCTCACTCGACCCTATTGCAGAGCAAAGCTTGAACCGGGCTTCAAAAACATGGCGTTTGTAAAACAGAATACATTATCGAGCAAACCATGGATGAATTTTTATAAACAATGGCATGTGCGTGCAGACAGGCGTGAAGTTCTGTGTGGGCAAGCCTGCATTCCAGGCGGGCCTTATGGGCTCCACTGGGGGGCCTAAGGCCTTATTGCTTATTAAAGTGCGGTCCCTGGACCAGCAGCCTAGCATCACTTGGGAGCTCCTTAAAACACAGTATCCCACCTGGACCTGCTGAATCAGAATGTGCGTTTTAACAAGATCCCCATAGGCTTCAACTGCACGGTCAAGTCTGGGCAGCGCTGGCCCCAGGGTAAACAGGACCACCCTCAGTCCTCCATCTTCTGTCAAGGCCATTAGCTCTTTTTACAGGTCTGAAGGTCACCTTTAATTAGACTGCATGGCCTTGGGCAGGTTTACTTAAATTCATTAAACCTCGCTTTCCTCACTGTAAAATTCTCAATGGTAACATCCCTGCCCAGAAAGGTTGTAGGGAAGGTAAATGAGATGGGTCCTGCCGTGGGCTTAGCACGGTGCCTGAAACAGGGCAGATTTTGACATTCAGATATTAATTGCTTTTAAACATCCACAGAGGGGACAGTGGGATGGTGTCCATAGCAGAGGCCCGGCTCCCATCCTCTCCATTCGTCCCCTTTCCTCCCTCCCTCAGGTTGGAAACTGAGAACTTTTCCAACAAGACTGAAACACTGACAAGTGAGAAATGAACTCTCTCCACGGGAGCATTAAAGACACAGGCTCTGGAGTTGGTTTCAATTCTCTGTTTACGTGACACTGAGCCTCAGTTTCCTCATCTGTAAAATGGGAGTAGGTGACTCATAGTGCCTATTTGAAGCATGAGTGTGAGAATGAGATGTACTATTCCATGTAAGGGACTTAGCAGAGGGTGCATTGTTTGCCACTGTCATTGTTATTGTCATTGTCATCATCGTTAGAGACAATCTGCTTTCAGAAACTCAGGAAGGACAGGCTCAGCTCAGGCTCTAGCTCAGATGAAGGAAGAAGATGGGGGCAAGTGGTCCAGCAGGCAACTCGGGGGGGGGGGGTGGAAACATGCCAAGCAGCTGAAGCAAAGGGCTCTGCACGGGGTGGGTGGGAGGTGAGTCTGGGCAGGACTGTGGCAGCCTTGGAGGGCAGCCAATAGCATGGGAGTGATGGGAGCCATGGAAGGTGTGGGGTATACATGCAGGTAGGCAGGTGAGGGCCAGGGCCCGCTGGCCAAGGAAGGAGCCGCAGAGAGGGGCAGTGGCCAACTCACGTACACCTGCGGGCCGACTCCTGGGCCAGCTGCAGCCGGTAGACAGAGAGGCGGTTGGCGCCGCCGCACAGGCTGCCTCGCTCGCCCTTGCACTCCATGTCGCACTCGGCCTCGCTCACGTTTGTTGCCTGGATCTTGTGGCCGCAGTAGCACTCGGCGCCGAACTCCAGCCCGGCATACAGGTAACCCCTGGGGAAGGCTGCAGTCAGGCCAGGGCAGCTGCAGACATGGAGACCCCGGGGACAGGGAGACTCACCCAGCGAGGAGACCTGGGGATGGGAGGGCTCTGGGGGCCAGGACCCCTAGGGACCACCCACCTGCCTTCATCGCCGCCTGGTGTCTTATACCCCCATTCACATTCACCTATCCACATACACATACCATGGCCATATTGACTGCCACCTGTATACACCTTCAGCACAAGGCATGCTTCACACACACATACACACACACACACACACACACACACGCACGCACGCACGCACGCACATACGCACTTATGCATCCACAGCCTTACAAAACCCTTTCTTTGTGGCCACATGCTCACCCTCCATCACATGCTCCCATGGAAAAGAACACCACAGGCAGGAACCTGAGAAGGAAGGGGTCCGAAACGAATGGAGCCTGGGACGTCAGGGCCCTACCGTTCTGCACAGTTGTCCTGGCAACGGAAGACGGTCATCTTTTTGTAGTCGAAAAAGGACACGCCTCGCAGGGCCCGACTCTGGGTGTCGTCCAGGTAGCAGCCGATGTACTTGGCTTTGGGGAGAGGAGAAAAGTCAGACGGGGCTGGGGTCAAGGCTGAAAGGGTGACAGGAGTGAGCAGGTGCCTTGGCTGTGTGGCCTCATGGACTTCTTGGTACCAATTCCTTCCTCTGAGCAGAAAAGCAGCCAGGAGAGACTGACGGTCATGGGCATTGGTAGAACCTGGTCCCTAAGGGTAGTGGAGTCTCAGGGGTAAGGCTGGGGGCTCCGGAGGCCAGCAGAGCCGAGGAGGGGACTCCTCTGTGGCCAGGGTTAAGGTCAACCCCGAGCTCCACTGGTGATGAGTGGGCCCGCGGGAATCCAAACAATGAGGCCCACACTGAGACAGCTCTGAAGAGCCTGACCCTCGACATCATGTTATTATTTCTACAAGAGGCCTTAAGAACGAACACGGGACTCAAGGTCAAGGCCTTCCTCTAGCCCTGGTCACCTTCTAGCCCTGGCCTGGGGAGGGGCGGGGGGAAGATTGGGCCAGTTAACCTCTCTTAGCCTAGCTTTCTTCATAGTGGGGATGAGAATACCAACGCAGCGAGGTTAAAAGGGGACGACTTGTGTCAATGTTTCTACCATAGTGTGTTGCATACAGCAGGCCTGACGTTAAGGGGAGGGGATAAGACACTGGCCAGTCACAGTGCTGCGTGTGAACTTCACAGGTTGCCTCCACTGTGGGCCAAGGTGAACGCTTCCATCCGAAGGGAAATTTTAAATTATGTCCAACGACCATCTACTAGGTACTTCATTTTCTTAAAGGTAGTAAATGCCTCCCTGTACTTCGTGGTAAATAGCAATTCTCACCTACGAAGATCACACCATTTATAAAGTCCTTTCCCATAGGTCTGACAATTACTATTAATTTGGACATAGAATTTGCCAGGTGCTTTACATGTTGAGTTTTTACAATGATCCTATAAGTACTAATATCCTCAGTCTACACAGAAGAGGAAACCAAGGCCCAGAGAGGTGAAGTCACTTGCCCAAGGAACTACAGCTTGCGCATCTGAACCCAGGGTCGGACCCATACACTCTGGCCCATCTTGCTGCTTCTTAACTCTGGGGAGCTTTGCGATGACCCACGTGAAGGGGGAAGTGCTGGCGTGCTCACACTCTTCTCTCTCTCTCTCTCTCTCTCTCTCTCTCTTTTTTAAATGTTTTTATTGATTTTAGAGAGACAGAGAGATAGAAATGTCAGTGTAAGTGCAATATCGATGAACTGCCTCTTGCATGGGGATCGAGCCCACAACCTGGGCATGTACCCTGACGAGGAATTGAACTGGTGACCTCTTAGTGCAGGGGTTGACGCCCAACCAACTGAGCCACACTGGCCCGGGGCACTCACACTCTTCTTAGATGACTGATCAGAGGCCCAGAAAGGTGGAATGGCCTGCCTGAACGCTGCGGCTAACTGGGATGAGAACAAAGGTTCCATGGGATCCCAAACCAGTGCTCTTTCCTCCACTCCACTTGGAAGGAAGCAGCTGGAAATTGGACGAAGGATCCAGCCAGCCCTGGAATTACACGGCCCCCATAGGGATGACCGAGGCCAATACCACATGCCGCTTGCTCACTCTCCCTGGCTGGCTGCTGTCTGTCTAAACTGCGGGCTTCTCGCCCCCTCACTCCTGCTGCAGAGCAGGGTCTAGCAGAGGGAGCCAGCTCGCTGCATGGTGCCCCTCAACACTGCTCTGCTAAGTACAGGATTCGTCAGCCCCGCAGGAGATGCGCCTCGACCTCCATCACCTTGAATTTCTTGCGAGAGACAGAGGTGATCTGGCCGACTAAGAACAGTTCATCTTTTAAGAGAAGCATTGCCTCCCTGGAGCAGGCGTATCACACGGTGACAGCTCTAGGGGAGCCCACGTCTCGTCACTGTGCTTGTTCAACAACGTATGTCCCTCCTGCCACAGATGGGATCATGCCCTGTGACCACGGGGAGACACTCACCTTGGCAGGGCCAATCAGTATTGTCTCTCCCACCAGCCAGTGATGGATTGCTCTGGGGAAGGGCACATGACCCATTTGTTCGATTCTTATAAATTAAAGCTGGGCGGGGTGGGGTGGGGGGGCAGATCGGTTTCCCTTGGGATGTGACGTTGGCATTCTCTAAAGTCACAATCCCTGGTACCAAAGTCACTCTGTGTTGAAGAACCAAGCTCAGGCAGACACAGCAGAGAAGAGAGTAAGAAAACATTCATTTAAAAATCCAGCCCCTTCCATAGTTGGGGACAAGTCCCAGTATATTTTCCTCTTTAGCTTAAGCCAGGGGTGGGCAAACTTTTTGACTCGAGGGCCACAATGGGTTCTTAAACTGGACCAGAGGGCTGGAACAAAAGCATGGATGGAGTGTTTGTGTGAACTAATATAAATTCAAAGTAAACATCATTACATAAAAGGGTACGGTCTTTTTTATTTTTAGTTTTATTC
The DNA here is from genome assembly GCF_014108235.1 of Myotis myotis. Taxonomy (NCBI): domain Eukaryota; kingdom Metazoa; phylum Chordata; class Mammalia; order Chiroptera; family Vespertilionidae; genus Myotis; species Myotis myotis. The sequence continues at coordinate 4,027,028 of NW_023416325.1, read as the reverse complement.
ATTTCAAACGGGCCGGATCTGGCCCACGGGCCGTAGTTTGCCCACGGCTGGCTTAAGCTGATTCAAGACTGATACGCTGATTCTCAAGCTAAGTGGCTTGGGTCTGTGCAGCTCTGAGGGTCTAGAGCAAATCCGTGCCAGGCCTGTCTACTCCTTTTGTTCCACGCACCACACCTAGTCCCAGCCTGACAGAAGGGCACCTCCATCCTCACCAGAGAGTCCCTCATTGAGGGAGAATGGGGAAGAGTGGTTCCTTGGGAGAAGAGCTAGGATTCAACTGTAGGTCACGTGCCCCCAAACCTGGGCTTCTAAGTGCTGCTGCACCCCCTCCTTCTCCCTCCCCTAGGCCAGGCATCAGGATGAGATGCCCCATGTAAAGACTTTTGTATGGCTGGCTGGTGTGGCTCAGTGGTTGAGCACTGACCTATAAACCAGGAGGTCACGGTTTGATTCCCAGTCAGGGCACATGCTCAGGTTGTGGGCTCAATCCCCAGTGTGGGGCGTGCAGGAGGCAGCAGATCGATGATTCTCATCACTGATGTTTCCATCTCTCTCTCCCTCTCCCTTCCTCTCTGAAATCAATAAAACTATATTTATAAAAAAGAGACTTGTTGCATGGACAGATGATGTTCTGTTCCCTCATCTGTCAATAGGAGGGATAAAAAGACACATGGCCCATGGGCATATTACACACTCCAACCTGCCGAGTGGCTGAGCTCTCCTGGCCAAAATATGGATATGGAGGCAGTTTCCTCCCCGTCCTGGGCCAGGGCTGGGGACACCTTCCCCACCGACACTTCAGTGCAGGCGGTGACAAACACAACGTGGTCCCTGTCGGAGTTCTCCCTCCTGCCTAGCCTCCAGATACGTGTGGGTGCCTCCAACCACTTCAGCCCTTTCCCCAGAGCCCCGCCTTCAAATCTTGCCCAGGCGGCAGAATCCCTCAGACAAGAAGGGGAGGCCAGGGGTCTAAGACAGTCCACGTCACAGGCCACTTGAGGGTGGATGAATGGCTGAGGCCACACCATCTATCAGCTCGTCTCCACCGCTGTGCACATATCGCTGAGATGGCAAAGTCGCCACAGCTGGGCTATTTGTCTCAAGCCCAGAGACCAGCAAGGGCTGAGCTTGGGAAAATGCCCTCCCCGTGGTGTTTTTTCCTTTCCTTTCCTTTTGTCTTTTGCTTCAGTTAATCTTCTTCTCCAAGAAATGTTGCTCTCTTCAATAAAGGTGATTTGTTAAAAGGGGAGCTAACCGTGACTAATTTGTATCCCTTTTATTCACTGTCTGTGGGTAGATTCACAAACAGGAGACTGTGGGTTCAGATCCTGCCACAGCAGTGGCCTTGTGCTATTTATTACTTAAGCTCCCAGAGACACTGTTCTCCTGCCTGAAAAGTGGGAATAGAAACAGAGGTGTTGTGTCCCCCCTAAAATCCATATGTTGAAGTCCCCTCTCCCCCAGCATCTCAGCCCCCTCCATGCCCAGGTGCTCGCCCCTCTTACCTCGCTCCTCCTCCTTCTCCCGGACAGCCCTCCCCTTGAGGGCTCGGCTCCAGGCTCCACCTCCGTAGTCGCCCAGCTTGGCTCTCTCATTCCCATCTTTGCCCTTGAACCAGGGTCCGTGTCCGTATCTGTGGGCGAGGCTCAAGGTTTCCCCCGCGTCCCTGAAGCCTCTGCCCAGATGCCAGTCTCCGAGGAAGGGCAGCTCGGCGCCCTCGGCCGGGGCCCTGGCGGCAGGGCTGGCCTGGTTCTGGGAGACGGCCGGCTGGCCCACAAAGCCAGCGTGAAGGAAGACGAGGCTCCCGGCCGTCAGGTAGAGCACCAGGAAGGTAAAGAAACGCACAGGTTTTCGGCGGAAGTACCGCTGGAACTTGAACCAGAGCTTGGCCATAGCGGGATCATTCCGGACTGGCTGGCCGGGGCTTGGCTGGAGGGGCCACAGGGCAGGGATGGAGGGGGTTTCCTTTCCCCAGCTCCCCTTAGGGTTGGAACCCCTGGGAGCCTTCAGTCTTCTTCCTTCTGCAAAGGCAACTGCCAGGATCAGAGCTGGAGGGCGTCTAGCACGTGGCTGACCAGCCCACCCAAGGTCAAGGTGAGCGTCTTTGGGCCACAAGAGGAGTTTTGAGGCTCAGGACACCCAGGAGTTGGTCCCATTTTCCTACATCTTGTTCTTGGCCTCAGAGAGCCCCACAGAGCTTTGAGAGGAGCAAGTGGAGGAGGATTCGCGGGTCAGCAGCAGCCACAGCGCCCTCCTCGCCTTTCTCAGCTGCTCAGGCCGGTTGGGGCTGGACTGTTTCACCGAGGCCGTTTCCGGCTTCTTTCCCAGCTGGGGACCACGCTCTGTGTGTCCACTTGTGGAAACAGAAGCTGGTGGGCTTCCATCCGGTCAAGCATCAGGGCTCAGGGCTGCCACCTGCAACGCAGCACAGACACTGGCATGAGAAGCTTCCACACAGAGGCCGGAGCTCGAAGGCTCTCGAACATTTCAATCATCGATCGGTTGCCTCTGGATCGGTTGCCTCCTGTGTGCACCCCGACCAGGGAACAGCAACCTTTCAGTGCATGGGATGACGCTCAACCAACTGAGCCCCACCAGCCAGAGCCATTTTTTTTAAAAATAAAAGTTCAGTGAGCAGCTACTATATGTAGCAGACACTGTCCTGGGTGCTGGAGATAAAGCTGTGAATGAGAAAGGCTCACATTCTAGTGGGAAAGGTCAAGTCCATGGTCCCTCTCCTTTATCCAAGGAAGAAAAGGAAAAAATAAAAGGTTTATTTAGTAACATATTCATTTGCTACGATTTACCCTGCTTTGTGCCAAGCCCTCTGTGTGTATTATCTCAGTTAGTCTTCCCCATGGTCCTATGGGAGGTCACTATTTCCCCATTTTACATATGAGGAAACTGAGGCCACAGAAATGGTGAGTGGTGGCATTGGGATTTGAACTCAGGATCGTCCAAATGTAAAACCACAGCTTTTATCCACTGCCTTTTTTGACTGTGTCCTTTCCCCACGTGGTCTGGATGTCACTTGGGAATTTGGAGACGGTCCCTGAAGCAGCAGCCCATCTGCACTGCCTCCAAGTGACCAGCAGGGGCTCACCCTTTGGACAGGGTCCCTCAGAGTGTGGTCTGAAAAGCATCGGATTCAGAGTCACCTAGAAGCCTGGTTAAAGATGCCTGACTTCTCCAACCAAGAGAAGGGAAAACCTAAGGTGTAACGAGGTGCCCTCAGGTGATGGTGATGAGCACAAAGGTTTCAGAACCACTGCTTTAAGAGTAAACCTTCAGGATCATCACCAGGAGAAAAATAGAAAGTAAATTAGAAAAGAGAAAAGAAAACTCAGTTTGGCTGGTGTTGTTTCATATTAACACCAGCAGGGGGCCTCATCACAATCTTGGTCAAAACATGGATTCAACTGTCAGCCACTGGGCCATCAGAATGGTAACAGTCCCTCCTAATCCAGACAGTAGCACGGGAATTTAATTAACTGTGGTTCAAGGTAGAGACGGCCAATCCCCCATATACCTTTCCATTCACCCAGGGACTAAGTACTGAGCACCTACTATGCACCAGTTACTGTTCTGATCACTGAACAAAACAGCCCCCAATCCATGCCCTGGTGGGGTCAAACTATCTGTTCACCCATAGATCCATCCATTGCTCCATCATCCTTTAATCCATCCATCAGTCCACATACCCATCCATCCATCAAGTCACAATCTATCCACCCATCCATCATCCATTCCTTAATCCAACCATCAATCTACTTACACCTCCATCCACCCACCATTAATCCATCCATCCACCCATCTGAACTGTAACAGCACTTCATCTATCTAACTCTCCACCTATCTACTCAGCGACCCATTCTTCCATTCATTTAAAAACACGTGTTTCTTGCCTATCTTGTGTGTGCTTGGGATGCAGAAATAAATAATTCAGAGTCTCTGCTTTCAGATAATTCAGAACCTCCCCTTGGGAAACAGCAATTTAAATAATCACTACACTAAATCACTGTACAGATAGACAGTGATAAATCCTGTAGTAGATGTAAGTATAAGATATAGAACAGCAATTAATATGAATAACTCATGTTTGTTGAGCACTTACTGTGTGCCAGACATTGCTCTAAACACATAGTACTCTGATTTCATCCTCATAACAATTCTATGAGGGAGATCTGTATTGATTTTACAGAGGAGAGAAATGAGGCTCAGAGAGGTTAAGTAACTTGTCCAGGGCCACACAGTTAGAAAACCGCAGCTGGGGTGTGAACCCAGGGCCAGGGGATTTCACAGGCTGTATTCCTAACCTTGTGTCTAGACTGGTCTTGTATCCCTTTGAGAACCTGATGAAAATTACAGACATACACACAGAAAAGAATGCTTGTACATAGGCACTCAGATTTGGCTTTACAATGTTAGGGGGTTTGAGGACCAGGGGGTGAGGAGTCCTTGGAATGTGAGAGCCCAGAAAAGTAAGGGTTTGAAAAATAAGGGTCTTTGAGCTGGCAGGTCTCTCAAGAAGGACACCCCAGGGAGGAGGAACTGCACAGATGAAGGGGGGAGGGTCTGGGGGGGAAGGAGCTTTGGGCATGGTGGGAACACAGGTAAGCAGTGGGCAGGGGCCGGACCATGGGGAGCCTGGGACGCCAAGCTCAGGAGCCGGGGCTGGGCTCTAACATCGCATGTGGGGATCACGGGAGTTTTGTGATCACACTGTCACTTGGAAGCTTCCTGGCAGTGGATGGTGCCTCCTGGTGTTCCATGTGCAAGAACATGCCAGATGTTTTTGCATCTGGGCCAGGATGAGAAAAGGCCAGCAGCCCTCATGGGATGGACAGGGGTTGCCAACCCTCCAGAGGCTTTCAGGCAAAAGCATGGACTCTGGAGGCAGGCCGACCCAGGTTCAAATCCTGCCTCTCCCATGGGGGCAAGACACCTCTTTGCACCCACTGAGGTGCCTCATCTGTGAAGTAAACATAAGAATCTTGACATCACACAGATACATTGCTGGGAGGATTGAATTAAAAATTGCAGGAAGAGGTCCTAGCTGGTTTGGCTCAGTGGACAGAGCATCGGCCTGTGGACTGAAGGGTCCCGGGTTCTATTCCAGTCAAGGGCACATGCCCAGGTTGTGGGCTCAATCCCCAGTAAGAGGCGTGCAGGAGGCAGCCGATCAATGATTCTCTCTCATCATTGATGTTTCTATCTCTCTCTCCCTCTCCCTTCCTCACAGAAATCAATAAAAATATATTTTAAAAAAATTGCAGGTAGAGTGTCTGGCACATAGTAGGTGCTCAAGAAAAGGGCCCCGCCCCCACCCCTCTCATGGGCACACGTGAGCAGCCCCTGAAGCCATTTGCCAAGCAGCTGTTGCAAAGATTTGGGCTGCTGTGTTCTCCCTGGCCTTTTCTCTCTCTGAGGGTATTTCTGGGCCTACTCCTTTACTGTTGTTCCCTTCTCATTCTTTTCTATTTCAGCACATCTTTTCTCTGAGTGGGTGCCAAGTGGGTTTTAAGAGGATGATGAGCTCATTGGGAACTGTCAGGGAACAGACGGAGGCTTTGATGGGGTGGGGAGTGAACAGGCCCTCCCAGGAAGGGACTGAGGAGGGGGCTCCTCCTGGGAAGGGGGTGCTGACTGAGCCTCCCATACCACCCTGCCAGTGCTGGGAGGCAGGGGCGAGTCGGGAGGGAGAGCAAACTGGATCTGAGCTCCACGGGGTAGGACCATGTCTGACCTCTCACTGTGTTAGCCCCAGCATGTGGTGCGGCGGGTCCCCAGGAAACACCAGTGGGGGAGATGAATGCAAAGAATCAGTGACCAGCCTCCCCACCAGGGCTTGAGCTACACCCACGGCTCCACGCCAGGAGTCAGAGCACCCGGTGACCGCCTCGGAGCACTGTCCATTCAGGCTCTGTGGAGGTGACATCCTGCATTACTCAGCTCTGGCTGGGCCAGGGGTTCAGGGTCCCTGTTGAGCCGCAGTCTCACCTACCCAAGGGAACCCCAAAGTCTTCTCTGCCTCTCATATCCATCCATCATTTCCTCCCCACACAAGCACCTCTCTCTCTCTCTCTCTCTGACAGAAATTCTACCCCAAAGATCATGGGGAAATGAAGCTAGCTGCCACTTGTTGAGCGTCTACTATATGCCAGACACTATTTAAAGGTTTTACAAACACATTCTTACAGCCTTGTCCCTCCTGGCAGCCTGTGAGCAGGTGTGAAGGTCCTCCCTGATCCACAGGTTGCGTATCCACAGCCTCGGGTGGGGGCTCGGTTGGCCTTCAACAAGCCCCTCTGCCTCGCAGTCTCCAATTGTTCATTCCACGTGGGAAACCGTGACCGCATTAGCATCCTCCTTGGTCAGTGCAGCTATGAGGCCAGGGCAGGTGTCACCACCTCTGAGCTGCAGCTTTCTCTCCATTAAGTGGGGTTTGACCGTAGACTCTCCCTCCTGGGGTTTGGGGAGGATTCAATGAGAGGCTCCCTAAGGCTGGATGGAGTGTGTGCTTGCTAAGAGCTGGCAACCATCGCTTCATGCCTCTTCGTTTTACGTGAGACCCCTCTGAGCCTCAGTTTCCCCATCTGTCGAGCGTGGCAGATGACGCCTACCCGGCTCCCCTCCCAGGGCTAGCGGGCATTTCTACAGGGCCACGGCCCAGAGCCCCCTCGGCGGGAATGGTGGCATTTGGTTACTGCAGCCCGTGTTTCCAGGCGGAGATCCGAATGTCTAAACACAGCCTATTTTTAGCACCGCAGTGAACCTCTGGGGTTAAGCTGCCAAGAAAATGACTGGCGGGCAGAGCTGCCCTGCGGGAAGGGAATATAGAAGGTGCGGCCGGCCTCGCCCTCCCTCCCCTGAAAGGGCCACAGTGCTGCTCCTTCCAGATCCCGGGGCAGGCGGATCTGGCTGGAAGCCCGTGAGGCTGGGCAGCAGTCCAGCCCTCTCTCCACAGCCCCCTGGACTCTACTTAACGGCACAGGATCGGGGACCAGCTGACCCCCTGGCCATCCAAGCTGGGCCAAGATAGGTCCTGAGAGAGCGGTTTTGTGATTTCTTCACAGGTCTAGGTAGGAAAGGCAGCTGGGGATGTCCAAGATACTGGGAGCCCCGGGCAGAGGTGAAATTTTAGTCTTGGTCTAATGATAAAAATGTCAGAAATCGCTGGTATTTGTTGAGCATTTACTATGTGCCAGGCACTGTGCTGAGCATTTTATTCCCACTGAGCCATTTAATGGCTCACGAGAACCCCCATTGAGGTAGCTAGTCATCTCTCGGTGTCTTCAGTTTCCCCATCCATAGAATGGGGAAATAATAGTACTTATCTCATAGGGTTGGTGTGCGGACGAAACGAGTTAATATTTGCAAGTGGCACCTAAGTGTTACCTTTCATTATAATAATTTGTAGGGCATATGTGTGGTTTTGTGCCCCTTTTCCTGGTGTAATAACCCCATTTTCCTTCACGGAGGCTCTCCACCATCAAGTCTCAGCTCATATGGCTTGGGCAGAATGGAATATCCTCACTAGCTGCAGGAAACTAAGAATGCAACTGCCTAGGTGTGCAATTGCTAGGTCCTACTGTGAGCATTTTATGACTATCCTGAGAAGTGCCGACTTGTTTTGCAAAGTAGCTGTAGTGACAACAACTTTCAGTAGCGTGTGAGCATTCCTGTTGCTCCAAATCCATGTCAACACTTAATGCTATCAGTCCTTTTCATTTTGGCCAGCTGGTAGATTGGTACAGATGCTGGATGTGGCCCGCCCATAGAGGTAACTTCCAAATGCCATGCAAAGGCAGCCTCAGTCAGTGACTGATAGATGTTGGGGTACACATTCCCCAGGTCTCTGCTGAACTAACTCTGAGGCTGTGTTTATCCTGAGGCTCCCCAGAGGGGCTCAGCCTCGATCACTCTCTGTGGTAGCTGACTTGACAGCACACGCCTTATGGGTTTCTTCCCCGCTTAGGGAAGGGAAGGAGCCACACGCTCTTTGCCTCCTAAATAAATGACTTATCAATGATACCAATTACTTGGAATATACCAAGATTTGTTCAACCTTTTCCTTATCATTAGATAGGTAAAATGTTTCCAGTGTCCCTCCCTTATAAACAAGTATGCTCTGATTCACCTCCTTTTGTCCTGATTCCTGAGAAGCAACACAGGACCTCTCAGCAATGATGAGATGTAGGCACGCTTATACCCATTTTACAGATGAGGAATCTAAGGCTCATGGAGATTATGTAACTTGCTCAAGCACATAGCCTGCCAGAAGTGGAGCATGGATTTGAGGGCAGAACTGTCTAAGCCTCAATCTTATGATGCAATGGCACACACCCAGTGGACCACCAGGACAGCCGGCCCTCCCGTACCCACTGCATCTCTCAGTAACATCCCTCAGCTGAATCCCAGCCACAAGGGAAGGACCCTTCCTGAGCTTGTAGGCGTGGAAAGCTGTCCCTCAGACACTTCTCCAGGTAGATGAACCCCCCCCCCCCAACTCCTTTAATCAAAGTCCCTCTCCTCCTTCTAGCTCCTGGACCAGCCACTTGGCAAGTGGAAGAAGTGATCAAATAGTCTGAGAAATACTATTATGAATGTCCATCTTGTGGCTTTCCCTCACACTCATAAGGAATCCAGAATTTTATTAACCCAACTAACCCTGGGAAGAATTTGGCACCCTGACATGGTGTGTGGACACCCTGTTGTGTTGTTTTGCCAGTTTGGGGCCAGTCTTTGCAAAGCTGCAAAGGGCATTTCTGTACAGACAGACTTACTTCTAGGGTCAAAACAGTGGGATTGCCATGTCCGAGATATTCCGTGTGTGTGTGTGTGTGTGTGTGTGTGTGTGTGTGCGCGCGCGCACAGGCTCCTAATCTCAGGATGTGCACCCCTGAGCATCCTCATGCAGCTCCATGCACCTCCTAGGAAGAGTCCCCAAGACCCCCCACACGCCTCCTCTGAGTTCCTCGGTCGAGGACTTACCCGCCACTACCTGGCACTCACAGCACGCCGTCTATATTCATTTCCGTTCATCCTTCCAAAACTCGGGAAAATAAATGAGAAGGCAAAGTGCCATTAGCTAAATGGCCTTTAACACCCAGCCATCTGCCGTGATGTAATTAAATAAAAAAATCAGAGGGAGCATATGGTGCCCATTAGAAATAAATATTAAAATTTTGTTTCCCTGGGTAATGACTTCAGTGCCTCTTGCTCAAACTTTATGGCCACTGTCACTTGCTGCGGGGAACCAGGCTGGGCCAGAGAGAGAGGATGTGACCGCCAGGAAGAAACACATGAAGTGGCAGATCCAGTGTCAGACATTCCTGATCTGAACCTGCCTCGGCCACAGGGTGGCTGTGAGATCTTCCGCAGGTGGCCTCTCTGAGATTCAGTTTCCTCACCTGCAAAACAGGCCAATCCACACTGCCTCATGAGGGAGGTAGGGAGCTTAAATGAGCTCACATCTTTAAAATACATTAGCACAGTAATACTATATGTGCTAGTATTTATTGAGCACCTACACTGTGTCAGGCACTGTCCTAGAAATTAACTTATAATCCTTACAACAATCCTATAGGAAATGTCTCATTTGTTAGCCCCACTTTACAGATGAGAAAACTGAGGTTCAGAGAGGTTAAGTCACCAGTGCAAGGTCACACAGCCAGGAATGGTAGAGCAGAGTTCAAACCCAGGCAGTCTGACTACAGAGCCTTCACTCTGCTAAGCCTGACCTAAGAGTTTCTCAATAGACAGCCATTCTCTGCCCCAACTCCGGCCAACAAACTATCTCCTTCTTTCTCATGACAATACCACTTGCCCAGACTTCATCTCAAGAAAAGGTAAGAGTCATGAATTGTGATGATTAGAGACCACCCAAGGTACGTGCGGAAGATACATTTAGGGGGGAAGGTCTCTGTAGTGAGTGACCCCCACTCCCTGTGCAGCGGGGTAGGTCCCAGTGGCCATCTTTGTGCCACACAACGCTGCCCATTGGCATTGCTGGTGGACCACAGGTGGACTCAGCTATGAAACTAGTCAACCGATTCTTGCCTTCTGGAATGCGGAGTTGAGATTTGAGACATTCGATCTCTGCAGGTCATCTGGAATAAGGACCTGCAGCCTGAGGAGCTCTCAGCACGAGTTCAAAGGAAGAGCAAACGTTACTCTGCAAAGAGAAGAAGTAGAAAGCAAAGGGGCAGAGGACAGACCCAGCCAGAGACGCCGAGGAAGCCTTGTGGTTCCTGGCTTGTGGAGAGCCTTCCAGGGTCACAGGAGCACAGAACCCGAAAACCTGGGTACATTTCTTCCCACGGTGCTGGGTATACAGCAAGGACTCCATACGAGTTAGCCACATAAAAGGGCAGCCATTCAAAACTAAACATCCTCTTACCATGACAACATCCACTCTCCTCGGAATTTACTTCAAACAGTCGAACATTAATGTCCACACGAAAACCTGTGTGCAGATGTCTAGAGCAGCTTTATTCATAATCGCCCAAACCAGGAAGCAACGAGATGTCCTTTAGTAGGTGAGTGGATAAATAAACCGTGGGCAGCCATGGAAATATTATTCGTCATGAAAAGAAATGAGCTATCACGCCACCAGAAGACACGGAGGAGCCTGAAATGCACATTGCTACGTGAAAGAAGCCCATCGGAAAAGGCTGCATGTGGTGTGATTCCAACTGAATGACATTCTGGAAAAGGCAAGACTAGGGAGACAGTAAAAAGATCAGTGGTTGCCAGGGGTTGGGGGGAGAGAGGGACAAGTGGGGGCACACTTGGGGATTTTAGGGCAGGGAAACAACTGTGTGAAACTATGCTGGTGGATACATATCATCACATACATTTGTCCAAACTCACAGAATGTACAAGACCAAGGGTGAACGCTGATGTAAAGTGTGGACTTTGGGTGATAATGATGTGCCAGTGTAGGTTCATCCACTATAACAAGTGGACCCTCAGATGGGGGGGCGGGTGTTGATAGTGGGGGAGTCTGCATGCGGTTGGGGGCAGGGGGTCTATGGGAAATCTCTGTACTTTCTGCTCACTTTTCCTGTGAACCTAAAACTGCTCTAAAAAGGAAAGTCTGTTTTTAAAAATGAAAGGGCAATTATATACTTGAAAAGGCAGGAACCCTTGGGAGAAGGTGTCAATGAACCATCCAAATTCTGGGCTGGGGGGTGGGGGTGGAGAGCCTGATTTGCTGGAAGGGACAGGGGGCACGAGGGGGCATAAACGGGTGAAGTGACAGTGTCCCTTGTCCCGGGGTTTGATGAAGGAGGCCCGAGCCACAGGTCAGCCAATCCGCTGGCCTTCCCCGTTAGGTGGCTGGCAGCCCTTCCCTGAGCCCAGATCACTTCCCCCCCAAGAGGGTCCCCTAAAGAAAGGCCACAAATCCCTGTCGTGAGCCACCTGCCCTGGCATCGCCTCCTGCTGCAGCACTAGCCTCTGACCTTTGCAGGGTGAGTGGGGTGATTCGAGGTCCCCCACGACCAGGGGAAATTTCCCAGGGAGACCCTTCAGCACTCAGCTGGGAAGGAGGGAACTGAACCCTTCTAGAAGGCACGGGGGTCCTCAAACCCCTGTAGTATCTTCCATGTCCTTTAGGGGCCCCAGGGGTCCTGCTGACCTCCTACAGAGGTGTCCCTCCCATGACAGCAAACACTGCCAGAATCTGATCAATGCTTCACCATCTCGGCACCATCGCGAAGGTGGTCACACACACACACACACACACACACACACACACACACACACAGAGTTAGTGCTGCAGGTACAGTCAGGGCTGCAGTGTTCGTTCTCACCAAACGTGGTTTCTTATTGCCTGGGATTGTCCACAGATTAACTCAGTACATGTCCTCAAAAGTCTAGGCCTCAACCTCAGCACCACTGACAGTTTTATATATATTTTTTAAAAATATATTTTTATTGATTTCAGAGAGGAAGAGAGAAGGAGAGAGAGATAGAAACATCAATGATGAGAGAGAATCATGAGTGGGGGCGTCCTGTGCATCATAAGCTGTTACACAGCATCCCTGGCTTCTACCCACTAGATCAGCCATGGGCAAACTACGGCCCGTGGGCCAGATCCGGCCCGTTTGAAATGAATAAAACTAAAAAAAAAAAAAAAAAAAAAAGACCGTACCCTTTTATGTAATGATGTTTACTTTGAATTTATATTAGTTCACACAAACACTCCATCCATGCTTTTGTTCCGGCCCTCCGGTCCAGTTTAAGAACCCATTGTGGCCCTCGAGTCAAAAAGTTTGCCCACCCCTGCACTAGATGCCAGCTTCGTCTCCCCAGTTGTGACAATGAAAATGTTCTCTAGACTTTGTTCTAGACCTTGCCTTTGTGGATACACTGAAGAGTGGGCCCATCTGATTGCACATTTACAAAGTCTGAGTCTCATATTCTAGAGCTCAATTATGATTGAATCCCAGGGCTCTATCATAAGATTCTACTGTAAGGCTCCATGCTGGGGCCCCAACTTCTAGCACCCTATGCTGGGACGCAGGTCAGTTTCCACGGTGGCGAGTTCTCTGATTCTGAAGTTCTGTCCTAAGCTCCTCAGGCGCCATCACCTCCTGTGTCGAGGTTGAAACTCTCCCTGGGATACAGCCACGCCTCGCTGCCTTCCAGGGACCAAGGTAAAAGATGCGCCCATGAATTATATATTTCAAGTCATCTCTAAGTTGCTCGGCAATCACAGAACACCAAGGGTCAGTGGTCAGAAGCACGAATCTCCCTTCAGCAGGGAGAAACAGCGGCGTAGAAACACACCAAGGTATACTAGCTGTCACCTCTTTTGGGGTGGGGTTAGGAGTGATTTTTTTAATCTGTATTTCCCTTTTCCACCACACCTGTGGTTTAAAGACAGATGCAGAAAGCATGAAGTCTTTAAAAAATGTTTTTTTAAAAATCCATTTGAGAGAGAGAGAGAGAGAGAGAGAGAGAGAGAGGCAGACAGATGTGAGAGAGAAACATTGATCAGTTGCCTCTGGTACACACCCTGACTGGGACCAAACCTGAGAGCTGAGCATGTGCCCTGACCAGGGATAGAACTGGCGACCTTTCCACGCACAGGACGATGCCCAGGGCCAGAGAGCATGAGTTCTGATGTCAAATAGACTTGAGTTGAAATCTTGGCTTCACTACTTACTAACACAGAGAATGTAAAGAAGCCACTTACAGTCTCTGAGCCGCAGGTTCCTCATCCCTAACATGGGGGAGAATGACGGTGCCCTCTGCATGGGATGTGGAGAAGGTTAGGGTAGCACGAATCATGTACATAAAATGCTCAGCATGGGGCCCGGCACACGCTGGGCCTAACACTATCACGGCGCTTATTAAATTCATGTTTGAGTCGACACAAGCAGCCATGGCCTGGCCGAAGACATGTGGGTTCTGGAATGTGCTGGAGCCATCCGAGTCCTGGTTCAGCACTGTCACTTCATGACTCAAGATCTCAGGAGGGCATGTCCCCTCGACTTTCCCGACCTGTAAAATGGGCACAAAGCTGCCACTTCTCAAGGTCTGCCACAGGCATCGGGCAGCAGTGGGCGTGCCTTACTATTATTACCCCAGCCAGAGGGGCTGACAGCCACAGAGCCAGGTGGAGTGGTGGAGTGGAGGGGGGTTGGAGAGGACCGGGCAGAAGTTAGAACTAGAGGTGGCACCTTCTCTCTCAAATAACTCTTCTCAAAGGAGGCCTCACCAGCCCCAACATTAATAAGTCCTTGCTGTCACGGTGTCTTTAAATTTGGAGGAACCCCTGCCCCCACTCCACAAACACACATCCACCCACACAGCCCCAGGAATAAACCTCGCCGGGTGGGAGGGAGGAAGTCTGTCTTCTTATCCAGGAGGGAGAGGGAGACAGGAGCTGGCTGGGGGCGGGAGGCTCCAGCTCAGGTGCTGGGGGCAGGGAAGCACCTCTCAGTCTGCACAGGCCTCTCCCTGCCCAGGGCACTGGGTGGGGGTCACAGCAATTGGGACGCTCAGATGGTGGAGAAGCGGGGGGGGACTCATCAGCAAGGCCAGTACAATGAAGGGGTGCATGAAATGACCACTAAGGTTCATGGGTTTGAATCCGCTGGCCCCTTGCAAAGCAACCTATGGAGCCACTAGCCTGGTCTTTCACTTCCCTCCCTCTTCCGGCCCCACATTTCAAGCTCTATTACTGTGTGGCCCGGGCAAGTGGATTACCCTCTCTGTGTCTCAGTTTCTCTTTTATAAAACACAAACAAAAACTACAAAATTTCTTCTGGCCCCTACTTACTGCCCTCCACATTGTTCATTCATTCATTCATTCATTCAATAACCCGTTCACTGAGTGCCAGCCACCTGCCAAGCCTGGCCTGAACCAGGGGATCTATCCATGGGGAGAGTTTATCCTGCACAAACTTCACAAACGCATCATCTCTGGACAAAAGTTCTCTTTCCTCACCTCAAAAGACCTCCACGCTAATCCACAGGAGCCCAGTGTCCTTCCCTCAAACCCAGCCTGGGAGGCAGCTTGTTTTTATCTCGTCACTCAACAGACATTTACTGAGTCCCTACTGTGTGTCAAGGCTGCGGATCCACCTCTGACGAAGATGTGGCTCCTGCCATCAGGAAAATCATCACCTTATTTTGTAACTTTTAAAATCTCAGGGGTCTGTACTGGGTTTAAGTGCTGACAACGACAGTTTCCCTTGAGCTTCTAGACCTAGAAATGATGTCACAAGGTGGGTTCTAGTCTCCCCACTATACAGGTGAGAAACCGGAGGCTCCAATAGGTCAAGGACTCACTCAAGGTCCCACAGCTCCCGAGTGGCAGAGCCCAGATTTCAACCCAGGGCTGTGTGGCTCCAACGGGCTTTTTGGTGACACCACTATCTCTTTGTGTAGAAGTTTACCTTCCCAAGGAGAACATGTGCTCCTGGAGGATGGGGGCTTGACGCTGCGTGTTCACCTCATCTCCGTAGCTCACTAACAGCTTGGGACACGCACCTTCCAGCCAGTCCTGGGTGAGTGTCTGGAGCACGCTGTTCCTGAAGGAATCCCCAGTGCAAATGCCAGCCCCACCCGACAAAGGTGGGGGCCTTTCCGGTGCTCCTCACACAGCAAGACGGTCCCTGAAGTCTCCCGAATCAGAGAGAGGAAAACATTCGAGGCCAGAGAAAGCCATTGGCCAGGAGCCACTGGAGATTGAAGCTGTGGGTCCCAGCTGAGATCTGAGGTGGCCTTTGGATCTGGAGGCAGTCTGGCAACTCCATGCCGGGAGGATGCACAGTAGGAGTTCTCAGACTGGAGCCTGTGTGGGAAGCCTCTGGAAGTGGCTGGGCCCTGCCCACGAGTTTCTGACTCAGCAGATCTGGGGTGGAGCCTGACAATGCGCATTTCTCACAAGCTCCCGGGTGAGCTGCTGCTGCTGGGCCAGGGACCAGACATTAAACTCCCTGGGTAGGAAATTAGAGCAGCCCTCATGGAAATGATTACAGGAGGCTGGGAGGAACCAGACCTTGATTTTAAATGCCAACCCCACTGTTGGCACCCATGAGACACTGGATGTGTTTAGGAGCCTTTCTGAGCCTCAGTTTCCACATGGTAAGTGGACAGCAACTCCCTCAGAGGTTGTGGTAAGCACTGAATGAGTGCTACCTTAAAATACTAAGAATGAACTAATACCCAGAGAGTCTTCTATGTGTTGCTATGGGTTGGATGTATCTCCCCCAAATTTATTTATTATTTTTTAAAAATATTTTTTTTTATTGATTCCAGAGAGGAAGGGAGAGGGAGAGAGAGACAGAAACATCAATGATGAGAGAGGATCATTGATTGGCTGCCTCCTGCACGCCCCACACTGGGGATTGAGCCCATAACCCCGGCATGCACTCTTGATTGGAATCAAACCCGGGACCCTTCAGTCCATAGGCCGACACTCTATCCACTGAGCCAAACTGGCTAGGGCTGTCTCCCCCAAATTTGTATGTTGAAGTCCTAACCCTCCAGGATCTCAGAAGGTGACCTCATTTGGAGATTTCCTACAGAGGGAATCACGTTACAATGAAGTCAGGAGGGCAGGCCCTCGTGTCCTTATGGGGAGGGGTAATTTGTATAGAGACAGGAACAGAGGGTAGACATGTAAAGACTGACGAGACGATGGCCATCCTCAAGCCAAGGGGAGAGCCTGTAACAGATCCTTCCCTCAGGGCCCTCAGAAGGCACAAACCCTCCCAACACCTTCATTTCAGATTTCCAACCTCCAGAACTGTGAGACAAGAACTTTCTGTTGTGTAAGCCACCAGCCTGTGGCACTTTACTATGGCAGCCTTATGACACTGGCCCACGGGTAGGTGGTCTGTGGAACACAGCTCAGATTTTTTTCCTGTGTGTGTGTGTGTGTGTGTGTGTGTGTGTGTGAATGAGAGAATATACATACAGTCTGGTAAAAGTGCATGCATCTTAAGCACAGGTTACTGGACTCTTACATATGTACACACTCAAGACAGAACACTCCCCTCGCCTGCAGAGGTTCGCTGGTGCTTCCCTCAGCTAATCCTCCCTCTCCAGTTATAATCTAACTTCTATTTCTATAGACCAGTTTTCCCCATTCTTAAGCCTCATAAGTAAGTGACTGAATGATATGGAACAGAGGAAACAAGCCCTTTACATTTAAACTCACTTGAAGCTCACAAAATTAAAAAAAAAGAAAAACACCTGAAAAAGGCACTATGGTTATCACCATTGGACAGACGAGGAGTTAGAGGCCCAGAGAGGTTCAGGAACTTGCTCAAGGTCACACAGCTAGGATATATGAAGCAGAGCCAAGATGTGAACTCTGGGAGCCTAGCTCCACTCACTATACCTATTGCTTTGTAAATACCCAGGAAATATAATCATAATGACTTCTACCAAGTAATAAGTTATGTCCAAGGTCACGGGACCAGTGAGTGGCAGAATGGGGATGAACTGTGGCTGCTTGCAGAGGTCACTGACTTCGCCTGCCTCCTGCCAGCTCCTGCTACATAGCAGCCCCAGGACCACAAAACTCAACAGCCTGTACCTCCATTAAAACCACACTGAGCTACCACAGCACACCTGCTGGAATGGCTCAACTATGTAACCCAACCATACCAAGTGCTGGAGAGGATGCAGAGCGACAGAAACTCTCAGACACCAATGGTGGGGAAGCCAAAGGTATACAGCCGCTTAGGAAAGTAGTGTGGCAGTCTGTTAGAAAATGAAACATCCACTTACCATACAACTCAGCAGTCCTACTCCTAGAAAAGAAATAAGAACCCCTGCTCTCACAAAAACTCTATGCAAATATTTGTAGCAGCCACCCCCCTCTTTTTTGGTAATTGTCCCAAAGGAAACCACCAAAATGTCCTTCAAGGGTGAATGGACCAATTGTGTTGCATCTACACAGTGGAGTACTATGCAGCCATAAAAAGAATACATTACTGATATATACAACTGCATGGATGAATCCTAAAGCCATTACGCTGAGTGAAAGAAGCCAGACTCAAAAGGCTGTCATTCCACTTGCGAGACAAGGCCAAAGGGACACAGATTAGTGGTTGCCAGGGCCTAGGATGGGGGCAGAGAGGGATTTTTGAGGCTGATGGGACTGTTGCAGATCTCAATTCTGGTGGTGGTTACATGGCTAAATACATCTCTTAAGACAAGCAGAACTATAAACTACAATGGGCGGATTTTACTATAGGTTAAATTATAGTAAAACATTTTGTTTAAACCCACTGTGCTTTTTCTTGCTATGCTGGCTGAGCCCTGACGAAAGGGATGCTCCCTTCTCATCCGGGGACCTAGGATGCTCACCTGGAGGGAAGGGGGAGGGGCTCTTTCTGGACAGGGACAGCTCCCATGAGCACCTGGGTTCCCACGTGACCCTCATCTCATTGCCTGCTCTGTTCCGGGAGCAGGAACATTGGGGTTATTTTTGCTCTGAGAAGTACTAGCCACTGGGTACTTTCTCCACAAGCAGCCGCCACCCCCTGTGGTGTTTACATAAAAACACATTTGCACTGGGTTTTGTTTTTACATTTGCCTCAGCTGCTTGGATTCTATTAAAACCTGGGGAGGCCTGATTATTTGCTTGGAGGCAGCTGAGGAGAGGGGGCAGGCTAAGCAGGATGCTGCAGGCTCATGTGGTTCTGGTTCCTCCCAGTCCTTTGGAGCCCTGGGGGCTGGATGATTTGTTGGGGAGGGGGGCTGTCCATGGCATTGCAGGTTGTTTAGAAGCATCCCTGGCTTCTGCCTCCCAGCACCTGTCCACCAGTCGAGACAATAACAATGTCTCTAGACATTGCCCAGGTTAAGAACCACTGGCGCGCACACACGAAGATGCACACGCAAGCTCAGCTCAGCTCAGCACCCCTCTGCCTTCCAAGACCGGCCTAAGCAGACAGCTTCTTCACCTCTATATCCCTGGCTCCTTCCACGGGGCCCAGATATTCACAGAGCAGACGTCCAAGACATTGCTTGGGGGGACATTGTCTAGCAATCCAGCTCTGGCCACCACGTGTGGGTTTGTACCGTGTGTAGGCTGTCCCGTATCATCTCACCTACTGCCAGCTCAAGGTCCATGATTCTCCCCATGTTGCAGGCCAGGAAACTGAGGGACTCAGCTAGCGTGTGGTAGAGCTGGGACCTGAATCTAGACAAGTCTGACACCACAGCCCAGTTTCTTAACGACCACGCTCTACTTAAGACAGCTGCCTTTTTAAAGGACAAGATGGGGAATGAAGAACGACAAAGATTCTCTCCCTAAGCAATCTCTACTCGTGCTCCTCTCAGCTCTTTTTCACGTAGGCGTCTCTGCATTGTCCAATTTTAGCAAGAATCCTGCCAACTTGGTTTCACCAGAATCCCCATCCTCCACATCTGATCAGCCCTGGCATCTAACTGGGTTTCCCACGCCCCTGCGAGATTCAGAGTTGAGCTGGTTCTGTCCTAAGGCCTCTTTCCCCCCATTGCAATAGTCCTGAATAAAATTGGTTTTTGTCACTGTCCAGCTCTGATTTTAGACCCAGGCACATGTATCACCACACGTGGGGAGGGAAGATGGTCCAAGGTGAACATGGTAAGGAGTGTGGAGTCTGGTGCAAGACAGACCAGCCTCTGAATCCCATTTACCAGTTCTGTGAAGTTGGGCAAGTGCCTGGGCCTTGATTTTGTCATCTGTAAAATGGGGACAAGGGCCATAATACAGCACAGGATTTTTGTGAAGATGAAATGAGACAATGCTATAAAGTGCTTACTGGAGCCTGGGAAAGAGCCAGCACTCAATACATGCTGGTTGGATGGATGCACACACTAAGCTTGGAGGAGAATGGCCCCCCGGTAAGATGGAAACCACAGGCAGAGGTGAGTTTATATGAAACTACCCAGCAAGGCAAAGGTGTTGGAAACCCAGAGGGTCCTCACTACACACACACACACACACACACACACACACACACACAGAGTGAGCCAGGAACTGGCTCTTCCTCAATGGCCTCCTGCTCTCTGATTGGACCAAATAAAGGCCCACTGGGCATGCTGACCAATGACAGGCCATCAAGTTGGGTAAGAGACCCACTCAGGCCCCTCTGCTGAAGGGGTCAGAAGGCTTCTGGCCCCTTAGAAACTGCAAAGCCTAATTAAGCATCCCTTGGCCCCTTCTCAACAGATGCATGGAACACAGGCGACTGTGACCTGCCTGCAGCTGAGCCCGCCCTTGTGAGAGCCACCAACAGGCACAGCTGTCCCTCCAGGCCTGACTGAGGGACAAGACAAAGTGGGCCTCGGGCCATCAGCCATAGAGGGCTCCACTTCTCTGTGTTAATTCAAGAGCATCCACGTCTCCTGCTGAGCTGCTGGAGAGCCCTCCTGGAGCCTCTTTTCAACTGAAAACAGTAATTTGCAAGAACTCATAATGCACGGAACCGACAGGATGGCACAGCTGAACCTCAGCTGGCCTTTCTCTCCGCCCAGAGCCCACAGGGCCCCCGCAAGGCCCAGCAATTGCTGCGGGCTTGTGGGACGGTCTGGAGACAGGAGGAGGGACAGCGCCACAGCTCCCTGGACAAGCTGGGGCTTTCACAGCGAAGGGGCAGCAAGCGTGTGAGGCCTGGTGTATTTGTTTTCAAGAGCTGCCCAAGTATCAGAACTGGGTGGTTCAAAACAACAGAAATGCACCCTCTCAGGGTTCTGGAGGCCAAGCATCCAAAATCAAGGTGTCGGTGGGGCTGGTTGCTTCTGCAGGCTCTGAGGGAGGATCTGTTCCCCGCCTCGCTCTAGCCTCGCTCTAGCTCCGGTGGCGGCAGCAACTGGTTGTGACAAATGTGTTGCCTTGTAAAGGTGTCACTCCAATCTAGGGAGTCTTCCTGTGTCCTCTCTCTGTGTCCCTGTGCATCTCTGTTTTCTCTTCTTGTAGGGCACCAATCACTGGGTTAGGGCCCATGCGAACTGATGTGAGAGAAAAACACCAATTGGTTGCCTCCCATAAGGATGGAACCAGCAACCTGGGTATGTGCCCTGACCAGGAATCAAACCCGAAACCTTTTGATGTACAGGACGACGCTCCAAACAACTGACCATCTGGCCAGGGCAGTCATTCCTAGTGGAGAGAACATGCCCACTGTTCTGTAATAACACCTCCTTCTTCACAGAGTCGGCAGAGGGATCAAATGAGGAACTATAGGGATCACATTTATCTCTTCAACACTGATCCAGCCATCGATTGAGGATGTTACAGGGAAGTGCCATTTTATCCCTGTTCGATGGGTAGGTAAGCTGAGGCTCTGAGAGGTGCAATAACTTGCCTAGTATCACATAACTAGCAAATGATGGATTTAACTATAATACACCTTTTCACATGGGGTGGTTGTGAGAATTAAATAAATTAGTAAATTAAATAAAAACTGGGCACATAGTGTGGGCTCAGTAGATTTTTTGCTCTCATCTTCATCACCATCATCACAGTCATCACCATCAACATTCACATCATCATTGACGTTATCATTATATCATCACCACCATCACCACCATCACAGTCATCATCATCAACATTGACATCATCATCAATGCTGTCATCGTCCTTGTTTTTGTCATCATCACCAAAGCTCTCATTGTCATCATCTTCTGCCTCCCTGTGTGTCTTATGAACACAAAGCACAGAGCTGGGCACAGCGTTGCCAAGCTCACCTTGAACAAGTTTCTTGACAAGGCCAAGACATAAATTGTGTTCAATCCAAATAATAACACAAATAGTAAAGGTAAGGCTGCAAGATGAGTCTTGTTTGGAGTGAATGTGTGCGTATGCTCACAAACATACACACACGCATGCACCCCTACATCCAGGACATTTTCTTTGGCCAGAGAACACTGGCAGCACACAGCTTTGACATTGTCTTTGGGGAGAAAAAAATAAGTCACCGGCCACAGGTCCTGTGAAGTCTATTTTCTCCTTCCCAGTACAAGAAGGCCCAGGGAGCACTGTGTCCATCTTCAGCTTCTTGGCTACCCCTGGGGAAAGCTGCCAAGTGAAATAACCTCCCTTAAGTCTTAATGGGCTGCTCAAACAGAGGGGGCCTTGTTTGGGGGCATTTTATTTATTTATTGTTAGCCCTACTGCCAACCAAGTTTATCCAGAGTCACTGCAGGTCAAGCTCTGGGCAGAAGCGAAGACATGCTCTGGCTCCCTCTCCTCTCACCCAGGGAGGTGCCCTCTCGATGACTCTCCCTTCCTCCATCCCTGACCCTGCAAAACCTCCCCGCCCAGAGTCCTGCTCCCCCACAGGCTGCTCTTCTAATGAACTCTTCAAAACCAGTGACACGCTCGTGATAATGATTTTAGATGCAGCTATTAGCATGTTAGCCGGGTTTTCCTGAACATCAAGGCTCTGGGGTGGGGGTGGAGGGGGAGTGGATGGCATGGAGAATGGAATTTCAAAGAAGGGAAGCAGTTCGAGACCACTCAATAGAGGAAGACTCCCACTCCCAGTTCACACTGGCCTTGCAAACTTGACATTTCTGGTGAGCCCTGTGGACAACCTAATTGTGCAATTCCGGGCTCTCAACAGAGCCAGGGGAATTCCCTAGAACATGCTGAACTGAGACATAGTGTCCACATATTCTTTTGAGCATCTGCTATACGCCAGGCACAGCTCTAGATAACGAGGTGGAAAAGAGAATGACAGGAAATCCCAGTTCCACATATTTGACACCATAAGGGAGGAGAGGCCTGATTTCAATAGCTTGATATTTCACCTGGATAGCAGGGTCATCATTCTTTGAAGCTGGCATTCCCTGAGCCCAGCCCTGTGTTCAATGCTTACAACAATTATCCAATGC
Organism: Myotis myotis; assembly: GCF_014108235.1. Taxonomy (NCBI): domain Eukaryota; kingdom Metazoa; phylum Chordata; class Mammalia; order Chiroptera; family Vespertilionidae; genus Myotis; species Myotis myotis. Next base: position 4,004,669 of record NW_023416325.1, on the reverse strand, counting down.
AACAACCCCATGAGACAGGTATCACTTTCATTATCGCCACTTGACAGATGAGAAAACTGAGACACAGTGAGGTTGATAAACCTGCCCTAAGTCATTCATTAAGAAACTGGAAGAATTAAACTGGGGAACTTAAAAAAACTATAGAAGAACATGGAGGGGTATCCAACACAGTCCTGGGTTGAGAAGTCAGTCTGCGACCTGAGAGCTGTACAAGAGAGGGGGTGCCTAGTGGAGGATGTGGGGCAGGAGGAAAGGACACTGGGGGAGGGTACGCCCCCTGTGAGGGCTCCAGGTGGACAGGAGCAGAGCATGGTCAGGACCCAGGACTTCTGCCTCCAATACCATGTTTCTGCTCCTGTTTTATACCCTTGACCTGTGAGTCCCACTCTCTAACCAGCTAAGCTAAACCAGGGCTCAGCAGGAGCCCAAAATAGCTACGGCTTCCAGGCAAAATTAGTGCCGAGTCAATCTTGCCTCATTCATCACTCTGACTCCAACCTTGCTATTTTCAGGCAACAGGGTGCTGGGAACAAGTTGGGGTGGGAGAGAGTGAGAGCAGCTCCTTCAATCCTGTAGCATCTCTGGGTTTCTTTTGGAAAGTCTGTCCTTTCTTTGAGAAAGGTGTCAGCACACTGGTTGATGGCAGCCCCAGCATCCTATCTTCAGCATCAGTACCTGCCAAACCCACATCTCCTCCAGCCAGTGTGGTTTGAGTAAGTTGACACATTCAGCTCCAAAAATGGGTCCTGACTGGCCTAAGCCAATCAACATAGCCCATCTCCCTTTCTCACATGGTGATTGGTCCAGAAACAGGCCGGTAATCTTATTAGAACCAACAAACTGGCTGAGGGAGAGAGGTTCTGGTTTCTTATGGATGAGGCATCCAGGAGAAGTGAGCCTGGGTTCCTGGGGACATCTTGCTATATAGTCAGGACAGCTGCAGACCGGGGAAAGGCAGATGTAGAAAAACTAAAATCTGAAGGTTTTGGTTTGAACCTGGATCAAGCCACACCTGAAATAAGATGCTGGTGGATTTTGATGTCTGTGAACCAAAGTAAGTTATATCCTTTTTAGAAAGTCCATTTGAGTTGTGTTTTTGCCACTTTCAACATAAAAACATTTTACATGCATCAGGGCTGTAGCAGGATTCTCACCCAGGTTCGGGAACACCCATGGTCTGGGCTGTGGGGAGGCAGAAATCTGGAGTGGAATTGAACTTGGGTGTGGGGGGCTTCCGAGACAAAGATCTGGGATGATCATGAGTTACAAGAAGCAGAATCAGCTCTGCAGAGAATTTAAATGCAGCCCATGGCTCCCTCAAAAAGGAATAACTATAACCATGGTCCATACCTATCAAATATCTGGCTAGTGTTCTGTGCATGATCTCACCCATTCCTTCTTACCACCCGATGAGGTAGGGGTGAATGTTCCCATTGACAGATGGGAAAACTGAGACGCAGAGAGAAGTGGCCTATCCAAGGGACACAGGAAGTAGACAACGGAACTGGGCTAGGAACCCACATGACTCGGACTGGGAAATCACCAGGCCTAACACATCACCACGTCCCTGACAGCAGGTGCACTGGGGAGACCCTGTTTACCCGCCAGTGGCTGGGATTTAACGTCTGTGCCTGCAAGCAAATGACCAAGTATGTGAATGTCATCAGGACCATTTTCTCCACTTAACCTTAGCAGAATCCCAAGGGCAATAAACATTCCCCAGAATGGCAGAGAACTTTGCTGAAGCTGACAGATGACTCCGCTAGGAGGGCAGCCCTAGAGGAGCGCAGTACAGAAATGTCCTGGGTATTCCCTCCCATCACGGTAACACCAAGACCAGAGTCATTCAATGGGTACCTCACTGGCCTGTAAAGCGTGTGCTGTGATGGTCCCACTGTACAAGGGAGGAGGTTGAGGCTCAGTGAGGGGAAGTCTGATCCAATGTCACAGAGCTAATATGGGATTCAGAGAGCTGACCCCCATACCAGTAGGACAAGCCTTGGCAGGAGGAAGAGTCCAGCATGAAGTAACTCCAAATGCATAGTGAGAAAGTTATTCCTTTTTCATTTCCTTTCAATCCTCTGATCCCATCAGTAAAGAAGTCTCATTTTGGTGTAACAGATCTCTAACACCTCCTGGCCGACCTGCCTTCATGGCAGAGAGAGGCTTCGAGCTCACAGCCCCAGGCTGGTAACAGTGACCGGCTAGAATTGATCCACCTGCTTCTGTTTTTGTAGTGTTTATAGTGATTAACCTCTATTTAGGCAAAGTCATATTGATTTCATATTTGCAGGTAAATTAACTTCTCAAACAAACCATTCTCAGTAAAAAAAAAAAAAAAAAGTCAATTCAAAGACAAGTAAGCAAATGAGGCCCTGGCTGGGTAGCTCAGTTGATTAGAGCAGCTCCCAATACGCCAAGGTTGTGGGTTCGATCCCCAGTCAGGGCACATACAGGAATCAACCAATGAATGTATAAATAAGTAGAACAACAAAATAAATTTCTCTACATCTGTCTATCTTTCTATCTATCCATCTCTCTCTCTCCCTCAAAATCAACTTAAATAAAGAAGAAAAAGAAGCCGATGTGACAAAAATCATGAAGGTATTGGGCTGATGAGTTACGTTTGGGAGATGTCTCCACCATACTCTCAACGGAACCCCAAACTTCTGCCTCATCAACTCAGCCAATGGGAGGGTCCAAAATAAAAAGAATGGGGTCCAAGTGAAAAGAAGAGTGGGCCCCTTTCCTCTCCATCCTTTCCCTTGTCCCACACCCAAACCACCAGGTCCAATGATGCTCTCCTGGACCAGAAGGTGAAGGACTGCCTATGACCGTGTCCTACGAAAGGGGAAATGTAGACACAGACACGGGGAGAAAGCCATGGGGAGATGGAGGCAGAGATCAGGGTGATGCTTCCACCAAGCCCAGGAAGCTGAAAACTGCTGCAGACCACCAGGAGCCAGAGGAGAGGAAGGAGGAGTAGCCCGCCCTCCTCCGGCGTGACCTCTGACCTTATGAATTCCATCTGCAATGACCCTGGTTCCAAATAAGGCCGCATTCTGAGGTATTGGGGGAGGTTAGGACTTCAACATATGGATTTTAGGGGCGGGGGGGCATAATTCAACCCATAACAGTCCCTAAATGTACTCTGTATGCCATTTTCTCTTAACAGCAGCCCTCACCCGTTCAGCCAAGCCCCTAAATTAACCATGAGGCTGCAAGGAGCCTTTGTTCTCACGTTGCCATACCCGTGTGTCTAATATCTCCACTACGTCCCCCAGCAGGGCCCCAGGCAAGCAAATTTCCTGTGTCTTGGTGCAGGGGTAGGGGGAACCTCCAGAGTCCCCACAGCCAGAAACTCCCCATAATATTGACTCCTTGGGTTCCATTGCCTGCCAGGGCAGTTTGTATTGGGAGAAAGCCAACACTGAGAAAAACAAATGATGGCAGGGGCCTTCCTCCCACGCCCACATTCCCTGGCAAGAGATGCTTCAGGGACCGCCAGGGGCTCTCTGGAGCCAGGAGGCAGATTCCTCCCTCGGCTGAACCAACTTCGAGTCCAAGAGGAATAATAAGAGTCCCCTGCAATCACATGGCCCCGGGCAACGTGAGTAGGACCATCCTTAGCGCTTTTTCAGCTATAAGACAGTTATTTATCATTTTGTCAGTTTGCTGAGCACCTACTTCGCCAGGCCCTGTGTGTTACAGATGCAGAGACAAGTTAAGCCAGAGTCCCTGCTCCATGGGACTCGAGCTGGAGTGACAGAGGCAACCGCAGTATTGTGGAATCCCAGCATAGCTACTTCCCCCTTTGGGCCTTGGTTCTCTCATCTGTAAAATGGGCAGAGAGTTGCTGTGAGGACTAAAAAGCTTTTATACAAGTAAGAGGCTTAGGAGAGAGTCCAATACACAGGAAGGATGTATGTTGGCTATCGTCATCAGGGTGTGATGGGGAAACAGAGAGGGCCAAGGAGGGCTGGCTGGAGGATGCGGTGTCAAGAGTGACATCCGAGAAGACGATGTTGTATTAGGAAAAGGAAACCAGGTGGAGGGAACAGCCAGGGCAAACATTCAGAGACAGGAAAGGGCTCCGTCAGTCTCAAGGGCAAAAAGAGGCTGGTGGGTTTCGATTTCAATTCAGGGGCAACGGGAAGCCACAGACAGCCTCTAGCGATCAGATCTATGTTTCCGGAAGAGCTCTGGCTGCAGTGTGGAGGGTGTTCCAGGAATCTAGGCAACAGACAGAGGTGGCCTGGCTCCGGGGAGTTGGAGGTGAGGGTGCAGGCATGGAAGACACAAAGAAGGTAACTGATGGGATGGCTGAATCGACAAGAGCAGAGATGGGGACTTTCTTGTTCACTGCTGTGTCCCCAATGCCTAGAACAGTGGCCGGCACATAGTAGGTGCTTAGCAAATATTGTTGGATTGAATAAATATGGTGAGAAAGAAGGGGGACAATAGACTGGGAGAGGAGATATAAAGGAACCCCCTGGGATACGACAACCCATTTATTCCCCTGTGACCTGTGAGAAAAACATTGATTGCCACCTTATTTTTTTTCTTTTATTTTTGGTCTCTCTGAGTCTCCGCTCCAGAGATGGAAATGGAGACTCAGAGAGACATAGCAACTTGCCAAGATCACACAGCACAGAAGGGGGAGATAGTGGACCTGCACCAGGTGCTCCCCTGACCACTCCTCAGCCTGTCCCCGGGGCCCTGAGCATAAGCATCAGCCAGGGACCTGCTAGGTGGAAGGATGGGGGCGTACTCACATCATGCCAGGGAGCGTTTCACTTAGAGACTCGGGTAATACCCTGCAGCCTAATTAAAGGGCCATCTTCATTTCTGGCTGTGCCTTGATGGGCGATGCTCGGGCCCTGAGCCTCTCATGGTGTCCCTGTCCACCTGCCACCACCCACTCCACTACCAGCCACTGTAGGGGCAACTTAATCTCGGGGTGTCCAGTTCCCTGACACGGGTCCAGGAAGGAGGTCAGTCGGGTGAATTGCAGCATTAGCATCAATTATTGACCCAGAGCTGTGGCAGCCACGGAAGGACTTGGTGTGTAGCCCAGGCCGGGGCCCACAGCCTCAGACAACAGGTTGGTTCAGGTTGTGCAGAAAACGCGGAAGAAATCTGGCGAATGTAGGCTGCTGGCTGACCTGGTTCCAGCCTCAGATGAGCCTCCCATGGGTTGCAGGATAATTTTCAGAGGAATTAATTTGTGTTCGATTTCCTTGGATGTTTCTCTCACCCCCAGTTCAAGCAGGTGGCTAGTCTTGTTGTGACCCATGGCCTCAGGGACATATCTGTAGGAATTAGAAGCAATCCCCCAGTCAAAGGCTGTTCAGGTCCTTGCAGGAGGCCAGAGCAGGGTCCAAAACTCAAATGCCTATGGGAGCCAAGGGAGGGAGACGATGTCATGTGTACCTTGACCTAGAAGATGGACTGGGAGAGGCCCCACCCCTCTGAGAGGGCAGCCTCTGAGACTAGGCTCCAGCCCAGTGTTACCTGGGATATGTCAATTTTTCAAGAGATATTGGACAGCCAGGTTTTTATAGAAAATATTCCACTTTTTAAAAGTTGGGAGATAAATTAATTAAAAAACTTGGGAAAGACAAAAGTATAGAGTCAGGATAAAGATCGGTGGTTGCCAAGGGTTGGGAGGGAGGCAGGGCGGGACACGGGGGATTTTTAGGGCATCGACACTGTTCCCGCAGAGAACAGTAATGGCGGATCCTGTCATCATACATTTGTCAAAACCCAGAGAATGTACAGCACACTGTGACCTCTAATGTAAACTATGGACTTTAGGTCATTGTAATGATCACTACTGGCTCATTAGCTGTAACGAATAACCACACTAACATAAATCATTCATCAGAGAAGAAACTGGGGGCAGGGGGCAGGGAGCAAGATTGAAAGGGGATATGGCAATTCTCTGTAGGTCGTGCTCCATTTTCCTGTAACCCTAAAATGCACCCCCCAATAAAGTCTATTAAACAAATAAACAAGCCCAGCAAGCAAAAGGGTAACATCTGGGGCCTCATTCAATCTTACAACTGTCCGTTCACAAACTGCCGAAAGGTCGTCCGTGAGCCTGCGAAGTGATCTGGGGAAGGAAGCTGGAGGTTAGGAAGTCATTTCTCTGTGGCAAGGAATTGGCCAGAGGCTGCAAGTCCTGGCAGTGCCCGAGGGGAGGGGCTGGCACCTTGATGGCAGAAATACCAACCTGGGCGCAGGTTCCCATGCTCCAAGCGGGGCCCAGAGGAGCAGTTTCCAGACTTGAATGAAACATGCAGGGCAAGTGCATGGGGTTGATACTGACCAGGTAGACAGGGTCAGTTTCGGGGGATATCCATCTATCCTGGCAGGAGGGCGCCCCAGTAATGACAAATACTAAGTTTCTGGCCACCCAGTAGAGACTCCAAGTCTAATTTGAATTCATTTTAAGATCTTTAATAAAGTTGCTATTTGGGGTACACCTGAATTTGTGGGCTTAAATAAGATTCCTTGATACCCACCATCCACACCTGTCCGCCTCAACGGAACTCAGCAATCTGTCAAACCAGATTCTTAAAGGTGGCAGCTCCTAAAATACACAGAGAGAGCTGAATTTCAATCCATTCTTAGAAAGGCGCTGCTTGCCCTGGCTGGTGTGGCTCAGTTGGTTGAGTGTAGTCCCATCCACCGAGAAGATGCCGGTTTAATTCCTGGTCAGGGCACATGCCTGGGTTGTGGGCTCGATCCCTTACAGCAGAGGGCATGCAGCCAATCAATGTTTCTCTCCCCCCTCTCTCTCAAATCAATAAAAACATATTTTAAAAAATAGAATGGCTCTACTGAAATCCAACAGAAATTCACTCGCTGATCCCCCTTCCAGCTTATGTGGAAACTAACATCAACAAAGCTCCTACTGTGTGCCAGCTATTTCACAAGTTTTGTTTCAAACAGCTGCTATTGGTTGGGCTTACTCGGTGCTGAGCTACCCCGCTGGGTTAACCTGTGAGGGATTCATTGCACAGAGGAAGCAGCAGCTCAGAGCTACCAAATGGCTGTTGCTGAGGTGACCTGGTCACAAGTGGTAGAGCCGGGTGTGCACTCTGCACACTCTTTCTCCTCCTCCTTCAGATGAATCGAACCGAATGCCTCCATTTTCTCTCCCTCTGACAATCTATTCGCACAATGCAAAGCCAATTAACAATTTTATTTTCTGTTCACGAGGGATTTTTAGAGTTTTGGCAAGCATTTCAGACTATCTAAAAAACAGTTGCAAAATACTACATTTGAACAATATTTGAACTGCACCAGGTAGGTTTGTTGGTGCAGAACAGTGGAGGGGGCTTGGGCTGGGAAGTCAGCGTATATTTCAAAGAACCCTATATGCTTTCTCAGATGTGTTTCCAACAGTTACCTACTTCCTCTGGATGGCCCGGGAGAGGCATGGGGTCCTCTTGGATCATCCCCATCTTCCCCAGACAGCGTGGAAGCAAGATGATAATGATAACAGTTGCAGCTGTTAATTTATGGAACACTACTTCCTGCCAGCCCCTGGGCTGTGCACTTTGCATAGATTATCTCATTTAAATATCAGCACAGACTTATGAATTTGGTTCTATTATTGCCCCCATTGTACAGAAGAAACCACTGAGGCTCAGCTAGGTGAAATAACTTGCCCTAGGCTGGTCAGCTCCTAAGTGGTTAGCTCTAGGGTTTGAACCCACATCTGTCTGACTCACAGGTGCCACATGCTCACCACTAAGTTTTCTGGGACTCAGAGCTACCAAATGGCTGTTGCTGAGGCTACCTGGTCACAGTCCTTTGAGGGGCCTTTCGGCAAGCATTGATGTTTTGGGACTATCAGGTGCATCTTCTGCCAGTCAGTTGGTCATTCAACAACCAGATAATATACTGAGTCCTTATACTAGGCCTGGTGTGATGGTTACAAAACTCAATAAAACTCAGTCTCCCCCCAAGAGCCACGATCCATGTGTGTACATGGTGAGGCCCCACAAGAACAGGTAACACTGGTCCAGGGTGGGTGGACCCCGCTGATGCCTCTAACAGCACCTCATACTCTAGTCATCCGTGTCAAAACCTGCTCATGCTCTAGTCATCCATGTCAAAACCTGCTCATGCTCTAGTCATCCATGTCAAAACCTGCTCATGCTCTAGTCATCCATGTCAAAACCTGCTCATGCTCTAGTCATCCGTGTCAAAACCTGCTCATGCTCTAGTCATCCATGTCAAAACCTGCTCATGCTCTAGCCAACTGTGTCAAAACTGCCTGTCCCATGTTCCAGACTCTCACTGCCAATATGCCAGGAGCAATAGTAGAACCACAGCAGGTCTGAGCTACAGAGAACCCAAGGAATTGTCCCATTGAGGACACTGAGGCCCCAGGAAAAGAGGGAAACTTGGCCAGTGTCACAGAACAGAGCCAGTCCCAAACCCAGGTCTCTCCCCTCCTCTCTCAGAGCTTTTCCCCAGCATCACATTGTACGTGTCCACATGGCTAGGCCACGGGTGCCCAGAGGCTTGGTCAAGCATTACCCTGTGAGGGAGGGAGTTTCTGGATGAAACTAACATTGAAATCAGTGGACTGAGGAAAGCGGATTTCCCTCCCCAGGGTGGGTGGGCCTCATCCAGTCCTCGGGAGGCCTGAACAGCACATACAGGTGCAGTGAGGGAGAAGCTGCTCTCGGCCCGACTGTCTTCAAGCTGGGACATCAGTCTTCTTCTGCTTTTGGACTTGGGCTCAAACTAGAACTTACACTATTGGCTCTCCTGGGTCTCTAGCTTGCTGACTACATAACGGTGTGAGCCAATTATATATCTCTATTTCTCTCGCTCTTTCCCCGCCCCTCCATCTCTATCTGTGTGTGTGTGTGTGTGTGTGTGTGTGTGTCTTGGTTCTGAGTCTCTGGAGCACCCTGACTCATGCAACCATTCTGCAGGCAGCAGGCTGGGACTCAAGGTATATCTGACATCCAGGCAACATAAATGCCTTTTCACAGAGCGATCCAGACTTCGCCACCCTGCCGGTATACACATAGTCATAGTATTCCACCAGGCACTTTTATGAGGTTCAGATATCAGCTTTTCTTAAAATGTCAATAGTTATGTAATTATTTTAATGGGAATAGTGAGAAAGATTATAAGTGAACATCGAGCCTTGATTTTACATGTATTATCACTTAGGGTGAAGCTGAGCAAAACAGTGAGTTGATGTAAGACCCACTTAAAAGGCAAACATGCAGCCCTGGGAACATTCTTAAAGGGAGACGAAGACATGCGGGAGGTTGGAAACATCGTTATTTTCCAAAAAAGAGACGTTAATGGGGGGGATTTCAGGTGACTGGGAATGGCAATGGGAGGGTATTTTTCCTTTGAGAAGCCTCCGAGAGTCCTTTGGTGGTGAGCAGAATAATGCTCCTCCCTCCAAAGGTGTCTACTACGTTCTAATCCTCAGAACCTGCGAGAATGTTCGCTTCCACACAAAAGGACTTGGCAGGTGGATTCAGTTTAGAGATGGGGAGGTGGTCCTGGATTACCCAGGGGGTGCAATGCCATCACAGGCATCCTAACGAGGAGGAAGGCAGGGAAGGCAGAGTGAGAGAAGATGGGACAGAGCAGCAGAGAGGAGCTTGATAGACTTGCTGGCTTTGAAGATGGAAGGGGCCATGAGCCAAGGAATGTGGGCAGCTTCCAGAAGCTGGAAAAGGCAAGGAAAGGATTTTCCCATAGGGCCTCACGAGGGAACTCAGCTGGGCAGACACCTTGATTTTAGCCCAGGGAGACCCACTTGGGACTTCTGACGTTCAGCACTTTAGAGAATAAATGTGTGCAATTTGTTACAGCAGCAATGGGGAACTAATACACCCTTCAGCACCTCTAAGGGGCCGTTTAGGCACTCTGAGGACACACGGAGCCCTCGCTTGCACTGCCTCTGCCTTCCCTCCTTCATTAGCAATGAGGAGGCCTTCAACCTATTGCTACAACGGTGTGCTGAGCATCACCCTTTAGCCAGAACCGAGGCAGGTGGTAGCATCACCTGTATTCCACCTGCCCCTTGACACCTACTCCTTCCTTCTCCTCCGTGCTCTCTGTTGGGGGGGGGGGTGGTCTGCATGGACCACAACAACAGGTTCTCTGACTTCCACTTGAATTTGGCCAATAGGAGGAGCCAATAGGAGGCACCAGTAGGAGATGTGAAGGTGGGGAGAGAATGGTCAGGGCATGCCTTCCCCCAGCACCTCTCTCTGTGGGGCCACCAGGGTGGGCAGGGCCCTTCAACTAAAGACGGCAGCTCCTAAAGATGGCCTCTCCAAACACTCCTTTCTCCAGGTTCTTGTTGCTGCTCCTGCCCTTTGCCTTCTCAGGACTAAGGGCGGTAACAGCTCCCCTCCACCAGCAACCTCGAGCGCTTCACAGTCCCTTGCGATTTCCCCACATCACCCCCCCCCCCCCCAGTATTAAACTCGCACCCGCTGCCCAAGGTCAGTCAGTCATCGCTTCCTGCCAGGCTCCCAACTAATGCCACGTGATGCAAACGCGACCCAGACACGTTAAGTCACTTGTTCAGCCTGCATCTCTCCAGCACCCTCGGCCAGAGGCTGCCAGCCTGGCCCCCGGGCTGTGGTCTATAGTGAGCCGAAGGAAAGATTGCCGTTACTTATTTTTCTATTTGAATTCATTGCCAACAGTTAATGATGTGGAACTTTTTATGATAAACCCAGAGTTCCTGCTTCTCGTCAAAGATAAAATGGACCAGCACTGTTCTAAGTGCTTCTCTGTGTTAACTCACTGAATCTTCACCATCACCCCACACGGTAAGTGCTAGCACTAACTCGGTTGTCAATACGGGGAAACTGAGGCACGGAGGGAAAACTGCTTGTCTGAGGTTACTCGGCTCTGACCTAGCTCGGCGATTGGCACTGGTAAACCGAGCCCTTGGAGGTGGCACGGGCTCCCTGCTTGCCCAGGTCTGTGACAAACCTGCCTTCGGTCACCTGCCTGGCTCCTGGGGACTGGAGTTTGCAACTCCCTCCCCTGAGCTCTTCTCTGTCTCCAGGGGAGGAAACCCTACGCCCTCTCCTGGGGCTCCTGGGACGGGCCTGGCTCCTTCCTGAGAGGCATCTTCACCCGAGAGCAGGCTCAGCCACCGAGAGGGGCACTGGTTCCCCTCCACAGTGCGCTCACTCTGACATGCTCTTCCCACAGCTCAGTTACAGGGCAGCCGGCGGTGCCACCCTGATCCTGTCTCTCCAGCCACACTGGGGATTGCTGATCGCATGCCTGGCTGGGGCCGGTGGGAGCCCGGGGCTCACATCCCTGTGCCATGAACACAGAGCCCTTGTTCTCCTGGCCCCCACCCTGCCCCGCTCACGTTGGACCCTTGCCTCGGTTTGCCCGCGTTGGGCCTCTAATTTTATCCTTCCTTGGGCACTGCCCCTGATCAGACCGCCAACGGGGAAAACAAGCCACGAAGAGGCACTTTCTAAAACATCTCTGAAATCAGAGCTGGCCCGGCCTCGTTCTCCCCGCCTGTAGCCTTCGCAATGGGCGGTTTGGCTGGGTTCTGTTTCCTCTCTCTCTCTCTCTCTCCCTCTCCCTCTGCTCTTCCTCCCGTTTCTGCCTCTGAGCATCCCGGGGGAGGAGAGTTCAGCTAAATGCCCTCATTGTGAGGGTAACTGAAGCATCTCAGACGCCTCCAGACGGTTCCAGGAGGGCAGTGACGTTGGGGAAGGGGACCGATAGCCCCTTATCACACAGTGGCTCTCCCATCTGGCCCTGGGGTGGGCAGGGGAGGGCGTGGAGAGGATGAAAGAAACCACTAGAAAGAACTGGCTGGATCTCTGGGGAGGCCAACGCAATTTCTAGAAAAAAAGAAAAGAAAAAAATGAGAAATGTTATCTGACCAAAGAGAGCAATTAATTGGCCATTAGGCTGTGGAGTAGGATTTCATCTCCAATACTGCCGGAGTTTGGAAAGAGAACTGGATTAGTCCCAGGGAGAACCACAATGGAGTCCCCCGTCCCCAGGGGTCACTAAATATTTATGCGGTACCTTTGTGGGCAAGGCATTCTGGGAAATGCCTGGGAGGGCCACTTGGCTGGGGGCACCGGGGAGAATGAGGCCAAGATTCTAATCTTGACTTTGATTCTAACTGGCTATGGACCTTGGCAAGTCCCTTTCCCTCTGGGCACCAATTTCCCCCGATGGAAACTGAGAGGGTGGTTCCAAATGATCTTAGCTCACCCACCTTTGATCAAGAAACTCTAAAAAAAGAGTTCTGGAGATGAATGGCAATCATGGTAGCAGAAAATTATGAGTGTATTTAATACTACCGAACCATACACTTAAAAACGGTTAAGACGGCAACTTTTATGTTGCATGTATTTTACCAAGATAAAAAAATTTTGAGAAAAATAAAGGTAAAAAGGTCTTTAAAAAGCTGATTTCGTGTCCACTGTACAAACAAGGTAGCAGAAAAATACGGCAGTTCCTGCCTTAAAGGAAGCATTTCTAAAAACATTTTTTTAAAAAATTGATTTTAGAGAGAGGAAGGGAAGGAGAGAGAGAATGAAACATTAATGAGAGAGAGAAACATCGATCGGTTGCTTCCCACATGCACCCTGACTGGGGATTGAACTCACAAGCTGGGCATGTGCCCTGACCAGGAATCACACCTGCCACTCTTTGGTGCACAGGACGGCGCTCCAACCAACTGAGCCACACCGGCCAGGACTACAAATGTTTTAAAAAATAAATGAATGAACAAAGTTCATCATCAAAGAGTTAATAATCCAGAACCATTAACTACACTTCCAGAAGCCCCTGCAAGACCCCAACCCCAGACCACCCTGACTCGCACTCCAAGGGCCTATGAAAACCATGGCACTTGCCTCTCCAGTTAGGGCCTGGCTTCCAGAGCAGGGCCCCGGCCCACCCTTCCGTCTGCAGAGAGAACAACTGTGGCCGTCAGTCCAATAACCTCATTGTTCGGGGCCTAGAGGCCAGCCCACCCTGGGCCTGGCACCCAGCTGCCCCCCTTTGGAGCCCCAGGTCCCCATTCTTCTCGGGGCCCAGCCTGTTATCTGACCCTCCATCCAGGACAGCTTATCTCCCGGCTTTCAGTCGCCTGCACAACTAGAAACCCGAAAATGTTTCTCGGGTTTTATTTTTCTCTTTCTTATTTTCTTCTGGGGCAATCAAGCCTCCATCTTTATCACATTCTGAAAGGAGAAGCTAACCGTGTCCTCCGGCCCGGTGGCCGCAGTGCCCAGCCACAGCGGCTGGGGCTGTTTGTGCGCCTGCACGTATGGATCCCTAAGGAGGGCTTACAGAACAGAGGGGCCACAGCCCTGCTCTTTCAAGGTGAGAATAACTTGGCTTAAGACAGGATGGCCGAGAATGCTCTGTGCATAAGACTGAGCGATATGGTGCAGGTGGGGTCCCCACAAAGGTAAGTATCTGGGGGTGGGGACACAGGAGATCCTTTCATGGGGCCCATGACCCATATACAAAAGAAAACAAAACAAAATGTCCAGTTTGATGAATTACTGCACAATGAGCATGCGCCCATGGAACCACCTTCCAGGGCAAGGAACAGAACGTGGCCAGCTCCCCAGAGCGCCTTCTGTGCTCCTTCCCCGGCCGAGGTAACCGCCATCCTGACCGCCAAGGCCATCCCTCCCTGTTTTTCTTCCTAACGCTCCCACCTAAGCGTGCGTGCATCCCTAAACACTCTAGTGTGGCTTCTATTTTGAGCTTTTTGTAATTGACATTACATACAGCATAGGCTCTTTGGTGTCTGGCTTTTGTGCTCGGCATTTGCTTTGCACGAGCCATCCTTTTGTGGCACGTGGCTGTAGCCTGTTCATTTTCCAGGCTGTGTGCTATTCCATGGCATGATGGAACCGCACATGTCTGCTACACCACGATGGATATCTGGTACTCAGCTGCCCCACCTCGAAGTTTTTCACTGTCACGACATATACATCTCCTTTCCATATCCTTTGCGTCTCTACCTCAAAGTGGAATAGTGTCGTGCTGCTTTAGTAAATATGGCCAGGTGGTTTTCCAAAACAGCTGTACTAATGCACACTCCTGCCAGCAGTGTACGAAGTTCTTCGAGCCTCCTTTTACATTTAGGTGAATAACCACATCTTTGTGCTGTATGCATGTGGCAGGCTTAGAGTATGAGCACAGGAAGGGAGCTAAATGGTCCCCCGGCCCGCTCAAATTGACAGGCTGGTAGAAGACACACAGGTGAGCGAAATCATCGCAACGGCGCTGTAATCACAACCCCTGAAGGAATGATGTGGAGCTTGGAGAGTTCATGGCAGGGAGATCTGACCTGGTGCAGGGGAGCTCCAGAGGAATTCTTAGAAGCGATGCTTCACTCAAGACTGGAAGGAGCTTTACCAAGTAAAGGTGGAGAGGGAAGTGTTCTGAGCAGATACACAGCATGTGCAAAGGCCCTGAGGTGGAAGGAAGCAAGGTGAGTTTACGGAGCTGAGGGAAAAAGGCCCAGAGAGGTCAGGAAAGCCACCTGAGGTGACACAGCAAGTTAGTAGCAGAGCTGGGTCTAGGACTCCACTGCTAAGGGATCCTGGGTACCCATGGGTTTGTGTGGATGCGAGTGATTCCCTTAGAAGATAGGGCCCTTCACAAGGGGCAGGACCTCTGGGGTCAGGTATGCTGGGGTTCAAACCTTGGCTCTGCCACGTCCTAGCTGTGTGACCTTGGCAGATCCCTTCACTACTCAGTCTATTTCCTCATCTGTAAGAAAAAGAAGACAGTGATCATAAAACCACTACCCTCAGGGCCCACCTGAGTAGAAAAGGGGGCGGTGCTTGCAAAGGGCCTGGCAGGAAGTGAGTGCTCAGTACCTATAAGGAGCCTGAGCATCAATCTCCCTCTCCCCAGGCTGCTCGGGTTGAAGTTTTATAGGAGCTTTGCTGAGTGCAAACTATGTGCCCAATACCTCCTGATAAGGCAGGAGCAATGAGGACCCCATGCTGCAGATGAGAATACTGAGGCTCAGAGAGGCAACGTGACTTGCCCTTAGTCACACAGCAGCGAGTGGGAGAGCCAGGAGCAAACCCTCACGTGGAGGGATGGTGGCTGAATTACCTTCTCAGCCTTTGCAGAGCAAGTTTTATCCCAGGAAACCAGGAGTGTGAAGCAGGAAATCAGAGAGAACATTAATAATCTCAGGCAGCGAAATGAACTGCTTTGAAGCAGCCGTTCTCGCTGAATCCCATCCACGGGGCCTGTTAAAAACGCTGTGGCTCAGAGTTAAAAGGTCTTCCCGTGGCCCTCCAAGGGGGTGCTGAAAGCACACAGCACATGACTCTGGTTTCTAGAACAATGGCCCGGGTGTCTCCGAGGTCATCCGCAACACGAGGTCTCTGCTGTTCAGACAGAACCGGCTCTGTGTCCCCCATGCTGGCAAGACCTGCCCTGACAACATGGTCCAAGTCCAACTGAGCCACAGACAGGCTTGCTTGGTCTGTCCTGAGTTTTAAAATTGCTTGAATTGGTGGCCAACATTTACAATCAAGGGGACTTTGCAAAAAAATAAAAAATAAAAAAAGGACCAAAAAACTTGGAATGCAATTCTCTTGGAAAAAAACAAGAGATATGGTCACCCTGGGCTTGCATTTCCTCAGAGCGACAGTGGGCTGGGGGTTGGAGCAGGATCCCCCCTTCTATACCCTAACAAGGCCCCTGGTCTCTGGTTCACTACTGCCCCTCTGCTCTGTCTCCCTTCTAGGGGACCCGTCCGGTTT
Source organism: Myotis myotis (assembly GCF_014108235.1). Classification (NCBI taxonomy): domain Eukaryota; kingdom Metazoa; phylum Chordata; class Mammalia; order Chiroptera; family Vespertilionidae; genus Myotis; species Myotis myotis. The sequence goes on along the minus strand of NW_023416325.1, from coordinate 3,988,866 downwards.
TGCATTCCTCTCTGCATCCTCTGAGCCATCACAGCTTTTAGCTGGTGAAGTGACCCACGAGGTGGGGCTTATTAAGGGACAGTGGCTTTCAGCATCCGAAGCCGGAGGGGAAGGGGCAGGTCCAAGGCTCACAGGCAACAGTGTGATGTCCAGGCTGAGTCTTCTGGTTGTGTCTCCCGTGGCCCTGAATACTTGCAGAGCCCCTGCCTGGCCTATATTATCACCACGCCAAGAATCATCATTGCAGCAGTAATACCCGGTGGCACTCACTGAGGACATGGCATGCTGGGGTCGGGGCTAAGGACCTTGCATGCCTGAGCTCATTTCATCCTCATGACCACCCTCTGAGGTGAGGATGAGACAGCCTGCTGGTCTATTGCTTTAGTCTGACCAGCATTCACTTCCCTCCTCTTCGGTTCTCTGGGTCCTGATTTTCCTTTGGGAATCCATCCCTCTCCCGCTACTGGTCTTTGTGACTCAGGAAGCAGAAAAGGGCAATTCCCACCCCCACCACCACCCCCCAACAAGGCTCCAGGGTTGGTCCCATGACCTCAATCTGGCCGAGCAACATAGAACATTTCCCTGGCTACGGTGATTGGTTCTAGGAGGCCCAGGGTCCCAATTCTAGGACTGGATGGAACAGAGCTTGCAGCTGGCTCAATGCAGGCATGGAGCTGCTGATGGGCATTTGTGTCCAGGAGAAGAGACCCAGAGCCAATCTCAGAAGGAAGCCACAGAGAAAAGGAGAGCAAAAGAATTCAGAGGGAGGGAGGAAGAGAGAAAGAGAAAGCTGTAACACTGTCAAGCTCCTGGATCCAGCCAAGCCTGAAGCTGGACGCTACTTACATGAGCCAATATATTCCATTCTATGTCTGACAATACAAGTATATTGATATATTTAAGTTGGACTTTCTGTCTCCTAGAGCCAAAAGAATCCTGATGAATATAAATACTACCATTATTTCCATTTTACATGAGTAACTGGAGGCTAAGGAGACTGAGGTAAATTACCAAGGCCACAACAGTTGTGAATTGGTAGCACTTGGATTTGAGTGCTACCTAAAGCCAGTAGGTCAGAAATCCTGGTCTCTTATAGGCCTGTCCCTCTTCCTCTACCAGCTGAGAATTGGGGGATTTTAGAAACAGCATATGTTCAGAGCCACTGGTATATTGTGGTGTGGTGTGTTGGCGGGGGTGGGAGTGGGGTGAAGTGGGGCGCAGGAGGGGAGGGACCAGGAAGAGATTAGAGGAGGCTGCATGGAGACGAAATATATAATTATTATTTAAATCAGTTCTGATGCCATAAGGAGAAAAATCAAAGCTTTCTGTGGCATTTCCCCAGTGCCATTTTTATTATCTTATCAAACATGGCTGGCATTTGTTTTACAAAAAAAACCTCCTTCAATTAAAAAAAAAATGTCTCTAATAAAAGTTAAAATAGCCCACAAGCCATCGGGTGACAATGGAAGGAAGACGGGCATTTCAGCAACTTAAAGCAGATTAAAAAACTAATTTGTTGACTCTCTTTTCGAAAGCTCACCTCTCCCTTGGAAGGCTGTGTGTTTTGCATAATGAGCCTGAAATCCTGAAATCGCTGATGCCTGCTCGGGCTCCCTCTTTGTTGGGATTTCAATGGGCTCCCACCTCACGTGGGGGCGAGATTTCTTCTTGTTGCTCTGGCCAGGGTTTAATGGAATCAGTTCACTCCCTGTACTTAAAATCTTTATAAAGCTTTTCCTGATGCTGGGAGGATAAAGAGCAGAATATTTATGGGGCCCATAAGGCCCTGAGATTTATCTGCTTTCATTGTGGACGAGTTCCTCCCCACCCCAAAGATCTAGTGTCCATGTCCTCGGTTCATGCCACTCGCCTTCCCACCCCAGGACCTTTGCACGTGCTATTTCCTCTGTTTTCCCATCCCTCTGCACCTGGTTAACCCTAATCATCCTTCAGAGTCCAGCTCACTTTTCCCTTTCTTGGGAAGCCTTCCTTTTAAATGCTCTAATTTGTGCCTCTCCTTTCTCCAGAGTCAGATACTTTCCTTCCTGACAGTTACTTTGAGTTGTAATTACATGACACTTCCCAGAGTTCTCTCCAGACTGGTTTCTACAGGTGAATTATGGAAGCAAATGTCACGAGCCAGAGGCCAGGCACAGACAGAAGGTTTGATTTTCAGTAGTAGCTTTAGCTCCCATGCAGCTGGCCTCATTTTACAGATGTGAACACTGAGGCCAGAGACTGTGCCATTGGCTGTTGTTAAGTTGCTAACATTGGAACCCATTGTCTGATTGCAAAGAATGCTTATTTCTTGAGGGCCTGCCATGTGTCAGATACTCTTTCAGGTGCAGAAAGATGACACTTACTCAACACTGTGAAAAATGAAGAAGAGTTCCAGGTAAGTGCATTTTCCAGACACCGAGGCATCACGCACTGAAATAGTTACCCATGGGATCAAAATATTTTATACAGTCAACTATTCTTTGCCCTTTCCCCTGCCTACTCAGTGGGAATTAACTGTTTCTTGGGGCCATCACAGCAGCCAGCAACATTTTTGTTGCTCTATAACATAGCACATTGATTGCATAATGGTATTCTTGCCTTATCGACGGTTTTACTTTCCACGATTTCAGTTATCTGTAGTCAACTGAGGCCCAAAAACATTAAATGGAAAATTCCAGAAAGAAACAATTCATATGTTTTAAACTGCTCACCATTCTGAGTCACACGAGATCTCGCACCACCCTGCTCCATCCAGCATGCTCTATGTGCTCTCTGCCCGTGAGTAGCTTAGTAGCTGTCTGCATTCTCAGATCGACTGTCGAGGTATCACAGTGCCTTTCTTTTACTTAATAATGCCCCCAAAGCACAAGGATGGTGATGCCGGCAATTCGGATATGCCAAAGAGAAGCCATAAAGGATGTCCTTTAAGTGAAAAGTTCTCTATTTAATAAAGTAAGAAAAAAAAATCCAATACTGAGGTTGCTGGGGTCTACAGTTAAGAATGCATCTTCTATCTGTGAAATTGCCTAATAAATAAGTTAAACTTGATTGCAGGAATGTATTATGGGGAAAAACAGATATTATAGGGTTCGGTCCTATCCGCGGTTTCAGGCATCCCCTGCGGACAAGGCTACTGTTCACTGTTCTCTGATTGGTGACCTTGTTCTATAACATTGAGATGAGCATAAGCTGAAGCTACTGAGATGATGAGGTCATTTGACTCCTGCATTAAATCCCGCCCCCCAACTGGGATCCTTTCATTTCCACGTTTCTTCTTTTTATGATCTCTTCACCTGTGCCCTCGTTCTCTGGCTGCTGTCACTGTGCTTTCTCTACCATCCTACACATGTTAATTTGTCTAATTTGCTCCTTCTATAGGCTGTAAGGCCGGGTAACCAGGTCGCTGAGCTTGTCGGGATGGTGTGCGAAATGAGAGTAAAGAGGCTCCAAGTGGAGAAATGTTGGCTCTTTTCTGATATGGACTCTGTGGTGATTCAATGGGATGACTTTCTCTTCCTGCTTCACAGGGAGTTGAGTTTCTAGGACAGCAGTTCTCAACCTGTGGGTTGCGACCCCTTTGGCGGTCGAACGTCCCTTTCACGGGGGTCGCCTAAGACCATCCTGCATATCAGATATTTACATGACGATTCATAACAGTAGCAACATTACAGTTATGAAGTAGCAACGAAAAGAATTTTATGGTTGGGTCACAACATGAGGAACTGTATGTAAAGGGCCAGAAGGTTGAGAACCACTGTTCTAGGACAAACAGGGATGTCTCTTCCCTTCTCTGGGCCTCCATCTCCCCATTGAAGAATTCTCCCAGCTCCCAAAGTCTCTGGAGCTGCTGACCCTCTGGAGGCCCCGCCTGTGGATAGATGTGAGCCTGATCCAGGGTCACTGACCTGTGGACATTGATTTCTGGCCTCCTCTCTTTTCGCTAAGGCCCAGGACCCCAGCTGGGCTTTTTAGCTCAGAAGTCAGCACATTTTTCCTAGGAAGAGCAGGATAGTAAATACCTTAGGCTTTGCTGGCCACATGGTCTCTGTCACAGCTTCACGACTCTGCAGTTGCAGCTGCAAAACAGCCACAGACAATCTGTAAACGAAAGGGTGTAGCTGTGTCCCAATAAAACTTTACTGACAAAGACAGGAAAGGGGCCGGATTTGGCCTGGGGGCCCGAGCTCGTCAAGCACTGCCCGAAAGCATTCCAAGCTGCGTCCAACCCTCCTCTTGGGCCAGGGCAACCAACGTTCACTGGTTCCCACGGGACTCTCCTGGTTTGAGCACTAAAATGTGCGTTTGGGAAATCTGTCCGTTTCAGACAAAGCAGGATGGCTGGTCTCCCTGTCTGTGATCCCGTGGCCTCTGGTTTCTTCCATCTCGACGGTGCTCTGGCTGTGACATTCAACCGTCTCCTCCTTAAGAAGGAAAAGGAGGAGAAAGAACAGGAGGAAGGGCTCCTGTTTCCGATGTGCCGGGCACTATGTGAAGGGCCCTGTCCACATGACCACCTTTGATCCTCACAACAACCTGGCTGGGGTGCGGTGGCTGGAGATGGCCACAGGGAGGGGCCAGGCTGGGCTGGATCTCGGTCCAATCTGCCTCCAGAACCCAGGTTCTCCTGCTTCCCCTCCGGACTGTAAGCTCCTTGAAGACAGAACTGGGGTCTCCCATCTCTGCATCTTCAGTGCCCACACAGACTATGACACTTAGAAGATTCTGAGCGAATACTAAGTGTCAGCAAATACTGATGCGCAAGAATAAAAGAATGAATGAATGAGCAAATGCCCCCATACTCCCCCCCCACACACACACACACATACCCAAATAGGCACTTTCCACTTCTATGAAAGATTCATTCCTGCCTATGTTACCTCCAGGAGAGTGAAGGGGGAAATGCTGAATGGATGCTAGGATGTCAGTATGTCAAACGTGCCTGCTGGCACCGAGGAGGCAGTGTGACATCATGGTTAAAAACATGGTCTCTGACATCAGATGATCTGGGCGCAAATCCCAAGTGTGCCTCTTCCAGGCTGTGGGACCCATGCAAGCCAACTCCCCTCTCTGAGCCTCACAGATTATAATGGAAGATTATAAAAGAAACTGTCTTGTAGACAAGAAACTGCCTGTTGTAATAGATAAGACATATATGAAGCCTCTGGCTTGGGGTATGGTATCTGGTGAACACTCCACAAACACCTATCATTATTATTACTATTGTATTATTACTGCTAATGTTGAGATGAGCAGAAAGCGAGGTAGGAATAGGACATCCATAGTGAGAAGTACAGGTATTCATATGCAGTTCTGAGTGAGTACCAGGCGTCAAACCGGACAAGGAAACACAGACTGCTTGTAACTCATTGGTTAGCTACAACCACACTAATGCTGCGTAACAAACACCACCACACCCCAGCGACGTGCAGTGAGACATTTATTTAGCTACCCAGATAGTGGCTGACCTAGGCTCTTCACTGAGGTGTGGGCTCAGGGAGGCTGGACATGAGTTCATTCTGGGGCCAGGCTGCGGGGGCAGTGGCCACCTTGGGGGAGCTCTTCTCCCAGTCATGGCAGAAACACGCAAGGCTCTGAGTCCTCGGCTAGGAACAAACACGCTGTCACATCCGCCTCACCCGAATGGCCAAAGCTGGTCACGTGGCTGGACCCAAACAAAGGACCAGGAACAGAAACCCCGTCTGTCCCTTGAGTGGGAGGAATGACGATGTTGCGTGGCTGAGGGCATGAACACCGGGAAGAAGGAGGAATTAGAGCCTTTGATGCATGTACCCCGATAACCAAACAGCAGCCACACCCTGCCTCACACTGCCTTGCCCGGCTTCCTCTTCAGCCCCTGCCTCATCAGCTCTTGGTCAAAATCTGTAGGCCGTGGGGACCCTAGCCTCACCTTCCCAACATCTGGACCTGCTCCAGGGAGCCATTCATCTCGGGCAACTTCTTTCCTCACTTGATTTGTTTATTTAAGGAAAACAAGTTGCTCCTAATTAGAAACACTGCTGTCGAGATGCGCGGCCCATCCCAGGCTGCCGACATGCAGACCTTCTGCCTGATCTGATACCTGCGCTCTTAACATCTGCGAGTTCGCTCAGCAGCACTCCTCGGGTGCAGGCTTCTGGCCACAGCGACTCGGGCTGCTGCGGGGGTTGAGGGAGCCGGGGGCAGGGGAATACAGCGGCTTCGGAGCTAAGGCGCAGAGAAAACGAACACGCAACACCCCGGCGTGCTGCTCAGAGCCGGCCCCGATCGCTGAGCCAACACTCGGAAGGTGCACAGCACGAGCACAGCTCAAACCTGAGGAGCAGGCGGAAGAGTCGTTGTAAAGGTTCGGAAATGTTTTCTGCTTGG